>NC_044390.1:12342971-12942971 GCF_006542625.1 Nomascus leucogenys | reverse complement strand
ACTAACAGTATGGCTGTATTAGTCCATTCTCACACTGCTATAAAGAACTAGCTGATACTGGGTAATTTATGAAGACAAGAGGTTTAATTGACTCATAGCTCCACAAGCTGTACAGGAAGAATGGCTGGGAGGCCTCAGAAAACTTACAATCGTGGCAGAATTCTAAGAGGAAGCAAGCATGTCCTCTCATGGCAGAGCAGGAGGGAGAGTGAAGAGGGAAGTGTTACACACTTTTAAACAATCAGATCTTGGGAGAACTCACTTACTATCAGGAGAATGGCAAGTGGAAAATCCACTCCCATGATCCAATCACCTCCCACTAGGCCCCTCCTCCAACAATGAAGATCACAATTCAACATGAGATTTGGTGGGGACAAAGAGTCAAACCATATCAATGGCTTTTAGTGAGATAAAAATTGAAAATCAAATTTTACCTCTTATCCTTTTTAATATCCACATATGTACTTTATACTGCACAAAAGTTATTAGTACAAGCATGCATGTATATAATTTACACATAAACAGAGCCAGGCATGGTGGCTCACGCCTGTAATCCCAGCACTTTGGGAGGTCGAGGAAGGCGGATCACTTGAGGTCAGGAGTTTGAGACCAGCCTGGCCAACATGGCAAAACCCCGTGTCTACCAAAAATACAAAAATTAGCCAGGTGTGGTGGTGTGCACCTGTAATTCCAGCTACTCAGAAGGCTAAGGCAGGAGAACACTTGAACCAGGGAGGCGGAGGTTGCAGTGAGCTGAGATCGTGCCACTGCCCTCCAGCCTGGGTGACAGAGTGAGACTCTGCCTCAAAAAAAAAAAAAAATTTACACATAAAGAGATATGGATATATGAGTGGGACATGCTCCAACATGATAGGGCATGTTACTGAAAGCTTGGAGGGCATTCTCTACACTGATGCTGTGTGTTAGCCTTGCCTTTGGGTTATGCCATACCTCTGCTGTCTTGGTCAGCTTACACTACTATCACAGAGTACCAGCGGCTGGGCAGCTTAAACAACAAACACCTAATTCTCAGAGTTCCAGAGACTGGAAAGGTCAAGATCAAGATACCAGTAGATTTGGTGTCTTGTGGGGACCTGTTTCCTGGTCCATAGATGGCTGTCTTCTTGCTGTGTCCTCAGCAGGTAGAAAAAGAGCTAGCTAGCTTTCTGGGGTCCCTTTTATAAGAACACTAATTCCATTCATAGGGGCTCCACTCTTATGACCTAAATACCTCTCAGAGACCCTACCTCCCAATATCATCACATTGGGGGTTAGGATTTCAATATGTGAATATTCAGTCCATAGCACCTGCAGAAGGATCTACCCTTAACAGTTCTCTGTTATCAAATGAATATGGTGTGAGCTACTTACATGCACATAAAGTACTTTCTAACCTGGCCCTAGCCCTGGTAAGAAACAGACTGGCATAGGTAGTTTGAAGAGAGATTAATAGAAGGACTACAAAGATGTAGGTGGAGTCTAGAGAAACTACAAGGGATAGTGACGTGGAAAGATGGGAGGAGGTGCCTGCCCCTGACCTCAGGCCTAAAGTGGTGGAAAGGAGGAAACAGAGAGGCTGTGTGGAGTGGGCCCTTGCTGAGACCTTCAGGGAAGGGATGCAGCCAGCTCAAGGCCACCCTGACCCATCTCCTCTCATCCTTACCTGCCCCCTATTGACTGAATCCAACACAGAGGGAAGACATTGAGGTGGCCCACACAAGTAAGCCTTCCATGACACAGAATTGGATAGAGAAGGGTAGTGGACCTGGAGAAACCAACGGAAGATATTCAAACCAATCTCTTTCCAAATTTTTCATTCGTTCATTCATTCACTGATACTTTTATTTCTTCATTCAACAACTTTGATTGAGTGCCGTGTCAGGAAATGACCAGGGTAATAGAGATACACCAGGAACAAGACAGTTGGTGTCCCGACCCTCATGTCTCATGCTACGTTCCAGAGAAGCAGGTAAAAAACATGGTGACAGGTAAAATAATTACAGGTCATGATACATTCCTCGTGATAGATGCTGTGGTGAGGAATAACAGGGGACTTGCATCAGGGAAAGTGGCCATGGATGATCTTCCTGAGGAGGTAAGACCTGAGGATAGAGAAGGGACTGGCTATGAAAATAGGATGGGGCTGGGCACGGTGGCTCACGCTTGTAATCCCAGCACTTTGGGAAGCCGAGGCGGGCGGATCACGAGGTCAGGAGATCGAGACCACAGTGAAACCCCATCTCTACTAAAAAATACAAAAAATTAGCCGGGCGTGGTGGCGGGTGCCTGTAGTCCCAGCTACTCGGAGAGGCTGAGGCAGGAGAATGGCGTGAACCCGGGAGGCGGAGCTTGCAGTGAGCCGAGATTGCGCCACTGCACTCCAGCCTGGGCGACAGAGCGACACTCTGTCTCAAAAAAAAAAAAAGAAAAAAAAGAAAATAGGTTGGGAAGAATATTCCAGAAATGAGAAGCAGAATGTGCAGCAGCCCTGAAGTAGAACCCTGCCGTGGTAATCCAGGGACAAAAACGAACAAGTGTGGCCAGGGTTGGGAAGTAAGAGATGGGCTTGGGACAGTGGACAGGCACCACCCCCTGCCAGGCTCCACCAGCTACAGTAAGGAGCTTGGGCAATGATACGTCCTTGAACCAGGGCGTTTTGTAAACATCCTTCTGAACTGCTCACCCTGCCAAATATTGTGGCTTTCATGTGTCATGCCTCTGTGCCTTTGCGCATGTAGTGCCCCTGCCTAGAAACTCACCCCCTCTCTTCTACCCGACAGTTACTCATCCTGTGTGACCCAGTTTACATGTCATTTCCTGTGCGAAGCCTTTCTTGGTCTCCTCGGTCTGTCTCAGTCACTTCCTCTTCTGTGCTCCCTTAGCACTTTGTACACGTCTCCCTGCTTTGTCACTATTTGTTTACTGATCATCCCTCTCTCAGGACAGTGAACTCTTTGAAGGCAAAAGCTATTTTATGCTTCTTTGCATCCCCACCCTACTCCACCTCACACCCCCAAGCCCTTGAAAAACTGATACCATGTTCATCTTTGCATCCTCACCCTACTCTTTCCCCAACCTCTAGTTCACCTGGCCCAGGGTGAGCCACATTAGTAACATCCAAGAATGCATGCTGCATGAATAAAGTTGCAGAACATAGACCTCCCACTAATTCTGACCTTCAATAGCAATAACACCTGCCCAGAAGAGGCTACCAGTGAATCGTGATGTTTTAGAGCTTCCTGAGCGTATAAGACAGCTGCTGGAATCCACTTAAACAATTAGAAGTTAGATGCTCAACTAGAGTTTACAGGATGCCTTTAATCTATAAAGGATAATAATAGGTAACATTTATTAAATGCTCACTGTATACCAGTCTATTCTAGCAGCTGCACTAGAATGCATTCATTTAATCTTCAGAACAAAACTCTGAGCTGTTTACTCATACTAACCTACTTTACAGACGAGGAAACTGAGGTACAGTGGGGTTAACTGATTCAGTGAGGACCACACAGCCAGTAACAGGCAGGGCAGGGATTGAGACCCAGGTAGTCCAGCTCCAGAACCCAAACTCTCTTTTTGCGTGTGTGGATAATATTTTTCTTTTGTTTTTTTGTTTGGTTTGTTGTTGCTGTTGTTCCTGTTTTTTTTTGTTTGTTTTTTTGAGATGGAGTTTCACTCTTGTCGCTCAGGCTGGAGTGCAGTGGTGCAATCTCGCCTCACTGCAACCTCCACCTCCCAGGTTCAAGCAATTCTCCTGCATCAGCCTCCCGAGTAGCTGGGACTACAGGCGCACACCACCATGCCCAGCTAAGTTTTTGTATTTTTAGTAGAGATGGGGTTTCACCATGTTGGCCAGGATGGTCTCTATCTCCTGACCTCGTGATCTGCCTGCCTCGGCCTCCCAAAGTGCTGGGATTACAGGCGTGAGACACCGTGCCCAGCCAATTTTTTTAAAATTTATTTTTTAACTTTTAGTTTCAGGGGTACATGTGCAGGTTTGCTCTATAAATACACTGCATGTCAAGGGGATTTAGTGTACATATTATTTCATCACCCAGGTAATTACCATACTACCCAATAGGTAGTTTTTTTATTCTCACCCTCCTTCTACCCTCCACCCTCTAGTAAGCCCCAGTGTCTATTGTTCCCTTCTCTGTGTCCATGCATATTCAACGTTCAGCTCCCAGTTATAAGTAACAACATGCGGTGTTTGGCTTCCTGTTCCTGCGTTAGTTCACTTAAGATGGTGGCCTCCAGCTCCATCCATGTTGCTGCCATCTCTAACAGACTCCCTTCAAAGATAGAAAAATAGCAATAATAATTTCCTCTTTGTGGATGAAGCTAATACTATAAAAGTTCTTCTTCCTCATCATTATCATTTACAGTCACATCATCTCTCCAAAAGAGATGGATTTGTGTAGATTGGTTGTCATTCTCAGTACCGTATGTGCACGATGGTTGCTCATATTTAGTGGAGGGTCTTTATTGTGTGTCCTACCCCATCAAGGAAATAGAAAAATCTCTGTCTGTCTCTCATGGGTATTTTGCCCTAGAGGACACTCAATGCATATTTATTCAATCAAACCAACCCAACTAAGGAATGTACCTTAAGTGAGAGAGACTTAGTTCACACCTTGAACCAGCTGATTCATGGTAGACCCAGCCCTTCATTACTCTGGGCAGGAGTTTCCTCACAGAGAAAAAAATTAAATGAGAAATTCTCTTAAGATTGTATCTAGCTCTAAAAATTGGTGAAATTTAGGAATATAAGTCCATGTAAAACTATAATTTCTTTTATTCAGGTAATGGATACTCTCACACTATGTAACAGCCTATTAACTGCACATGATTAAAAATCTCACAAAACGGAATATGAGAATTTATCACTTATCAAGGGCCAGAAATAATATCAGTTCTGAAAAAGAGAAGCAGAATTCAAAACAACCTGAGGCCTGCACAGAATTTCTTATTACCCCGTCCTGTCCCATGGCCAGTGAATGCAATAAAATGTGACAAGAGAGATTTTCTCCATGTTGGTGACAGACTAGAACCCTTGCACTCAGGGCATGTTTGGGAGCAGCAGCCCCTGGGGCCCTCATTGTGGAGGATGTAATCAGTGTTCCCTACTGAGCCCTCATTGGTATATGGAGACAGATGTGTTTTTCTTTAAACTGTCATGAAAATTGCAGCAATAAGGACACAGGCTATTGAGTCATGCGGGGATAAGGTAATGAGTGGAACATTGTTGACAGGAGAGGTGGGAAGGGCTAGAGGGGCTAAGGAGGCAGGAGGGTCACAATTCATACTCCAAGTGTGGCTTAGTGCAGAGATTATTCTGCAGAGAGCTGCTCCAGTGAGATAACCAATTGCATGATTCTGAGCGAGTCACCCGATCTCCTGTTTATAAAATGAGGAGGTTGGATTCAATCAGTAGTTTTCTAACTGAATCCTTAGAACAGAAGCATCTCATGGAAAAACCAAGTGAGTGGAGAGACGCACAAACCTCAGTGATCATGCTCTTGACCCTCCATTCCATCTCTTCCACTGTCATCTCTACTTTTACATGTTTTGCATTGGAGTTCAACAAAAGAGTGTATTTCAAAAAAGGTAGGTTATTATAGAGAATAAAGATTTTGAAGCCATGTAGATTAGATGACCTCAAACATCTCCTCCCAACTTTTGCTATGAGTCCATGAAATCATTAACAAATAAGCAGGCATACACTTGCCTTCCCAATTCATTTTCTCACCCCCAGCAAATATCTCAGGGTAAATTAAAAGTAATTCTTTTGAAGTTGCCCACTTTTTTCTTTGTCCAGCAGTAGATCCCCCAGATCCTTGATAAAATAGTCTAACTTACTAAAATCACCAATGATCTCTCTTCACCAGAAAATAAGGCTGGCTTTCAGCCAGAAAACTGATGTGACTTGTTTTACTGTTTTCCCAAAATCATTATTCTGTTTCTGCCTCATCATGATAATAATTATTATTGTTATTATTCATGACAGAGTCCTTGCATAATCAACTCTAATATCACACATAAGCCTTCTTGTCTCTACCACCAGAGCAGAGGTTGGCAGCATTCCTCCCAGTGTTTGATCAAAATGCTGCCACTCCGATGAATCCCAACTAGTCTGCAATCTCATGATGCTGCACACAGTCACCTGAATCTTCTGTATGGTAAAAAACAAAGGGCCTCCATTTGCTGGAAAAGGCTCTGAGGTGGGGGAGGGATGATAGAGCCACATTAAATTGAAGTGAGTAAATACAAAGCAAGCCATCTTTGTGCATAGAATAAGATAAGGGAAATTGAGAATGGTCCACCATATCGCTAAATACAGCCATACGATCTGATTCCATGGCAATTGGCCCAGCCAGACCTGTGGAATTTGCCCAGTCGTAATTGGGCTGCTTTTCTATACCTAATGGATCCCAGAATGAAATCACACTGACATCCCAGAAAGCTTTTCATTTGTTATCAGACAGCTTTGGTTCAAATATCATGGTGAGGGAGAAACACTGACAATATTGTATTTCAGCTCTTGGAAGCCGTTCCAACTTTTCATAACATAGACTGTCCCTTCAAAGTTTTGTGCTTGTTCCATTTTGCAGTGTTGGAAATTATATACATAGTGCCACACATGTTGAGGCATTTCTCTGACGCATTCTCTATAATGGAAAGATGCAGACAGTGAGCAAATACTTGCTTGCTGCCTCAGTTCCCTCCTATACCTAAGGTAGAAGCTGAAAATTGATGACAGCCTCTTTACTAAATCCAGATGCAGCCTCAAAACAGTTTGTAGAGCATCTGCAAAAAAAATTCATGTGAGTTGACACTTAAGATGAAACTTATTCTCCACCCTGAATGTACACTAGGTAGTCATGGATTTAACATTTATAATTTCAACCGTTCAGAAATACCCATCAAGACCATGATAGCTACACAACTTGGCTTAGTCACATATCTGAGTCACTCATGATGAAAAGATCCCTCAGCCGAAGAACGAGTTTAACTCTTCCCCACATTGATATCTGAAATACAATATGGGGGATTTCCTTTCTTTTTTAAAACAAAAAAGAACGTTTTATGATTAAAACAAAAATGCAGACTATACAGACTAGTACTTATAAATTTGGAGAGTTAAAAATTTCTCCTAAAAGATCTCTTCATAAAGGTTCCTGTTATTTAAAACCCCACTATAATAACTACTACTATTGATATCCGTGCACAACACAGCCCCGATCCTTAATTCATTCATTGTCTCCACTGTTATCATCTCAATCAATGATGTAAACATTTACAAAGTTGTTCAGAGCAGAAACCTGGGGGTCAAGCTTGAATTGCTCTCTGAGCTCCCCATGCCCTACTCTGAAAATATTCTACAGATTCTACCTTGAAAATATACCACAATCTGCCCACTAATGTTCCACTTCCATTTCTGCCATCTTGATCCAGCCATGTGTCATATCTTTCCCACACTATTCTTCCTGACTGATCTCTTCCCCTGTCTGCTTCCCATTCCACTCTCTGTTTTTTCTATTGTATGCTCAAAGTGTGGGTCTACAACAAGGTAAGGTGCTTACATCAGAATATATGTGTAAATCAATGCACTCTTTCTTTCATTGAAAGGATGAAATATTTGTGTGTGTGTCTGTCCATAAGCTCAGCTGAAAAGTGTTCTAGGTGATATACTTGATTTATGTCTGCACAAGCTCCTTTTCACCACAGACAGAAAGCCACAGGTTGCGGACCAGCCCATGTGCAGACCACAGGTTAGGCAACTCTGGCTTCACAACCCCAAATAATGAGGCCTTTGCCTACTTCTCAAACTTCATTTTGAGCCTACCTGCCTTTTCTTCCTCTGTTCCAACCACAGTGGGCTCCTTTTGGATCTTAGACATAACCATGCTGTTTTAGAGACATAACTACCTTAACCACACCTGTCCTAAAGAGGGTACGTGCTCTTCCCTTAGCTGGGAATACTCTGTCTCTGACTTTTTACTTATAAGTGACATTTTCTAATACCCTCTGTAGTAGTCCATTTTCACACTACTATAAAGAACTACCTGAGACTGGGTAATTTATAAAGACAAGAGGTTTAATTGACTCACAGTTCCACATGGCTGCAGCAGCCTCAGGAAACTTACAATCATGGCAGAAAGGAAGGGGGAAGCAAGGCACATCTTACATGGTGGCAGGAGACAGAGATAGCAATGGGGGAAGTGCCACACTTTAAAACCATCAGATTTCCTGAGAACTCACTAACTATCATGAGAACAGTGAGGGGAAAACTGACCCCATGATCCAATCACCTACCACCAGGTCCTTCCTTTAACATGAGGATATTACAATTTGAGATGAGATTTGGATGGGGACACAGTGATAAACCATATCATTCTACCTCCGGTCCCTTTGAAATCTCATGTCCTTCTCACATTTCAAAACACAATCATGCCTTCCCAACAATCCCCCAAAGTCTTCACTCATTCCAGCATTAACCCAAAAGTCCAAGTCCGAAGTCTCATCTGAGACAAGGGAAGTTCCTTCCACCTAGCAGCCTATAAAATCAAAAGCAAGTTAGCTACTTCCTAGATACAATGGGGGTACAGGCATCAGGTAAATGCTCCAATTTCAAATGGGAGAAATTGGCCAAAACAAAGTCTGAAACCCAGCTATTTAATCTTAAAGCTCCAATATCTCCTTTGAATCTATGTCTCACATCCAGGCCACACTGACACAAGGGATGGGCTCCTAACACCCTGGGCAGTTCCATCCCTGTGGCTCTGCAGAGTACAGCCCCCAAAGCTGCTTTTACAGGCTGGCACTGAGTGCCTGTGGCTTTTCCAGGTGCATGGTGCAAGCTGTCAGTAGATCTACCAGTCTGTGGCCTGGAGGATGGTGGCACTCTTCTCAAAGCTCCACCAGGCAGTGCCCCAGTGGGGACTCTGTGTGGGGGCCCCAACCTCACATTTCCCCTCTGCATTGCCCTTGTAGAAGTTCTACATAAGTGCTCCACCCTGCAACAGACTTCTTCCTGGACATTCAGGCATTTCCATACATCCTCTGAAATCTAGGCGGAGGCTGCCAAGCTTCAACTCCTAATCTCTGTGCACCCACAGGCCCAACACCACAGGGAACCCACCAAGGTTTGGGGCTTGCACCCTCTGAAGCAATGGCCCAAGCTGTACCTTGGCCCTTTTAAGCCACAGCTGGAGCTGGAGCAGCTGGGATGCAGATTGCCATGTCCTGATGCTGCACAGAGCAGCAGGGTCCTGGCCCAGCCCACAAAGTCATTTCTTCCTAGGCCTCCAGGCCTGTGATGGGAAGGGCTGCTGTGAAGATCTCTGAAAAGCCCTGGAACATTTTCTCCATTGTCTTGGCTATTAACATTCAACTTCTCTTTACTTATGCAAATTTCTACAGCCAGCTTGAATTTTTCCCCAGAAAAAATGTTTTTTGTTTTTCTACCACATGGTCCAGCTGCACATTTTCCAAACTTGTATGCTCTGCTTCCCTTTTAAAAATAAGTTCCAATTTCAGACCGCTTTGTGAACACATATGCCTATATGCTTTTAGAAACAGCCAGGTTACATCTTGAATGCTTTGCTGCTTAAAAATTTCTTCTTCTAGTTATCCTAAATTATCTCTCTCAAGTTCAAAGTTGCACAGATCCCTAGGGCACAGGCAAAATGCCATCAGTCTCTTTGCTAAAGCATAGTAAGAGTGACCTTTAATCCAGTTCCCAGTAAGCTCCTCATCTCCATCTAAGAGCACCTCAGCATGGACTTCATTGTCCATATCACTATCAGCATTTTGGCCAGATCCATTCAACAAGTCTCTAGGAAGTTCCAAACTTTCCAAAACATCTTTCTGTCTTCTTCTGAGCCCTCCAAACTGTTTCAACCTCTGCCCATTACCCAGTTCCAAAGTCACTTCCACATTTTCAGGTATCTTTATAGCAGTGCCCCAATCCCAGTACCAATTTTCCACATTAGTCCATTTTCACACTGCTCTAAAGAACTACCTAAGACTGGGTAATTTATAAAGAAAAGAGGTTTAAACCTCTTTTCTTGATTCATAGTTCAGCAGGCTTGGAAGACCTCAGGAACCTTACAATCATGTCAGAAGACAAAAGGGAAGCAAGGCATGTCTTATGTGGCGGCAGGAGGGAGAAAAAGAGAGCAAGGGGAGAAGTGCAACACTTTAAACCCATCAGATCTCATGAGCACTCACTCACTATCATGAGAACAGCATGGGGCAAACTGCCCACGTGATTTAATCACCTCCCACTGATACAGGAGTTAAGAAGGAATACTTAGGCAGACAGCAAGGGCATGGGAGTCCTTGGTAAGGCTTTTTTTTTTTTTTTTTTAATGAAAAGCAGCCCCAAATCATTTTCTAACAAAGAGCAGCCTGCAAGCTGGGAGCTTGCATGGATGAATGCCAGCAGAAACTAAGGACTAGACATTTTCAAAATGGCGGCTCCATCTTCCCTTCTCTGTCAGCCACGTGTATTATAACAAGCAGACCAAGATGGTGCTGATCAACTAGAAAGCCCATTTGCATAAGAAGATTAGGGTGGGGTGACCAGCCTTCCCCACACACTATGCAAAGGAAATACCTGATCTTACCAATCTGTGAGCCCTACGTAAATCAGACACCACGTCCTCAAACTGGACTATAAAACTTGGTGCATTTGCCACCAGCCGGTCCTCTCTGCTCAGAGACCACTTCCTCTGTAGAGAAAGCTGTTTCTCTTTCTCTTCTCTTCTACCTATTAAACCTTCACTCATAAACTCCTCGTGTGTGTCCGTGTCCTAAATTTTCCTGGCGTGTGATGATGAACCCCAGGTTTATACCCCAGACAGCGTAGCCACTTCACCACCAGATCCCTCTCTTGACACATGGGGATTGCAATTTGAGATAAAATTTGAGTGGGGACACAGAGCCAAACTTATCACCCTCCTTCCCTGACCATTTATGTAGGGCTTCCTCTTTATTATCCATCATCATTTGGTCACTAGTTGACACCATTTTTCCAATCTACAAGTATATAATTATGTATGTGTTTACCTACTGATGGTCTGTTTTCCTTACTAGACTGGAAGCTCCCTGAGGACAGAATCTTCATGGATATCTCTGATTTTTCTGGTCAGAGGACCACTGCTTTTGTCACATTATGTCCCCATGTGTGTACTGCAGATGGAAGGTTACAGAAACCAGGGCCCACCATGCCAACACTCCAAGATGTTAATCAACTGTTTCAAAGCTGCCCTGGGTCATTTGCAAAATCTAAAAACCGACTCTTTGACTCAGGTTGCCCAATATATAAAGCCACATTGTCTATTGTTCTATAGTTACAAGTCTTAGCCAGTTTAAGGTTAGGCAATTTATAAAGAAGAAAAGGGAATTACTTCATGTGAGAAAACAATTTATTGCCTTACATAGGATTTTTTCAGCCTGAGTCATTGGCATGTTTTCATGTACATTTGCATCATTGTCATTCTCCTTACAGACCCAATCATATAACAACTAAAATGTATAAACAGCCTATTATGCGATAAACACTGGGAACAATACCAGTGTTTGTTCCCTCTCTCAGGGAATAATACCAACTAGACCTCATCTTCACTGAATTTATGGTCCAACAAGTAATAAACATAAAGAGTGGTGAGTGAGAAGAACACAGTGAGATAGGAGCACATTGCAGGACAATTGAACATATTTTAGGGGTTGGGGAAGATTGGCACCAGAGGATGGGTAAGACACAAATAAAGGGGGCAGAAAAGTGATTCAGACAACAGGAGGCTGGTGAAGGGCCAAGGAATAAGAAAGGTCTTATAAATTCTAGCATCTAAAAAAGTCCGAGAAGCTGGAATGCAAAATATGGAGAAGGAAAAGATAAGGAGTCAGGTTGTGGGAATAGCCAAGGGCTAGACCTTGTGTAGCATAGCCAGGAATTTGGACTTTGCCTTTTTAAGCTGGGGCATAACATGTCCCACCTTCTGTTCCCTAATTTTACCTATAATTTCCTATATTTACCTATAAATTGCTAAAAATATTTTACCTATAAATTGCTTAAAATACTTGCTAAATATATGTTACATACTATTAGATGTCTATCAAAGAATGCAAAGCAATGGAAAAAAACAGACAATATTGACATCAGGGGAAAAATTGTAGAAGATGATGTAATGAGTATGCTAGGTGGCTCAGCTATGAGCCATGGTAAACACTAAAAAGGATTTAATTAAATACGCTATATTTGAAAGATTTGTAGATAGTCAATAGATAGTATCTAAAATTAAAAACTCAAATATTTGTAGAAACACATTGAGAAATAAAAAATACATATTTGAATAAAAATTGAAAGGTGTGCAGTTACTTCTGAGTCAATGAGCAAAGGGAGATGGAATGGAGTAAGTTGAGGCTGGGGATTGTTTTTGTTTTATTATAATTTTTGTATATGTATTATTTTGTTATTTTTACTATTGAATACATGGGGTTTTGACAGAAGCATAAATTGAACGCTTGTGCATGCATGGGCTCACACACCCACACACCCTGCAAATCTAAACTTAGAAAGGAACAGTGGGAGGCAGCCATGGCACCCCCTACTGGCCTTCTCATGGATAGTCTATTGATGGGTCTCACTACCCTGTCCAGACCTGCCCCCATTGCTGAACCAGTCGTGCCCCCACAGGAAAACAGCAACCTCTGACCTTCCATTTCTTAGAGGTTTCATGAATTGGACTGCCAAGCAACATTTGGATTTTCAGTACTAGGGACAACTCATAGGTACCTGCTTAGATTCTGAGTTGGCTCCATCTAATGAGATCCTGAGGACACATCAGGGCCCAAGAGGAGCTGATTCACTGGAAGTTCAGGGCACTCAGGTTTTTCCAAGCAGGCTAGGACAGCATGGAAGCTTAAACTGTCAGTACAGTGAAGCATGAGCCAGAGATGGAGTGCCTACTCTCTTTGATTTGAGTGAAACATTTACTTATGAGAAGTAGATTCAGCATCTGAGTCACCAGACACTGAAATGTTACAGCAAAGATCTTTACGTGTTTCCTACCTCATCACTACATACCCACTCATCTGAGATGTATGATGCTTGACACGGACAGAACTCAAACTGTCTTTTACTACCTATGAAGGAAGAAATGATGATAGATCATAATTGAAACAACCTACTGAGGAGAGGAAGCTGTTTTCAAGCACCTTCAAGAACTTTAGAAGGGCTTGTTTTATCAACAATGTTAATTAAAAATCATTCTTATTAAAGCAATTCCCCTAATTTTCTCTACCAGATAAAATTGTATTAGGCCACTTTCAGTGACAAGATATGCTTAAAAGAAGAAAAAAGTGTTAAAATGTTTTACGAATGAGATTTTAACTCTTCAGAATAAGTTTTACATGCATTGATTTTTTTTAGGTAAAGTATTACATATCCTAACACAATTTCACCCACCCCCCACTTAAAGTCAATGAGGATATTTATCTCCTCTCAGTATAAGGTTGTTTTGTTTTGTTGTTTTGGGGGTTGGGTTTTTTTGTAAAAACTTTTGGATATTTTTCCAAAACTAATGCCAAACATTTCTTCATTATATCCTAAAAGAATCACTTTTATCAAAGTAAATGTTCATGATAAATGTTATTAAGTATAACCAGAATAATAACTAAAAATAGCTCAAATCGTCCAGCTACATTTTGTCAACAATCTTGCTCTAGCCAAGTTCCCCATTCATTGCACAATCTATATTTTGGGAAGAACAGAACGTAATTGCTTCCAAACAAAATTTCAAGCCTGTGTACATTTCCTTCCCACCATCAGTTTCAGTTAAATGAATTAATCTTTCAAAAGGGGGAAAGGCAGAAAGCAGGACTTCTCCGAAAAACGCATTTAATGTGTATTTTATCAAGGGCTTTAATTATAAAGTTGTAATGGGTGATTTTTGTTATAATCATCACTGGAGAGATTTCAGTGTTTTAGGGCAGAGATCCCCAACTCCTGGGCCACAGACCAGTACCAGTCTATGGCCTGTTAGGAACTGGGCTGCACAGCAGGAGGTGAGCAGCGGGTGAGCAAGTGAAGCTTCATCTGTATTTACAGATGAAGCTTGCACTACTGCCTGAGCTTTGTCTCCTGTTAGATCAGCAATGGCAATGTGCGGCAGCATTAGATTCTCATAGAAGCGCATACCCCATTGTGAACTGCCCACATGCAAGGGATCTAGGTTGCACACTCCTTATGAGAATCTAATGCCTAATGATCTGTCACTGTCTCCCATTACCCCCAGATGGGACCATCTCGTTGCAGAAAAATTAGCTCAGGGCTCCCACTGATTCTACATTATGGTGAGTTGTATAATTATTTCATTAAATGTAATAATAATAGAAATAAAGTACACAATAAATGTAATGTGCTTGAATCATCCCAAAGCCATCCCCTGCTCTCCTGGTCTGTGGAAAAATTGTCTTCCACTAAACCGGTCCCTAGTGCCACAAAGGTTGGGGTCTGCTGTTTTAGGATGTTACTTTCATCTTTCGCCTTAACATACTTTGTTCAGACAAGCAGCAAACAGCAAATGCTAACCTGATGAAAAGATACTTAATCCTACCAGGGCATAAAAGCAAACCCAAAAAATATTTCTAATATACTTGAAGCAATGTTACATAAAAATTTTTGTTAGCTCATTCAACTGCCTCTTCTAAACTACAAGTACATGAATTACTCAGCTAGGACGCAAGGTACGTTTTTTCTGAGTTGGCAAATCTTATTTTATGGACTATTCTAGTACCCTTTCAAAATTCATCAAATTTTAACATTCAAAGCATAGTATATGAATATTTAGGGAATAAGAACAAGTATAAAATACAGTTCTTACTCTCAATCTGATTACATCCTATCATGGAAAATAATCTTCCTGTGGGTGCATTTTGTCTCAGCTGAAGCCAGACTTCTCCAATAATAAATCACCTACAGTTCAGAGCCAACACTGGACATGTGAAAAATTAAATGCCTGGCAAATGGAGGTGGCAGAGAGAGGAGTGGTAACAGTCATAGGTCTGAACTTCTTACCAGATCCTGACTTGTTACCAGTGAAAAGGTCCTTGAAATGGAATCCTTAAAAGATACGTCCATGTATCCCAGAACTTAAAGTAAAATTAAAAAAAAAAAAAGTTAAAAAAAGATATGTCCTACGCAGTGATTTCTGTAATAAAGTACACTACATTTTACATAAAGTCTTATTTCTCACAACACTTTGGTGGAGCTCTTTGCAAACAAATTAACACATGACAGAGGTCAGTAATTTGCTTGAGCTCATGTAGTTTATTGAGTGACAAGGTCAGCAATTAAGGAATTATACAAAACATGTATGAGTTTTTAATACTCTTTTGGCTTAAATGTGATTATTTTTGCATCCTAGAGATATATATAGGCATGAGAAAAAAGCCATGTGTGTATCAATGTCATTATAGATCTTCTCTGGATAAGACTTTGAATGATATTTTCTTCTCATTTATGTGTATTTATAATGATTGTGTTTTGCTTATGTCATAAGAAATTTTAAGAATAATATTAAATGGTAACAATTAATTCAAGTTGACTTATTTAATGGCTAAGTGAAGACAGTGGGTTTCATTCTACTGTTTTTAATAATAAAAATAGCCAACTGTTTGAGGGCATTTGTTTGGGGAAGAGCATTGTCCCAAGTTCTGTCCCCATATTATCTTATTTAATCCAAGGAGTTTTCTTACAATGTGGATGTTATTAGTTATCCTTTACAAACAGGAAAATCGAGGCACAGAAAGTTTCTGTAATTTGCCTTAGGTCACATAACTGCAGGTCACAACACTGTAATCTGAAACCAGTCTTCAGAGTTTAAACTCCTAACCGCCAGGGTGGCAGCCTGTCCCGTGAGACAGACATTCTCGCTGGGAATAAAAAGCTCTTTCAAGCATGAAGGCTTTCTGGATGTTGAGGCTGATCGATATTTCCTCCACAACTGGGGTCAGTCTCAATGCAAGGCTAGACAGCTAGAGTCTTTCTTTCAACTCATGTCCCAAGTAGAAAAGTGTAAAGCTATTTTAGAGGTCTCTTTAGTAGAAAGAGTGTTCTACTAGCCTTTAGTATTTCATATATGTAAACACTTTGTTAAATACTTAACAGCATGCTAACTTTTATTTAGCTTTCATATAATAAAATATAAAACCCAAAGTCAAAAAAATTCTGATTTAAATTGTTCTAAATCCCAAATTACAAATTTCTGAATTTCACGCTGAAACGGAATTTAGTGTACAGTTACACTAAGTTCTTGTATTTGAAGCACTCATTTAAGTTACCTAAGTATCCAGTAAGAGGATGCAAGACTAATCAACCAAAGAAAAGACTTAAATGGAGAAAATGTATTATTATCCCAGAAGAGAGAATTATGGAAGTTTAGATGTGCAATTCCATATGGGCTTTTAATAAATTATTGTAAGACATTAATTAATCCTGAAATCTAAGAAATTACTCAAGAGACCTGTTCATCTACTTTTGACATCATATGTATAAAAGTATTTTTTTTTCCAATTAACCCAACACTGACAGATTCTCAGGTTGTGCAGATAATATTCTTCTGGGATGTTGTTAGAAGGATTTCCTGTATTGTAGAGGCAATGGTATATATGGTTATAGAATGAGCATTTATATGTCTGTTTTACTTAACATACATTCAATTAAATAAATATCTCCTGAAGCTAATTGTTAGAAGATGGCAAAAAATTCTGCAGTATTCACCACCTAGTTCTCAAAACTAGGATGGAAATGTAGCTTGAGACAATTCTTTCCATGTGAGTGTTTTGTGAATAATCTCATAGATTTCCTAAGAGCAATTTAAAATATTTCAAAGCTTGCTTATTAAGAGAGACTTCCACTTTCCCTTGCTTAGCCCTAATTTTATTAAGATCTTCATTTCACATTTTTATCCCCCAGTGGGATACTTAGGCTGGTTTCTGTCCCACTCCACAGGGGGAATTGTTCATTTTATCTATCCTTCTTTACTATTTGACAGCACTGTGGTACAATTCAAGCCCTAAGCATACACACACATTAAAAATAATTATATACTGCCTATCACCCCCATAATAGTACTGTCTGGTTGTCCCATTAGATTGTTACCAGGGCTTCCTGTGTCACGGACTGTATCTAGTTCTTTGCTTCCTGCTGGAAAGATCTGAATAAACCAAGTGACATTTTCCTCTCTTTTTCCTCTCCCCACTCTCAATCATCTTTCTTACATTTAGCTGAGTTCTTAATTCCTTTCCTTTCTTTAGGAGAAAAGGCAAAATGACTGTCACAGGCAAAAAAAAAAAAAAAAAAAAATGTTCTTTCTTGCCCTTTCATCTCCAGGCAGTTGAATCAATAAACCATGGAGACTAAAGTGCTCCACCTTCTGGTCAAGGATGCATGTTAACCAGCAGCTATTCCCGATTGTAAAAGGAAGCATTTTATCTCTGGGACAAGATCCCGAAGACAACTATTGATGAGTCGTCCAACATCATCAAGAATAAAACAACCTTCTTCTAGTCTCCTAGGCTTACAATTCTGAAATAATTTTCTTCCAATCTTCTTCTCTTATTTCCTTCGTTCACACCTGCCAATCCAAGTCTGATAATATTTCAAGCCTTGGTGTGGCATCAAAGCTGAGACTCCTCTCTGCCCCTTCATGTCTGGCACAAGTTACTTAACCTTTTTTACCCCCAACCCCTCATCTGTAACATAAATATAATAATGGTTTACAATTTGTAAAATACATAGAAAGTGCCCAATAAATGTTAGCCACTCTGATTGTAACTATGGTCTTTTTTTTTTAATCTTTTTTTTTTTTTTTTTTTTTTGAGACAGAGTCTCACTTCATCACCCAGGCTGGAGTGCAATGGCGTGATCTCAGCTCATGGCAGCCTCTGCCTCCTGAGTTCAAGCGATTCTCATGCCTCAGCCTCCCGAGTAGCTGGAATTATAGGCATGTGCCACCACACCTGGCTAATTTTTATATATTTTTTTTTAGTAGAGACGAGGTTTCACTATATTGGCCAGGCTGATCTTGAACTCCTGATCAGTTCAAGGAGCTCCTCAGGTGATCTGCCCACCTCTGCCTCCCAAAGTGCTGGGATTACAGGTGCGAGCCACCACACCTGGCCCTAAAATCATTTTTAATTCAATTCAATACAAATTTTTTAATCCTTACTATGGCCAAGATGCTAAGCGCTTTAGTAGGATTTTTTATGTAGCCTCTGCCCTCAAGAAACTAATAGTCTACTAGGAATGACAAATAATTACTTACTAATTTTAATGCAAGATTATGGTAGATGATGACAAAGCGAGCTACAAAGTGTTCCAGGACAGTGCTTCTTAACCTGTAATGTGCATATTAATCACTTGGAGACTCTGTTAAGATGCAGATTTTTATTCCATAAGTGTGCAGTGGGACCTGGGATTCTGCATTTCTCATAAGCACCGGGGTGAAGCTGATGCTGCTGGTCTGAGGTCTACCCTCTGAGTAACAAAATTCTATGACATTGAAAGAATGATAGAAACAGATCTTGTATTTTGCTGTTGTACATAAGCATATCTTTACTATTGTTTTAAAGGCTGTATCTGCTCTGATTGGCCATTATCCGTGACAAACCTACTGTTAAATTTCTTGTTGAGTATTATTCCGAATATAAATATTTGTTTCAGTACTCTCTGAAGCTGTGGTGGACAGCATAGACGTCATATGATTTTTAAGCAAATGGATGGTGGAGTACATGGTGTTTAAGAACGGCCTTGAAAGATGAGCGGGATTTTACCCATTTCCACTTGCTTGTCTAGTCTACTCTTTTCTGTCATTCCCAAACACCACTGTTACTGCGTACTTAACGAATAAAGTGCCTTCCTGTAACTTCCATCTAAAACAGTGTTCCTTTTGATCTTTGAGTACAGACAACTCCTTTGGAAAAATTATGTCTCATCGGTTGTTCCCATGTTCTTAGGCCTTCAATGTTGTCCTTTCTGGTTTTGAAATAAAATTAAATGATAAAAATGTGCAGGGGTCTCCTCTGTCTTACAGGCAAAACCCAGCCCTTCCCAAGCTGAAGTCAGTCACTACGTGTGCTCTGCCGGCCAGACACCAACCCTTGAAGTGAATATCAATCTATAATTGGGGACTTTCACATGCAAATCTAGGTGCCCAGGTTGAAAAATCAGGAAATGCAGCCACCCAGGTACCAAATTCTTGGTAGAAATCAGCTGGAGCAATATAGCCAAACAGCCTTTGGGTGGGGCACGGGCCCTCCAAGTCTCCAGTTCCAGGCAAATCTCCATAATCTCTTAGACCTGACGCACTTCATGCTGTTCCCTAACTCAGCAGCCTACATAAGCATTTAAGTTTATTATACTGTCTACCTAAAGGCCATGAGTCATTTCAACTTGGAAAAAATATATATCCTTTGTCGCCAATCATATATAACATCGTGGTTTTTAGAATACAACGGAGACTAACTTTTTTCCCTGCAAATTAATATCATATCATAATCAGGTCACAGTTAAAGTTTGTATACATTAGCTTTCTTGGTTTGCAGTCTTTGCTTTTCTACATCATTTAAGTATTTGATTCCAGAAGTTCATTTCCTCCTTTTCCAATGTGGAAGTAAAAGGAAATTTGAGTCAGGAGGAAAAAAGAAAAAAAACAAAGAATCAATACCTCATTTCATGAGTGAGACTTTGTAAGAGCTACGCTAGCAACTTTATGAACCAGTAGAGAATTCATGTGAAGAAAAAAAAAAAAAAAAGCAGAGAAAAGTGTGTGACTTTTCCCAGCCTAGTTCTGCAAACCCAGGTTATTACCAACTCAGTAAAACCTGAATAAATCACTTAGGTTTCCCATGCCTCATCCACTCCTCATGAGCATTCACAAAATAAGAGAGAGAGAAAAAATAATAAATAGCTTTTGAGTCATTTTTAAAGCCTTTTCAGTTTGTTAGTAGTAAATATAAATTTTTAAATTAAGGCCCCACTTATTCACTTAAAATATCACAGTTTAGCTTTTTTTCATTCATATTTAAAGGGAGTCAAAACTACCAAACATTGATACCAGGAAAAATAGTTGCAGGGGGAGGATCTAATTGCCTTTCTTAAAACACACACACAAAAAAATCTCACTTTTTAAAAAGATTGATAAATAGATGATTATTCTCCAGTATAACTGTCAATTTGAAAGACCAGGAGGCTACTAGCAGAAGATAGGATTATTACAGTTTCAGAAGATCCCTAAACATAGCTCCAAAATGAATATACCACTACCCTACTATATAACTTATCAACCGATATGGTGGGAGAATCTGGCTTGTTTTTAAGTTAGAAGGTAACATGTTACCTAGGCCCATAACCGGCAAATTTATAAATTCACGATGTTGCTCAAATGAGACAAGAGCACAGGAAATTGGAGTCTACAGCCCTCCGAATGTGCCTGGCTCTGCCCCACTTGCTGGGAATGACCACACAGGGCCTCCCTTGCCTTATCTGAAGGCCAGAGATAATAAAAACTATGTCCCCAGGTAGTTATAAAGATCAAGGTCAGGGACTGTTGATGGAAGCATCTGTACACTGTAAAGTGCGAGACTCAGGCAAGACATCACGCGATTGTGTGTTTGATAGTGTAGGTACAATTCCCACAGGATGAGCACAAGAAAGGAATTAGTATTGCAATCCCCTAAACCAAAAAGCAAGAGATAGTACCTAAGTACTCTCTTCATCATCACCACAGTACTGCCTCTGCATCATGAGGTGGTTAACGGCATGGTCAAGGGCTGAGATTTTAATCTGGGCACCTCCATGTACAACCAACTGATCTTGGCCAAGTTCCTAATCTCTCCATTCCTTTTTTTCCCCATTTGTAAAATAGACATAACAAAAAATCTAGCTTATAGGTTGGATTAACATAAGACACTTAGAATAGTGCATGGTACGTTGTAAATTCTACATATGTCCTGTTCATGTGAAAAACTGTTTCTAAGATCTGTGGTGCTACACTCTATCACAAATTTCTTAGTAATTAGTTACACAGGATACTCCCATTGTTGGCCTACCTCTCACTGCGTTACTATCCAACCCTAACACTTCTGGAAACAGCTGAAATACTGATCTTTTGGTCTTCCTAGCCCTCTGGTCTTGCTAGCACTCTTACCAAAAGTTTATCAAAAAAAAAAAAAAGATGCTTAATTAATGGGAAATGGTGTTTAACATTAAATACCATGTAAGATAATTAATGCAGTAAAATAAAGGGTACCAAATGAAAGCTAAAATCTCAGTGTGCCATTCAAAACCACAGACTTTGAGAGTCCTCACGCTCACTCAAGGGGGCTGAGAAGGAGGGACCTTTATTAGTTTAGCATCAACAATGATGCCTATTATTGTCCACTGATGCGGCCACTAGGCTCTCCTCTTCCTCCTCCTTTATCCTTCCCAGCACACCCTCAGCTGTGTGCCTACCTCTTTGGATCAGTTCCTCTAACCTCTGCCACTGACACACTTTCCAGTCTTGGAAGATTGATTTCTGTACTTCGTAGTCATTTCTTGCTCCCCAGTTAATTGGCAAGTCTTGACATGACTTGCATCATATGACACTAACATGTATTGATGGTGCTGTGGATAAACTGTCAGCTTCCTGTGTGCTGCTGATGTCATGTCATTCCCATTGATTGTATGCCTATTGTATACAAGGCACTGGTGAATGCAAAGCTACATAACTTCCTATCTACACGTAGCTTACAACACAAGACATTTATGTCATTTCCTCATGTATGAAAAGGTATGTAGTTTTTACATAGGGTTATATGCTATAGAAGTACAAAAGGGAGAATAATTATATTCTTCTCTCTGGTCTTCCCCCACCACTTTTTAGCCCATGACTCTCCTTTATTTTACCTTATTGTACTTATAACACCTGACATGTTATATACCTACTTTTTTTGGTTATTGAACAATGGCTATCTCCAACTCTTAGCATGTGAATTCTATGTAAGCCTCGTTCACTGCATGTCCCCAGCCCTTAGAATACTACCTGGCATGAAGACAGCCCTCCATTAATATCTGTTGAAAGAAGGCCTTCCAGAAGAAGTGACATTTGAGTTAAGCTTCAACCAATAGGAAGGATTTCAATAAGTGAGAAATGGGATAAAGAATATTCTAGAATATTCTAGAAGGAGGAATTGACACTAGCAGAAACATGAAGGGTTCTAAGCAGGGTATAACTGAGGTAACAAAGTGGCTCTAAGATGGAAAATGAAAAAATATGGTGGAATTTAACTATTTTTAAATTAATTTTATGAAAGAAAATAATTTTTTGCCCCAACAGTATTATATTTTAGATATTTCAATGACACTGATGAGTCAATCTAAGTACTTTTAGAGTGATTCAGGTCCCAAATGAATAAACCGCAAAGGAAAAGATGCATTGGTTGAATGCAAAAAGTAGGGAAGCCGAGGAAGAAAAGGCAAAAGGAAAGAAATGAGGAAGGTGAGCAGACAGAAGAAAGCCATGGTCCTTGTCACAGTTGTGCTTAGTACCCTTTTATTTTATGTATACATTTCTAAAAAACCCATGTTTCCCATTCTTGCCCATCCTACTTCAATGACACCATCTGTAATTGACTCTCATCCTGGATTTTGATTCTTTGTGGCAGTTCTGCACTAGAGGGTAGTTTCAGGGAAGATTTTCGTTTCTGCTAACTTGTTTTACAAAGAGAAGTTATGACATTATAGCAACTTTCTATCATCTATAGAAATCTCTTTAAAATAAAAAAAAATTAAATAACATTTCCAATGTGAGTCATGAGTGGGTTCGAATGAATACCATTTATTTTGTCTCTTCATTTTCAAATGTCTCCTCCAAAATGTGCTCATGTAATGATATTTTTAAAATAATGTTTATAGATTTTTTAAATAGTATTTTTAGATGGCTCATATGTAAACCATTCCTCTGGAAATTTATTGGCTTATGGAGAATGTTTATCTGACACACTGTTTCTAACTGCCCTGCACAGACTGAAACTTCATGCACCTGTCTCAAGTCCAAGAGAAGTCTTTCTCCAACAACCAGAAAGGATGTAGAACAGGTGAAGTGTGCTACAGAGGGAGATGATGAGTTGCATTATAGCTGCCTCAAGTAAGGAACTCCGTTGAGGGACAATTTATCCAAGCTCACCAGGTCTTAACATTGAGAGTATACATAGTTGGCTGTTGAAATTCACAGCCAACTAGAAATGCCCACATGGCCTCTGAAATTCTAAGACAATAAAAGCCCCTGGGGAAGGATGTATGGCTCCTTCGTTGCCTTAAAATACAGATTAATATGACAGTTCCAGGAATTTGGAAATTGAGCTTACCAACCAGCCACTCCCAGAGGATGCCAACCCACAGCTTTGCCTGCAACTGGGCAATGTGGTTTCGACCAATTCTGGGAACATGCTCAACGTTTTGAAAGAGCTGAAGGGGACCAAACAGAAAATGTGGTAAAAGGGCCCAGTGGCATACATTTTGTGTGTGTGTCCATCATCCTCTTGAAATAAAAATGGATTTTTTTTTCAAATGAAAGCTAGAGAATAACCATTTCCATTCTTGCAATCTAGCCAGGTCTGGGACGAAAGCAAGTACTACAGAAAGAGGATGAAACAGCAGCAGCACACAAACCATGGGGTGGAGAAAGGGAAAATTAAAAATGCTCTTAGTGTCCTCAAAACAAAAATTTGATCAAAGTACACACCTCTCAGTCTTGAAACACAGTATAAAAAACTATTTTTGAGAACAAAAGACTCTTGAAGGAAGAATAAAAACAAAGGAATGGCCAAAAGAAAGAGAGGGGGTGAAACAATGACCTTCTTCAAGATCAGGAAAGAAACTCATCCTAAAATAAAGAGCACAAAAAGATAACTACAAAATAGAAATATAAAATAACTATGACATGTTGGGCCAGGAAGCCAGTATGACAATATTTTCTCATAAAATGATATACTATTTCATCACCATATGCTTTAGGAAAATCCAATATGTTCCTGACAGACTTCTAACATTTTTTCCCCAAGATGGTTAAAGCTTTAAGGAATGTGTCAAAGATACTTAGCACCCACTGCATTTTTGAATATTACACATTGGTAATCCTCTGCTTCATGAATTTTAATAATACTACTGCAATTCAGTTTGCCAATCATTCTCCCCAGCACGAGCTGATCAAAACATTCAATAGCAGATCCTGTTTTGGTTTTGTTCCAGTATACTGCTAAATCTGCAAATGGAAATATATGTACACACACAGACACATATATATTATATACATTTGAAATTTTATGTATATTTTATATTATATATAAAAGAAAAAAGTATGGTAAGACTTGGGATAAAAAACATTATTTGAAGAATTATTTCAAAACACTGGTTGATATTTCAAAATACAGCTCACTAGTTATTGAGGAAAAGAAATGAACATTAAGGATTTAATGGATTCAATTATAGATATACTACTTTAACTAACACAAATAAGAGTTAAACAAGAGTGTGAAATGAGTTATTCTGTGCTATTTGCTCAATATACTTCCTTGTGGAGGACTTTCCAAGCTATTGTTGCTACATCTCTCCCCTCTCTTTCCAACTGTATTTGCATTCTTCTAACCACCTATGGCTGGCTTTATAGTGTGCACAAGTGATGTATCATACCTGGGAATGTGCCGAGTGAACTATAAGGTATTATGTAAATACAGAATTAGGAACTGTGCCATTAATAATAATGTCTTATATTAGTGTAAAATTAAAATAATTGATTTTTCCTTTTTATCTGGCTTCTCTTTCTTCTTCTGTTTTATTTGTTACTTATCTTTTTGTTATATTATCAAAGTTACTTTATTCTTTCAGCCACACAAGCTTCAAATGTACTCGTCTTTCATTCTTCCTTTTCCCCACCTTACTCTCTCCAATAACCAAGCTCTATTAGTTCTCTACTGTTTCCTCCACTCACTGGCCTTTACAACGGTCTGTCCTATTTTCACAGATACCTCCTCAAACCAGGCTTTCAATATCTCACACCTTGACTATGCTGAAAATATCTTAATAGTATCCTGCTTCCAATTTGAGTCCTCTCCAATTTATTGCTTTTGTTGACACCAAGTAGATCTTTCTTAAGTGCTGCTTTAAACTTGTTACACCTCTGCACAACCACAAAGACAGCCACTATTGATAAGACAAAGAATAAAGTTCCCATGTCATAGCTCAGGGCCAAAGTAGACGCCCCAGACTTCTTGTAGGTGCACCTTCCATCATTTCTCAACACAAGCCCTTTCTCCAGGTGGATGGTTCCACTTCCACAAACTGTGAGAGATCCAGTGGCTATTTACCCTGCCCGAAGCACCTTCTTTTCTTTCCATATATTCCTAAGTCCCACGAAGCTCCCTGAAGCCCCCATTGCCCATGAAGTTCTCTCTGCTTGAGCAACCTACTGGGTGTTCATTGAAAATCAACTGTGCAACAAATGTCTGCAGGACTGCCATGCCACTGTTGAGTCTGTCAAGTTGTCTTTCAGTTTCCTCAAATAGATTTTAAGCTTTGTGAAAAGTGGGGCCTTCAAGTAACACTTACTAAGTACCTGCTGCGTGCAGGGCCCTGCTTGAGGTGCCTCAAAAAATAGAGGTAGATTATACATTTTGGGCATTTAATGACAACAAATATGGTACCGTGCATATCATGGCTGTCCAATGCACATTTTGAGTGAATGGATTTCCATTATTTTTAGACTGTAAAACTATAATTTTAGACTTTCACTTCCAAAATTAAGTTCCACAAATGCCTTTTTCTTTGTATGGTAGGGAAACTATGGTGAAGAAAAATGAAATATCTTATTAAACCAATGCATTTTGTAATAAAATTAGTATCATAATGCCCATTTCTGCTTTCTAGTCTGCTGTTCTAACTGCCAAGCCCTTCCATGTATCTTCAAGAGAATGTTGGAGACAATATATTTCTCATTTAAGAAATGAGAAGTCTGAGCACGGTGGCTCACGCCCGTAATCCCAGCACTTTGGGAGGCCAAGGTGGGTGGATCATGATGTCAGACTGACACCATCCTGTCTAATGCAGTGAAACCCTGTCTCTACTAAAAATACAAAAAATCAGCTGGGTGTGGTGGCACGCGCCTGTAGTCCCAGCTACTCAGGAGGCTGAGGCAGGAGAATCACTTAAACACAGGAGATGGAGGTCGAAGTGAGCCAAGATTGAGCCACTGCACTCCAGCATAGGTGACAGAGGAAGACTCCGTCCCAAAAAAAAAAAAAAAAAAGAAATGGTACATTACTCCAGCCCACTTACCAAGTGACCCAAAATGCTGTTAGTTTTGAGTGGCACCTAGAATAAAAGAAGATTCTGCAACAGGTCCAGGCTGCTATGCAAGCTGCCCCTCCACTTGGGCCATGGGATCTAGCAGATCTAATGGTGCTCGAGGTGTCCATGGAAGATGGGGATGCTGTTTGGAGCCTTCTTCAGGCCCCCATAGGTTAATTGCAGCTTAGACTGTTAGAATTTTGGAACAAGGCCCCACCACCATCCACAGCTAACTACTTTTCTTTCAAGAAACACCTTTTGGCCTGTTATTAGGCCTCAGTAGAAACTGAACACTTGACCAGGGGCTGAGTTACCCTGTCACCTGAGTTGCCCATCATGAACTGGGGTTTGTCTGACCCTCCACATCATAAAAATGGGTGCATACAGCAGCACTTCATCATCAAGTGGAAGTGGCATGTATGTGATTGGGCCCAAGCAGGACCTGAAGGTACAAGTTATAAGAAGTGGCTCAAATGCCCTTGGACCCCACTCCTGCTACATTGCCTTCTCTCTCCCAGCCTGCACCTATGGCCTCAGGGGGAGTGACCTATGATTAGTTGACAGAGAAACACTCAGGCCTGGCTTACAGACGATTCTGCATAATATGCAGTTCTCTGCTAGTTCTTCTACTAACTAGACTTTACAACTGTCTGTCCTCTTCCCATTGCTATTTCCCCAAACCAGGCTCTCGATGTCTTACACCACCACCCAAAAGTTAACAGCTATAGCACTACTACCCCTTTCTGGAACATCCCTGAAGGAGAGTGATGAAGGGAATTCCTCCCAGTGGATAGAACACCAGGCAATGCACCTGGCTGTCATTTGGCTTGGAAGGAGAAGTGGCCAGATATGTAATTATGTACTGATTAATGGGCTTTAGCCAATGGTTTGGCTGGATGGTCAGGGATTTGGAAGGAACATGATTAGAAAATTGGTAACAAGGACATTTGAGGAAGAGGTATGCGGATAAGATAAACCTCTCTGGGTAAAATATATGAAGATATTTGTTTCATGTGAACGCTCACCAAATGGTAAACTTAGCAGAGGAGAATTTTAATAACTAAGTGGATAGGATGATCTGCTCTATGGATACAAGTCAACCTCTTTCCCCAACCACCCCTGTCACCACCTAACTGGCCATGGTGGCAGGGATGGAGGTTACACATGGGCTCAGCAGCATGGACTTCCACTTACCAAGGCTGACCTGGCTGCAACCCCTACTGAGTGCCCAATCGGCTGCAGCAGAGACCCACACTGAGCTCTCAACATGGGACCATTCTCCACAGTGATCAGCCAGTTCCTACTGGTAGATTGATTATATTGAACTACTACCATGAAAGGAACATCATTTTGCTCTTACTGGAAGAGACACATACTTTGGACATGGATTTACCCTCCCTGCATACAATGTTTCTGCCAAAACTACCATTTGAAGACTTACAGAATGCCTTATCATGATAATGTATTCCACACAGCATTGCTTCCAATCTGGGAATTCACTTCACTGCAAAAGAAGTGCAGCAACAGGCCTATGTTCATGGAATTCACGTCTTACCATATTGCCCACCATCCTGAAGCAGCTGTCTTCCTAGAACAGTGGAACTGCCTTTTAAATACTCACAGTACCAGCTAGGTAGCAATACTTTGCAGGGCTGGCACAAAGTTCTCCAGGAGGCTGTACATGCTGTGAGTCAATGTCAAACATATCATGCTCCCATAGCCCATATATTGGATCTCACAGCCAAAATTCATGGGTCCAGGAATAAAAGGGTGGAAATGGGAGTGGCACCACTTACTGCTACCCTTAATGAACCACTAGCAAATTTTTGTTTCTTGTTCCTGCAACCTTATCCTCTGCTGGCCTAGAGGTCTTTGCTACAAAGGAAATATGAACCATTTTCACTCACAACACTTCTGACACCAAATGTGCGTGGGGATTCTCCCCCTCCAAATAATTCTCCAACCAGCTGTGTGCTCAATAATTCAGTTCAATTCTGACACTATCTACCTGGAGTTAGTGTTCTATTCCACAAGTTAAAAGTCTCAATTCCCTAAGACTGCCCCCACTTTAGACACCAATCACAAGTCCTTGCTCTCCCATACTTGGAATCACCTGGCTATAAATGGGAGGAGGCTCCCAAGACTCACTCCTCAGGTTTAATGATTTGCTAGAATGTCTCACAGAACTCAGGAAGGCCTTTTACTCACTATCATTGGATTATTATTAAGGATACAACGTATGAACAGCCAAATAAAAGAGATGCATAGGGCAAGGTACAGGGTGAAGGGTTATGGCAGACTGCCACAGTTACTGCCTGAGACTGTCACTATGAGACTGCAAGGAGGACAAATGCAGAAATGAAACTATTTTAAAGAAGGGGGCCAAGGGAAGAAGAAGGCTCCCTGCTTCTAGTGAGCAAAGGCAGCAGCCGGCTGAGTCTCTACAGCCCTTCATATTTATTGGGTATAAAGAGCAGGGAGCAGGAGGTAACGAATGGTCAGCTGCTTAATTGGTCACAGGTTCACATTATTGCTAACAGGCTTCAGATGTGCCTAATTACAAGCAACACTTGTGCCTGTGTCGTGACTGTCCTCAGCATTCCTTCTGGGTGGCAGACTCAGTTTGTCAGTTTGCCAACATCCTGCTTTCATGAGAAACAGTTTGCTATTTACTCATATAGCTTCCAGTGATATACTGAGTTGATCACGACCCTCATTCTTTTGGCCTTCAACATCTCCCCCTTTCTGTTTTTGAATTAATTGAGAAAGGCAATTGCAAAATGTGCAGCCTTCAATTGCCGGTTGGTGGTTCATTCTGTCTTTGCATTCAGCTGGTGCTGAGGGAACCAGGCCCATGGCTGGGATCCATGAGTCCCTGCAGTCTCCTGTTCCTGTATCCATAAGCCCACAAAACTTACTTCCTTCAATTTACACTGCACAAGTGGGTCTATTAGATGCTATGGGTTGTGATAGATAAATTTCCCTCCTAGTTGTACTTCCAAATCCCTGATTCCCTCGTTTCTCCTTCTGTGGAAAAAGGTGCAATTTACAGGGAATGAGCAACAGTTGAGCAATATATTCTCCCTGGTTCAAAAGCCCAAAGATCTTGTAACATTACCACTAACTGAATTTCTCCTTCACAATCAGAATCAACAACTCCTGGGACTACAGTAATGCCCTGTAAGTTACGATGACTTTTATCCAGAATTAATCCCATGTATCCTGTTGGCAAAGGTCCCCAAATACCAGTGGGAATCTTAGTAAATTTGTTTCCTCCAATTAATGTAACCCATTCTCTGGCTGGGAGATCTAATCCTGCGCTTCCAGGTGTTCCTAAGACTTTTGGACATCTCACAGGTGCCAGTGCACGTTTACAATCTGTGTTTGCATTCCCAAAAGCCAAAGCCAAAGCTAGCATTTTTGCAGCCACAAAAGAAGACGGTACCAGCCAATTTTCATCCTCCCTCTCCTGTTCACCACTTTCGATAGGTGCTGTAGGTGGAGCAAAAAATTCTCTCAAACCCTGAAATAACAGCAAAAAGACAGTACAAACCAAACTTCAAACAAAAAACAGAAAAGAAATAGCCAAATTCTTCCCCATGTTACCCTGATTCAAAAACTTCCCGTTTTTTGTACCTCTAGGGCACTGACCAGTACCTTTTTAGAACACTGACCTTATATTGCTGCCAGCACACTTGTAACGGGGTTTCTCGTTTGTCTGGTTGGCTTGAGTTTTTTTCTGGGCTTTTAGTTGTTTCTACTCCAGCAGACCTTCCTCTTTCAAGTCCCTGTAGGACCCTATCTTTCCCTGTCTGTCCCTGCTAGCTTCTGCTAGCTTCTGCTAGTCTCTTAGTCTCTGCTAGTCTCTGCTAGTCTTTATCCTTATCTGTCCCTGTCCCTATGGTCCCTGTTGGTTCCTATAAGTTCCTGCAAGTCCCTGTCTTTCCCTATCTATCTCTGTTTGTCTCTATTTATCCCTACTTATCTCTTTGTCCCTGCAGGCCTCTTCAGGTCCCTTCAGGTCTCTGTCCCTGATTGTCCCTGTTCGGGTGCCACTTGTGGCAGACTGCCTCAGTTACTACTTGAGACTGTCACTACGAGACTGAACAAAGGAGGACAAACAAAGAAATGAAAACTTAAGACAAAAGAAACTATTCTTAAAGAAAGCAGCCAGGGGAAGAAGAAGAGGGCTCCCTGCTTCTAGTGAGAAAAGGCAGCAGCTGGCTGAGTTTCTACAGCCCTTCATATTTATTGGGTAGAAAGAGCAGGGAGCAGGAGGTAATGAATGGTCAGCTGCTTAATTGATCACAGGTTCACATGATTGCTAACAGGCTTCAGATGTGCCTAATTACAAGAAACACTTGTGCCTGGGTCATCACTGCCCTCAGCATTCCTTCTGGGTGGCAGACACAGTTTGTCAATTTGCCAACATCCTGCTTTCATGAGAAACAGTTTGCTGTTTTACTCATATAGCTTCCAGTGGTATACTGAGTTGATCACGATCCTCATTCTTTCGGCCTTCAACAAAGGGTGCATGGAGTTCCATGCCCTTTTTGTACCTCCCAGAACCCCAAGTGTTAACCAACCCTGAAATTCTCCGAACTTTGTAGATTAGGTGATTTTATGGTGGTCTGTTTATGTAGACATGACTGACTAAATCACTGGCCATTGGTGATTAACTCAGTCTTTAGTGATTATCTCAATCTCAAATCTCTTTCAAACCTCTAGTCGTGCCTTGGTCTTTCTAGCAAGCAGCCCTCATTCCAAAGCTATCTAGAAGTTCTCAGCCACCAGCCACCTTATTTGCATACAAAAGACATTCATCAACATATATGGTATGGTACATATCATAGCTGTCAACACACATCTTGAGTGAATTGATTTTTGTAACTTTTATATTATAAAACTATAATTTTATAATTTAACTGTCAAAACTAAATTCCATAAATGTCTTTTTAGAGTAGGGAAACTATGGTAAACAAAGATGAAACACCTTGTTACCCAATGCATTTGGTAGCAAAATTAGTGTCATAATGCCGATTTCTGTTTTCTAGTCTGCTGCTCTAACTGCCACGCCCATCTGTATCTTCTCAAGAGGATTTTGGAGGCAATATGTTTCTCGTTTGGGTATATTACTTCCTGTCTTATTTTCATTCATAGCACGTAACACTGTCTATTCTGTGTAGACATTCTATATGTTACTGCTATGGTCTGAATGTGTCCTCCATAAAGCATCTGTTGGAAACTTAATATCCAGTGCAACAGTGTTGAGAGGTGGGACCTGATGGGAGGTGTTTAGGTCATGAGGGCTCCATCCTCATGAATAGATTAATGCTGACTCTAAAAGGGCTTTGAGACTGCAAGTCTGATCTCTTGCTCTCTGTTTTCCCTTCTGCCATGGGGTGACACAGCAAGGAGGCCCTCATCAGATGCAACTCCTTGATCTTGGATTTCTCAGCCCCGCCAAATCATGACCCAAATAAATTTTATTATAAATTATCCAGTCTGTAGTATTCTGTTATAGGAACACAAAGTGGACCAAGACATTTACTTATTTACCATTTTATTGTCTGTTTCCTCCAACTAAAATGTAAGCATAGGTGGTACAGGGCAGATATTTATGTCTGTTGTGCTCATTGGTATATTCCCAGAGTCTAAGACAATGTCTGAAAGAGAAGGCACTCAACAAGTATTTGTTGGATAATAAATAGTAGGTGTTTGATATATCATCTATTAATTAGTGAATAAATGAATGAATAGCATAGTTCACAGAATTTGGTTTTCCAGAGATATCACGTGCATTTCACAGTAATCTTCCCTCCTAAATAGAAGCTATAGGTGCTATTTAATTCTTTATGACTCTGGATCATTGACATAACCTAAGTCACTGCAAAGTAATGCCTTCACTGCCTATCAAAGCTTTTAAAATTGGCTATTCCTCCAGCATATTTTGTGTGTGCAGTCATTTCTCTCTACCGCTCCTTACTGCTTTTTTTGTAGTTATTTTGGTCAAGTCCTTTTCTAATTTGCATGTTCAAACTCAGGCTGATTAAGCTCCTTAGAAATTAATCTGTTGCCTTTGATTGACAACTAAGGGATTTTCTTATAACTCAAATTCTAATATTTGAGTACTCAAACAGTTCTTAATGTACATTTTTGCTCCCCAGAAGTCACTCTGCCAACTTTCACATTTTACTGTGCAGGCAATCGAAGTAACAAAGCAAATGATTTCTGAAAGCCTGGGAAAATGGGCTATTAATGAAATTTTGTCTACTATATATGAATATATATATGTATAAACTATGAATTGCGATGTACCTCACACATAGAAAGCAAAAGTCTTTGTGTACATGAAAGGGAATGCAAAAATCTGGATTTTATGATCACTAAATTACTTTTCAAAGAAAAGTATATACTAAAATCCCCTAAAAATTCTTCAGTTGAGACTCATTCGTACTTATTAAATTCACTATTTGCCTTTACCCAGATTCAAATGTAACATCAAAATTCACTGATTTACTTTTCAAAGGTCAGAATTATTTTAATTGCTTTTTAGAATATGATGATCTTAGCTCAATCAAGTAATATTAATTCCATCTCTCTGTGCAACTAACTTAATAACCCTTTTAGCCTGTGGATGCAGAAAGTAGTTCAGAGCTTTGAAGATTTGTAACCAGACCCCTTTAAGTCCCACAGATGACCTGATTAGGTTGATTAACGTTCTCTGAACACCTTAGTCATTTTGCAGTGAAGCAGCTGTTGTATTACTCAGAGCAGTAATATGTGCCTGACCTAATTCTTCAAACTTTACACTGGGGTCAAGCTGCTTAAAGCCAAAAGACTTTTTTTTGTTTTGTTTTGTTTTGTTTTATTGTATCAATAGAAAAGTAAAACAATGATTTAGGGAAAAAAAATTCACCTTTCAGGGCTGATTTCTATCTTTGGCATTCTGAATCACTTTTTCCTATATTGGTCCTCCAATTATGAGTTTCTTTTTTGCCATCTTCCCTCTGTCCTAACTCTTCGAGATAAGTTCTTCCCTTCTTGAAAAAAAAAAAAGAGTTTACAGTCACCAGCTTTGAATCATGTCATAAGGTTATGGGCTAAATTGTGTCCCTCTCTCCTAAATTTTGTAAGTTGAATCCTAACCCCTAGGACCCCAGAATGTGACTGCATTTGGAAATAGAACCTTTAAAGAGGTAATTAAGGTAACATGGGCTCCTATAGGTAGGCCCTAATCCAATATGGTGGTATCCCTATTGAAGAAGGAGATTATAAGTGGTATGTGGGCACACAGAGGAAAGACCCTTTGAAGACACAGGGGGAAAGCAGCCATTTGCAAGCCAATGGGAGAGGCCTTAAAAGAAGCCAAACTTAATGACACCTTGATCTTGAACTTCTACCTTCCATAATTATGAAAAAGTAAATTGTTGTTTAAGCCACTGACTCTGTGGTGCTTTGTTATAGGAGTCCTAACAAACTAATAATGCAGCTTTGCCACTTCCTAAGCATATGACTTCTCTGTAACGGTGAAAACTATGTCTACTTTGAAGAATTTGGAGAATTAAGCAAAACATATGAAGTTCTCAATTTTCCAACATAATGCATTGCTGAAAATTTTCAAATTGGTTAAACTTGAACATCACGATTATGTATTCAGTAAATGGGACTCCATGTTCAGTGTGCTATAAAAAAAATTCCTAATTTCATCCAATTCTAAATATAATCTTTGACCATTGATTTTTAGAGTTTTGCACATGTTCTATAATTTTGTTCTTTGCTTTGACAATTAAACCACAGTCGACTGGCTTAAGATCAATGAATGTCCAATTAAGGGTAAATTGTCTTAATTTTTGGCACCCTGATGCTTTCCAACTTTTTCTAAATTGAATTAAGTGCATGAGACCAAATTACTCATTATGAAAATCAGTACTCTTATACTTTCATTTTTCCATTCCATGCATATTATAAAATAAGTACAAAAGTGTGAAAAAATCCAAATTATTAAATAAACCACTGCTACAAAGATTAAAATGGAGGATGCTGCCAGAATTGAACTATCCACCGAGAGGCAACTGTACCAGGCTAAAAAAAAAAAAAATGAATTTGTTATTTCAGGTCCACAGGTCTAAATTCAACCTGGAAAAGACAATGAAGGAGGTCAAATGTATAATAGCACAGTTGTGGTTTAATGAAGGAGGTCAAATGTATAATAGCACAGTTGTGGTTTGTGTGCAAGCAATGACTCTGTTAGCTGAGTGCCTTGTTCTCAATAAGCAGTAGCTATTACGATTCTTATTGTTGTTGGTTTTGTTATAATTGCTGATGTTAATATCTAAATGGATTCTAATTGTGTCATATGTCTAAGTAGATTGGTCTAAATAGATTGCAAGGACTTGCAGTCTACCAACAAACATCCATCAAGCACTGACTTTGTGCCAGGCATAAGACTAGAAGGTAGTGATGTGAGCCCCTGAGTCTCTCACATTCTAATGGATGAGGCACATACACATGAGCAGATCAACCCCAGTGTAGTGTGGCAAATGAGACAACCAAGCTGTGTCTAGAGTCTTCAACCATAACCCAACTGTCTCTCTTTTATGGGGAAGGATCACAAGAGTAGAATCAGGGGAGACATCAAGAAGGATCTTAAAACCTGCACAGGAGAGAGGTACTATTGAATGCTCCTCTGCCATCACAGTGACAGGCAAATAATATGTGCTTCAGTGATCATTTGTTCTGTGACCAATGTGTTTGTTGTCCATTTTGTACTCTTCTCTTGGTCGCTGCTTATCAATAGGCTTTCAATAATTCTGCTCATAATTATGTTAAGGCTTTCATATGCTGTACTTTATTTCTTTCAATCTGAAGACATTGATATGAGATACACTCTGTTAAGTTTCAGCTGAAAAAAACAAAGCTCAGAACTGTCGTGTAGTCTGATAAACCTTATGTAGCTTGCTTGGATGTGGTTAAACCTGCTATAGTCTCTGAATGTTCATGTCCCCTCAAAATTCCTATGTTGAAACCCAATCCCCAGTGTGATAGTATTAGGAGGTAGATAGTATTGGGAGGTGCTAAAGTCATGAGGGTGGAGACCTCAGGAATGGGATTAGTGCTTTTATCAGAGTCTAAAGAGACCAGAGTTCTCTTCTTCCACCACATGTGGATTCAGCAAGAAGGTGCTGTTTATGAATCATGAAACGGGCCCTGACTAGACCTCAAATCTGCCAGCACTTTGATCTTGGACTTCCCAGCCTCCAGAACTGTGAGACATAAACTTTTATTGTTTATAAGCCACCCAGTCTATGGCATTCTGTTATATTAGTAGCAGCCCAGATGAACTGGTACTACCTAGATATTCTGACCTCCTTCCAGAAAGTCACCAGAAGACTAGTGCATGGTGCTTGCTACTACACTGCATTACCCTGTGCTATTGTGAAACAACTCTCCTTTATAAAATGTAAGTCTGTAAAGGGGATCACAACAGCCACTGCTATTCACAAATTATTGAGACCACCCAAATTAATAGGGCATATTAATCACAGACTCACCCAATATGACGACAAGGGGAATCTTAAAAACCATCTAGTTAAACTCTCCATATTTGACTGATAAGGAAACCAAGGCCAAAGAATAAATAACATGCCCAAGGTCACCTAAGAAATAGGCTGGAGAGCTAGAGCTGAAACACCAGCTGCCATCCTTCTACACTGCTAATAATTAGGTAACTTAGGTAACTATCAATTAGATCTTTGAGGAACAATATGTGTGGCAGTTTAGAAAAGAGACCCCACAGCCAGAGACCCTCTGATTAGAATGTGCTCCACAACACATACCAGCTGTCACTTAAACTTTCTGGACCTCAGTTTCTTGTCTGTAAAATGGGAATAATAATCATATCAACTCAGAGAGTTAAATGAGATAACATGGCTGAAGCACTTCGAGTCATACCTAACAGAGTAAGTATTCAATGAAGGGAAGATGGCATGCTTACCTTCATTACTCATGCTACAGACACTAGGTAGATACTATTGTAAAAGCTATGTTATGGTCGCAATGCTAGATATGTTGATTTGCCAGTCCCAGTGCAGGATTGTGCAAGAGAATTTCACAGGCCACAAAGGGCTGCCTACCATGAGGTTACTACTCCAATCTAGAACACCTAAAGACAGAAATTTGCAAAATCCTGGGAAATGCCACATGTTCAAAACAGAGTAGTCTACTATGCAAGCCAATATCTCTCTTCTATGGATATTGGTCATTAAAACCTTTCTAACTTGATATCTATGGACTATTAAATCTAAATATTTTTAACAGCATTAAGCACCCTGGATTTCTGTGTATAATCTACTCCATTTTTACCAATTAAAACATTCGGCACTAGACACATTTTTGCTAGTACATTAGAACCACGTACTCAGTACCCTTTCTTCCCCCTGGGATAAAGAGTCTACATTTCTGACACTGCTAGAGGAAACAAAGCAACTTTGTTATTAAACTACCATTGTTTTTAGTTCCTTTGTCCACAAAACCATAATGAGACACATACAGAGTATCCACGTTTAGATCTGGTGTGCTAACAGAATGCTTTCTTTCAGGGAAAAAAAGTATACATAAAGAAAATTACTGTACAAATAAACATATCCCCCTGTTGACAGTGCTGGTAACCACTGGGCAATATACTTTGTCCCTCTGAGACTTTGTCACGGAAACCACTATATCTAAGTTGACTTCTAAAGAAGGTAGGCGTTTCTCATGACCTTCTCAGATGGACAAATCTGGATTGAATGAGTTAGAAAGGCAAGAATAATTTGCTCAGAAATCATAGATGTTATAAGTGAAGTTATTACGCTTTTTAATTCAGAAATTTGGCACAAGAGACCAAATAAGCATTTAGAGAATTTTATAGAAAGAGAAATCTCTAGCAGTGATTAGGTTCAGCTAAGTGGAAGCCCAGTTTCTCAGTATAAAGGTAGCAAAGGTGGGAAACCCCAATATATATTCAACGGCTAAGTCATTCCTGACTCTTGACCATGAATCCCACAACTCCCTGTTTTGTTTTTGCTTGCATGAATCACTGGTGCAATGCCTCATTAATTTCCAGAAATAAGGATTATTTTAAGTGACATGCTCTATACTTTTAAATTCTATATACACATTACATATTAGGTGAAAAGATTAGAGGCTATAAAACCATTCCTGGTTTGATTGCTTTAGGTAAAAATTAATTTAAAAAATATAAAAAGTAAAATTTGGGAAGAAAATTATTAATAAACAGAAATAAATCCAATTATTTCTTCCCTCTTTTGTTTGGTAAAATAGTAGATTGGGCCTCCCTTCTCTCTGAGTCTTTAGAATATACACATGCTCATACATCTACAAGAGTTTTTCCAATAGAGTAGTCCCCTGTTATAGGGGATACATAGCAAGACCCCCAGTGGAGCCTAAAACCACAAATAGTAGTGAATCCTATATATACTAGGTTTTTTTTTCTGTACATACATACCTGTGATAAAGTTAATTTACAAATTAGGTACAGTAAGAGATTAACAATAACAACTAATAATAAAATAGAACAATATACTCTAACAAAAGTTACGTGAACGTGGTCTCTCTCTTTCTCTTTCTCCTCTCAAAATATTTTATTCTACTATACTCACTTATTTTAGGACTCTGGCTGATTGCTGGTAATTGAAAGCTTGGAAAGCAAAACCCTGGATAAGAGAGGCCTACTGCTCACAGTCTCTCCAGGGATCTTACGTCAAATCTGAGAGGGGAGAAGAAATGTATGAAGACAGAACCATTTTATGGAGCGTGGGGCTCTGCCAGGCGCAGCTACAGTTGTTATCACATCCATCTTCTCAGCCACCCTGTGAAGGAGTTATCAGCAGGCCCATGCAGACAAAGAAATTGAGGAAGATTCAGTGATTCGCTCTAGGTCAGAAGCTGGTAAGTGTAGAGTCAGTACTTAAAGCAGGGTCTGTGGGGATATTGCCACACCAAAGGGTTAGGGCCTGGAAGACCTGGATATACCCCCGACCTGCTACCACCTCAGGTCTGGGAAAGATCACACTTTAAGTTTTTTTTTTCTTTTTTTTTTTTAATTGCAATGAAACAGAAATTTCAGGAGAGGAAAAGAATCTGGAAACAGAATCTCTGAATCTCTGACCGTCTAACGCTGCAGGTTTTGGAAGGTTGCCAAAATGCTCAAGGAGCCATGGAGAAAATAAGTGCTGTCCCTTCAAAGAAACGTCTTTCAGAGAGGAAAAAAAAAAAAAAATACCGTGAACGGCCTTCTTTCTCTAGAAGACTGGAGGGATTTTTCCCTCAGGTCAATGACCATCACATAACTGATCATATTTTCATTTTTGTTTTGGCCCGTGGCAAGCATAGAATCAAATTTACAGCTCAATTTTATTAACCTCATAGGACACTCTAGTCTAAATATTTATTCTAGCTTTTCACCTGGCCTTTCCTTTTTATGTTTATATATTCCTAGGTACCAATTTTCGACTGCTTTATACTGTACTAGCTTGTAGATTACATATGCTTGCTGACAAACTCAATTCCTATGTAACCAATAGACAAAATAAATAATTACTTCATGCATTTGGTCACTCTCTTTAGTACCTGATACAGTTGTTAGTCTATATTAGTTTTTATTAAGTATTCAATATATTTACTTCACATTACGAGTTTTACTAATTGTATTCAAGTTATTTTCTTATTCAGACAAAACATAATTGTCAAGTATACACCATATGCCAGGCACTGAGCTGCGGGCTGGGCTTCCAAGGGAAGCAGCACACACATGGCCTTTGCTTTCAGGAAAACAATGTGCTTGTCTCACATACACAAAAGTAAGTGCCGTTGCTATCTGTGAAAAATACAAGGACGAACTACAGGGAGCCCATAACAAATAGACTTGAGCTAAACCCAAGGGTGGGGAGGATTTCCCCAGGCATGTGGCATCTGAACTAAGCTCCATCAGCATTAGGTAAGAGAATAGGGGAGTGGAGCAAGATTGGAGTTGGGGGTGCATTTCAAGCAGAGAAAACATGTGCAAGGACCTAAGGGTAGACAGGAAGGTGGCTTCCTTCAAACCCAAAAGAAGGCAAGTATGTCCAGAACTTGGAGACTCAGGGAAGGAATTGGCCTTATGGTTGACAGACAAGCCGTGTTAAAGATTTTGGTCTTTGTCTTAAGAACAATGATGAGGATATTAAATGACTCGCTCAAAGTAATCTATCCAGTAAATAAAGATGGGTATAGAAAATATAAATAAAACAAAACGTTAACATCTTCTAACCAGTAATCAATGCTAAGGGGAAATCTAAAATAATCATTGCGTTACCACTTTCGCATATAGGATGTCATCAAAATCTCACAAGAATTCTATTTAAATAGTTATTACTAAATGTATCATTATATCTCCTAGGTTACAGATGAGAAAACTGATGCTCAGGAGAGTTAAGTGATTTGCTTTGAGATTACAGTCAGAAAGGTGGTAAAACTGGGACGAGAAATTGCAACTAGTTAATTGAAATCTTGCATTCTCTCCATGAAGCATGCCCCACATGGTGGTTAGCTGGTCCTTTAAATTCACTTTCAGAACTGGGTACCAGGGAACAAATCAGCAAATGCAAACCTTTCTGTAAAACTGACCTTGAGCTCCATTCTTGAGGCATGTAATTGACAGCAGAGGAGAATATATGAGGCAGAATTTGTAAATTATCCTAATAAATGGAAAGTTATTATCTAGATTATTCATGCACATGCGTGATCAATCTTGGATTTTTACAAGGGAAAGAAAACAAAACATCTTTCACCATTGAAAGGTAATTTGAAATTTGTAACACTTAAGATATTAAAAACCTAGGTGACCCTTACCTTTACATGCTTTGATTTTAAGAAGCTAGAATTCAGGTAGAATTGAATGTTGTTATTTCCATCCCTAACGAGGGGGAAATAAAAATTTGAACAGGATCTGAAGAAATTGTTCCATTTGTTCCATAAACAGTGTTCTTTGCTGTTGTTTTTGCCAAAAACAAATGTTTTGCCATTTTGGTTGAAATGGTACTCATGCCAATAAAGAAGAAAATCTCATGAGAAAAAAAGGAGCCATAGAAGAGAGGCAAACTCCCTGGAAAGTCATTCGGCTCCAGGAGCAGAGCAATCTCATCAGCTCCTCAGCAGCAAACGCTCTTGAATTGCCCTCAGGAGTGCTGCCATTCCCAGGACCCCGCAGTCCTTCTGCGAGTCATCGTCCTTCTATTCACAATGTGGCAGCATTTGTTAGGCATCCCCTGGTTGTCATAGAATAGGAGCATGAACTTGGACAGGGTCTCTGTCTTCTTAGCTGTGAGAATTTGCTAAATCTCTGTCACATCCTAATCTCTCTCCTCCCCTGACTATCCACTTTCTTCTCTCCTCTGTGTCGTTTCCCTACATGACACCTCTGTTTGCTAACACTTGTGGGTGATCATTGCTTTGGTTCATTCACAACCTCTATAGGCCTCTGTGATCTTAGGACCTCAGTGCACCCGAGTTCTCATCGTGTGAGTTTTGGTGGCTGCCCCTCCCTCTGTGTTCCTCCATCTGTATTCCTCAGTACATATTCACAAGAGAAAACCTGATTGCTCTCATTAATGACCCCTGTTCCAGTTTTGGTATAGCTGTTTCTATGAGGCCACTTTGTGGACCGCCGGCATGGGCCACCCTTGGTCCAGGCAATCACCACTCTCTTGGTAAGATGGAGCTGAGGGAGGTCACATGGAGAATCACTTGGTACCAATGCGAGAGCAAGCTCTGTGATCTGACCACTTGGGTTCAAATCCCAGCTCTGCCATTTACCACTGTGGGCCTTTGGGCAGATTCCTCGATGTCCTCTGTAATAAAGGAGGGTAACTGTAACACATATCTCACTGGGTTGTGAAGATTAAACAAAACAACACACGAAAAGAATTTAGGGCTGTATTTAGTACTAATAAGGACTCCATAAGAGTTAGCTATTATTATGCATATCCATGTAGCAGTGAGCATACTAATTGCCCTTGACTGGGAACTGAAGGCCCAGAGGAACCCATCAATAATCTGTTCAGTCACAAGTGTGAATTTCATCAACTTCAGCTCTGCCTGTCAAAGCTCACTAACAAGGTCTTGGATTTGGGGATTTTTTTCCTCTCTAAATTATTTTCATCTCACCGGTTTCCATCTGAAAAATTAATATACACAAATGTGGGGAACTTCTGGAATAGGCTACTTCTTTGTTGGAGCAAGTGAAGTTTATGGTTGAGTTTAGACAGCTTTGTATGGTTGTTTAGGTGAAGACTTTCACGTTTGTGTGTGTATTTAAGAACTCCCTCATCACTGCAGGACCTGTTAAGATCTAGAGGAATTATCTGGTAGGCTGGAAAATTAGCTTATTTAAATCTGGTTTAATCAAGCTAAATAAGTCATAGAAGAAGAACTAACTAAATTTTTATATTTAAATCCACAAGTTTAACTGTTATGTGACAATACAGAAACAGCTTTAGTCCAAAGCAGCGTAATCTCTGACCCCATCTGAACTGATTTGGCTATGAAATGGCTGTCACGGCCTAATCCTGAGAAGACGTGAAGTCACTACATCCCCACTGTGCAACCCTGGGGAGCACCATTCACCCCATATTCTAGAATGCCTTGAAAAAGCCCTATCCGAAGTCTAGACCTTCCAGAAAAATCTCATCAGGGTAGGATGAAGAAAGACTACAGATGTTGAAAAGTTTCCAAATTCACAGACTGATATTTGTTCTGTGGTTGCAGCATCGTTATCTGTCATTAACATAAAACTCAGAAAACCATAAATTGGACTGCGTTACCTCCCATTTTCAATCCCTCCAATAGCACAGAACAAGAGCACTTCAGTGTGAATGAGTGCTGCTGCCTCTCTCTGCAGCCTCATCTCATGACAACTTCCTCAACCTTGCCCTGGCTCAAAACACTTCAGCTCCTTTGCCTCCTTTCTGAGCCCAGCACATGCCAAGGTCTCTCCCAGCTTATGGAGCCCAGGCCCACAGGAGCCCCCTCTCTCATCACCTACCTGAGACTGCTCCTGCAGCCCCAACCCAGCATTTCCAATCTCAGCACACTATTTGTTTCCCACATAGCACTTAAGACTTTTAATTATTCTATTCAAGATCTCACTTGAATTCTGAGATCTCTGCTCTTCAACTAAAGCTGCATGAAAGTGGGAACTACCTCTATTTTACTTACCATTAGGGCTCCAATATTTAGCACAGTGTCTGGCCCACAGGAGGTACTCAATAAATATTTTTTGAATGAATTAAGGAAAGGAGGGAAACCTAAGGGCAATTCACATGCTGCAAGGGAAGAAATAAGTGTCTTGTCCCTTAATGCAAGTAGATGGACAAAAGCTGAGAGAAAACACAGCAGACTAAAAACTTCTGTCCACACAAAAACCTGCACACAAATGTTTATAGTAATGATGCAGGATTTTTTGCGCCTTAGTTCAGCTAAAATCTGGGTTCTTGTCACATACCAGGAAAAATTAGGCACATGCACATACTGAAAGGTAAGGAGAGTGGAATTTACTCAAAGAAAACTCTCAGTGAAAAAAAAGGGGTCCTACCAACAGGCTCCCAGCTCACAAATTGAATACCAGGCCACCACACAGGATCTGAAGAGGCCAGGCTCCTCTCTCTGCATAAGGTGTGAATTTCCAATGGCTCTGTCGCACTCTCCCAGTGTGCAGACGGGCTCTTAATCTGAGCCGTTCCACATTGATTTATTTCCCTTACTGTGCATGTGTTAAGGAAGGGACAGAACTTTTCACCATGGGCATATTTAGGCAAGCCCCCTGTGCACAATGACCTGGGTGGCATTTTGCTGTCTCCTGTCTCTGTCAATAACATTCATAATTGTCAAAAACTGCAAACAACCAATAAATCCTTCAATAGGCGAACGAATAGACAAACTATGCTACATCTGTGCAATGAAATACCATTCTAGCCATTAAAAGAAAGAAGCTATCAAGCCACAAAAATAAAGGAGGAACTCTGGATATATATTCAGAGTGAAAGAACCATCTGAAAAGGCTACATAATGTTTGATTCCAATGTATTTGTTTCTGAGAGCTGCCTCAACAAACTACCACAAACCAAGTGGCTTACAACAATAGAAATGTATTCGCTAGCAGCTCTGGAGGCTGAACATCCAAAAATAAAGATGGCGGCCAGACTATGCTCTCTTGAAGGCTCAGGGGAGAAACTGTTCCATGCCTTTCTCTTAGCATCTGGAGTTGCCGGCAATCCTTGGCATTCCTTGGCTTGAAGCTGCATAACTCCAACCTCTACCTCCATTATTACGTAGTGTTCTTCCTGTGTCTGCATCTGTGTCCAAATTTTTCTCTTCTTATAAGAAAACCATTCATATTGGATTAAGGGCCTACTCTACTTCTGTGTGACCTCATCTTAAATAATTGCATTTGCAATTCCCCAGTAGAATCTTGTTTCAGGGTACTAGAGGTTAGAATTTCAACATATCTTTTTGGAGATGTCTTGTTCACAATTCAGCTCATAACATTCAACTCTATGCCATTTTGGAAAATGTGAAATTATTGAGAGAGTAAAAAGGATTCGCAGTTGCCTGGAGATTACGGGATGAGGAGGAGAGGGTGAATAGGTAAAGCACAGGAGATTTTTAGGGCATTGGACATACTGTTCTGTATGATGCTACAATAGTGCATACATGGCAGCCTGCATTTTTCCAAATCCTTAGAACCCTACAACATAGTGAGTCAACCCTAATATAAACTATGGACTTCAGTTAATAAGAATGGATCAGTAGTGGTTTATAAGAAATGTACCACACTAATCCAAGATGTTAATCATAGGGAAAACTGGGATGGGAAAGTAATATGAGAACTCTTTCTTTCTGTTCAACTTTTTTGTAAACCTAAAACAATTCTTGGCCGGGCACGGTGGCTCACGTCTATAATCCCAACACTTTGGTAGGCTGGGGCGGGTGGATCATGAGGTCAGGAGACCGAGATCATCCTGGACAACATGGTGAAACCCCATCTCTATTAAAAATACAAAAATTAGCCAGGCATGGTGGTGGGCGCCTGTAATCCCAGTTACTCAGGAGGCTGAGGCAGGAGAATTGCTTGAACCCGGGAGGTGGAGGTTGCAGTGAGCCGAGATCATGCTACTGCACTCCAGCCTGGCAACAGTGAGACTCTGTCTCCAAAAAAAGAAAAAAAAATCAGAAAAAATGAAGTCTATTAATAAAAAAACACAAACAGGCCACAGTTCAGATTTGGTTTCTTCTAAGAGTAGATGGTACAGTAGTCCCCCTTTATCTGTAGTTTTGAGATTTATGATTTCAGTTATTCTTGGTTAACTGTAGCTCAAGGAAAATTCCAGAAACAAAAATTTATAAGTTTTAAATGCTGTGTCACAATGCCTACATTATTCATCTCACCTCTTACCACTTAGGCATTTCATCATCTCACATCATTAAAGAAGGGTAAGTAAAGTACAATAAAATATCTTGAGAGATCACATTCACATAACGTTTATGACAATATATCATTATAACTGTTTTATTTTGTTATTAGTTATTGCTGCTCATCTCTTAATGTGTCTATTTTATAAATTAAACTTTATCATAAGTATGTCATAATTAAGAAAAATATAATGTATATAGGGTTCAATACCATCCATGGTTTCAAGCATTCACTAGGGGTCTTGAAAGTATTCCTCATGAATAAGGAGGGACTGCAGTATATAGTCTTGTCTTACTGGATTACATGAGAGGTTTCTAGAAATGATCAGCCTAAAACAAACTAGCTGTAGACCTCTACAGTTTTTTGTTTTCGTTTTTTGGTTTTTGGGTTTTTTTGAGACAAAGTCTCTCTCTGTCACCTGGCTGGAGTGCAGTGGCATGATCTCGGCTCCCTGCAACCTCCGCCTCCCAGGTTCAAGTGATTCTCCTGCCTCAGCCTCCCAAGTAGCTGGGATTATAGGCACATGCCACCACGCCCAGCTAATTTTTGTATTTTTAGTAGAGATGGGGTTTCACCATGTTGACCAGGATGGTCTTGATCTCTTGACCTCATGCCCGCCTCAGCCTACCAAAGTGCTGGGATTACAGGCGTGAGCCACCATGCCTGGCCAGACCTCTGCAGTTTTAAGAAAGGCATTTATCCATAAAGTATTCTTTACTCCTTTCATGTGGTTTTTTCTTCTTTTCATTTGCCAATTATCATGACTACAAACCTCAATGTTCCAGTTACTCTGTGGGAAGCTGTTAGATATCAAAAATTCTGTCCCAGAAACCAGTCTTGGATTTTAGTGCTCTTTCACCAAAGTTTAACATTCAAAGTTGCTGGTTTTCTTTGGTCTTGGCAAGTTGTGTGTCATGGAAAAAAAAAAAAATCCACAGGACAAAGAGGACAAAGAGTCAGTAGTATGGAAATATAATCTACCATACATACCAGAACATTTTGGATAGTAAAAGGGGAAAAGGGGAGCTGTTAAGTGTAAAATAAACAGTCCCAGGAAGACTGGGACATGAAATCACCTAAACCAAAGAGTCCATATTGGAGCTCCAGCCCTGCTACATATCATTTGGTCGTATCATTTATCCAAGTCCCATTTGCACAATGGAAGCCTGTAGGCAGAAATACTGCTCAGGGACACCAGACACTGATCTGTTTCTCTTTTTCTTCCCCGCTACAGATAAAGATAAAGCCTTCTTAGTTTCAAGGACAAAGAGATCCAGATGTTGTAACAGTCCTTCACATAAGATAATATAAAGAATCTTCCAGAAAAGAGATGTAAGCCCTATATTTAAAGAGTGATGCTACTGTAAGAATTGAGCTTTCCAGTTCTGGCAAGACCATACCTGGCACAGTCAGGTGCCTGTTAGGGATGGGGGAGGGAGGCAACAGATATTTTGCTGAGATGTAAGTATTTGCTCTTGTTTTTGGTCCGCATTCCATTTCATATTCTTAATGCACTGGGTTTAATAGTGTCTCCTAATAATCCACGCTTACCCAGAACCTCAGAATGTGACCTTATTTAGAAATAGGGTATTTGTAGATGTAATCAAATTAAGATGAGGTTATATTGGAATTAGGGTGGGTCCTAATTTCAATATCAATGGTATCCTTATAAGAAGAGAAGAGCCACAGACACACAGGGGACAAGGCTCCAAAAAGACGGAGGCAGAGATTGGAGTGACGTGTCTACCAGCCAAGGAACGCAGGGATTGCTGGCAACCACCAGGGGCTAGGAGAGAGGCATGGAACAGATTCTTCTCAGAACCTGCAGAAGGAACTGACCCTGCCAACCCCTAGATTTCAGATTTTTGATTTCCAGAACTGTGAAAGAGTAAGTTTGTGCTGTTTTAAGCCATCCAGTCTGTGCTAATTTGTTAAGGCGTCTCTAGGAAACTAATATGCTTGTCTAAATAAATGTGCAATTAATCTAATCTTAGGGTAGTTTTTGTGTTTGTTCTTACCCTATCATTTTATAACCTACCTGAAATGCTGCATCCCTTCATCACATCCCCCAAGTCTAGTCAGCCACCAAGTTTTTTAGCTTTCTTCATCTTTTCTGTTGTAGATCCGATCCTCATTACGTCTTTCTTGGACTATGGTAATGGTCTAACTTCTCTCTCTACCTCCTACCTTAACCTACTCTTACCTTCCTTCAGCAAAGCAGTCTTTTTAAAAACTAAATTTGGCTGGGCACAGTGGCTCACGCCTATAATCCCAACACTTTGGAAGACCAAAGCGGGCAGATGGCTTGAGCTCAGGAGTTTGAGACCAGTCTGGGCAACGTGGTGATACCCTGTCTCTACAAAAATATACAAAAAATTAGCTAGGCATGATGGCATGCACCTGTAGTCCCAGCTACTCGGGAGGCTGAGTTGGGAGAATCACCTGAGCCTGAGAAGTTGAGGCTGCAGTGAGCCGTGATCACGCCACTGCACTCCAGCCTGGGTGACAGAGTGAGAACCGGTCTCAAAAAAGACAAAAAGAAAAACTAAATTTAATCAAATCTCTTCTTGCTTAATCCTTTTTAATGGCTCTGGGAACCTACAGAAAAAAAACTCAAAGTTATTTTGCATAATGTCCTAGGAAGCTCTGGTTGCTGTAACAAGATATAGATTGGATATAGGTATAGATTAGATAGCTTAAACAGAAAAAAAAAATATTTTTCACAGCACTGGAGCCTAGAAGTCCGAGATCCAGGGGCCAGTAGATCTAGTGTCTGTGAAGCATCTCTCTCTGGTTTGCAGATGGCTGTCTTCTTGTAATATTCTCATATGATGGAGATCAGAAAAAGAAGCAAGATTTCAAGTGTTTCTTCTTTTAAGGACACTAATCCCTATCATAAAGGCTCTGCTGTCATGACACAATTACTTCCCAAAGGCCTTACTTCCTAATACCATTACATCAAGGGTTAGGATTTTAACATATGAATTTGAGAGAACACAAACACTCAGTCCATATAACACATGACATACGGAACGTTTTATAATATGACCCCCAACTTACCTTTCAAGTATTTTACCTCTCGTATAATACTGCTGGAGTTTTAGAAAATTAGTAATAGTTATTCAAAAAACTAAGCAAGCACACAAGAACAATAACCTAAACAAGGCAATTATTAACTGTAGGGGAAACAAAAAGTCACACAAGAAAGGAGATGTAATCATATTACCTGGATATAATCAGATTGCTTGACACAGGTATGAAAAATCTTTAGAAAAACCATTGTGCAGGAAAAAAAGTCAGCATAGCAGGCCTGACTGCTATGCTTTAAAAGCTTTGCTTACAAGGTTAACTCTTCTGCCCTTGGCTGGCATCATTTCAGGATAAGTGATTTACTGTGCCTAAACTGTCTGTGCAAACAATATGGCTTGTGCTGAGCACCTGCTTTTCTTTTAGCAGTCTAGAATTTTGTATATGCCAGACAGAGAATGCCCAGGTGACAAGCCTTCAATTAAAAAATAAAAACTATGGGCACTGATTCTCTGCTGAGCTTCCCTGCTTGACATTATATCTCACTTTTTGTCACAACTGGAGGAATTATGTGTGTACTGTGTGACTCCACTAAGAGAAGACTCTGGGAGCTTGCTCCTATCTCCTGTGGACTTCACCCATATCCCTTTTACTGTTGCTGATCTTACTCTGTATCCTTTTGCTGTAAAAAAAAAAAAAAAAAAAAAAAAAAAAAATCATAGCCACGATGATACCAATTGAATGTATCCCCCAAGGTTCATGTGTTAGAAACTTAATCCCTAGTGTGACAGTGTTTCAAGGTGAGACCTTGAAGAGGTAATTAGATCATGAGGACTCTGCCCTCGTAAATGTATTAATGCCATTATCTGAAGAGTCAGTTTGTTATCTTAGGAGTAGGTTTTTTATAAAGTATGTGTTCGGCCCCTCTTACGTGCACTCTCTCTCCCGCTGCCTCACTCTCGCTCACAAGCTCTGTTGCCCTTCCACCTTCTGCCATGGGATGACACAGCATGAAGGCCCTCAGAAGATGCCAGCCCTTTGATCCTGGACTTTCCAATCTCCAGAATCATAAGCCAATAAATTTCTGCTCATTACTAATTACCTAGTCTTCTATATTTTGTTATAGGAACACAAAACAGACTAAGACACATAAGTACAACTATATACTGAGTCCTGTGAATTCTAATGAATCATCAAACCTAGATGTGATGTTGGGGCCCCTCAACACAATAATATAGTAAACATTGATTATTGATTTAACAAAATAATGATGTTATCTAAACTTGATAAATGAATATAAGCATATTGCCTATAAATAAAAAGGTAAATCACAGAAAAAATAACTAGAAGTAGAAAGAGGTTTCCTCTGAGCGGTAGACTTGAGATAGGAAATGGTAGATCCAGAGATGGCTGTTTTTTGTAGGTTTGTAGTCATTTTGAAGCCATATATATATAAACATTGTATATATAAACTATATCATATATATTACTTTTTATAAAAATTAAAATAAGTATAGAAATTTTTGCTAGAAAAATCTCATTAAATTTGTGTTGCTATTATTACTAACTCTATGGCTTTTTCTGTTACATAGTCAACCGTATTTGGTTTTTTCACTCTCTCTCTCTCTCACTCTGACAGATACGCAAACTTAATACTCTACATAGGTTATATCACTTAATCTTCACAAAATAAGAATTCTTATTTAGATGAGTTTCCAGATAGCTGATGATGAAGATAGTCCCCTAAATCCAAACCTTCCTAAATTTCTTCCAAAAGCAATATGAAATAAAAACAAATAAAACTATTCAAAACCCACACCTTCAGCAAATAGAAGATAGAAAATGCCCAAACCTCAAATTACCTATACATAGAAAAAGCAACACCAAATCCCAAGGAATTATCTCTCAACCTCCTACAAGCCCTAGTAGAAAGCAAGAGCTGACTAGAAAAAATGCATGGAAAAGTGGAACTGGCAGAGAGCCTAAGACTGATGTAACTCACCTCCAGAAAGAGCAAATCTACTCTAAGGGCATCAATCCTAAAAGATATCTGGAAGATCAGAGCAGTGGTCACAGGGAGGGATGTTAAGAGTGTGGGCCATTCTAGGTGGCAGTGCTCAAAAGATATCACTTACAGGGGAGAAAAAGCAAGTTTGAGTAAATAAATAAGTAGAAGGCAAATAAAGGAAGCCAGGTTTCTCACTGTCCAAAAAAGGAGGTACAAGTCCAAAATGAACCTTGTGGCATTGGACTGGAATTTGCATATAGGTGGATAGAAAGATATAGAAAATGATATGGAAATGTGTGTGTGTGTATATATATACACACACATATATGTATAAAAGTGTGTGTATATGTATATAAGTCTATATATATAAAATCATATATATATATCAGTGTATATATATAAAATCAGTCTAAATATACTTTTGCACCAGAAAGTAAGAAAATGCTTAAAGAATGACAGCAACATGCCAAAACAACACAGGACTCAAACTGAGAAGACATCACTGGCCAAATCTGGAATAATTTGAGCAAAAATAAATAATGACATAATAATGATTATAATGGAAAAGATCTACCTTGCATTAGAATGCAAATAATAAATCTAGAAACAATAATAGAAGTTATAAAATCAACATGTGGCAACCATCAGAATAATTGATTGCCACAAATTGTCAATGGATGCTAAAACTTGTGAAAGCTTGATGAGAATAGGATATTTTTGTAAATGTTCTCAAAGTATCTCCCCACAAGACAATTATTGCAAAGGAAAAAAGTGGTAGTTTCATAGTGGAGAAACCTGGCAGATACCATCTTGACACATCAGAGTTATCAACAGTCATGGGACAAACTGACTTATATGGGAGGGCTAAGAAGCATTTTATGCAAAAATGCATAACCTCAAAAACATCAGAAAAAGCCTAATTGGGAGGCATTCTATAAAATAAGCAGTCAATTCTCTTCAGAATGTCAAAGTCATAAAAGCAAATAATTCCTAAAAAATTGTCATAGATTAAATATCACTAAAGCTAGCAGGTGATCCTCAACATTATTGGGGCAATTGACAAAATTTAATTAGATAATAGTATTACATCAATGTTAATTTCCTAATTTTGATAACTTTTCTGTGGTTATATACCCAAAAAAAGTGTATTTGTCAGAAATACACACTGACATACTTGGGGTAAAGAAAATTCTGTAATTTACTTTCGAATGGTTTGAAAAATATATAAACACACAGATACAGAGAGACTGAGAGAATAACAAAGTAAATGTAAGTATTATTAACAACTGGAACATATGGGGTTCAGTACACAAGGATTCTTTGCACTATTCTTGCAACTTTTCTATAAGTTTGAAATGATCGCAAAATTAAAACTTTTTTAAATAAAGGAAAATTATTTAAAAATCTTCATTTGGCAAGCAAGAAAGCTTTAAATTAAGTTGGGTTCTGCCCATGGTTGCACAGGTAGTAGGCCGGAAAGCAAGGAGTTGAAACCAAATCTTCCCCTTGCTCTTAGCCACCACAGCATACTGCCTACTGACAGGCAGCCAAGTCCACATATTAGAAAGTTTCATTCATATTAAATGTCCATAATAGGCAAATATATAGAGACAGAAACTAGATTAGTGGTTGCCTAAGGCTGGGAGCAAGGGAGGAAATGGGAAGATGAGAGAGTGATAACTAAAGGATGCAGGATTTCTTTTCAGAGTGATAAAAATATTCTACAATCGATTATGGTGATGGTTGCAAACTCTATGAGTATATTAAAAACCATTGAATTGTACACTTTAGGTAGATGAATTATATGGTATGTAAATTATATGCAATATGAATCACATCTTAATAAAGCTGTTACCAAAAAAAACCCAAAATTTACAAATGCTGAGAACTTTGTATTCCTGAATAACATTGTGACATTCAATTTTATTTCACACACAAACAACTTCTTCGGAACAAGAAAGAATCATGCTGATGAAACCAACCCAGTAGTCCCATAGGCAGCTTTTTCTTGGAAAAACATAAAAATTGACCCTTTGGGTCTTAATGTTTGAAACTTCATTTGTTTTATCTGAGTTCCTTCTTCAGGAAAGGACTCCCAGGCCTCTCAAAAAGTATCAAAAAATTAAAACTCACCAGATCATTGTATCCAGACAATGAGACACCAGACCCCTCATTCATCATGATTACTTCCTTGACCCTCCCTAGTTCCTGTTTTCCCATACATTTCTTCCCTGCTATATAAACCCCTAATTGTAGTCAGTCAGGGAGATGGATTTGAGACTGATCTCCCAACTCCTTGGCTGGAGCACCCAATTAAAGCCTTCTTTCCTGGCTATGCTCATCGTCTCAATTATTGGTTTTCTGTGTGGTAAGCAGCAGGACCTAGGCCAAATCCCTGGTGTTTTGGTAACACTGGCACCAGAAATAATGGTGAACTGCTGCACCATTCATCATTAAAGCACAGAGCAGCCCTTGACTGAAGCTTGAGATCAACAAACCACATATAGAAGGTGACTGACAATATGAATGCCTAGAAGGTGAGTCCCATGGCACCTGCTCAGCCTTTTGAGGATCATTCTACATAAGGCTAAAGAGATAAGCAAGTGGACTTTGTTTCTATTACAATAAAATCCAGTAAGTGCTTGGTTGAAGAGGAAAAATTCATATTATATTCTCCTCATCAACCTTGTTCAATCTTTGATCTCCTGAACCACTGAGATGCTAAAATCCAATTGTAGAAAGCTTTGATTTCATTTTTGCTTTATGTATTTCTATACCATTTGAATGTTGTCAAAACAATTTGTAACATTTTGCTCTTATTCACAGTAATTTTTTGTGTTGAAGAAGTAGGAAGATGTCTCAAACTGGACTGCACCAGGGCCTTTTGTATGATAAGAATAACAGAATGTCCCAATTAACTTAAAATTATCTACTTAGAGGCTGGCTTCTTAGGAAAGGCCTGCCCTTCATATGGATATAAAACTACTTATGGGATTATGTGAGATCTCCTATAGGCCCTTATAGCTTCCTAAAATCCTTTCTGGAAATAAGTAGGGCATTGCAAAATAAATCTTCAATGGCAATTGATATGACAAATAGGATAACAGTAACTTCTATTCTATAGAAAAAAATCACGGAGTCCCTTGGGTTGAAGGATTCAAGACTTCAGTGGAGTCTTTTTTGCTATTTCTGTGTTTTTGCTGGGTACAGAACCTAGGTAGCCAAAGGTAAAAATTCCCTTCTCTGAAGGGTTCAGATACTGCTCAGATGCACCATCTCCAAAGATCATGTCTACACAGACTAAGAACAAGTACTCTCAGATTGAAACCAACCTGGATCTGAATCCTAGCTCCGTTATACCTTAAAATTAAGTGTGATATAGTCAAGTTATTTACCCTCGGTAAGATTGTCTTTCCATTTGCACAAGGGGAATAGTAATATTTACTACCTCTTCGGGATGTTTTGTAGATCAGGTAAAACACAGAACGCACCTATTATAAAGCATGGCACATAGAAAGCACCCAATATGCATTAGTTATTGTTAGTCCAAGACAAAGTTCCATCTAAAATCATACAGGGTCTCCTGCCCCCTAAAAACCTATAAGGTACCTATCATAAAAGTGTAATCTTCTGAACCTCGGTCTTCCTATTTTGCAAATAAGAATAATACCTATAGCAAAGGTAAGAATTAAATAAGAAAATACATGTGACAGTAATTCGTAAATTACATGGCTATATTTGCCTTGTTTAATATACTAGTTTGGCAGCAAGAAAAAAACTGACAAGTGACATATAAGAAACTCTCTATTAGATTATCAGAGTTCTCAGCAGAAACCTTGCAGGCCAAAAGAGAATGGGATGATAGATTCAAAGTGCTGGAAGGAGAAAAAAAGCTAGTAACCAAGAATACTATACTAATACTTCAGAAATGAAAAAGAAATAAAATCTTTTCCATACAAGCAAAAGCTGAGGGAATTCATCACCACTAGACCAGCCTTACAAAAAATTCTTTTGCTACAATTAGAAGCAAAATGATAATAATTACTATAATAAAAACATGTGAAGGTATAAAACTCACTAGTACAGGTAAATTCATAATCAAACTCAGAATACTCCAGTACCAGAATAGTATTATGGAACCCTTTCAAGCCTCTAGTATGAAGGTTAAAAGTCAAAATGGTCAAAAATAACAATAGCTACAATCAGTCTAAAGTAACACAATAGATAAAGATGTAAATTAAGACAATAAAAATATAAACTGGGTGGGGGGGGGCCTCGAGTATTTTTTGTGACCAAAGCTAAACTGTTATCACCTTAAAATAGTCTATTATAACTACAAGACTTTATGTTAACCCCATAATAATCACAAAGAAAGAAATTCCAGAAAATACACAAATGAGAAAGAGAAAGGAATCAAAGCTTAACACCACAGAAAAGCATGAAACCAAAATGGTAAAGAGAGGAAGAAAAGGGCAAAGGATCTATGACACAACCAGAAAATAATTAACAAAATAGGAGTAAGTTCTTACCTATCAAGAATAACCTTAGTTATTTGTTTAGATAGAGTTTAAGTCAAGTTATTTATTTAGATAGAGATTAAGTCAAAAACTGTACAAAGAAAGAAAAAAACTGTAAAAAAGAGACAAAGTAGTAATCTGTCATGGGAGTAGAGAAAAAAATGAAGAGATTAAAACAGTCATTATGTAAAGGTAACGGGATTGATTCGGCAAGAGGATATAACAATCAGAAATGTATATATACACAACACGAGAGCACCCAAATATATAAAGCAAATATTATTAAATCTAAAAAAAGAGACCAGCCACAATGCAATGATATTAAGGGACTTTAACAACCCACTTTCAACAATAGAAAGATCATCTAGACAGAAAAGAACAAAGAAGCATTGGACTTAAAGTGCACCCTAGACAAATTGGGCCTAACAGATATTTACGAAACATTCTATCCAGCAGCTTCATAATACACAATTATTCTCAACTGCATGTGGAACATTCTCCAGGATAGATTATATGTCACAAAACAAGTCTTAACAAATTTAAGAAGATAGAGTTCATGTCAAGTATCTTTTCCGACCACAACGATATTAAACTAGAAATCAATAACAGGAGGAACTTCAGAAATTTTACAAATACATGGAAATTAAACAACGTGTTTTTGAATGAACAATAGATCAATGAAGAAATTAAAAGAGAATTTTTTTAAAAAATAAGACAAACAAGAAAGCAAAGACAACATACTAAAACCAATGGGATACAAAAATAAAAGCAATTCTAAAGAGAAGTTTATAGCAATAAACATCTACATCAAAAAGATAAAAGATTTCTGATAAATAACCTAATGTTGCACCTCAAGGAACTAGAAAACAAGAACAAACAAAACTAAAAATTGGTAGAAGGAAGGGCATAGTGAAGCTCAGAACAGGCAACATAATAAGACCCAGTCTCTACAAAAATAAAGAATTTAGCAAGACATGGTTCTGTGCACCTGAGAGTCTAGCTACTTGGGAAGCTGAGGTGGAGGAAACCCTTGAGTCCAGGAGTTCAAATCTACAGTGAGCTATGATTGCACTGCTACACTCCAGCCTGGGTAACAGAGTGAGACCCCTATCTCTGAAGAAGAAAAAAGAAAAAAAATCAGAGCAGAAATAAAATAGAGACTAGAAAAGTAATACAAAAGATCAACAAAACAAATTGTTGGTGTTTTGACAAGACAAAATTTAAAAGACTTTACTTAGACTAAGAAAAAAAGAGAGAAGACTCAAATAAAATCAGAGATGAAAAAGGAGACACAACAATTGATACATAGGATCATGAAGTAGTATAAACAAGTATATACACCAACAAATTTGACAGCCTAAAAGAAATAAATTCGTTGACATATACAACATACCAAGATTGACTTATGAAGAAATAGAAAATCTGAACAGACCAATAATAAGTGAAGAAATTGAATCAGTAATAAGAAATCTTACATCAAAGAAAAGACTAGGACCTGATGGCTTCATTGTTGAATTCTACTAGACATTTAAAGAGTAACAAATACCAACTCTTCTCAAACTATTCTAGAAAACCAAAGAAGAGGGAATACTTCCAAGCTCATTCTACAAGTCCTAGATTGCCCTGATACCAAAACAAGACAAGGACATAACAAAAAAAGAGAAAATTACAGACCAATATTCCTGATGGACATAGATGCAAATATGATCAAGTGGGATTCAGTCCAGGAATACAAGTATGGCTTAACATATGCAAATCCATAAATGTGATACATCACAATAGAAAGAAGGACAAAAGCCACATGATCATTACAATAGATGCAGAAAAAGCATTTGACAAAATTCAACCTCACTTCCTGATAAAAAGTTTCAACAAATTAGACATTGAAGTTATATACCTCAATATATTAAAAGCCACATATGACAAGCCCACAGCTAACATCATACTAAACAGGGAAAACTTGAAAGCTTTCCCTCTCAGATGTGGAATCAGACAAGAATGTCCACTTTCACCACTTCTATTCAACGTAAGACTGAAAATCTTAGCCTGAGCTAGTAGGCAAGAGACAAAATGAAAGGCATCGAAATTGGAAAGGAAGAAGTCAAATAGTCTCTGTTTGCAGATGACATGATCTTACATATGGAAAACCCTAAAGACCCCACCAAGCACTGAAGGAAACTGTTAGAGCTAATAAATGAATTCAGTAAAGTTGCAGGATACAAAATAAATAAACAAATATTAAAAGCATTTTTAAATGCTGATAGTGAACTATCTGAAAAAGAAAAAGAAATCAAGAAAGCAATCACATTTACAATAGCTAAAACTAATAATAAGATACCTAGGAATAAACTGAACCAAGGAAGTAAAAGCTCTCTACACTGAAAACTATAAAACATTGATGAAAGAAATTGAAGAGGACACAAAAAATGGAAAGATATTTTATGTTCATGGATTGGAAGAATTAATGTTGTTAAAATTGTCCATACTACCCAAAGTGATCTACAGATTCAATGCAATCTTTATCAAAATACCAGTAACATTCTTCACATAATTTTTAACTCCTAGAATTTGCATGAAACTACAAAAGACCCTGAATAGCCAAAGCAACCTTAAGGAAGAAAAAAAAAAAAAGCAGAAGGCACCACACTACCTAGCTTCAAAGCTACAGTATCCAAAGCAGCAAGGTATTGGCACAAAAATAGACACACAGACTAATGGAACAGAACAGAGAGCCCAGGAATAAATCCATACATCTATAGCCAACTGCTTTTCAACAAAGGTATCAAGACCACACAGTGGGGAAAGGATAGACTCTTCAATAAATGGTGCTGGAAAAATTGAACATCCACATGCAGAAGAATGAAACTGGACCCCTATATTTTACAATATACAAAAATCATCTCAAAACAGATAAAAGACTTAGATGTATGCCAGAAACTATGAAACTACTAGAAGAAAACATAGCAGAAACACTTCATGACATTGGACTGGACAAGGATTTTTTGGATAAGACCTGAAAAGCACAGGCAACAAAAGCAAAAACAGACAAATGGGATTACATCGAACTACAAAGCTTCTGTACAGCAAAGGGAACAATTAGCAGAGTGAAGAGACAACCTACAGAATGGGAGAACATATTTGCAAACTATGTGTATGACAAGGGGTTAATATCTGGAATATGTAAGGAACTTAAGTAATTCAACAGCAAAAAAACCAAATAATCCAATTTTTTAAATGGGCAAAAGACCTTAATAGACATTTCTCAAAAAAAAAGACATACAAATGACCAAAAGGTATATGAAAAAATGCTCATCACTAATCATCAGGAAAATGCAAATCAAAACCACAATGAGATACCATCTCACTCCTGTTAGCATGGCTGTTATCAAAAAGACAAAACAAGTGTTGGCAAGTACGTGGAGAAAAAGGAACCTTTACATACAGTCAATGAGATTGTAAATTAGTAGAACCATTACATAAAACTGTATGGAGCTTCCTCAAAAAATTAAAAATGAAACTACCATTGCCTAGCAATCCTCCTATATACCCAAAAGAAATAAAATCAGTATGTCAAAGAGATATCTGCACTCCCATGTTTATTGCTACAGTATTCACAGTAGCCAAGATATCGAATCAACCTGTTATCCAACAATCAATAATTGGTTTGGAAAATGTGGTGTATATGTGTATGTGTGTGTGTGTTTATGTGTGTATGTGTATATATATATGTAGTATTCCATTATATACGTGTATAGTATTCCATTGTATATGTGTGTATATGTGTGTATGTATTTTTATAACGTGTGTATATATGTGTGTAATATCACCTCAAACATCATTTCTTTGTGTATAATATGTCTTATACACATATACACACACAGTATACTAATACATACACACATATTATACACAAACACACACACACATATACAATGGAATGCTATCCAGCCTTAAAATGAACAAAATCCTGTCATTTGCAACAACGTGGATGAACCTGGAGGACATTGCATTTGGCGAAATAAGCTGGACACAGAAAGACAAATACAGCATGTTCTCACTCACATGTGAAATATAAAAATGCTGATCTCATACAAGTAGTGAATAGAACAGTGCTTACCAGAAGCTGTGGAGGGTGGGGAAAAGAAGGGTTTGAGAGAGGTTGGTCAACAGGTATAAAATTACAACAGGGAAGGAAGAATAAGTTCTGGTGTCCTATTGCACCTCCGGTGACTAGAGTCAACAAAAAGATATTGTATATCCAAAAATAGCTGCAAGAGAGGATTTTAAACATTCCCACCACACAGAAATGATAAGTGTTCGAGGTGATAGATCTGCTAATTACCCTGATTTGATCATTACACTATGCATACATGTATTAAAACGTTACATTGTACCCCATAAAAATGTACAATTATTATGCATCAATTAAAAATTTTAAAAATGTATTAATTTTGTCATTAGTGTTATTTATGCTATAATACTCCAAGCAGTCATTACTGTTGCCGTATACCCACAAAAAAAAAATCCACAACCAGTTCTCAATTTTCAGCCTTAGGATTAAAGATGAAGATAGATTGCTTTTTTTCTAATGATGGGAGAAAAAAAAAAAAAGAAAAAGGAATGAAATAACATGTGTTATCATTAATTTTTTTAAGTGCTAATTCAATTTGTTTTTAACTCATGGTTTGGAATAATGAGTAATAGAGAAAAAAAGTCAAATATTTACACATATGCAGGCAGAATAAGAGAATAAGAGAGCTGGATCAGTTTTAAGAAGGGTTCCAAATCCTGTTAGTTTTTCGACAAGCAAAATGCAGAGATAATATGATGAAGTATGGAGAAGACCTTCAAAACAACACCATGAATCATATCTCAATGGCTGAGTTCTTGGAGACAAACACCAAAGTATACCTATGGTACAGAAATGACCTGTCTTTAAGGCTAGAGGAAAAAAAGCCTCAAACTAGAGCAAGCATCTCACATGGAAGGCTTGTTAGGAGGCAAATGGTTAGACGCCACCATTTCAGAGTCTTTTATTCAGCAGGTCTGAGGTGGGGCCTGAGATCTGCTTTTCTAAAAGTTCCCAGGTGATGCTGATACTGCACGTCTAGTGACCACACTGAAAATCGCTGACCTAGACAACATGGGTATTTCTGTAATAATGTGCAATTCTCCAAAAATGGTTGGGAGGAGAACATAGTAGTATTTTATTTCAAATAGGAACATCACTAAATGGGAAGTAAGGGGATTGAAATTATGGTCAAGAAGTGCCGTGACTCCTAGAGACTTCTGTTCTGTGAACCCGTGGAAACCGGGGGACACCTTTGACCCCACTGCTTTGCTGGAGTCTGTAGTTCAAAGCATCTATGGGCACCCAACTGGTCCCCAAGAATGCATTGTAAGTGCAAAGGGGAGTCAATTTGGCCTGATGGAGACACCACGATCCCAGAGAAGAGATCTGGGCACTGCTGCAAGTGGCCTGAAAGGATATGAGTCAACTTTCAACAGAGAGCTGCAAAAACCAGCTTTTTGTTCTCTTTATTGTTCCTTAAGCAATTTCAAGTATTACCTGATTCCCAGCTGTGACTGAATTCCAGGCCATTGAAAAGCACTATCGTTACTGTAACTGGGCAAGGTTATTAACAAGCTCCAGCATTTTATTGAGAGCCTACTGTATGCTGGACACTTTACACACATCATTCTATATAATCCTTGTATCCTGTATAATCAGCCTGTAAAGTAGGAGCTACTATAATTTTCCTCATTTTCCAGATGAACAAACAGAGGTTAAGGAATTGGTTGTAAATCATAAAGCCAGTAAATGAAAGAGCCAGGTTTCCAACCAGAGCACATAGACTGCTCATCCTGGGCTATTTTCAGGCAATACAGACACATATGAAGAATGATCTGTGAAAGGCACGTCTGTAAAACGTAACTGATCCCTAAAAACCTTTAGAAACCAAACACACTTCTATATGCATATCTTGTCACTTCCCTTGGAAAGCATGATTATTTCTTGTTGCTACTAAACAACAAACTAAAAAACGATGCAGAAAGATACAGAGGTGATTCCCTGCATACTGTCAGCTTCATAAACCGTTTTTATGTTTTTTGATCAACAGGGGTCCTCTTTGTCCATAAACTATGTGTTGATTTCTACCCTTGCTGTGTTGTCCCCTTCCTTCTCTAACATGAATCTTGGTCTGTCTCTTAGCTATCATACTTCTCCAGGCTAAGGAAACAAACATCTGAGGAAAGCACATAATTTCCATGATTAAGCACCTAGAAATCCTGCATGCCTTTGCCTTATTTATTATTCTCAACAACTGCAAAGCCGACACTGTTTTCCCCATTTCATGCATAAGGAAATGAGTCTGGGGATACGGGGTGTGGTGGTTAATATTATGCAACCAGAAACGGCCTGAGGAGCTCCTTGAGTCTATGCCCTTTGACTCCAAAGCCATTCTCTATTCCTTTCCCCTTATTCTCCTTGCTCTTTCCACCACTTCCATACTTTTCACACACAGATTTCATAAAGCCTAAATAGAGAGAGGAGAGTGAAGGGTCGGCATGCAAGATATTTAAAAATGTATTGCATTCCCTGTGATATTAGGGCCACCGTTGTCATTCAGCTGAGGTCTCTGGGATTGATTCTCCTCGGATTAGCTCATGAGGAATGCGTTCTGTGTGTTTGCGACAGGATGAACTAAAGCCAGTTGGTCAGTGGTTTGTCTGCCTAAGAGTTGAGTCTGACCTGGTTGGTGCACTTGGGATGATGCAGTCTCACGCCCTCTTGTTTGAACTGTGCAATGTTACACTGCCACCCTGTGGTTCCTTCATTGTGAGTTCAGAAACAAAACCGGCTGACAAAATCAGTCTCATAAACCATCCAGAGTGAGTTTGGAACAGGGTCTGAAGGAGAAACCAGGTTTGGGAAAGGATATGAAAGAGAGGCCTTAACTTGCCAAGGAAAACGTAGGTCATTTTTGATATAAAGTAATTGACTGGTTATGAACACAGGACTTGGAGTCAGGCTGACCAGAGTTTAAACTTACCAACTGATAGAAGGAATGAGTTCTAATGCTTGTCAGCAGAGTAGGGTGGCTATGGTTAACAACAGTGTATTGTGTATTTCAAAATAGCTAGAAGACAGAATTTTAAATGTTCCTAACATAGAAATGACAAATATTCAAGAAGATGTATACCCTAAATACCCTGATCATTTCACATTCTATGCATGTGTTAAAAAAAAAATCAGCCACATTAAATTTAAAGGAGTTTAATTGTGCAATGAACAATTCATGAATCGGGCAGCCCCTAGAATCCCAGCAGATTCAGAGAGACTTCAGCACAGCCACGTGGTAGAAGAAGATTTATAGACAAAAAAAGGGAGGTGACGTACAGAAATTGGAAGTGAGGTACAGAAACAACTGGCTTGGTTAAAGCTCAGCATTTGCCTTGTTTGAACACACAACAGCATATGAGTGGCTGAAGCACGGCTGCTGGGATTGGCCAAGACCCAGCCACTGTTACCGGCACACACTCCCCAGTTAGGATCTCACTCTTGTCTACCTACTGCGTTAGGTTGCAGTTCATCCACAAGGACTCAAATACAGAAGTACCGAGTCCTTCTCAGGTCATATTTAGTTCACTTTAAAAATTCCCCCCTTTTGGTCATTTTCTCAATTTTGAGAGTGACCAAAACTTTAGTCATTGATGTCACTATTACCGTTGTAAATGTACTTATTTGGTCTTGAAACCCACTGGGAAACAGTAGAACAGTGAGTTTTGCAAAGGTAGGAACAAGGACTGAGTAGAGAGTAACTCCTTATGCTGGAACACCCTGTTTATACGTATAACACAATATCACATGTACCCCATAAATATGTACAAATATATATATTTTTTGAGACAGAGTTTCACTCTTGTCACTCAGGCTGAAGTACGATGGCATGATCTTGGCTCACTACAACCTCCACCTCCTAAGTTCAAGTGATTCTCCTGCCTCAGCCTCCCAAGTAGCTGGGATTATAGGTGCCCGCCACCAAGCCCAGCTAATTTTCGTACTTTTAGTAGAGATGGGGTTTCACCATGTTGGCCAGACTGGTCTTGAACTCCTGACCTCAGGTGATCCACCCGCCTTGGCCGCCCAAAGTGCTGGGATTACAGGCATGAGCCACCTCACCCGGTCTAATATGTACAAATATTATGTATCAATTTTTAAAAATTTTTTTAATAAACTTACCAACAGAATAATTCCTTCTCTGGGCCTCAGATTCCTTGTCTGTATAATGGGAATAGTAATAATTTCTTAGGGCTGTTGTGAGAATTAAATAAGACAATACATGCAAAGTGCTTAGCCTTGATCATGACACATAATAAGATTTTGCTGTTATTATGGAGCTGAGATTAGAACAGTGCTCTCCTTTCCAAAGCCCCAGTGAGGCCAGCCCTTCCTTGTCACTTCCTAGGACTCCCCCTTTTCCACTTTGCCCCTCTTTAGTTTGCGACTTAACATTGCATCTTTTGCTACCTTTGAAGTGTAAACTTTGGGACAATCAAACAGAGCACGTTTCCAGTCTCACCTTCATCATCTGGTAGTTTTGTGACTTTTTGCAGATTCATATTAACTTCCTGAACCTTAGTTTCCTCATCTGTAAAATAGGACTAATAACACTCAGGTCTTCAGATTATAAAAAGAATTGGAAACAACATATATGAAGCACTGGACATGGTGTCTTGCACATAATCATTATTCTATATGGTAATCCTTATTATTGTCATTATTACACTTGTTCATTCCAATTTTTCAATCCTTCCTTTGTCCTTCAAGAAGCAACAAGATTTTTTAAGCTCACCTTAGCCATTAAACATCCTTTGGGTAATTGGGAAGGGAAAAAAAACAGCCCCAATAAAACATTATTTTTCCAGGATTTCACAACATATTTATTTTCTCAAGATTGTGAAAATACATTTTCACATTTTGATGTTTCTAATATTGAAGCATAATTTAAAATCAATGTGTACTTGCATGTTTTGGTTTTGTATGTTTTGGTTTTTTCTCTCTAGTTCCCAACTTCCTCCAAAAAAAGAAAATCATCAAATCAAAGTATATCTTAGAATTTAGAATTAAGAAAGATAAGCAGATTTTGCTTTCATCTACTTCCAAATCGAAAAGACTAGATTTATGGTGACCTCCTGAATATTCTTAGCCATAATAACCTGAATTCCCCAAATCATAGTGCTCTTAGCTTTCAGCCTTACTGTTAAAAGATACATCCTTAAAGTTCTCTCCCAACTATTTTTTGGGGTCCCCAGAGAGTATCTCACATGTGCCCATATTCTTTGGCTGTGAAGCCCTGCCCTCTGGTTCCTCTCTCTGGGGGGCTGCTGCTGCTCCCCAGAAACTTGCCCCCTCCAAGACCAGGGAACCCCAGTGCACTGAGGTTGCGACAGAGAAGCCACAATCCCCAACCACCACCCGCCAGTCTCTCATGGCCACCTTCCTTGGCCTCTGGCACTAACCCTCTGCACTTTCCCCATCAGGCCTCAGGCCAGCCCCTTCCCCAATGAGAGGGACAGGTAGACACCGTGCCATCCTCGTGCTAACCCCCTCCTCTCCATTTCTCTCCTTAGGTATTTCTCCACTTGCCAACATTCTGCTCTACTCTTTCCACTAAAATATTAAAAATAAAGAGCCCGGCCAGTTGCGGTGGCTCACTCCTATAATCCCAGCACTTTGAGAAGCCAAGGCAGGCAGATCATGAGGTCAGAAGTTCGAGATCAGCCTGGCCAACATGGTGAAATCCCATCTCTACTCAAAATACAAAAATTAGCCGAGCATGGTGGCACATGCCTATAGTCCCAGCTACTCGGGAGGCTGAGGCAGGAGAATCACTTGAACCTGGGAGGCAGAGGTTGCAGTGAGCCGAGACTGTGCCATTGTACTCCAGCCTGGGCAACAGAGTGAGACTCTGTCTCTAAATAAATAAATATATAAAAGTAAAGAGCCCCCATGAGCATTTGGTGCTTAGAGAGGTCGTCAGCCTTCCAGTTCCTCTAAGCATCAGATTAGATTCCCAGGTTGGGTTCAACTAGTACAGTCTGGCTAGGCACGGTAGCTCACGCCCGTAATCCCAGCACTTTGGGAGGCCGAGATGGGTGGATCACGAGGTCAGGAGATTGAGACCACCCTGGCTAACACGGTGAAACCCCATCTCTACTAAAAATACAAAAAATTAGCGGGGCGTGGTAGCAGGCGCCTGTAGTCCCAGCTATTTGGGAGGCTGACGCAGGAGAATGGCGTGAACCTGGGAGGAGGAGCTTGCAGTGAGCTGAGATCGCGCCACTGCACTCCAGCCTGGGAGACAGAGCGAGACTTCGTCTCAAAAAAAAAAAAAAAAACTAGTACAATCTATAACAAAAACATAATAAAGAGAAAAATCATTCCTTTTTTCCAAAAGGATATCTCATAAGATTATAAAAATATATTTGTATGATGTAAAAATATCATTTAACAAAAATTTTCATTACAATCTCATATATATAAACATATAAATGCATATTTTACATAATAATTAAATATGTATATGTAATAAAATTATATTACATAAATACATTTATACAATTTATATGATAATGTTGATAGCTTCGCAATGTGAATAGTTAGTATTAATCATGCAGTTATTGTGCAACAATCATGAATGCATTTAACCGCAAGAAATCTTTGAAGCAAATACTGTTATTAGTTCAGTTTCACAGGTGAGAAAACAGAGGCACAAAGTGTTCAATATTTTGTTCAGAATTTCTCCAGGTAGTATGCAGCTGAGCCTGGATTTGAACCCAGGCAGCTTGGAGCAACATCCTAACTACAGAGCTCTTCTATCATTCTTATCATCTGAGCCAGACTGCAGACAAAAGGAGCTCCCTGAGCATGTTTTGAATGATGGCTATGGTATTAGTCCATTCTCACGCTGCTATGAAGAAATATCTGAGACTGGGTAATTTACAAAGAAAAGAGGTTTCATTGACTCTCAGTTCTGCATGGCTGGGGATGCCTCAAGAAACTTACAATCATGGTGGAAGGCACCTCTGCAAAGGGCAGCAGGAAAGAGAATGAGTGCCAGCAGGGGAAAGGCCAGACGCTTATAAAACCATCAGATCTCCTGAGAACTCACTCACTACCACGAGAACAGCATAGGGGAAACTGCCCCATGATCCAATCACTTCCCACCAGGTCCCCCCAACAGCACATGAGGATTATGGAAACTACAATTCAAGATGAGATTTGGGTGGGGACACAGCCAAACCATATCAGCTAAAAATGATAAGCTGCCACTATGATGCAATATCCTCCCATCCACTGCAACCCCCACAACACACAAACACACTCATACAAATAATATTCACGTTCACTTCAAGGCAAGGATCAATTTTCTTTTGGGAAATTTTTTAAAAATCAAAATCACCTACCTTAATTTTCAAGGGAGGACGATGAAGAGCTAGAGGCATGAGATAGATGGGCCCCTGGTTGTATTCAATGAAACATGTGCTTCTTTGAAGAGATCACTGTGCGAAGACAGTGAGTTAAGCCATTCGAGGGTCCAACCCAAGTGACTATATGACAAGCTCCTTCCCTTGCAATACAGAATGAGGTTACCATTTCTCTATATCCCAGAAACAGATGACAAGCCCTGAGCCCTCTAGACTCAAGTGAAAAAGATTTGGCTCTGTTTCCTGAATACGCAATATGCATTCCCAGGATACGTGAGCTGGCAGCACTGATGCTGAATAGTAAAACTGCTCAACCTCGGGCCGAGTAGGGAGCTGCCCTTTCCAGGTCACTGAAATATAGTTAGGATGGCTCCCTTGGTTTCTAATGAATGGAGACTTGTTACATAATTGAAAACAAGCCTAACATGTTTCGTTCATTACTGTCAGAAGGGAAAAAAAAAAGGAGAAACAGTCCTGTTGCCAAACCTTTCTAAGTCCCTCTGGCCAATTTGCCTGCATAAAAACTAGCCCATCATCCCCAGCCACTCCAAGTCTTGGCAGCACCTTCTCTAGTCCACCCCTTGGCACTGAAGATAAAATGATCTTTGTAGCTGCTTCTTTGGGAAGGTAACTTCGGTGCAATGGAACAACTCATGAGGATGGAGGAATAACTGACCAATTCACTCTGGCCTAAATAGGCTGTTTCAACCACAGGATACCGCTGGTAGGTCAGCCAACCAACACCTTTTTCTAATTCTTCCAAAGAAAAACAAAGTGAACTTGGACACTCAGGGCCCTAGAGAATGTGCTGGCAGCCCAACTGAGCTATATAGCCTGCAATTCTGGTATCTGAAGAGCTGATGGCTTACTCTTTCTTATCTCCTTTCAATTCTCATTGCCTATTATCCAGGACACCTGGGAGGGAGCAGAACCTATTAAGACACAGGTGGAAGTTATCAAACAAATCGCCTTAGTTGCGGTCTTGACCTGAGCTAAATGGAAACTCTGACACCAACCCACAGATCTTGTGCACAAGCCCACTTCTTAAGACAAGCCATTAAGAGACAATTATAGTGAGTGTTCACAGCTGATCTATTATGTCCAGGTGCTGCCTCTGCTAGCTCTTTATTTTTTTTTTTTTTATACTTACAGCAAAGTGAAAGCTGAAGAGGGCTTGGATTAAATGAATAAAGATTTTCCCAGGAGATGCCACTGCTAAGATTCCAACAACTCGACTTGTGCATCTGTGAAAAGAGATCCAATTCATGATTTCCATAGCCAAAGTCAAGCCCAATAGATAAAGCTTATAAAAGAGCTGGTCTTTAAAAATGGCCTGTGTTCTGGGCTATTCAAAGACAGGAAGACCAAAAAGAACTTAATCCCAAACAAATGAAAACTCTCTGGCTGAGGAGTACCAAACTGCAAAGGGATAAGGAAAGGATCACATAAGGCTTAAAGAGATAAAAATAGTAAATGAATTATCTTCCAGACACTAACCACTCTTCCTGGAGAAGAGAATCTTAGAAGTTGAATTAACTGTACTCCTCACATCTTTTAACTCCATTTTATTCCCTGAAAGCATCAAGTCTAGCCAGTGTATGATACTGTATTTCATTTAGTCGACAAATATTTATTGAAAGCCTACTGCATGCCAACTATTCTACAGCAGTGAAGAAGCGTAACCCAATCTCTGTCTTCACAGAGTTTATAGTCTATTGGAGCCAAGTGACCCTCCAACTATGTAATGTACGGTAAGGTAAATTGGAAAGGACGCTGAACTAAGACTCAAGAAAATTGAGGTCAAGACTCAGCTTCATCTTTGACTTATGAAAGACCATTCATAAATTATTACATGGGTGTCCCCATGCCTTAGTAAAATGAGGAATGTTTGTGAGCTGCAACCTAGTTTATTTTCTGCTTGTGTTCCTTGGAGCTCAGAGCTCAGAGCATCTTGAAGGTGAGATAGAGATTCATGACACCAGGTTCCAGGTTCTTCTACCCTGTATTTTAACTACAGAAGCTGTCTGCTTCTGCTTTCATACATCAGAGTTTAGAGTACGATCTCATTTGAAGAGGAAAAAATAACAGCTAAGATAAAGTTTGAAAACTACCGCCTTAAACAACTTTAAGATCCATTCCTGTTCTGTGGTTTGGTTTCCCAAATTTCATAGTTTCTCCCTCTTAGGGCATAAACCAGTCTTTCATCTCTGGCAGATAAATCACTGGGGGAAATCTCTGAGAAAAGTTTCTCTCCTGATCATACATACTTCTTGCCTCAATATTATCCTACCACAACCCCAGATGATTTCTGTCTCTACTCATCCCCAGCAGCATTCCACATTGTTTCTTTTCTCATCTTTCAAATGTAAGGTCACCAGTATAAAGCTGATATGGACATCTAATATTCTCTCTAAGTTACTATCCTTGAGTGTTTTTTCTTGTATAAACCACTGTGTTTCCTATTTCAGGCACCACTATATGCGACTTGTTCTCCTTGGGAAAGATTTTTGGTTTTGTTTGTTTGCTTGTTTACATTCCACCTTGTTCTCAGAATGCATAAAATATGGGATTGCATAATATCTTTAAATGAATCGAAATAATACATGCACACATTTTAAAAAAATAAATAGCCCAAACAGGCAGAATGGAGGAAAAAATAGGCCTATTTCTCAGAGGCAACTTCTTTAAATCATTTAGCTATTTTTTTTAAAATCCTGGTAACTGCCTTCATATCCCCTACATAATATGCTGATATTTAATTTTTACATTTTCTACCTATTGATTTCTCTTTTTTTTTTAGACAGAGTCTCGCTGTAACCCAGCCTGGAGTGCAATGGCGGGATCACGGCTCACTGCAACCTCCGCCTCCCGGGTTCAAGCAGTTCACCTGCCTCAGCCTCCCAAGTAGCTGGGATTACAGATGCGCGCCACCAAGTCTGGCTAATTTTTGTATTTTTAGTAGAAAGGGGGTTTCACCATGTTGGCCAGGCTGGTCTTGAACTGCTGACCTCAGGCGATCCACCCGCCTCGGCCTCCCAAAGTTCTGGGATTGCAGGTGTGAGCCACCACGCCCAGCCCTGGTTTTTGCTATTACAGATGGGAGTTAGTGCTCACCTATCCCATGCTCCCATTGTAAGTGTGTCACTATTTTAAGCAAATGCATTTTTCTAGTATGATGATTATTTAAATACTGTTCCTGGAAAGGCCAATCTGTTTGCTAAGAATAAAGCCTAAATGGGAATCTAAAAGTGGAAAAACAAAGGCTAGGAAATAAAATGGAGCTATGAATAAGATTAAATACATACTCTACCAAAACAAAAAAAATGAGTATTTCTCTGGTTCCATGAATAAACCATTGCTTAAATCATTCTCAGACTATAATGTGTATAAAATTCACCTGGAATCTTGTCAAAATGCAGATTCTGATGCAATAGGTCTGGGTAGGGCCTAAGATTTTGCATATCTGACAAACTCCCAGCTGACACCAATACTGCTATTCTACGGACTACCATTTCAACAAGGTCTCACCTGATGACTTCCAAATTTCCTTCTCCTTTTCCTTCTCCATGGAGAGCCCTCTTCAGAGGACTCTTAAGAATTATCTCATCCTATTCCATTTCTTACTCTACAGGGAGAGTCAACCTGGCTTTAACCATAACTACTTGCACAATGAGGAGGAGCAGATTTCCCATCTCTGATTCGCAGACGGGAAACACTGTGGCAGGTAAGGGATTTCATCAGGGCTGCATGGCAAGTAGCCGAATTCCATAACATATGAAGAATTGCTTCCATTTCTACATTTCTTGCTAAAAGACTCAGAGGATGTTGAGCACTTAGAAACAAGCTGAAGAGCATGTCTGGCCTGAGCCCGATGAAAGTCAGAGTCAATAGGGTAAGCAAAGGACCAGGCACATTCCCTGTTCCTTTCCCTGGTCTCTGCTTCTCATTTCTTAATCTTTGCTCATACTCAACCAGGCTACCAGCAATCTGGAGACACATATGGATGGAAAAGATGCCAAGGGAAGCCCTCCCCTCCTTCCATGATTACTGTCCTTCATTGCAAAAGAAACTCTTTTTAAATATGCCTGGAAAGCGGCACCTGTTGTTTTTTATGTGGGTAAAGGCCAGTGGTATGCTACAAATGCTTAACAATTTACCATCCAAAAAAAAACAAAACAAAAAGAGGCCCTCATTTGTAGCATTTGCCAATTTCCATGGTGTGAATACTCTCACTCTGGCCAATATCAAGCTTCCAACATGACTTTACTGAACATGGAATTAGAAAGATATGAGGCCAATGACTCTCAGAAGCTAGTATGAGCCAGCTGTAGTTCCTCATGATAAAGCCTATAATTTTATCATCAGGCAAAATTAAAACTGTAGATTCAGAAAAGATTTACACCTGTTTGATCAACCTTCTCATCCTCACGTCCCTTTACTACCAAAGTAAGTTGACCTGCCATTGCTCTTTAACAGTTGATAGTTTTTCTTTAATGCAAGGTACTTAGCAGAAACCACCACATAAACGAAGCCCTTGTCCTATAGATAGCTTTTACAAATAGCTTTCCTTGATCCTTATTGAATTATTGCCCTGGACCAGAGAAATACAATGCCCTTCCCAACAGTTTAATGCATTTAGTAACCCTCTGGAAAGAGAAAAATAACAAAACAAAACATTACAATTTTACATGTTGAAATTAAAATGAATCAAAACTTTTTGTTTTTTTTTGAAACAGGGTCTCGCTCTGTTGCCCAGACTGGAGTGCAATGGCCCATTCATGCCTCACTGCAGTTTCAACCTCCTGGGCTCAAGCAATTCTCCCACCTCAGCCTCTTGAGTAGCTGGGACTACAGGCACATGCCACCACGCTCAGCTAATTTTTTGTCTTTTTAGTAGAGACAAGGTTTCACCATATTGCCCGGGCTGGTCTTGAACTCCTGGGTTCATGTGATCCTCCCACCTTGGCCTCTCAAAGTGCTGGGAATACAGGCATAAGCCATCACACCTGGCCCTCGAACTTTTTATTATGTTCTAGTTATACACTGTACGAAACTTTTTCAGGCATTGAAATAAATGCCTTTACACCACTTAAAGGAAATGAGAAAATTTTTGGTACAAGAACAAAAAGATCATATGGCTGTGTTGAATGACAATATTTCTTAAAAATTTATTAGTGATCAATTTCTATTCACTTAGGAATAGTTTGAAGTTAAAATGTAAGCTTTAGGAGGTACGTATTCTTTGACAGATTTTAAGGATTACAGAAATCAAAAGATGTTTGCTAAGTGGCTATAGTAGATTTCCAAAATTTTCATAAATTATTCCCTTCCTTAACAGCTACGTCCTTTGCAATATAGCTTTGCAATTTCTCCCATCAACAGGTGGAGTTGGTCTTGTGCCTTCTTTGGCCAATGGAATGTGACAAAGCAGCATTGCAGTTCAAGCCTAGGCTTTAAGAGACCTTTTCGGATTTCCTAATTGCTACAAAAAAAAATCTGGCACCAGGTGAGTAAACCCAGGGTAGCCTACTGGGGGATGAGAGACCACCTGGGACAAAGATGAACCATCCCAGGTAAGCTTTGTACCCCAACCACCACGACACACCAGCCAGGCTCCAGCTGACCTAGCACCTTCTCACACCTGAGCCCAGCTCAAATTGCCAAACTGCAAATTCTTCCAAAATGGTATGTTGATTTACACCAGGGGTATCCTATCTTTTGGCTTCCCTGGACCACATGGGAAGAAGAATTATCTTTGGCCACACATAAAATACACTAAGGATAGCTGATGAGCTTTAAAAAAATTGCAAAAAAAATCTCATAATGTTTTAAGAAAGTTTGCAAATTTGTGTTGGGCCACATCCAAAGCCATGCTGGGCTGCATGTGGTCCTGTTGGCCATGGGTTGGACAAGCTTGATTTATGCCATTGAGCTTTGTAGTGCTTTAATAGCTAAAACTAATTGATACAGTCACCTATATCAGGAAATATTCAAAATACACCCCAACCATATGCTCTGTGTAGACCTTTTTTGGAGGCTGATTGAAACCAAACCAACATTTTTAAGATAACCGAGGAAATTTAAAATGGTATGAGTATTAGACGATATTGAGGAATTATTGCCCATTTTGTGAGATGTGGTAATGATATTGTACTTATGTTTTTAAAAAGTCCTCATCCGTTCGGGACATACAAAATTTATACATGCATATATAAAATAAGTGTGTACATACACACATACATAAACACATACATGATGAAATATTTAGGGGTGAAATAACTTTATGCTTGGGATTTGCTTTAAAATACTCCAGCAATTAAAAAAAAGAGCAGGAAGCAGGGCATAGAAGAGAGGAAAATAGGCGAAATGTGACGGTGATAATGTTGGAAGGTTGACAATGACTGCATGGCAGTTTGCCATGCTATTCTCTCTACTTTTGTGTATGTTTGAAATTTTCCAAAATAACTTTTCATGTTTTTTGCCTACAAAGAGGTTCTTAAGATGATTTCTGAGGCTTTCCCAAATACCTGGAAAGAAAACAATCATTAAATGGGAACACCGCGTAATACTATCATTGGCCTGATTGTTCAAATAACCAATACATTTCATAGCGCCACTGTGGAAGTGGGAGGAATCAAGTAGTGACAGTAGAGATCAGACTAGCTAAGAAGTCGTAGTAAAAGTCAAACCCAAAGCATGCTTAATGGAAATTACAAAATTAGTAAGACAACAACAAGAACCTGGCTAGTCTCATTTTAAGTCCAGTATTTTTCCGCTGTAATGCTGCCACTCCCTCACATTAGTTACATTCAAGTGGCCAAATGTTATAAGCAGGACTCTTCTGGTTGCCAATGACAGAAGTGCAACTTAAATTGCCTTTAGCAATAAAAGGTTAATTTCTAGATTGATCAGTTAAGGTATTAATCGACAGTTGCTTAAACAGTTAACCTCCCAGATCTCAGCATCTTAACACAATAAACATTTCTTTTTAGCTCTTGCCACTGATCTATGGTGACATACCTGCCCAGATGGCTGCAGGATGCACTCTTCTCCAAGCCTTCAGCCTCCTAGCCAATGGGTAGGGAAAGGAAATGAATGATCCCTCATGGGATGTGATCATGGGCTTCGGCCACATAAGGTGAGAACTCACAGGCCACACCTAACTACAAGAGTCTGAGAGCTGTGGTCTAGCTGTGTGCATAAAAGGAAGAAAAAAATGGATTTTGACAAACACACTGCAATTTCTGCCATGGCTAGACTTTCTGCTGGAGAAGACTGCAATTGTACATCTTGCACAGCGGGATCCAGGGTTACACCATCATATGAGATCTCTTTCACACTCTTTCTTCCTCTCTTCTCTATCATGTTCTGCCTCAGCTCTGCCTCATTCTGTCTGCTGGCTTTTCCCTCCCTCAACTGGAGAATCTTTAGGCATCCATACTGTTTGGAAACATGGCTAGTGTGCATTATGTAAATACTGGCTTTTCCTGCATATCACAGTATTCAGTTTTAGCCATTCATTGAAATATCACAGTTTCCAGTGGAGTCACATAAGGAAGAAATTGCAAAGGTGGTAAAATAAATACTGACATTTAGGAAAAGCTGGAATAACACCTTCTCTTTTCCCTTTTCTTCTTCTTTTTTTTTTTTTTTTTTTTAAACAGGGTCTTTCTTTGTTGCCCAGGCTGGAGCACAGTGGCACAATCTCGACTCACTGCAAACTCTGCCTCCCAGGTTCAAGCAATTCTCATGCCTCAGCCTCCCAAGTAGCTGGGATTACAGGTGTATGCCACCATACCCAGCTAATTTTTGTATTTTTAGTAGAGATGGGGTTTCGCCACGTTGGCCAGGCTGGTCTCAAACTCCTGGCCTCAAGCAATCCACCTGCATTGGCCTCCCAACGTGCTGGGATTATAGGCTTGAGCCACTGTGCCCAGCCATCATGTTCCTTCCCTCTTAATGCTCAGTTTTATGGGAAAGAAGGACATACAAATAAACATAGAGAAAACAAGAAAAGTTTAAATGTTCAATGCCGGAATTATAACCAAAGTGCCCTTAGCATCCAGAGGAGAGTGGATGACTGTCTCAAGAGTTAGAAGGGTTTTGCAGAAGGATGATTTCTCTTTCCCCTTGGGAAGGAGGGATATTCAGGAAGACGAGTTAGGACGTGCAAAAGTACAGATTTGAGAGAGTCCATGCACTGAGGGAAGAAAGCCAACATGGTTGGAGCACAAAGGCCATGCAGTGAGTGGGCAATAAGATATGAGAAGAAGGAGGAAGTTACAGTCTAAATACAAAGTCTTATCTCCCAAGTTAAGATTTTGAATTGGTTTCCATATTGGTAATGGAGGCTTTGTAATCAGAAAGTCATTCAATTTGGGGTTGTTCGGGTGGTGGTGGTTGTTTTATGTCAAAAGATGGATAATCTGATGGAGTGTAGTGGATGACTTGGAGCAAGATGATACCAAAGAAATGAAGTCCAGAGAGGAAGCTGATGGAAATAGTGCAGGCAATAGAAAGTGAGGCCTGAGCTGAGACTTTGGCAGTGAGAAAGCGAAGGAGAAAAATTTCTGAATTAGAATTTGTAAGATTTGGTCACTAACTTGATGCAGACAATGAGAGACATAGGGAAACAGGTAAAGCATCTGAAATTTCCAGATGGCATGTGGATGAACAACCCCATTGATTGGTTGCTTCAAAACGAAATACAATCCATTTGAGCCATATTTCTATGTTGAAGCTATAGGAAAAAAAGTTCTAGGAAAAGAGATTTTGGCTTGAGGTTTTCAGGGCAATCATAGAGCACAAAAGCTGAGTTAAAATAGCGGAAATTGGCTGGGCACAGTGGCTCATGCCTGGAATCTCAGCACTTTGAGAGGCCAAGGCAGGTGGATCGCTTATGCCCAAGAGTTAGAGACCAGCCTGGGCAACATGAAAAGACCAGGTCTTTACAAAAAAAAAAAAAAAAAAATACAAAAACTAGCCATACCTGTAGTACCAGCTACTCAAGAGGCTGAGATAGAAAGGATTGCTTGAACCCAGGAGGTTGAGGCTGCAGTGAACCATAATCGTGCCACTGCACTCCAGCCTGAGTGACAGAGCAAGACCTTAACTCAAAAAAAATAAATAAATAAAAGTAGAAACTACATTATGTAAAGTTTGATTGCTAGATAGTATATACAGTGTTTCCAAACGAAAACAAAAGTCAGAAACCAAAGTCAACACACACACACACAATGTTATACTTTTTTGAAAATGTGTATTTCCCTTTTGTGTTTAAAATCCAGATAAAAATTATGTTGTCTATTACCTGTAGTAGTTTTAGCTGGTAAATGTTTAATGGGAAATAAATCACGAGACTATTTCAATGGAGAATTTCTATGTGACATTACCTAGAATAATGCACAAGGACTGGCTAGTAATGTTTTTAAAGACTCATAGAAAAGATTTTAGAAAAGTAAGGGTGGAGATAGAATATCTACAATAAATTTTGGGAACTAGAATTGAGAAAAGTATCCAAAGACACAATTAGTCTTAAAGTCCTTTTGGAAAGTGATGTAGAATGCTTGATGTTTCCCCAGAGCCAACATAATTTATTTGTCAGAATTGAACCAAGAGAAGAGAGTTAGAAAATTCTTTAAGATGATTCTAAAAAAGTAATTATGTACTCACTTGTCCTGAATATAGCATTTTATATACTTTAATAGGGACAGGATACTCACATCATTAACCCATTTCACTTAGTTACCAACTCCAAGTGTTGAATGTTAAAAACACTATAGAAAAATTCCAACCCTGGGGAGCTCCAAGTTCCCTTGCTGTGGCCAGCACTGCACATCTTTCACAGTAGGTAAAGAAGGAGGAATTAAACACGGTTCCTGCTAGCTTTGAAAAATCATCTTACACCATATAGGCAAAAGCCAATGACATATTGCCCTGGAGAGCCACAGGGCAGCAGTGGAAGGCAGGGCAGCCCCAGGAAAGCTGTGCATCTGTCCTCCCAAGGAACAAATAGACGATCCTTCTTCCACCATTCACTGCCTTCGGTACTCAGAGCAAGTCACTGAAAGTCACCACACCTCTAAGATGGAGAATTGTTAAGGCTTGTCTTTGTTAGCTCTTTGGTTTTGTGTGTGTGGGTGAGGATTATATAAGATAAATTGATGGACGTGCAACATAAAAGCAGAACGGATTCTTCTATGGATGTTACTGTCACTATAATACTACTTATATTACAAAGCTTGGAGAGAAGTTGAGAGTATGATATTCAAACAACTTACTGGCTACCATCTGACTCTTTTATAAGCCCCAGAATTCCACAGTGATATCTCTCAATGTGATGTGCTTATTCAATTTACAAGATAAAAGAGTACTGAAAGATTATCTTGGAATTTTATTTCTTCCTTTCACATGTGGGTTTCTTTTTTTTATGTAATACTGGCTCAAGATCTCCATCCTAAAAAACATACAGTCCTATGGCTATGACCTATCAAACTAAGGGAAGAGTTAAGATAATCTGTATTCTCAGGATCCTCTCTACTGAGAGGCAAAGGCATGTGGGAAAAAGAATTTGGATTCAGACTTTGTTTAAATTCTGATTGCCCACTTGTTAACTGTGTGCCTTAGGATGGTGATTTTCTGGGCCTCGGCTTTTCCATCTTTAAAATGAGTGAGAGAAGGGAATGGGTAGAAATAATACCTACCTTGCAGAGCTGTTATGAGTATTTAGGCAAAGTGTAAAATGTGCCTAGCAGAGGGCGTGGCCAGCAGCATGTGCTCCTTAAACAGTGACAACTACTCCTAGTATCACCCAGTAGCAGTCATCTTGCTCCTTCTACCTGAGTCTGCAGAGATTTCTAGATTGCATCGTAGTGTCAGTTTGCTGTTCAAACATGAGAAATGCATATTTTTCTTGTATTGACCAATGTTTATATTATGTGTATATTTCGTTCTTATTACACATAAGAATGGAATAAGAGTAAATGAAATATAGACCATAAAGCCCTAGAAATTATCACAATGTGTAGTGTTTTATAATTAGCTCTGTTAGGCATGAAAATCAAGAAAGGAACTCATAAAACTTTCTTGAGAATGATCTAGGAGATACACCTATTTTACAACTCGCAGAATGCCGGTAATTACTATATCCTTATTAATAGAAGCATAACATCTATATAACATAAATTCAATTTCATTTCCTCCCCTTCCATCTAAATTTGCATTCACTATGTCCATTAATCACATGAATTAATTGATTTTAATAATTTTTTAAAGTTGACACCTTTACAGTTACAAAAACAAACGCCTATTCATTTGCCTTTCATTAAAGAACACGAAAAAGGCATATGGAAAATGAATTTATCATCAATTTTTTATACCAAACAAAGAGCTTTGTCTAATTTCTAGTTGGGAGACAAAATTATTGGGACAGTATGGACATATGCAAAATCTCTTTAGTTTCTTCTGAATCGGGCACTTGCAAAAGTGCTAATAGACAGCAGCAGGTACCAGCAGAATATCATGGACTTGTTGGCCTTGACTGATGCTGTTTGCTTGAATTTCAATAATCAGATGTGCAATTCTGATGTCTTTCATTGTTCTGTAACCACTCACTGAACTTGGCCAAAATAATGATCCTGCAGAAAATAATAACAAAACATTCCACCCCACCTGGCTTATGAACCTCTCAAAGATCATTGCCTTCCTCTTTCCCCTCTCCCCAATCCCTCCTTTCTCTCAGAGGGTGACTTCGCTTGCAGGTCTAAGCCTTCTGTTTATTTCCCTCTACCTCTTTTATCCTATTAAAGCCATATCTCCATCCCTCTGCCACCCACCTTCCATCTCTGGTTCTCTATTTTCTCTCTTCAAAACAGACTTGACCTATGTAAACATCTAGCTGCTAGAAACTCCTAGATTGGTAAATTCAGCTTTACTTTGTCACCTATGATTTTGAGTTGTAGGCCCTCCTAGTTGGGTGAGAGTCACTACCTCTTCATAGCTGTTCATTCCCAGGCTGACCATCTCTTTACATAGGATCCATGGGCAAGGATAGGACCGCAGCAACAAAGCTGGAAGGAGGATTGGTTGGGAACAGGAGGAGTTGTCTGCCTTGAGCACCTTCTCCAAACTGATGCCTTCTCAAAATATTTTTAAGCAAATATGTTGACATAATAGTTGTTAAGATGCATTAAAAATCATCACAGGAAGGAATGTAAAGGGACATCTGTAGGAAGTTAGATGGGGGTGATTGCAGTAGCTCATGCCTGTAATTCCAGCAGTTTGGGAGGCCAAGGTGAGCAGATCTCTTGAGTCCAGGAGTTTGAGACCAGTCTGGGCAACATAGTAAGACCTCTGTCTACAAAAGAAGTATATAAAAAATTAGCCAGGCGTGATGATGAGCAGCTGTAGTCCCAGTTGCTCAGGAGGCTGAGGCAGGAGGATTGCTTGACCCCAGAAGTTCAAGGTTACAGTGAGCTATGATCCTGCACCCTGTACTTTAGCCTGGGTGACAGAGAGAGACAGACAGAAAGACAGATAGGCAGACCACAAGAAGAAAAAGAAAGAAAAGAAAAGAGAAGGAAGGAAGGAAGGAAGGAAGGAAGGAAGGAAGGAAGGAAGGAAGGAAGGAAGGAAGGAAGGAAGGAAGGAAGGAAGGAAGGAAGGAGAAGGAAGGAAGGAAGGAAGGAAGGAAGGAAGGAAGGAAGGAAGGAAGGAAGGAAGGAAGGAAGGAAGGAAGGAAGGAAGGAAGGAAGGAAGAAAGGAAGGAAAAGAAAGGAAGGGAAATTAGATGGTGGTTAAAGGGGCCTTTATATGTCCTTGGTACCCTGTCAATCATCAACCATCAGCAGAGGCTCCTCTAATACATCCACAATCTCCCCTCCCAGGTCCCTGGGATACGTGCATTTTCTGTGTGCTTCCTCTCCTACAGTAAGAACTTGACTCAGTTTATGATATTGGAGTAAAGTTTTTAGATTAGAAACATTTTTCTCAGGATAAAGCAAGAAAGGACAGTGATTCACATATATATGTGGTTTTTATCCCTGCTGTAGTACTTTTATCATCAATATTGTGTGCAGTAGTTATAAAAAATAAATATGTCCCCTTATATTGGTGAGGAAAATGAGATACACGGTGGTGAATTAATTATATCTAAGTTTACATCATGATTAGAATATAGTCCTTGGACTTCACGTCCAGATTACTTGCAAATAAAAGAAGGTGGCTCTCAATTTAAGTTGGGATTAACATAAACTAATGGATCTTAAATTATGAAAGATATGAAAGAGTCTAAAAGAAACCAGGCTAAATATTGAATAGCCGGGTTTCAGTGAATATTTTAGTACTTTTCTATTATTATTTTCATTATTATTAATGACCCCCTAGTGGTATATTTTAGAATATTGATGAGCTTTGACCTTGGATGCCATACCATCATGACATTATTAAGTATCAGAAGAATTGATAGCTTTTAGAAAGTAACAGCAAGGCTGAAATTAACTCCCAACCAGTATGCAGTTGACAGCAGCAGATGAATGAGAGTAAGTGCAGAAAAGATGTGGTTGCAAAGGAAATCACATGTTTCTGCCCCTTGAATCTCTCAAATCTGATTAACATCTGTGCTTTCCCAAAGACCACTGTGAATTCTGATGGTAGAAGAAGCTGAAGGTCTCCCCTTTTACTTCCATTGACCAGGGAGCTGGAGGATACTGATTTATGGATTCCCTTGTTAAATGAAAAGCAATCCTTGGTCTTGGGAAATAAAATTATTGGAAAAATATAGGCATTTGCAAACTCTTTAGTTTCTGTTGAATCAAGCACTTGCAAAGGTGCTAACAGGCTGCAGATTTTGGAAGAGGTTTACAGCTATTGGAGCTTCAGAATTCAGAAGGCTCTTCTGTGTTACAATTTTGTCAACATGATCTGCATGCAGGTTAGAAGCACAGTAGCCAGCTAATAAAATAAAAATTTGGAAAGGGAAAATAGGAGAGAATTTTAATTTTTTCAAATCTAAAGTAAAAAATTTCTGAAAGAGTGATTTTTTTGCATCAAAAGTCTCTTTGGCTTTAATGGCACATTTCTTGTGAGGGCTGTTTGAAATGGAACCTCTACCACTGTTGGGTGACTCTGAGCCCCAGAGGACTTGGGTAGAAATCAAGAACACCAGTCTCTGGCTCTTGGCACTTGGGCCAATGCTCCATTTTCATCTGAGTTGGCAGAACTGGGCTGGATCTAACCTCTTTCTCAAAGCCAAAACCCCAAGGATGCTTTAGAACTTACAACATCAGTCTTGTAAAGGGCACTATGTTGCTGTAAGTGCTGGCCAGGACACAAACAGAGCCTGAAGATGTTTAGGCAGAACATCTCAACCATATAATCATGACGATGATTATTAGGAACTTTTCAGTAGGCTGTAAATTTCCTCTTCTTTGGGGAGACCCTCCAAAATCTCTGGAGGAAGTGAAGGTGCACATCACGTGGAAGGTGTAATTCATCAAAGCATGTTTTCACCACCATACTGCGGAGGGAGTGAGAGAGAGGGAGGGGAAAAGGAGAATGGGGAGGAGGCATGGAGGAGAGTGAGAAAAGTTTTCAGAGTAGCAGCTACGAACAAATCATCTTGCAGTTTAGTGACATGGCTTCTTGAAGAAGTGTTCTACGTGATTGCCAATCACTAAAGGAGAAAGCCAAACTGCAAGCCAGACAGAAAATAAGAATAAAAAGATGGAAAGCAATGCCTTTCCAATGCTGCTGCTCCCCTAAGTACCTGGCCCTTGTTTCTATTGGGAAGCTATCATCCCCACTCTCTCAACAGCTTCTCCTTGTGCACTGTGGTCAGTCCCATAGATCACAGTGGAACTTCCACGGACGAAGTAGGGAAGTGAACTGTCAGCAAGCTTATCTGGGGGCCTGGGTTCCACAGGGAGTTTGGGGAATGTTAAGAGACACACTTAGAGCAATTCTAGAGCTAGGAAGAAAAGTTGGCTGTGAATTTGATTGTAAGTAGGGGTTTTCAAGAAATTTAGCTCCTTCTTCGCCCTCCGCCCCACCCAGACCCCCACTTTAGGAGCTCCTCCATGTTCTACTCTGGGCCCTCTTTTTTTCTACCATATTTTCAGCAACCTCAACAAACCTTCTTCTTCCCATTTCCCTGTATTATTTATCCCTTATCTCTAGTTTGAATGGTTTGGGTTTTGCTGTTCATTGTGTTAAGCCACCCTAAACCCATTTTTCTAAGTAGTGAAAGTAAACAGAGAAACATACAAATAAATCAAATACAGGAGCCTCATTCTAGAGCACTCTCATGGTGTTTTTTGTTTTTTGTTTTTTTGAGATGGAGTCTCACTCTGTCGCCCAGGCTGGAGTGCAGTGGCTGTGATATCGGCTCACTGCAAGCTCTGCCTCCCGGGTTCACGCCATTCTCCTGCCTCAGCCTCCCGAGTAGCTGGGACTACAGGCGCCCGCCACGACGCCCGGCTAATTTTTTGTACTTTTAGTAGTGATGGGATTTCACCGTGTTAGCCAGGATGGTCTCGATCTCCTGACCTTGTGATCCACCCACCTTGGCCTCCCAAACTGCTGGGATTACAGGCGTGAGCCACCGCACCCAGCCGGTTTTTACCATTTCTTTAAGATGATCCCTGAACCTGAGTCTTCAGTCCTGAGAGTCTTCTCCCATAGCCTAAGTTCACGGGGTCGGCTTTCTTTTTATATCTTCACCTGATTCTCCTGTGAGCAACTTACACACAGACCCCAGAGCCATTTTCCTCTCATTCATCCCAGATCTGCTCCTAACTTGTATTACAAAGATTACTCCCCACCTGCTCAGCCACACAGAAACCCCCAATCACCTGTGATTCCTCAGTCTCCCTTGTTCCTAAATATCCAAATATTTGTTACATACCATCACCCTGTTGCTGCCATATTTCCTGAACCCAGCTTCTTTCTTTTTCTATAAAGCCCTCCCTTAGTCCAAAATTCCCTACCTGCCACTTAGGCATTACAACCACCTCCCTTCCTAGCCTGTAGTCCTTGCCCACCTCCAACCCTTCCTACATAGAGTAACCATTTAATTTCTCATCCAAGCCACTATTAATACTTACTTCAGAACAATAGATATAATTTATATCTATCCTGGATATATGGTCATGCTCATTCCACATCCATCTAACGTAGTAAAGCTGAACTCTGATTCTATACAGTCCTGAAATAAAATCTTTGCTAACTCATTGCAGCTTATCAAACAGATTTGATAACTTCCTTAACAGAGCATTTAGGAACTCAAGGCTCTGGCCGCAGCCTGCCATCCTAGCATGATTTCTTTCCACTGTTCTTCCTGCCTCTCCACTCCAGCCAAACTCAGGGACCTATGCCTTACCTCTTCCAACATTTGACCTTTGCCTTCACCTTCCATATATTCCACTCCCAACCACCGCTGGTCTCCCAATATCCAAATCCTATCGAATTATCAAGCTCTACCTTAAAGGCCACCTCTTCTGGAAGCCATTCCTACTCTCAACATGGCAGGCTCCGAAATCAAGCTGCCTGGATTAAGTTGCTAGCTCTTCCCCTCACAGGAAGTGCACCCTCAGACGTTTTACTCTTGTCTTAGTTTCCTCATTTGTAAAGCCTCATCAGTTGCTCTAAGCATGAACTCACTAAATACTGAATTTACAGCACTGTCTAGCCTGAGGAGAGTACCCTAGAAGTGCGGGTGATCCAGAAATCCTGTTACTGGGTATATACCCAAAGGATTATAAATCATTCTACTATAAAGACATATGCACATGTATGTTTATTGTGGCACTATTTACAATAGCAAAGACTTGGAACCAACCCAAATGCCCATCAGTGATAGACTGGATAAAGAAAATGTGGCACATATACACCGTGGAATACTATGCAGCCATAAAAAAGGATGAGTTCATGTCCTTTGCAGGGACACAGAAAACCAAACATGGCATGTCCTCACTCCTAAGTGGCAATTGAACAGTGAGAACACATGGACACAGGGAAGAGAACATCACACACCACGGCCTGTTGGGGGGTGGGAGGTTAGGGGAGGGATAACAATAGGAGAAATACCTAATGTAGACAATGAGTTGATGGGTGCAGCAAACCACCATGGCACATGTATACCTATGTAACAAACCTGCACGTTCTGCACATATACCCCAGAACTTAAAAAAAAAAAATGTGGTTGATTATAATTATTTTGAGACACCTCTCTTTCCTGTATGCACCCAAACCCCTCTTTTTTTTTTTTTTTTTTTTTTTTGAGACAGGGTCTCGCTCTGTTGCCCAGGCTGGAGTGCAGTGGTGCAATCTCGGCTCACTGCAAGCTCTGCCTCCTGGGTTCACGCCATTCTTCTGCCTCAGCCTCCTGAGTAATTGGGACTACAGGTGCCCACCACCACACCCGGTTAATTTTGTTTTTGTATTTTTAGTAGAGACGGGGCTTCACCATGTTAGCCAGGATGGTCTCGATCTCCTGACCTCATGATCTGCCCACCTCGGCCTCCCAAAGTGCTGGGATTACAGGGGTGAACCACTGTGCCCAGCCACCTCCTCTTTTTTTTCTTATAGCTTCCACAGGACCCTTACTGCAGTCTACTTTGTACTTCAGTATTTCCCAGGATGAAAATATTTTGAAAATAATGTCTTGATAACAGCAAACAAAACGAAAAGAACAGAAATAGAGCTTCCCTGGTCCACCTACCGGCTGGGTAGGCGTTCTGGGCAGCCCATGTTTCCCCAGAATCATTGTCAGGATTTTGGAGGAGAGGTTGTCCTCATCGATGTTAGGTGTGGGGTGGGGAAAACAGTAAGTAAGCAATCTCTCAGTAAAAGTTCAGACTGTGAGCTCTGGGAAGGCCCAACACTGTTGTGACTGGAGGCCTAAGGAGGGGACAACAGAGCAGGACAAGGGGGAGGAGGGGTCATAGGTCAATGTGAAAAGGGGGAGGAGGAAAATGCTCCATACCGAGGGACGAGTTGTTTAAAGCCCTGTGGCAGGCCGGGCGTGGTGGCTCATGCCTGTAATCCCAGCACTTTAGGAGGCTGAGGCGGGCGGATCACTTGAGGTCAGGAGTTCGAGACTAGCCTGGCCAACATGGTGAAACCCCATCTCCACTAAAAATACAAAAATTAGCTGGGTGTAGTGCTGCGGACCTGTAATCCCAGCTACTCAGGAGACCGAAGCACAAGAATCGCTTGAACCCGGGAGGAGGAGGTTGCAGTGAGCCGAGATTGCACCACTGCACTCCAGCCTGGGTGACAGAGCTGGACTCCTCTAAATAAATAAATAAATAAATAAATAAATATAAATTAAAAAATAATAATAAAGCCCTGTGGCAGGAAGGACCAGGGCCCATTCACGATGTGAACAGCAGTACCGAGAGAGAGAGACTATGCCCAGTGAGGTGAGGCTGACATCCGGGGCCTGGGCCACATAAACCAACCAAACCTAGGTCGTGAGGACCAGATTGTACTTTATCCTGAGAGCAATGGGGAGCCATCAAGCGGCTGCAAGCAGGAAGGTGGGACGATCGTGTTTGTCTTTTGCAGAGATATCTCTGGTAACAGCGTAGAGAATGGAGAGTCCGTGTGCTAAAGTAGTTTCAGAAGCGGAGTTAAACCAAGGGAATCCACGTGCTTTCCTACGGGGCTTGTCACAGGCTGTAGAAACGGAACATGCCCTGTGAATCTCCCGAGAAAGGGAGCTGCCAGGGCACACATTTTCGCAAACTTGTTTGACCGTAGAATGCTTTCATTTTTTTCTGCAAGCCATCTACTATCATATCCTAAAATACTGTTTTCTGGAACACTAGCTTGGGAAACATTGATTAGGCTTAAGTTAGAATCTTTGCTACTCAGATGTTTATGGATATGAAACTCACCCCTAATGGCGCCTTCAGCACAGGTTTCCTCACTGAATTTCTCTACATCCCCCAGCAGGCTGCCTTCCTTGTAACATTTGGAAATGATCATCCTATCATTTACTGTAACAACCTTGACCGTGTTGTTGTTATTATCATTGACTGAAAACTTGCTAGTGATGACTGACACTGTGCTTCTCGTATTTTATCTCATTTTATCCTCATAAAGTCCCTCTAAATTTCATGGATCTTTAGGAGGTAAAAATAAATTTTCATGTGGTTTTAGCAAAGACACGGTAAAGCCATCCAATGTGAATCTTAAGTTCTTAATAATTAATTCCACTGCTTTTATTCTCCTTTCCTAGCTCAGAGGAAGGGATATTTTAAAGCCATCAGGGGAATCTCTGCCCATGTCAGGTGTGGCTCTTGGGTAATGCTGTAATTATAATTATGATAAACTTGAATGGCTAATTTTAGAAAATGTTATCCCCGCAAAGCAAGAGTGAAATGATAGCTTGTTCACAGATGATGACATGACTCAGTATGCAAAGGACTCCTATTTGAGAAACCAGGAGCTAGAAGATTTAATGATCAACTACTTTTGGCCACCTGGCCCAGCCATGCCTCCTAATGAAGCTCCTCTCAGCAGGGCATCAGGCACATCCACACCAGCTGGAGGGAGTGAGTGAAGGGACAGAGAGAAGCTAATAAAAATGATCCATCTTTTTATCCCTGGGAATTAGAATAAAAATCCCATTCCTTCTGCCAAAACATGAGGAGTGGAAAACACATTTCCCACAGTCACATTCATTATCATCATAACCACCATAGTAAGGCTTAACCCTTTGCCTAGATGCTCACAGTTGACACCAAAGTTTGCATCAACCCTGGGAGGGCAAATCTGATGTCCCCGTTTTACAGGAGAGAAAAGAGAGATGTTGTGAGGTTAATTGACTTATCTAAATTTACCCAGTCAATAAGTTAACACTCAAACCCAACTCATTTTCAACCACTCTGTTATGCTGCTTTAAAGTGGTACCAGTAAGTAAATCCAAGGGTCTGGTCTCCATAAGAGTTATTCAGTTTTACGAAGAAAGACTTTTTATCTGACATTATAGGCTATAATGATAACATTATCTACAAGGGAGTGCTTCTGATTTTCAGGAGCCAGGAAGGCCTTTCACTGGCTTGGCCCTATGTTTGGATTTGTGTGGCCTGTTTCCCACTGACAGCCATTGAGAGTACAGTGCATCTGGCCTGACTCCCTGCCAAGCTGACTGCCTCAAATTGCTGTTGACCTGACCTTCAGAGTTGGAATAAGCCAAGGGCTGGAGACATGAGTGGCAGTAGCTGGAGATAAATCTCATGTTTGCTTCATTTGGAATGTCTCAGAGGCCAATGGGATGAGGAGCCCACAAGGCAGGATCCGACAATGGTTCTAGACCCCCCAGTTCCCTCCTTGAGCTCCCCTGCTATGTGATTTAGCAGGGATCGGTTCCCTCCTCCATCACATTAAGTAAGAGGTGTGTCCATAGGTGTAGTATATGGCTTCTGAGTGTCCTCCAGGGATCTCCACCTCCTGGTCTTCATGCCCCTCTGTGATCCCCTCCACTTGAGTTTGGATTGGACCTGGTAACTCAATTCTAGGAAGCGAAAACAGCAAACATGATGAGATGCCACATCTGAGATTAGGTTACACAAAGACTGTGGCTTCTCACCTGGACACTTGGCCTCTCCTGGCTTGCTCGCTGGCTCTAGGTGAGCATAGCTGCCATGATGTGATCTGCTCTATGGTAAGGCCCTGTTCATGGGAACTGATGTCTCCGTCCAACAATCAGGAAGGACCTGTGTGTGGCCTGACCACAGCCATGTGGGTGAGCATGGAAGCAGGGCCTCTTCTCTTCAAACCTTGAGGTTCCCTGGCCAAGACCTCAGTTGCATCCTTGTAGAGACCTTGTGTCAGAGGGGCACCTAGCTAAGCTGCATGTGGATTTTGGACCCACAGAAACTGCAAGATAACAAATGTTTGTTGTTTGAAGTTATTAAGGTTTAGAATCATTTTGTGTGTGTGTGCAGCAATAGATAACTAATACAATAAGAGGCAATCCCATGGGTGGGTACAAAGTGGGGACCTCAAGTTCTTCTCAGCAAACGTACCTTTTAATGCTCTTCTCCCTACATATTTGGTGGAGGAATAATGAAACTTTTGTGGGTCCCTGACGCAGTGGTGAGTCAGGAGTGTTGTGTGCTGAGCATGTAAGATTTTAAATCTAAGGAATTCTGCATTTGCTGCCCTGACATGTCCTCTGTCTAGCTCGGCACCTGCCTCTTCTAGAGCAGCAAAACTGACGTCTTATACTGCCATCTTCATATCTAAGGACCTCTACTTAATTATTAAGTACGTTTTGTGTGTGATTCTGTCTTTAAATCTGTACATCTACACATAAACATATATAGAATATATCTTCCTTTATATATTGATGCAAACTGTTGACTCAATGATAAGATTAAATGAACAGTATGTCATTCAAATGTACTTCGTACTTAATATAGATGTGTCATTATTCACAGAGAGACTTCAAGGTCATTGTGTTAAGCAGTAAGGGCTATAGCAGAAAAGAAATGAGAACTGGCTTTGCTTTACTAAATGTCAATGGAGCAAATTCGCATCATATAGAACAATTTATCTTCTAACAGAATATGAAAACAGAAATCACTGGTAGTTATTTTATTAAAGTTATTTATTAATTAGTTAATCATTAAGTGATTTTCCGTGTCTGTCACTCCCCCATTATAATTGCCTCTCCATTAATTTTATTTTCTTCGTATATAGAAATATTCTTTTCAGATAAGTACTCTCTTTCTTGTTTGTTCAAACTTAACTCTGAAGCTCTGAGAATCACATGACCACATTTGGCACTGAAAAAGAGAATAAATGATCCTCTGTAAATTACCGTACTATGAAAAGGCAATTCACCAGTCTTCTATAGGGAGTCAGAAGGATGACCACTATGAATAAAGAATAGTATATTCCTTTTCTCAGACAGACAGGCACACACACACACACACACACACACACACACACAGTCTTTTCCCTCAGAGTAGCTATATTTGTTCCAATTAATATTTGAACAGTGGTAAGGATTTGGATCTCAGGACTTACTTGATTACTATGGTGACGCTTAAGGCTGGAATACAAATGATTTTCTGAATCTAGAGAGACTTTGCATTGCTAAGGGTAGCACCAGATTAACTTCATTGGAGGGGAAAGCGGGTATAGTACCCAGATGGATAAGGCAAATGAGGCACTGATTTTCATGCCTTGGGGATCATGTTTGCACATCCCTGAAGGTACTTTTTATGAAACGGTCACCAGATTGACCCTTTCCTCAAAATGCATCACTTGGTACAATTTCAGTCTGTTTAGGGCCATCTATGCAAATGAGATGGAAAAACAGTCAGCCAGGTTCCCATTAACAACAAGGCAATGCGGTACAGATGAACGTTGTTCCTGCTTATGCACAGCTGCTGAATGAGGAGACTGGGAACAGGTGATCTGCACAGCTTTGCCAGCTCTGCAATTACTCTGCTTCACACCAAGTAAAACAAAGTGATGAAACTACTCCAAGAGGGCTTTGTAACCACACAGAACTGGAGCCCCACACAATTAGCGTGGCCTTGCCCACTTTGCTGCAGGATCAAAGAGCTCATCAAAGCCCTGGATCTAGCCCCCCACATTCAAGTGAAATAACTGGGGAGTCAACAAGCCCAAGAGGTTGGAAGCTATTGTAAAAGGTCCACGCCAAGCAACTCTGGGTGTTTTAAGGGCCTGCTTGAATTGTCTCAAAGTCCTCATAGAACTTTCTGATTTTTTTCTGTTTCTCTACAACACTCCCTTGGAAGAGAATGAAGTTCTTGGACATGTCAAAGATAACACTGTCATCACAATGATGCTTTCGAGTCCGACTACCTTATGCCCATCCTTCAACTTAAAGCTGGGGGGGAAGGGCCACATGAAGAATAGCATAACAGTTAAAGAGCTCTGGATTCAAAGGACGTGTCCATTCTTTGCTGTGTGGCCTTGGACAATAACTGAACTTCTCTAGGCTTCTGTTACCCCTGGTAAAATATGGACAGTAAGAGTACTTCTGCCTCCAAGACTGACTGCTAAATGAGTAAAGAGTCAAATACTCCAATTTGGAAACTTTGGAACACTGTACCAGGTAGGGAAGGCACTCACCCCATGAGACAAGAGCACCTGAGCCATTCCAAGGACATGAGGTGCTTGTCAGAGCTTTGAGTCCAACACCACAGAACTTCTCTCTCCACTCAGCTTAGCCGGACATTGTGCTGAGTATTAATAATTGATAGAACACAAGGATTATCATTTTAAGGGCATAGCAAGAAAGTCAGCATGTACCATCCTGTTTACAGGCTTAAGAAAAAACATTTCAATACTTTTTAAATGAAGCACCTTACCCCCACCGTAGTGGGACAACCGTTGGAATAGAGAGCAGTCAGGACCAAATCTAGACAACCAAGTCATCCAGAGTGATGTCAAGAGGAACAACAGCATGACTCAACGTTAGGAAAAAAAAAACAGCAGAGTTGCTCCAGTGGAGACCCAGAAGGATTGAAGATCTCTGTACACAGCAGGTGCTCAATACATACTAGTTAAGTGAACTACTAAATTTGATTTGCACAGCCAGCCTCTGAGTTAGAGCAAATACTTTCCATTTTGCAGATGTAAAATCAGAGATTCCAAGAAAAAAAAAGCCTAAAATTACGTAACGAGGAAACAGAAAATCTGGAAATCAAATCCTGATTCTTACACTTTTGAGTTCATATCTCTTCCTATCATATGCAAATGCTCAGTAGATGGAATCTACTGTATCTACAATGATGCAATGGCATCACTGTTTTTATCACTTTTATTATTATTGTTATTGCATCAAAATATCTTTTAGAAGAACAACATTATCTATGAGCTCTGCCTTCCAGGATCACGTCATTGAGTAAATAAAATAAGACAAGTACACAAATAACAATCTCTTGCAACCCAAGTAACATTGGGCTTGAGCCACCTTCCAAGACTTCTGCCAATCCCAATGGGTCATTCGTGTGGTCATGTCTGGCTCCAGGCTCTTGCTTTGCTGTCTGTGCTGACTCAATTTGGTACCAATTTCAACAGGGACATGAAATTCAGCCCCCTTAGATATCACACAAATATACACAAACATCCAAGTATGCATACAATTACAACTGAAAAGGACTTTGATTATTGTAGAATTTACTGACAGTTTACGAAGGAGAGATCTATGTCTAGTAGTTCATCCCACTTCAAACTGAACTTTAGATTCAGGTTAGACGCTAGATTTTTCTAAAGATACTGCATCAACAAACTTTTACAAGACACTTCACCCCCACCAGTAAAGCCAGCCATGTCATGTATAGCTGGCTTCTTTCTACCTTCATACACACTCCCTCCCACTTTTGTGTCCTCCCTCTCTTTCTATTTTTCTTCTTAAAAGCACAAAGGCATTAATCTTACTGTCCCATTCAAAGGAGTATAACCATCACCTTTGGTCTCTTGGGTGTTACTGAAGCCAGTACTGTCTTCTACTTATGAGTACCTCATCAGTGTGTTTTTCTTTTTTTTTTTTTTATTATCATACTTTAGGTTTTAGGGTACATGTGCACAATGTGCAGGTTTGTTACATATGTATCCATGCGCCATGTTGGTTTGCTGCACCCATTAACTCGTCATTTAGCATTAGGTATATCTCCTAATGCTGTCCCTCCCCCCTCCCCCCACCCCACAACACTCCCCAGAGTGTGATGTTCCCCTTCCTGTGTCCATGAGTTCTCATTATTCAATTCCCACCTATGAGTGAGAACATGCAGTGTTTGGTTTTTTGTCCTTGCGATAGTTTACTGAGAATGATGTTTTCCAGTTTCATCCATGTCCCTACAAAGGACATGAACTCATCATTTTTTATGGCTGCATAGTATTCCATGGTGTATATGTGCCACATTTTCTTAATCCAGTCTATCGTTGTTGGACATTTGGGTTGGTTCCAAGTCTTTGCTATTGTGAATAGTGCCGCAATGAACATACGTGTGCATGTGTCTTTATAGCAGCATGATTTATAGTCCTTTGGGTATAAACCCAGTAATGAGATGGCTGGGTCAAATGGTATTTCTAGTTCTAGATCCCTGAGGAATCGCCACACTGACTTCCACAATGGTTGAACTAGTTTACAGTCCCACCAACAGTGTAAAAGTGTTCCTATTTCTCCACATCCTCTCCAGCACCTGTTGTTTCCTGACTTTTTAATGATAGCCATTCTAACTGGTGTGAGATGGTATCTCATTGTGGTTTTGATTTGCATTTCTCTGATGGCCAGTGATGATGAGCATTTTTTCATGTGTTTTTTGGCTGCATAAATGTCTTCTTTTGAGAAGTGTCTGTTCATGTCCTTCGCCCGCTTTTTGATGGGGTTGTTTGTTTTTTTCTTGTAAATTTGTTTGAGTTCATTGTAGATTCTGGATATTAGCCCTTTGTCAGATGAGTAGGTTGCGAAAATTTTCTCCCGTTTTGTAGGTTGCCTGTTCACTCTGATGGTAGTTTCTTTTGCTGTGCAGAAGCTCTTTAGCTTAATTAGATCCCATTTGTCAATTTTGGCTTTTGTTGCCATTGCTTTTAGTGTTTTAGACATGAAGTCCTTGCCCATGCCTATGTCCTGAATGGTATTGCCTAGGTTTTCTTCTAGGGTTTTTATGGTTTTAGGTCTAACATGTAAGTCTTCAATCCATCTTGAATTAATTTTTGTATAAGGTGTAAGGAAGGGATCCAGTTTCAGTTTTCTACATATGGCTAGCCGGTTTTCCCAGCCCCATTTATTAAATAGGGAATCCTTTCCCCATTTCTTGTTTTTGTCAGGTTTGTCAAAGATCAGATAGTTGTAGATATGCAGCATTACTTCTGAGGGCTCTGTTCTGTTCCATTGATCTATGTCTCTGTTGTGGTACCAGTACCATGGTGTTTTGGTTACTGTAGCCTTGTACTATAGTTTGAAGTCAGGTAGCGTGATGCCTCCAGCTTTGTTCTCTTGGCTTAGGATTGACGTGGCGATGCAGGCTCTTTTTTGGTTCCATATGAACTTTAAAGTAGTTTCCAAATCTGTGAAGAAAGTCATTGGTAGCTTGATGGGGATGGCATTGAATCTATAAATTACCTTGGGCAGTATGGCCATTTTCACAATATTGATTCTTCCAACCCATGAGCATGGAATGTTCTTCCATTTGTTTGTATCCTCTTTTATTTCAGTGAGCAGTGGTTTGTAGTTCTCCTTGAAGAGGTCCTTCACATCCCTTGTAAGTTGGATTCCTAGGTATTTTATTCTCTTTGAAGCAATTGTGAATGGGAGTTCACTCATGATTTGGCTCTCTGTTTGTCTGTGATTGGTGTACAAGAATGCTTGTGATTTTTGTACATTGATTTTGTATCCTGAGACTTTGCTGAAGTTGCTAATCAGCTTAAGGAGATTTTGGGCTGAGACAATGGGGTTTTATAGATACACAATCATGTCATCTGCAAACAGGGACAATTTGACTTCCTCTTTTCCTAATTGAATACCCTTTATTTCCTTCTTCTGCCTGATTGCCCTGGCCAGAACTTCCAGCACTATGTTGAATAGGAGTGGTGAGAGAGGGCATCCCTGTCTTGTGCCAGTTTTCAAAGGGAATGCTTCCAATCAAAGACAACTTTCTCCCTAAGAGTCATTCCAGTGCCAGCTGTTGAAATAATCTAATTAATGTCTTGCTACAACTGCATTAGTACAAGGCTGATCTGTAATAATCAACCTTGTAATTGATTAAGCATCTACTCAAACACAATCATGGCTAATTATAAGCACATATTTTTCCTTTGTTTATTTCCTGTGCATGGTATAAATAAGATTTTGTAGACTTTTCTTTTCTACTTAATTTTATATAACAAATACCTTCTATATAACTACATAGTCATTATGTGTGTCAGTTTTCATGGCTATATAATAGGGTTTTGAATGTATATACCATATTACTTACTTAACCATTCCCCTATTGTTGGACTTTTAGGCTCTTCATAAATTTTTTCTGCTATAAATTAGGGTATATCTTTGTGTATAGAGATCTTCTTTTGCCCTTAAAAACAGAAATCTGGGAAGAATTTTCTGTGAAACTTTCACAAAAATCTAAATGAAATTATTGATCTATAGATATATTAGCAAATGAGATTGCAAGTATTCTACTATCAGTTTATTTTCATTTAGAAAAATGCTTTTATAGAATCAAAGACATGTCTATAGAGAGCAATCAAATTCTTATTAAGTAACTATCATATATCAGGTATTTTTAATTAAGTGTTGATAGAGAGAGAGAAGAACAATTTTAACTTTTACAAATCCCCTTTATGAAAATGATGCCATTCCCTATATGCCTGATCGGCATTATCATTCATTCAGTGACACTCAACATAAGTTTAACAAAAAGATAGCAACATATCTTTCATATTTTATTATTTAAAGTTATGTCCATGCCATTGTATATTAGATTGTTTCCTGGAATGCCCTTCCACACTTATGATGAATTCATGTTTTTTTGAATTATATGATGAATTCCTATTTTTTTCCAAATCCTGTTCAATTATCACCTCCTCTGTGGAACATTCTCTGGCTACCCCAATAATGTGTTGCAGCCAGCTTACATGAGCAGCAGAAAGCCAGTTGTATGCATCTCTTCTCATATCTGCTTTCTGTGACTTTAGGTAGTTAGTTTGAAATCAGCCATCACAGTAACATTTACACAACAAGAATCGGTAAACTTACAAATTGGGACTTTTCCCTAGAAAGCTGATTGTTTAACATTTCCTGAACCACCTCCAGACAGAGGTGTTCACATGTTTCTCTGAAGTATTTTTATTTATTACTACTTTTAGATTTAAATTTTAATTTTTTTTTTTTTTTTTTTTTGAGACGAAGTCTTGCTCTGTAACCCAGGCTGGAGTACAGTAGCACTATCTTGGCTCACTGCAACCTCCACCTCCTGTGTTCAAGCAATTCTCCTGCCTCAGCCTCCCGAGCAGCTGGAACCATAGGCGTGTGACACCATGCCCAGCTAATTTTTTTGTATTATTAATGGAGATGGGGTTTCACCATGTTGACCAGGCTGGTCTCGAACTCATGACCTGACAAGATCCACCCACCTCAGCCTCCCAAAATGCTGGGATTATAGGCCTGGGCCACTGCACCTGGCCTAAATGTTAAGTCTTATACTCACTATGTTGGTTATCACACCATCTCTATTTGCGCGTCTTTCTCTCTCAGTCTGGAACTTCTTGAGCCTAGTGACTCTTTTTGCCACTTCAGTCTTGTACATAGTAAGATCTCTATGAACTGTAGTGGTTATTGTTGTCATTGTTATCATTGTTATTTAAATGGTTGTTAAACTGAACTGGTAGGTTAGTATGTTCACTTTAGGGCAACGTTACCTGCAACGTGGACTCTTGGCAGATAGGCAAAGTATAAACTAAGCATGTTTTAAATTGGCTTTTTAATATCCAAAAAAGCCAATTTAAATTTTAGTGGTATATTTTAGGAGCTTGATTTCATTAAGAAGTATTGTAGTTAATAAGCCAAGTGTCAGACTCAGTACAAACTATGGTAAATTTTTTGGAGCCAAATCTCAGTGATCATTAAAGAAGAATTAAAACTGAATTGATAAAATGGAGATATTATATAACCACACATTCATTTTTCTCTCCCCAGCCAAAAGTTAGTGTTTTTCACATTTTTTTTTTTAGCCCCACAGGGACTAAAAAGGGATTTACACAGACTGGACACTCAGGCAAGTCTCTGGGACTAATTAGAATGGGCCCTCTTCTTCATGGTCTGTTGACCTTGTCATAAACCTCCACACATGATGTAAAATCCTTTTTAAATATTCAAAGACACAAGTTCTGGGAATAAATTTTTGCCACTAAGGCCCCTGGTATCACAGATAATGCTTATAAGTTTTGGGATGTCTTGCCACGGCCCGAAAGAGGTAAAAATGAGGATTCCTGAAACATTAATTTACGAAGAAACAAATCACAAAACACAGATGGTGGTGTCATCTTCCTCAGCATTACCTCGAGTGGCTTCATAACAAAGGCTTGTCCAGTGATGGATTTTAGAAAGAGCACTGAACCAGGAGTCAGAATTCCTGGGTTTTAAAGCCAGCATCGCACTAGAAGCAAAATGATCTTGGGCAAAATGTTTAATCTTTCTTGGTTTTGTTTCTGTAACTGAAAAATGAGGGGATTTGATTGGTGCCTCTTTGCTTTCCTCCCAATTTTTAATTCTCTGACATCTGTGGGGCCTAAGAGATTAGTTTCCTTGAGAAGCTTGTGCCAGGAGGAGCAGATATTGTCACCTTCACATTTTCAGTGATTTTTCTTTCTTCTCTTCTAGTTAGAAATTTCTGAGACTGATTTTGCTGCAGGCAGAGAACTGTGAGAAAGGAAAGAAACATTCATGGGAGTTTTGACCAAGGGCATCTTGAAACTAAAAAATTAAAGTATGAGAAAAAATACATAGACAATGCGCCCAGAATAACATAGCCATGGACCTTCTAGTGAGACAATTGCATCTCAAAAACAATGAAGTAGAAATGCATTTCAGAACCAGGAAAAACATGTAGAAACAATGAGTGGAGGATGTTTCTACTTCCCTATTCTCTTTGTGATGCTAATATCAGGAAAGAATCATTAAATCTAATGGCAAACTTAGCAAAGCTAGCCTTACTATATGGATACCCTGAATTAAAATTGCTTTTAAGTCTTTTCTACAAAACTCAAAAATACTTCCACTGGTAAGAAAGTATGATGAAAATCAAACTGATGCTTAAACATTGGGCCTTAAATATTTTGAAATCTAATCAGTTGGGGAAATAAAGGAGTTCATTTGAAATAATACCAGAAATAAATAATATAAAGAATCTGTGCCAACAAATGTTGTGACATTATTCATATGTTCCTCACTGTATGTCCTTAAGTGAGAGTTATATGTGATGCTGAGTGGTCATTGTAGTACATCTGCTTCTCTGTATGAACAGGTGTGTTATATATGCCAGAGGCACCATTTGTGTGCCTTCTGACCTGTAACTACCAGTGTCCTTCTCTTGACAAGTATTTATAGTATAATAGCTAAGCATAACAGACATCAGAAAGACCTGGTTCAAGCTATAGTTCTGTCATTGATTATTTGAACAATTCACTTTACCTCTTGAAACTTCAATTTCTGTATCTATAAGACAAGGTTATAGTAATACCATCCTTACAGGGTTATAAAGAAAGGGCTTAGAACATTGCCTAAAATATAGTACATGCTCAATAAATTATTTTGTCTTGTTTTATAACCTTCAGTGTGCATGGTCCTGGGGATTTTAAAAGGCACCAAAAAGTAATCTGCATATCCATTTGTTTGTTAAGTTCCAAATGACCTAGAGGGTTGTAAGAATGTTGGCCCTGCATGAATTCAAAGTACAGGTGGAAGCTGCTATGGATTATAGGTGTGAAAACATCCCTTTCGTAGAGGCAGGAAATCAGAGGCAGCCGCAAGTCATCATTCCAGCTGCAATTCTAGAACAAATTAAAAGACTTTCCTATGTGGACTGAGATTGTTAGCTATTATTTTCCCTGGAGACACAGGCTAATTCTGGTATGAGCCGAGGACTGGCTTGGCATAGGTAGTGGTACACTGCTAGGGACAAGAGAAACCAGCATAGCTTTTGATAGCTACATGGGCTGACATGGGAGGTGAAATCTAGAGGAGACCCAAATGCATGGCTATTTTTCCCAGAAGGCCACTGCTGAGTGCTGAGGCAGTGGGAAGCAAGAGTGGCTGAGAAGACAGACTGAACTCTCCCACAGTCCCACAGTGCTTAGGCAACAAAATCCCACTAGAAGTGTTCTGTAACAAGCATACCACAGGTTTCATCCTTGAGACATTCGACCACAGAGATGGAGTGAATATAACCAAAGCTGCTACCCAATCCTAAAACCAGTAAAAATCTGATTAGATTGAGAGGATTAACACTTTGACCTAGTTACCAAACAGAGGAATGGATAAGAGCCCCTGACAAAAATATCCCGTATTTTATATACAGTGTGTGTGTAACACTCAATCAAAATTACATAGCATGTGAACAGGCATGAAAAAGTGGCTAGTAATCAAGATAAAAAACAAACAATAGAACTGGGCCCAAATGTCATCCAGATATTGGAGTTAGCAGATAAAAACTTTTAAGCAAATATAATAAATGTGCTTATAAAAAATTGGAGAAAGGTGAGGAAAATAAAAGAGAACATAAAGACTTTCAACATAGAATTACAATCTACAAAAAAAAAAATTAAAATGGATATTCTAGAACTGAGCAAATAAAATATCTGAAATTAAGAACTCAACAGATGGATTTAACAGTAGACTATAAGTCAAAGATAGAATTAGAAAAATAAAAGTTAGGCCTATGAAAATGTTCCAAACCAAAGTCTTACAATGAAAGAAAAAAGTGGGGAAGGGAAAGATGGAAATAATAGAACAGAGTATAACAGACATGTATGACACATAATTGAAGTCTGAGAAGGAGATAGAGAAAAATGGAACAGGAACAATACTGGCAACAAACAATTGCAGAATATCATCTGATTCTTCTCCTTTGTTGTTAATGTTGTTCAATGTGTGAATTACATTACTTTTTTAATGTTAAAACAACATTGTGTTCTTAGAATAGGCCCCACTGCAGTAGATCAGCAACTCTGCAGTCTCTTCAGCCCAGCTCTTTCCTCTTGTAGTTCTTTTCCTAGGTCAACACATTGGAACTACCATCCCTCAGCTGTTTCCCAAGTTGGAGCCCCTGATCTCTCAACATGGGCCTCCCCATCCCATTAGCGCCTCTCTGATGATCTAAAAACCAGAGGCTTGGCCATACTCACTAGGTATCTTCTGTAATGAGTAGAATTTTTCTGTTGTCATGTTACTGCTCTGGGATGTGGCCTTTTGAATACCTACCTACAAAGCAGCTCTTCATTTTCAGACAGCCCTAAGTACTATACGTTTTTATTTGTTTAGGGCTAAAATTTGGTTATCTCTAGATTACAACCTAATTTGGGGCTGAAGCTATTCAGAATAAGTCTATTACTTTAAATTTCACATGATTCTTTTTGTAATAAATTCATTTATTTTTATTGATACATAATAGCTGCACATATTTTTGAAGTATATGTGATCATCAATACATTCATATAATTAAGTCAGTGTAATTGGAATATGCATCACCTTAAATAATTTTCTTTATGCTAGGGACATTCAAATTATTCTCTTCTAGCTATTTTGAAACGTACAATTGATTTACATTAACTATATTTACACTACTGATCTATCAAACACCAGGTCTTATTTTTTCTATCTAAGTGTATATTTGTACTCATTAACCATACATGACAACTCCTTCAATACGGAAGATAATTCTCATATAACCTCAGTCTTCTCTTACACAAGCTAAACATCTCAACTTCTGTTAACTTTATCTTACTTCCATATTAATTCAGACTCTTGGTTACTAGTGACAGAAACCTAGCTGACACAGGCTTTGAAAGGGAGGATCTGGAACACAGCTGGGAAATTTAAGAGATTAGAACTGGCTTTGGGCATCCACATGCTTTCCTTTCCTGGAGTGGACTTCACTTTAAGGCAAGTTCTCCTGCATGGTAACTATCTTACCTCTGAAGCTCTCTGACATGCCCTGGAGACATTTTCCTCATTGTCTTGATGATCAACATTGGGCTCCTCATTACTTATGCAGATTTCTGCAGCTGGCTTGAATTTCTCCCCAGAAAATGGGGTTTTCTTTTCTATCTCATTGTCAGGCTGCAAATTTTCTGCAAGGCTGGGGAGGCCTCAGGAAACTTACAATCATGGTGGAAGGCACCTCTTCACAGGAGGGCAGGAGAGAGAATGAGTGCCCAGCCAAGGGGGAAGCCCCTTATAAAACCATCAGATCTCATGAGAACTAACTCACTATGACAAGAGCATGATAGGGGAAACTGCCCCCCATGATTCAATTACCTCCACCTGGTCCCTCTCACTACACGTGGGGATCATGGCAACTACAATTCAAGATGAGATTTGGGTGGGAACACAGCCAAATCATATCAGTAATAAACATGACTATGAGCAAATCCCAATTGACATCATCTTTGCTGCATGTAATCAAAGAGCAAAGATCTTTCAACTTCTTTGAATGCCAGCTTCTTTCAACCCACTTCTTTGAATGCCAGCAAAAGATTGGCCCAGCTTGTGATGCCTGTCAACTCCTAACCAATCACATGCAGATAGAGTGATAAACTGTTCTGATTGAGCAGGCCTGGTTCTGTGTTGGGGGAAGGGAAAAGGACAATCAGCCCGACCCAAACCAAGGGAAAAAGGATACAACCACTGGGAGAAGGAGGGGAGGAAAACCACTCTAGTTGAGCAATGTCCTACTGTAGATTAGATGACAGTGCTATCAATACAGGCATGATTACATAATTATAATTCCATCCTGCAGGATAATATATAGCTCTTAAATTTTATGTATATTCAATGACACAGAAGAATGCCCATGATATATTGTTAAATGAAAAAAAAAATGCATGATGGTATATAAACTATTTTGCCATTTTTATAAATAATACTCAATACCCTGCCCTCCACACTTACCCTCATAAGCCTCTTTGGAATATATTTGGTCCCTCTTAACCTACCTAAACTCATTTCCTCATCTTGCCCTGAAAGATAGCAGGAGAGTTATTGTTAGATACAACGTTAAAGTATCCTACATGTGAAAAAAGTTCTCCTTATCTATGAGAAGCAGAAAATAATAATAAAGTTGTTGGTTTTTCAGACAATGCAAAGTGGATCCATAGAATCCTTACTAAGTTAATTTGACTGAACTTATGAGCTGTGACATCGTAAATAATGCACAAGGGCTCTTCCAGGGTTAAACACAATGCGTAACAATCAAATACAGCAACATCTGCCAAAAGAAATAACACCAATAAATTGCAAGTGATTGTTTAACTATCTAATGTGGTATAATCAGCCATGCACACAGATCATTCCCCAATAAATCCTCTCACCATGCATGGGATATGAGGCATAAATCAATTTCTGATTACTATAATCCTTTAAACAATAATCTGAGAAATATTTCTGCCCGCAAAGAAAACAAAAAATAAAATCAGGTAAAGTGCTCTGTGGTCACAAAAGTTTAAAGATAACTCTGTCTTGATACAATGACTGTAGGTTGTATAAGAAATAGGAAATAATAGGCATTGCATTTTGAAAAAACTTTACATTCATCGCATTATTTACATAAAATATGATAGTAATTTGATCCTTCTCATAGAGCTGCCTTGTTTGAGAAAACTTCATGAGTGTCATTTGACAAAATTGAATCAACCTTCCTTTCATTTAGAAATAATTCTTGCTTTATGTAACAAGCCATGTTTTCTTTCTTCTCTCTCCACTCTTTGCTGTCCTCAGGAGCATTTTCAGAAGAACAGAAGGTTTATGGCTCTCAGTTTCTAGGGTTCCTGCTGTTTCTGTTTATTCACCACCTGAGGTCTTAATTCGCTGTGTGTAGCCCTGTAATTGACTACTGTGGAGATAATTTTGACATAATCATGCTAGAATTATGACTTAGGGACAGAAATCACAGGAAAGTGAATGAAGTCTTACAATGGGTCCTAAATCACCAAGAAGAACCAGCAATAGGATAATTTTCAGCCTAATTATCTGTTCTATCTTTACTACATTTAAAAATAAAATCCACAGGCTTATTTTTTCCCCATTGGCTCTTAAAACTCATTTCCAAGGCTGTTTTTGCAGTTATTAACTTCTTCACATCTAGAATTCTGACAAGGGTACCACTTTAGAAATGTCAGAACTAAAAGTTGGTTGAGTTGAGCCGAGTGAAATGTACCAGGTAAATCAGCAGCCGCTTGGGACTTCGACACAACTTGGAAATGAATTTCACACCTAAATCCCATCTCCTTACTTTCCAAGGTAGACGATTTGCTGCTGGTTCAGTCAACATCAAAACAAATTCATTCATGTAAGTCTAAGCATTACTGTGAGCCCCTGTTGATTGTCAAAGCAAAATTCAAAGCAGCCCACACTAAAATTAAACAGAAGAAATAAACCCCACAGTGCCTCTGCCAGGTCTTGGCAAACACACGGGCTGGTGCAGAGCCAGGGGCAGCCTTAGGAATTGTGAAACCTCAGCTGTGCCTGCTTCCTGAGTTTGTCTGACGCACAGTTGCTTGGTTTACTTTCACTTTTCCACACTAGCCTCTATCCCTCAGAAACACTTAAAGCCATTCTTCAAGACAATCTGATGTCAAAAACAGAGTAAAAGAAAGGCATGGTGCTAGCAGTTGGGACGTATCTTAGCCTAGCTACATATTAGTTAGAAAACAAATCTCAATTAATATTGAAATGGCTATGAGAGACACAGCCTAATGTTACCTCCAAGTCGCACTCTTGGGTAACTCCCTCCCCTCAAGTGTGGGTGAGTAGAACCTGGGATTTGCTTCTAACCAATAGAATATGGCAAAGGCAATGGGCTATTACTCCTGTGATTATATTACAATGTATTTATAAGACTCCATCTTGCCAGACTGAAGGGACAAAATGTCCCACTGGCCTTCAAGAAGCAAGTTGTGGTGTGAACTGCCTGTGGAGAGGATCACATAGCAGGGAACTGGGAGTGGCCTCTGTGGACTGAGATCCTCAATCCTACAACCACAAGGACTTGAATTCTTCCAACAACCGCATGAGATTGGTAGAGGACCCTGAGTTCCAGAAAGGAATGCAGCCTAGCCAATGCCTTGATTGTAGCCTTCTCACAAGGCCACAATAAAAAAAACTCAGATAAGCTGTGTCTAGACTCCTCACCCACAAAAACTGTGAGATAATCACTGTGTGCTATATGTTAAGCCACTAAATATATGGTCATTTGTTATCCAGCAATAGAAAACTAATACAGTAACCATCAAAATATTCACATTGGAAACACGTCTGCATGACCACTGGAAATCAAGGAATTGGTGCTACCTGTAATCTAGAAATCTAGAAGAGTTAATTCTTCAGATACAGTCTGATATGGTTTGGCTGTGTCCCCACCCAAATCTCATCTTGAATTGTAGTTCCCATAATCCCCACATATTGTGGTAGGGACTTGATGGAAGATAATTTAATCATGGGAGCTGTTATCTTCATGCTGTTCTCATGATATTGAGTTAGTTCTCATCATCTGATGGTTTTATAAGTGGCTTTTCCCTCTTTTGCTGGGCACTTCTCCTTGCTGCCGCCATGTGAAGAAGGACATGTTTGCTTCCCCTCCACCATGATTTGAAGTTTCCTGAGGCCTCCCCATCCATGCTGAACTGTGAGTCAATTAAACCTCTTTCCTTTATAAATTACCCAGTCTTGGGTGTGTCTTTATTAGCAGCATGAGAATAAATCACCAACACAGTCTAAGTGGTCCTGGATCAAAAGAAGATGCTGAAAGCTGCCCTCTTTCTGACAGCAATCTTTCTGGAAGGGAGGAAGAGGAACTAATAAACTCCCACAGATGCCTCTCTATCTGTGAGGATGCATTTGGATGTAAGCAAAGGAAGCATGACTCCACATTGCTTAAAAACAAAAGAAATTTAATGACTTGGGGAAAGAAATGTAGAGGAATCTCTTTCTAGCATTGGAGGAGGACTGATTTGGCTACTCAGGATGTCACTAAAGCCCAGTTTTGTTTTGTTCTTTCTAACTCCACTCTGCCTGTCATGGTGTCAGATATATCCTAAGACTGGCTCCTAAACCCCATAGATTCAAGGTGTCTGCCAACAGTTTCCATTGTTGGCTGCCTCCTCTTCCACATCCATCAGGAAACAGTCTTTGTCCCAGGATTCGCAGCAAAATTTCTAAGAGTCATACTGATTGGACTGGCTTAGGTCATATGCTGATCTCCTAAATCAGTCCTTGCAGCCTGGGGGTTGAAATGCAAAATTGACTGAGCCAAGGTCTAGTGTTCCACCCCTCAAGCTGGCAATGAAATAAGCATGGAGAAACACATGGAACCTAAATGGAAATCACGACTCTGGAAAGGAGAGTGGATCATGGGTGCAGGGAGGCTGCTAACAAATGTCTACTAAAACTCCAATTCTAACAGATGAGTTGGCACTGTTCCAAGATTCAGAAGGCAGGAGAGCATAGGCAACTCATGGGAAGCCCAGCCCTTTGGGTCCTCTCACTTGAGCTGTAGGAATGCATATCTGAGAGAAGGCCTCCGATGTGGCTCCTGGTCACAGTCTGAAAGCAAGCAGAGGACTGGCCATGATGGGGAGCCCTTCATTCCTGAATGAGTGTGATGGCACCCAGCTTATGTGCTGATTGTGGCTGCAGCTGTGACTGTAGGTCCCTGCCCCTTAAACTGCAAAATTGCTGAGCAAGCAATCAGAACCCAGTGAAATCCTTTGTTAACCCCAAATCAACACTGGCCAAGCAAAGATATCCTTCTCTAAGGAATGGCAAATGGAATAACTACTGAGCGTAGTAAAATAGCTTACAGGTCATGAGAATAAAGCAAAAAAATTCTAAGATGGCTCAGTAGAGCTACTTTTTTTGAAACAGAGTTATTTCAAAAAACAGAAAAAGTTAGAAATTATAATTCATGATTCTTTGACTTTAATTTTTAGACCACATATAGTTGAGTTAATCATAGGCCTCAGTTCATGACACACTAAATAATCCATAATTTTGACATGAATCAAGAACCTACAGTCTGCCACCATGAAAACATTTTGCAATAAAAAAGAATTGCAAGGCCAGGAGCAGTGGCTCACACCTGTAATCCCAGCACTTTGGGAGGCGGAGATGGGTGGATCACCTGAGGTCAGAAATTCAAGACCAGCCTGACCAACATGGTGACATCCATCTCTACTAAAAATACAAAATCAGCCAGCTATGGTGGTGCATGCCTGTAATCCCAGCTACTTGGGAGGCTGAGGCAGGAGAATCACTTGAACCCAGGAGGTGGAGGTTGCAGTGAGCCAAGATGGCACCACTGCACTCCAGCCTGGGCAACAAGAGTGAAACTCCATCTAAAAAAAAAAAAAAGAAAAAAAAAGAATTGCACTGAAATATTCCTATTTATCTTGAAAGTAAAATTGATGTTAAAGTCATTATGGAAACAGTTAAAGGCAATTTGGACTATGCAGAAAATGGAACAAGCGAAATAGCCAAATAGAAAATGGTGTCAAGAAATTATCCCTAAGGTAAAAGCAATACAAATAATGTAGAGAAATGATAAAATATCAGAGTGAAGTGAATATCACTCTGAAGAGTGAAGAAAGAGAATGAAGAAAGTGAAGAGTGAAGTGAAGAGAATAAAGAATGGGAGTGAAGAAAGAGAATCAGTGGAAGAGAGATAAATGTTAAATAATGCAGAAAATATTTCTTATTTAGAAAAAAAATTTTAAATAATAGAGTGTACAGACTAGATATTTGGTAAATAGAACCCACCATGACATATGCTAAGTAAACATCTCTACTTTCAAATAGAAAATAGAAAAACTTAAGCCTGGACAACATACCAAGACCCTATCTCTTAAAAAAAACTAAAAATAAAAAGTTAGCAGCATTCCCTGTAGTCCCAGCTACTGGGGAGGCTAAGGCAAGAGGACCACTTGAGCCCAGGAGTTTGAGATCAGCCTGGGTGATATAGCAAGACCTAATCCCAATAAAATAATATATATATTATTAATTTCACACTTCAATAGAACATACACAATCTCATAGAGAAGTAAAAAATAATAATTTAAGAGTATGGTACCCAGCAAAGAGCAAATATTCTATTGACCTCCTATTTCAACTACTAATGACTGAAAATGGTGCAAAATTGTCTACAGACCTTTAAAGGAAAATACCATGTTGCAAGAATTCCATGCCCTGCACATGTGACAGCAAAATAAAATCATTTTGGAGTGTGAAACAGCTCAGAATATGTACTGCCTAGAAACTTTTCCTGAATAAATAACCCAGAAATATTGAAAGATATCAAGATGCATTGATATTCATCTGATATTCACCTGTTTTTGGTTTGTTTTTGAGAGACAGGATCTTTCTCTGTCACCCAGACTGGAGTACAATGGCATGATCACGCCTCACTGCAACCTCAGCCCAAGCATTCCTCCCACTTCAGCCTCCCAAGTAGCTGGGACTACAGGTGCCCAATGCCACACCCAACCAATTTTTGTATTTTTTGTGGAGACGGAGTTTCAGCATGTTGCCCAGGCTGGTCTCGATCTCCTGGGGTCAATCAATCTGCCCACCTTGGCCTTCCAAAGTGCTAGGATTACGGGTATAAGCCACCATGCCCAGCTATATTAATCATTGTAAATATGGTACAACTGAATTTTTGTAACCCTAAAGCCTAAAAGAAAGCTCAAATAAATCTCATACCTCTTTTCAACCACTAGAAAGAAAATATCTTTTAGGAATTTGCCAATTCAAAGCCAGAAAGTAAGCAAACCAGGATGTCATCTTTTAGCATAGACGTACTTTTTAAGGTATACTTTTTATTGAAGGAAAGCATACATAAATGTAAAACTACACATAGGCAAAAAATGCTGAGGCAAGCTGCTCCCTCTGCAATATTGGAGAGCACCTCCCTGTGTCATCTGAGAAAGGGCCACAGTGAGGTTGCCCGAGGGTCTTGAAGGAAAAGCTGACTCTAGGGCGTCCCTTCCCCACCCAAAATGCCTCCCTATTGCCATCTCCTTGACAAATCAGATGGAGGTGGCACATTTTTTTCCCTGATAATCCTTTGTGACCTTTCTATAAGACTCTTAATTTCCTTCTTGAAGTTACAACCGGAGGTTGGAAGTTTTTGCATTGGGATCAAATATTCCATTACCATTATCGCCTAGGAGAGACAGCTTTACAATCCCATGTGCGTGAGGGGATTGGTAGATAAAAGGATGACCTTCCTTCCGCAAATTAAAAGCTAAAAGACTTTATTCATTTTTTTCCTTCCCAAATTGAAACAATTCACTTCTAGACATCCTTGGCAGGAGCTCAGAACTGTTTATGCAGGCTCCATGCTGGCAAAATAGATATTTTTTGATATCCTGCTTTTGGTTGAGTCATGGTAATGTTGGCAATGGTGGTGAGGGCAGGAAATCAAGTCATTTTTCAAAGTTCTAAGTAAATGATGTTCTAGTGAGATCAATATGAGAGAATTAAAGACTAATATAAAGGTTATCACAAGGCCAACATCTATAAGTTAGACCTTTTTTTTCCTCTAAGGGCAGTGGTTCTCAAATTTTAACCCATGTAAGAATCACCTGGAAGTCTGGTTAATCACAGACTTCTGGCTGGGCACAGTGGCTCACACCTGTAATCCCAGCACTTTGGGAGGCCGAAGTGGGTGGATCACCTGAGGTCAGGAGTTCGAACAGCCTGGCCAATATGGTGAAACCCCGTCTCTACAAAAAATACAAAAGTTAGCCGGGCCCTGGTGGCGTGCACCTGTAATCTCAGCTACTCAGGAAGCTGAGGTAGGAGAATCGCTTGAACCTGGGAGGCGGAGGTTGCAGTGAGCCGAGATCGTGCCACTGCACTCCAGCCTGAGTGACAGTGTGAGACCTGTCTCAAAAAAAAAAAAACAAAACACAGACTTCTGACCCCATCCCCAGAGTTCCAGGGGTTGGAGAGCATGGAAGGGGAAGACTTTTCCTTTCTAACAAGTTCCCAAGTCATAGCGATACTGCTGGTCCAGGGACCCTACTTTAAGAACTACCGACCTCAGGGAACCTTCACAGTAAGTATCTGTAATGAGTCGAAGCAATGAAAACTTCAGTGAATTAGACTTCATTAGAATTACTTCGACTTTGTTTTGGTAAAGTCTATAGACATTTTTGTTCGATGCTGCATACATATGCATTATCTCCACCTGGGCATCAAATAAATATTCTTTGGGGTACTGATCTAATGAGAATACTGGTAGATATAAATGCTCTTCCATTTGCATTTTAATTATTTGAAAACCAATGTTCACAAATTCGCTCCCTGGTGCTCTAATCATTTCCTGTATTATTCAATGCTTATCAAAGCATGTCATTAATAAAATAGATCAAGACAAAATGTTTTATGATGTGAAGAAAGTAGAGTCCCAAGGAATGCGTCTCACAACCCTAGAGAAAATAAATGAAATAGAAACCTAGACCTGCTTCACTAAACTATGAGTGATGATTTATTGAATGCCTCAAGAGGAAGTAAAAAGCTACATTTGCATCATTTCTGTATTTGATCAGCCATTGTTTACCTGACTTGTTCTTAGGCTGCCTTAGATTCTGAACTGGCTTCCCTTTAGGCTTTTTCATAAACAAATAACTGGAAATGTCTCTAAGGAGGGGAGAGACCAGTTCCTCATTGCAGCTGGTAGCAAGTTTGCTTTCACTCAGCCGGGAGGGCGCATTGTTACAAGGTGTGGAACTTGTTGCTTCAAGCCCTCCCTGGCAGCTCACTCTGGATCTGCAGGTTCTGAGGATCCTCAGGACCCACCTGGGTGCGGTTGCCTTCAGGGACAGACCATCTTACAGGTATTAAAGGTAACATTCAGCTGCCTTCTGGGTTTCTGTCTTGCACTTTCCTTTTGTCCTATTGCTATCACGTTCGCTTGTTTTGCTGATCTCTCCAGGTCTCATTAGAATTAGTGAATCATTAACCTGCAATGGTTTCATTTCTAATACAGTGAGATGGCTTCCCCAACAGTGTGGATGGGTGTTTGCTGGACTCTCAAAGCTTGGAAGGTCAAAGGCTGGTGAATTTTCTTTATGATGACCAGGTATTAATTTCCTCTTTTAAACATGAATGGATTGACTATTAACTTTTGATTCTACCAGATCCACTGGGTGTAGTCATTTAGGGAAAGCCTCCCAGGAGCCTTAGCCATTATCTCATTTAATTTCTGCAACAGGCCTGTGAGGGAAGTTCTTTGATGTCCTCTTGGTAAATGCTGCATGGCAGTTGGCAGAGGAGAAGTGGCTTGTCCTAGGTCACACAGCCAGTTGGCAGTGATACTGGAAGAGAAACCAGATCCATTTCCTCTGGTGCTTGAGCTCTTCCTGCCTTTCTGCAAACCACCTCCCTAAGCCCTGCTGTTGTTAAAGTTTCTCCATTTCTGCAGTGCGTCATGTCAGCAGTTAACTATTGCCTTGGCTCCAATATTTAAGACAGTGGCTAATAAATAATTCTTATCGATGTGAATCCTATTGACCATAAATAACTTCCTACCAGCAGCTACACCCCTGTGTCCAAACGACTACAAAGGAAACCCAAAGCTGTATCCTAACCCCTCAAAAGAGGAGCAGAAAAGGCCAAAAGGACAGAGGGGAAACCCAAAGACTGAGAAATTTGATCTAACTATTATGCAAGTGCCTATGCAAATATACTAAATTCCTTTAACGTTGTTGCTGCCTAGAACTTGGACAGTCTTCTAAAGGAGAAAAATAATAGAACGGCGCTGATTGTATGTATGTGTGAAAGTACCTATTGATTCAAAATTAGCTGGGTGTGGTGGTAAGCATCTATAGTCCTACCTCCTCAGGAGCACTGCAGTGTGAGGATTCTGTGAGGCTAGGAGTTTGAGGTTACAGTGCACTATGGTCACACCTGTGCACCCAGCCTGGGCGACAGAGCCAGACTCCATCGCTAAAAAGAAAAAAAGAAAAGAAAGAAAGTACCCATAGATTTGATGCTCAGCTCAGCATTTGTTTGTTGGGAGAATGAGGAACTGGCCTCTCCATGTAGCGACGATGTACCTTAGTTTATCAATGGTCAGGAGGGACCATTTCATGCCTCTCCAGCAATGTTAGTATCAACCTTCAGAGCAGCATCCAGGAATTACCGATCTAAAACCAAAACTAGTACAATCTCACCTTCACTGAATGTAAGTTTCCTAAACTGGCATTACCTTCTTTCCTCCACTCTGCAAAAAAGGGTACCTCATGCATTTTAGTTCTACATGTGAAGTTCCATAACAGTTGAGCCCTCAGCTCAAAATAAAGCAAACCCAACATTAAGAATTTTAGATTTCTTTTGTGAATAAGAGTTGAATTGACTTTAGTTTGCATCTAAGTAGTTCCTCAAACAACTCACCAGTCTAAAATCCAGGACCTGTTAGTTTCATTTGGCCTTTAAAAATCTTTTTATACAGATGGGGGTCTCACTATGTTGCCCAGGCTGGTCTTGAACTTCTAGGCTCAAGTGATCCTCCTGCCTTCGCCTCCCAAAGTGCTCAGATTACAGGCATGAGCCTCTGTGCCTGGACTTATTTGACCTTAAACACGATAAGAGTCAGGGAGTAAAATAAGAGACCACAAAGTCCCCAAAATCAATGTCAAGTCACAACATTGTCATGACAATGTCATAACATTGAGTTCCTCCTCTACTGATAGGAATAGATCTAACAGCCTATTATCTATTCACAAGGTTATTAGACTTCTATGACTGACACAGATTAAAAGAAACAAAGAGGAGAGAGTGGTTGCCATAGGCAAGTACAAAAAGCATAGTGAGAAGTAAGGAATAAAAATTAGGGAGTACATCGGTGTGGGGCCATTTGGTGTGGGAGTGAATATTCAGATGCTGTAGAAACATGTAACAATTATTGTATTCTCCACAGAACTATAGTAAACATAGTAGTAATCACTGTATTTTGGCAAAGTACTAGAATGATAGTCAACAGAATGAGGTCAGGTTATAAGGAAAAGGTTTATTGGTTTTCAGCCTTCTCTATATCAAGTTAAAGAAGCAAATAATACACCCTAGAAAAGTTCTACTAAAAAGTATTGCCCATGCAATTAAAATTTTAAGAAGTAAATTATTAGCCATTCTTAAATTTTGGCGATCCAAATGTGGCCAAAGGGTTTCAGATTGCTCAGTTCTGCTTTAGAATGATAAACTTACTAAAACTGTTATTGATGATCTTAGAATATATGGTCAACTACTAATGTTCCATCCACAAACAATCCACGCACAGTCTGAAACCACCTCCCATGCCATCGGGGGCCAGGGATCTCGCCTGTCCCACAGTCCCACGCCTGGTCTGCAAATCATCAAGCATCAACTCTCATGCCATAAGGGATGTGTAAGGATTGATGTTTTCCCACACATACCTTCTTCATGTGGGAAAGTACAGAATAACGAAACTACAATAAGCCACTTCCATGAATCAAGTCGTGAAATGGAAGGGTCAGCTTTTCTTAAGCATGAGAAGAGATAATTCTGCATGCATAGATTGCAAAAAACACCTCCAATCATGAACAGTAGGGTACCTGGTGATGTCTGGGTTTTTCTTTTCAAACTTGCAAGTCGTTTTTCCAAAATGTAAAGATTGATAGAATCTAAGATAAAAGACATAGTCAGATACTTTACATCAGTTACCTTCAAAGCCTGTCTCATTCTGTAATTTAAACCTTGAGGGAAGGAGCCTTGTTTTCCTTGTTCTTGCATCCCCAGAATGCACCAAATTATGTACATACATACATAAATGTAGATGATAAGGAGGATTTAAGGTATATTTGATTCTCTTAAAATGGAATAATCACAAGGAGAGGAGCTATGTGGTTTCCAGGAAGTACCTTAAGTTACCAAAGTTTTTAAAGGCTTTTTTGTTTGAACCTAGAAGGAATATTAAGTAGACAGTAAACAGATTTCAATACACTATTTAGATGAGAAGGCTGGAGTCACATATATTAATTATCTTCTGAACGTAAAGGATGCTGATGCGAACTGAGCTCTATTGCCTTGAAGAATTAGAAGTTTTCCTTTGAAATTTTAGACCTTTTTTCTCACTGCAGTCTCCCTCATTTGCTACATACCTCACAGTCTGCTCTTCCTCACTACAGATGCAACAACCTGCTTGACACTCTCCTCTGGAAGAGGAAAGGAACTACTAGAGGAAGCGTGGGCACTTGGATGCAGAAATTGAGCACCCTCCATGTGATCCAGAGAACAGCAACTCATACATCTTCTGGAACTTTCTACCAACAGTAGAACCTCTTAGCTTTATGGAGAAAACAGAGTCATTCTGTCCAGAGGTGCCACCCCGAGACTGCGGAGCCTCTCCTTGGCCCCCGCTGAGGAGCCTGCCAAAGAACCAGGGGAGTCTCCTCCAGTTTGACCGGCAAGCTCCAGGCCGCCTGTCCACCTCACCCACTTTGAGGAGATTAAGGACCCGTAGCTGTGGGACAAGGCAGGATACCTTGCAGGTGCCCACCTGGGGAAGCTGGGGAGAGCCTGTGGGCTCCCCATGTTACCTTTCCAAGAGCCTGCCAGGAAGCTCAAAGGATTCTTCACACTTGCTGTCACCCTTGAGACTCCACTCAAGATTGACCTCTGAACCTGAAAGGGCCCTGAATGCAGCTGACTCACTGGAGCCCCAAACCCAGCCCATGGACAAGTATCTCCCTCCTGAGCTTCAGCCTGTCAGTGAAGGATCCCTTCACCAGGCCTCTCTTCTGCAGCAAGAAGGCCACTTCCTGCCCTGCCCCACCCCACGACGCCCTAGTCCTCAGGTAACACAGCTCTAAGCCTCTGGCCTCTCAGTTGGTGAACCACAAAGCAAAATAGATCTCAGAGTTGCTTCGTTCCCCCAAGGGCCAGTAGATCCTAAAAAGGAGACAGCACAGGAAGTCACACTGAGGGGACACATTTTCTTTAGGAAGCATTGACTCTTAAGTGAAAGGAGGGCAGCAATCTGGGGAGGAAAGAAAATGATCTCGCTCACTTTCTTCTGTCCTTAGAGGCACTTTGAGAAAGGATGCACCAAAGCCAGGCTTACCGATGGTCTGTCAGGTACCCGAGAGCAATGGGGGCCCTCTTGCAAACGGACACTATTTAAAGACAACGTGGTGTCACTGATTTAAAAGGGGAGAAAGAGCCAGTTATTCAAATTTCCAATCCCACCAAAATGTAGAACATGTTTTAACTAGGAGGGCTCATTGTTTCTCCTTTCAACATGTTTGCTTTGGAGTTTGGAATGGGTATGAGCAAGACTAAAACATATATTCTTAAAATTTATTTCAGGGAGAAGAATTGCACCCATCCAGGTGTGTATGCATTTATTTTCTCCAGTGCTATGACATCTGTTGACTATTTACTATTAGATTTTTATTTCTGTCCTGACGTTACAAAGCTGACGGTGTGTTAACCAGTGCACATTGTTTTAGAGCACTCAAGTCACTCTTCACATTTATAGGGGCAAGAATTTTCATTTCAAGAGTCTCCCTTTAAGAGCACAGCATTTGGGGGCAGGATACAATGCCATATGCAGTCATGGTTTTCGTTTTGAATTGTCAATGTCTTAATTAATATCCACTTAGTAATAGGTTTTGTCTGGTAGAGAAAATAGAAAGGCCAGAGATATGCAACAGCTTTTCAAAGAAAAATTTAGAGAACAAAAGAAAGGAACAAGATGTCCTGGTTAAATCTAGGGTGACCTTTAAAATAACCTGTTATGACAGACTGTGCCCTTATCCAAAATGAAGTAGACTATGTCATTTCCAAAACCAGCTCTGAACTTTCAGCATGGCCCCATGGTTGTAGCAATGGATCTGCCATCCCTGACAGGGATGAAAAGTTTCTGTAGCAGCAAAGGAAATATCCATGCCCAATTTTATCTTCCTGACTTGTGGGATTGGCAGGAAAGCCCTCATTTCATTTGAAAAGTCACAGAGGATTTTTTTGGAGAAATAGCTGCTGTTTTATTACTGGACCTCAATCCTCAAGCAATAGTTTGATGTTCATAGCAGTAAGGATAACATCCATGTACACATTCTTTGTTGATTTTAATCCTTGTTGGCCTAATTGTATCAACAAAGGTAGAAGATACTTACCAAGCCATAGGGAAATGCAAATTTTTATGTTTGTGTATCAGTTAGCTATTGCTAGGTAAAAAAACCACTTAAAGTAACAGACAGTTATTGTTTCTTATAAATCTCTGTGTTCCCTGGGGGTGACTTGGTCTAGGCTAAGTTTAGCTGAGCAGTTGCACTCCAAATGTTCCTTATCCTGCTCATGGGATCAAAGGGCTCCCATGGGTCCATGGGATCAATTAAGCAGATTCTTTATACAGTGAAGGGAGAGGTTCAAGAGGACAAGTAGAAACATGCAAGGCCTCTTGGAGCCTGGGCTCTGAATCTTGTCTAATTTTATTGACCAAAGCGAGTCAGTCAGTTGAACTCAGGGTCAGGGAATTACATGTTACCAACAGTGGGAGAGCATTGAAATGTTACATGCAAAGTGTATGGATGTAAGGATTGGGGAAGAGTGGGGCAATTAGTGTAAATCTTCCACACATGTGAAACAGAATAAAGCTCTAAGATGCGATGTAGTTCAGTTGTGTCACAGAAAGTGAAAAAGGGTAGTCTTAGAAAAAAAATGATGTTTAGAGTCGAATTATTTTAATAAGATGTTGAGAAATTTTATTCCTTACCCTAAGAGCAGTGTGAAACCATTTAATGAATTGATATGATCAGATGGGTGTCAGATATACCTGGGATTTAGATGCAAGTAGACTTGAGTCAAATAATTCGAATGTTCAGGTATGAGAAATGGTTAAGTTAGATTATGATGAAGGCAGTGGGGTTAAAAAGAAGTATCTCAATGCAAGAGATATTTAGGAGATACAATCCCCCAGACTTTGTGAATGGTAGTCTATCGGGGTGAAGGAAAGGAATCTTCGAGAATGACCTCCAAGCTTCTGGCTTGTACAATTGGGTAACCGAGGTGTCCATTCACTGACCTAGATAAACTTGGGTAAAGAAATGAAATATGAGTGGTTAGAGTGTAGGTCTTGTGTTCAGGTTTGGACATGTTGAGTTTGAGGACCTGCGAAACATCTAAGTGGAGATTTTGAGTAAATAATTGGTTAGAGAAGGCATTGGGGTGGATGTACTATATGTATATCTGTGAGTCTTAAATCAAGGAATGTTTCCTAGGGCAGGTAAAGTCTGGGTCCAGCTCTGATTATTAGATGGAGCCAGCAGACATAAAGGCAAATCAATGGGATGCATCAAGCCATTTGCAAAAAAAATGACATGAAGGTAATTTCCATTGCCATATGGAATCTGTGATTAAATAACAAAAATAGTCTTGGTAAATTTTAAAAGAACAGCTAAGTCAGGCTGGGCACAATGGCTCATGCCTATAATCCCAGCACTGTGGAAGGGCCAGGCAGGCGGATCACTTGAGGTCAGGAGTTTGAGATCAGCCTGGCCAACATAGTGAAACCTCATCTCTACTAAAAATACTTTTTTAAAAAATAAGCTGGACGTGGTGGTGGGCACCTATAACTCCCTTCTAAGCCTGTTGACTTAAAGGTAGGAGGAGCCCAAAGTGTCCAGGTGGCAATTTTAACTTCCAGTTTAATGGAATCGTTGTTGCGTCTCTTGGTGGCAGTGTTCCTCCCTCTGGAACTAAGACCTCTAGGCCAGGAGAACGTAATGTCACAGGAACAGGAGGCAAAAATTTGGCTAGTGGATCACTAGGGGTGATGGTGAGTGGTGCTACTTCGACTTCCACCCCTTGATTCCTGAACCTGTGAATCCTGGCTATGGGAGAAACAGTACCATATATTGGATGCTGATTCAGAGCATTGCATGGCTGTCCAGAGAACTTTGCCCCAGCCCTGCAAAGTATTGTCACCTAGTTGGCATTACAATTGTGACTTCAAAAGGCCATTCCACCATTCTGTCAATCCAGCTGCTTCAGGATAATGGGGAATATAGTAAGACCAGTGAATTCCATGAGCGTGAACGCACTGTCACACTGCTTTGTCCATAGAGTGAGTGCCTTGGTCAGAGGCAATGCTGTGTGGAATACCATGATGGTGGATAAGGCATTCCATGAGCCCACAGATGGTAGTTTTGCAAGAAGCATTGCATACAGGATAGGCAAACCCATATCTGGAGTAAGTACCTATTCCAGTGAGGACAAACCTCTGCCCTTTTCATGATGGAAGAAGTCCAATATAATCAACCTGCCACCAGGTAGCTGGCTGATCACCCCAAGGAATGGTGCCATATCGAGGGCTCAGTGTTGATCTATGCTGCTGGCAAATTGGGCACTCAGCAGTGACCATAGCCAGGTCAGCCTTGGTGAGTGGAAGTCCATGTTGCTGAGCCTATGAGTAACCTCCATCCCTACCACCACGGCCACTTTGTTCATGGGCCCACTGGGCAATGACAGGGGCAACTGGGGAAAGAGGCTGAGTGGTGTCCACAGAACGGGTCATCCTATGCACTTGATTATTAAAATCCTCCTCTGCTGAGGTCACCCATTCGTGAGCACCCACATGGGATACAAATATCTTCAGAGTTTTGACCACTCAGAGAGGGCTGTCCACATACCCCTTCCCCAAATTTCTTTGTCACCAATTTTCCAATCACGCTTCTTCAAAGCCCCTGACCATGCAGCCAAACAATTGGCTGCAGCCCATGAATCAGTACATAATCACACATCTGGCCATTTCTTCTTCCACGCAAAGTACACAACCAGGTGTATTCCTCAAAGTTCTGCCCACTGGGAAGATTTCCCTTCACCGTTGTCCTTCAGGGATGTCCTAGAAAAGGCTTGTAGTGCTACAGCTGTCCACTTTCGGGTGGTGCCTGCATATCGTGCAGAACAATCTGTGAACCAGACCCTAGTCTTCTGTTTCTCTGTCAGCTGGTCATAGGGAACTCCCCATGAGGCCTTCGGTGCAGACTAGGGGAGAGAAGACAGGGTGGCAGGAGTGGAGACCATGAGCATTTGAGCCACTTCCTCATGAAACTTACTTGTGCCTTCAGGACCTGCTTGAGCCCAATCACATATATACCACTTCCATTTGATGATGGAATGCTGCTGTGCATGACCCACTTTATGGCTAGATGGATCAGAAAGCACCCAGTTCATGATAGGCACTTCAGGTCGCATGGTGACTTGATGACCCATAGTCAAATATTCAGTTTCCACCGAAGCCCAGTAACAGGCCAAGTGCTGTCTCTCAAAAGGAGAGTAGTTATCTGCAGAAGATGGCAAGGCCTTGCTCCAAAATCCTAGAGGTCTCTGCTGTGATTCACCTATGGGGGACTGCCGAAGGCTCCAAACAGCATCTCTGTCTGCCACTGACACCTTAAGCACCATTGGATCTGCTGGGTCATACGGCCCAAGTGGCAGAGCAGCTTGCACAGCAGCCTGGACCTGTTGCAGAGCCTTCTCCTGTTCTGCACCCCACTCAAAACTGGCCACCTTTCAGGTCACTCGATAAATGGGCCAGAGTAACACACCCAAGTGAGGAATGTGTTGCCTCCAAAATCCAAATAGTCCTACTAAGCATTGTGCCTCTTTCTTGGTTGGAGGAGGGGCCAAATGTAGCAACTTATCTTTCACTTTAGAAGGAATATCTTGAAAGGCCCCACACCACTGGACCCCTAGAAATTTTACTGAGGTGGAAGTTTTCTGAATTTTAGTCAAATTTATTTCCCATCCTCTGGCATGCAAATGTGTCACCAATAAGTCCAGCATATTTGCTACTTCTTGCTCACTGGATCCAATCAGCATAATGTCATCAGTGTAATGGACCAGTGTGATATCTTGCAGAAGCAAAAAGCAATCAAGGTCTCTCCGAATAAGATTATGACACAAAGCTGCAGAGTTGATATACCCCTGAGGCAGGACAGTAATGGTGTATTGCTGGCCTTGCTAGCTGAAGGCAAATTGCTTCTGGTGGGCCTTATGGACAGGAATGGAGAAAAAGGCATTCGCCAAGTCACTGGCTGCATACTGGTACCAGGAGATGTGTTCATTGGCTCAAGCAATGAAACCACATCTGGTACAGCAGCTGCAATTGGAGTCACCACTTGGTTAAGCCTAAAATAATTCACTGTCATTCTCCAAGATGCATTTGTCTTCTGCACAGGCCAAATGGGAGAGTTGAACAGGGATGTGGTGGGAATTACCACCCCTGCGTCTTTCGAGTCCTTGATGGTAGCATTAATCTCCACAATCCCTCCATGGATGCAATATTTTTTTGATTTACTATTTTTCTAGGTAGAGGTAGCTCTAATGGCTTCCATTTTGCCTTTCCCTCTGTAATAGCCCTCACCCTACCAGTCAGGAAGCCAATGTGGGGGTTCTGCCAGCTGCTAAGTATGTCTATGCCAATTATGTACTCTGGCCCTGGGGAAACGACCATAAGATGAGTCTGGGGACCCATTGGACTCACTGTAAGTCAGACCTGAGCTAAAACTCCATTAATTATCTGACCTCCATAAGCCCCTACTTTAACTGGAGGATCACAATGATGTTTTGGGTTCCCTGGAATCAACCTCAGCTCAGAGCCAGTGTCCAGTAGTCCCCAAAATGTCTGATCATTTCCCTTTCCCCAATACACAGTTACCTTGGTAAAAGGTCAGAGGTCTTCTTAGGGAAGGATGGGAGAAAGATTCACAGCATAGTGAGTTGAGATCACGCCACTGCACTCCAGCCTGGATGGCAGAGCAAGACTCCATATCAAAAAAAGATTCACTACATAAATTGTCAGTAATGTAGTGGGGTCCTTCCTCAAGGGGACCCGGCCTCCCCTTTATTCAAGGGGTTCTGGGTTTGTAAACTGGCTCAAGTCTGGAAATTGATTGAGGGGCCGTGATTCTCTGTTTTTGTAATTCAAATTAGTCTTGTCCATTCAACCTAGAAGTTTTCTGCTTATAAAAATTAGGTAGGAATGTAGTAGGCTTCCTATCAATTTCAATTCTAGGAACACCGTAATTAATTAGCCAGTGCTAGCGCTCTACAGGAGTCAGTCTATTCTGATTGCCACTTTGCCTCTTCTGTCCATTATGGTAGCTATACCCACCTTGCCTTTGATGGTTGAGTGCCACCACTTGGTCTCTGCCACCTTGGGATCCAATTATTCCCATTTTATTTAAATTTTGTAGTTGAGTGACTGCAGCTCCCACTGTTAGATCTGACTTACAGAGAAGAGCAATTACAGGGCTCTTCAAAGCTGCAGGTCCTGCCCTCACAAATCTATTTCACAAGGCATTGGTCAAGGGTATATCTTCTGACCCTCTCTACTGGGATGAAAAGGTCTAAAGTGACTAACCCACTCCACCATCCCAATCTCCCTAAGCCTTTGGATCCCTTCCTCTATATTAAACTAAGGGAGATGAGGCATTTCCAGCTCACTCACAGTGGGCCATCTTTTAATTCATATTTTAGCTAACCAAGAAATAAACTCTTAGACCCTTTTTTAACTCCCCAAGCTGAAACATTAAATGCAGAGTCCCTATTTAGTTGGCCCAAATCAAAAAATTCAGCCTGATCCAATTCTATGTTCCTTCCATCATTATCCCACACCCTTAATATCCATTCCTATGCCTGTTCTCCAGATTTCTGTTTATATAAATTAGAAAACTCAAGCAGTTATTTTCAAGTGTAGGACCCCTCCTCATGGGTCACACTCTCAACCTCACCTCTAGGGCCCTGTCGGGACTTTAGTCCAGTTACAGGTCCAGAGGCAAACAAGGTTGTTGGGGGTGGCTCCTGAGAAGAATCAACATTATCTTGCCTGCCAACTGCCTCAAGGAAGCCCATCACTATTGCCTCAGGCAGTGCAGGGTTTATCTCCCCAGACAAAGGTGGAAAGGCTGATGGCAGCATGGGTCAGGGTGGGGATGTTGCCCCTACTGGGGATGGGGAAGCTGTTTTTTTCTGGCAAAAAGTGTTGTCAGAGTTTACAAACTCAGTGTCCCCAGCTTCATCAGGGTCCTCCCGGACATCCTATTCCAAGTTGCGGGGTCCCATTCATTTCCAATCAATGACCTCACTTTAACAGTAGGCACCTGGTGGGGCTGTGCATGCACCTTTCATTGCAGGTCAGCCACTCACATGATAAGAGCTTGTGTCTATTTTTCCACAATTTCAGCTCTTTCTCTATAGGAGATAAGACTCTCACTCAGGGCAATCTTAGCAGATTTGAGGCTCGGTGTCTGCTTCTGAAGCCAGGAGTTAGAATCCCTGAGTTCATCATTTTCTCTCAACACTTTGTCCACTGAACTTAGGAGCAACCAACCAGCTTCATTATGTTCCTCGGTTCTCCACATATTGTCAAAGGTATTATGTAAAGAGTCACTAAACTTGCCTCTCACAAGCAGTGAACCAGGAGTGTCAAATGCATTTATGTTGCATAATTCTTTAAACGATTCACACCAAGGACTGTCAGTGTTCTCCATACTATTAGAAGTAGAGCCCTTAGCATTTTTGGGTCTAATCATATGAAGCAGCCAACTCCAGGAGCTCCAAAACCAACGAAAGAACTCCATCCTTAATACTCTGTTCCTCTAGAACCACTCCTTGTAACAAAATCTGTATTAGTCAGAGTTCTCTAGAGGAACAGAACTAATGGGATAGATAGATAGATAAGAGTTTATTAAGTATTAACTCACATGATCACGAGGTCCCACAATAGGCTGTCTGCCGGCTACGGAGCAAGGAGAGCCAGTCAGATTTCCAAAGCTGAAGAACTTGGAGTCCGATGTTCGAGGGCAGGAAGCATCCAGCACGGGAGAAAGACACAGGCTGGGAGGCTAGGCCGATCTCAGATCTTCATGTTTTTCTACCCGCTTTATATTTGCTGGCAGCTGATTAGATGGTGCCCACCCAGATTAAGGGTGGGTCTGCCTTCCCCCGCCCACTGACTCAAATGTTAATCTCTTTTGGCAACACCTTCACAGATACACCCAGGATCAATACTTTGCATCTTTCAATCCAATCGAGTTGATACTCAATATTAACTATCACAAGATTCTTACATTGCTAATAAACAAGAACTGAAAAAAAAACAAAAACAAAAACAAAAAAAACCCAGACAGATCCCCGATCTGTCTCTCTTCCCTCCCTCTTCTCTTCTTCCACATGTCTCTGCAGTCTTTTCTGCAGCAGCCATTTGTTCAAAGAGCCCACTTCCTTGAACAGCTGCTTGCCAGGCTGCGTGGTCATGTAATGTTAGGTGAAGAATGAAGAGCTCTGCATGAGGCCCCACTGTCTGTCTAAGAGTGAGGGTTCTTGCCTCAAAAAAAAAAAAAAGTCCTATCAAATGGTATAAACTAGGATTTAGCAAACTATGGTCCATGGCCAAAATTCAGCCCATAACCTGTTTCTGTTAATAAAGCTTTATTGGAACACACCAACACCCACTCATTTGTGCATTGCCTGTGGCTGTTTTAGCATTGTAATGGCAGAATTGCAACAGAGACTGCATGGCCCACAAAGCCTAAAATGTTTACTATCTGGCCCTTTACAGAAAAGGTGTGCTGACCCCTGGCCTATACAATTAAGAAATGCTTGCCTCTGTGGCTTCCAATCACAGCAAAATTTTTTGTCTTGCAGAATAGATATAAAACCTTTTTCAAAAATACTGATTCTTCTGTTTTGGTGGTTTTGGGGTTTGTTTTGTTTTGTTTTGTTTTGTTTCTTTGAGACAGAGTCTTGCTCTGTCACTCAGGCTGGAGTGCAGTGGCACAATCTCAGCTCACTGCAATCTCCGCCTCTTGGGTTCAAGTGATTCTCTAGTCTCAGCCTCCCGAGTAGGTGGGATTACAGGTGTGCACCACCACACCTGGCTAATTTTTGTGTTTTTAATAGAGACAGTATTTCATCATGTTGGCCAGGCTGGCCTCAAACTCCTGACCTCAAGTCGTCCACCCTCCTCAGCCTCCCAAAGTGCTGGGATTATAGGTATTATAGTGTTTTAACATGTAATCTGACAATGTGTAAGTGATAAGTGCCCAATATACTCATAGTTCTGAAATCGGCTAACTGGTAAACCCTTGCTCTCAGGTTTTTCTTTGTGAACTCGTTCTTCCTGCCATTCCCTCTCTCATTCTATAATATTTAAGTGAACTCATACTCACTTCAAACCTTCCTGTCTTACCACTAGAATATGGCCCCTGGAAAAAAAATCTTCACAATTCATTCTTAGGCAAGTGTGAGGGAATTTAGGCTTAAGGGACATATACTCTCATCTTTCTGAGTACAGCCAGTACATTTCTCTCTTTTGGGTTTCCCCGCATCTTATAAATGTCTCCATCATAATTTCTAAAATACTATATTGTGTTTCTTTTATATTCATCTGCCCCCAAGAATCAAAACCTTCCTGAGAGCAGCAACTGCTTCTTATTTATCTTTGAACCTCTGGCATCCAATACCCAGAAAGAGTCTACTTCCAAAAAGATGAATGGAAGAAGGAAGACAGGCAGGTTGGCAGGCTTCTTGGATTACAGTGCCACTTATCTATCCCCAATGCATTTGCATTTTAACAAAAGACAGCTTGAAGCCAAGCAGTGAAGCTGTGTTGGTGGAAATTTTAAACATCAGAAGCAAGTGAGGGAGATGCTTTTGTGGACAGGGAAACATTCCTAGCATCCCATCAATTTTGTATTCATAGGAAGCTGTCCATCTTACCTAATTTTCAGGTCAGCCCTGAAAGTGAGAAGAGAAACATACATGCTACATTTCTATAAGACTATAGACTAACCTTCCAATGCTCAAATAGAAAGTAGGAGAAAAGTTAAATATATCCGTATTAGCCACTGGGGCAACGTTAGCATGAAAGCCAAATGATGAGATATTTGAAAGTCTGTCTTGAGGAAAAACCAAACAAACAAACAAAAGTATTAAATGCCAGTAAAACTTCCCCCAAAGTCAGATTCATCTGGGGTTACCAATAGGGGGCAGCAGGACCTGGAGTTAAAATCTGCCGGAGTCAAACTCCCTGAATTCAAATCCTAGCTCCAGTTCTCTGTGGCAACAAGATCTTGCACAATTTCCTTAACCTTGAAACTTTGATGTTTTTATCCATGAAGTGGAGATACAAATACAGTCATGCACTGTATTAATGATGCTTTTGTCAACAACGGGCCTCATGTACAATAGTGGTCCTGTAAGATTATAATAACGTAGTTTTGCTCTACCTAGTTTATGTTTAGATACACAAATACTTCCCATTGTGTTACTGCTGCCTACATTATTCAGTACCATAACAAGGTGTACAGGTTTGTAGCCTGGGAACCACCGGTGACACCTTACAGCCTAGGTGTCGTAGGCTACACACCATCGAGTTTTGTGTAAGTTCACTCTGTGATGTTCACACAATGACAAAATTGCCTGAGGATGCATTTCTCAGAACATATCCCCATCATTAAGCAATGCACACCTGTCGTGTTCCTCTCACAGGTCTTTCTTTTGAACTGGTTAATAATATAACTCAAATAGTAGCTATGGTTATTCTTAGAGAAACCATTCATTCAGCACCTCCCACATGTAAGTCATTGACTTATTCTTTCTAAAATTTTCTAACCCCAGAGCTAAATATTCTAACATCAGGCACATCAAATGTAATGTATCTGACCTTTAGGTTCAATACAATATTATACCCCATAGGCTTTTATTTAAAACCCCTTATGTCCCTAGCACTGTCTGTTAACTGTAGAACATATAGAGGAGAAGACTCTGTCAGCTTCTTCAGGGCTTTAAGACTTGTTGGACAGGATTCAGAGACTAATAGGCAGTGTACTGCTCATTACTCAAAAGAGAAGACTGCAGCCTTGGGGAGCCTTCCTGCTATGGGCATGGTGCAAGGGGAACCACGTGCCATTCTTCCACCAGCATCAGCTCATCTATTAGGTTGGTGCAAAAGTAATTATGGGTTTTGCCATTACTTTTAATTGTGGCAAAAACTGCAATTACATTTGCACCAACCTGGTAGAATGTAAGTTCCGGGAAAGTGGGATTTTCATCTGTTTTGTTTATTGCCTTATCCCTGGTACCTAGAACACTGCCTGGCACTTAATAGGTGTCCAATAAACGTTTAAGGAAAGAAAAAGAAAAGAAAAAGGAAAAATTGGTAGTTGGGTTTGGACATGCCTTTTAGGGAAAATTGTATGGTCCCCTTTTGTTTTGTGTATTTTCTTCTCCAACTATTTATTTGACTCCCTCCAGCTCCTTTCGACCTCCTCGATCTTCCTTATAGTTTTGAACTTGTCTCTGAGTGTACTTTGGGTTTACAGGGATTTGTACAAGTATTGCTTAATCCCGCAAGGGAGTGTGTTGACTGTTTTCCATAAAAAAACAGTAACCTAGAAAGAAGGTCAGATTTCTGGGCAGTTACCAGCAGTTACCATGGTGCTCTGAACACGTGTCCTCAAAACAATATTACTGATTTGACCCCACAGCCACAGTACGTGGCATTTCTCACACGCTGGTGAGACTCTTAAGAGGCATCTCTGTTCTATGTTCAAACTGATGCATAGGGTACAAGTCTTCCATTTGTTCACTCCGCATTTATGAGAAGTCGCCATCACGGTACCAGATTCCAGGCGGTAAACTAGAAGCTTGTCATCCTATCTGCTTCTCATTTGCATTTCCAACAAATGGAATACTTTGATAGAAAGTTGAATTGGAAACCATAGTCAAACATACAAAAGCGCATTCCCAACAATTTTTTGAGACTCATAATAGAAAAGTATATCCCAGATTTAACCAAGAGAGCTGTAGTTCAATAATTGGTAGTAGAGTTGTCATTTCTCTTTTGATTATTTTAAAAAGAGATTTTTAGAAAAAGTTTGTTACTGATGCTTAATTTGTTCTTCCTGTGTAATCAACCCATAGTTATAAGCAAGCATTCCAAATTGCACTATATTTCTTGCATAGGGTAAAACATTATGATTCTTAAAATGGAATGCCAACTTTTTCTAGTCACACAATTGCTGAAAAGCTGCCTGCTGAAAAAGACTACATTTACCATGAACTCTTACTACCAGACAAGGACTCTAGTTTCTGATGAATAGGGCCTGATAAGGCTGCCTGATTAAAAAACAAAAATCACTGGGCAATATTCGTAGCAAAGGAAAAGATAAGACTATGCTTTACCCAAGTTGCAGTGCCTTCAATAAGATTTTTATTCCTTTAAGACGCACATATCACTAAAGGGCAGTTGTACTTCCCATATTCTCTAGTCTTTGTTATTATTTTTTCTTAAAATTTGCACCTGGGAATTAAAGACTAGTAGTCCTTGGTTTAAGTCTGCTGCACAGAAGGAATCTTTTAAAAATGTAAATGATCTATTAGTCATATTTTTAAAAAGAGAGCTTTGAATTAATCATCTTCAAATATTTCTGCCAAGATAAAGGTCACCACACAATTACTGTCCTCACCCACTGGCCAGAGAAGGAGAATGATGCTCCTGGATCTCACACTAGAGCATGCAGGATGCAGGCAGCCTCACGCGGCACACTTGCTTTCCACATAAGGAAACAGCGGCCCGGGGAAGCGACAGGCCAAGGTCACAGCTGGGAATCCGGGTCCTAGGTTGGGTGCCCTTGCCACTCAATAGGACTGCCCCATATTCGTTTCCTGTGGCTGCTATGATAAATTACCGTAAATCAGGTGACTTAAAACAGCAGAAATTTATCCTCTTTCCATTCTGGAAATCAGAAGTCTGAAATCACAGTTTGGGCAGAGCCGCACTTCCCCTGAAGGCTCTAGGGGAGGACTTTCGCTTGCTTTTTCATCCAGTCGTTCCTTGGCTTGTGGCTGCCTCCCTTTAATCTCTGCCTCTGTCCGTCTTCACATACCCTTCTCTCTTCGCTTTGTCTCTTCTCTTAGTGTCTATTTTTTTTTTCTTCTTCCTTTTTTTGAGACGGAGTCTCACCCCGCCGCCCAGGCTGGAGTGCAGTGGCATAATCTCAGCTCACTGCAACCTCTGCCTCTCAGATTCAAGCGATTCTCGTGCCCCAGTCTCCTGAGTAGCTGGGACTACAGGCGTGCGCCACCACACCGGGCTAATTTTTTGTATTTTTAGTAGAGACAGGGTCTCACCATCTTGGCCAGGCTGGTCTCGAACTTCTGACTTCAGGTGATCCACCCACCTTGGCCTCCCAAAGTACTGGGATTACAGGCGTGAGCTACTGAGCCTGGCCTCTTAACTGTCTTTTATAAGGATAAGGACATTTGTCATTGGATTTAGGGCCCACTCAGACAATCCAGAATAATCTCATCTCTAGATCCTTAATTTAATCATATCTGCTAAGACCCTTTTTACAAATAAGGCCATATGCACATGTTCCAGGGGTTAGGATGTGGACATATCATTTTTGGGGGGGCCACCATTCAAACCATTATAGCCCATTCTTTTTCCTAAAGTAGTAGCCATCATTACATCATTTTAAACATTTTGTTGGGCATTAAAATAGTTGGTAGTCTCTTTTTCTCTTCTTCCCATTTGCAAGTCTTCTTGGAGCAGACCTGCATATTTGAATTCCTAATTCTAGCTCTGTCATTCACTACAACATTGCGACCTTAGGTAAGTTCCTTATGCATTCCTCTAAGCCTCAGTTTCCTCTGGTCTAAAATGAGAACAGTAATATCTACTACATAGGGTGCTTGTGAAAATCAGTATGATAATGCATGTAAAGCACTTAACAAAGTGTCTAAGAAGAATCAGTTCTCAGTAAATGCCAGCTGATTTTAAATTAGAATAATATTCACCAAGATCAGTCTATTGCTTACAAAATGTAGACATTTGAGGTCTACTGGGGGACCCATTTCCAGCAGCCAGAGACATTTCTGGCACCAGCACGTGAGAGCTGCCTCATTGTTGAGTGCTGACACATGGGCGCACGGCCTGCTCAGCAGTGAGGTGGGGGGGAATTCCCGGGATGCTCTGAATTGTTGCTTTCTCAGCCCACACCATGGACCTTCAGATCTTCAGCAGAGCATAGAATAAGGAGACGTTCTGGTACCAGAAGGGAGACGAGATTATTCCAGCAGCCATGGGACTAGTCCCTTCGGATCTGACCAGCTTGGGGCAACGCAACTCAGGGTTAGTGAAAGAGTGGCTGTATTGGGGTTTCTACATGGTGGGTGGGGGTGGGGAAAGCCAGTGGAAGGGTGTTCTGCTCTAGAGAGCTGCAAAGTCTGGGTCAGACACCCAGTTATACAACCTCTGGGTTCCAAAGCTTGTCCTGAAGCAAAGAACCAGAATAGCCAAGCATAAAACCAAAGAAAAAAAAAAGCATTTATCAAGGATATTTCTTTAGTTGTGTTTTTCTAAACAAATAAAGGGCGGCATGGAGTTATACTGTACTTACACGGTGACAATGGGTTGCCAGCCACACCCCAAATAGTTTGCATTTATTATTAGTTTATTCACCAGCTAAGTCCTCCCGTGAGGAAATCCAATCTCTAAAAATATTCTTCCCTGTCCTCTTCACACCGGGCACCCCTACCCCACACAGACACCACTTTGCTTAGGGGAGGGAGATAAGAATTCTGAATTCACTACATTGATTGCTTCCAGTGGATGGTCAATCCAGAATTGGAGACATTAATCTTGCATGAATGCCACGTTTATTTAAAAAAAAAAAAAACCCTAATATTTAGAACAGCCAAAAAGAAGATATCAGTTTGGATACACACTCCACCCACCGTGAGACCTAAATTCAGTCATGCTGAAGTCATTACAGCTATTTGAGTTAATTTCATTCATCCAACGATCCGAGCAACCCCAGCTGACACAGACCTGGGTCTTTTCTAGAGTGCCCAGAAATCCAGTCCACTGCCAGGCATGGACTCGACATAGAGGCACATTTTCCGCACCAATCCATGTCTCTTCATATTACTGGTGCAGATGTTCTGATTGCTTTCCTAGGTCTCTGCACGGCTACAATGGTGGTTCTTGATATTTTTATTAACTCATGCTGTCTTTTGATAAACACAATATATTTCATGCCACAGAAAATTTTTTATGCCCTTCCAGAGGCATATTCACCTTTCCAGAATTAGCATTTGTGGGTTTTGAACACCAAGGCAAAAAGTCAAGGTTATGGATCAAGCCGTTCACAAGCCGGTTATCTTCTCCCTCCTCCCTATGTGCACATTCAACTCCAAATTTGACCTTTGTGCTCCCAAATGGATGCATGATGTCAGAAGGTATCCCAGATGAGCAAAATGGATACGGGTAACGTAACCAACCACTTTTAACTTGGGGAGGGTGAGCACTCAAACTGTATTCTGCTTTCGTATATGCATACAATTATTCATTTATGTTCCAGAATGGAAAAACAAATGCAATTGAGGACTGTCAGTATTTCGATCTATAGGTCAACATTTCTATTTATTCAACAAGCTTATCTGAATACTTGTTCTATGTCAGATTCCATGCTAACTGACTAGATTCTGTGATATATAAGATCCAGTATGAATGTTCAATGTGTTTATTATAAAGAGACAAGGTAGGAGTAGGCAAGGGAAGGGAAGAAAGAGAATTGTCCCTCCCTGAGTGGGTCAGAAAAGATTTATGGAGGAGGAATGTCTAAGCTAGAATTTAAAGATGAATACAAGTTTTTCAGGCAGACAAAGTACAGCTAGGCAGGCAGATGGGAACTACCTGAGCCAAGGCATGGAGGCGTGAAGTGCACAGTGTGTTTAAAGAACAGTACAGAGCTAGCTATTCTTGGAGTACACATTCTGCAGGAGTTTGTGTAGGGAAATGGCAATGATCAATCACTCTGAGTATATGTGGGTTGGGTTATTGTTCCATTTACTTAACAAATGTTTACTGAGCCCTTACTAAACAGAGGAATTCAGACCAGGAGCTGGACCTTAGGGTGATAAGGGAAATAAGACATGAATCTACAAAACATAAGATACTTTTCATGAGAGAAGATGGTTTCATTCATTCATGTTCATCAGCAACAATGGATTAAGTTCTAAATTAGCACCTACCAATACAAATGATTATAAGACATGATTTTTGTACTTAAGGAGTGTCAGTCTAATGGAAAAGACACATAAATAAAACATGATATAATATATTCAATAATCAGTCTAATAGCATTTATTGGCTGCTTACCAAGTTCTGGACACTGATCTAAGTGCTTTATATTGATTAATTTAGCCCATCCTCACACAATATTATTATTGTCTGCATTTCCCAAATGGCAAAGTAAGGACCAGAGAGATTACTTAAGTTGTTCAACCAAAGGTCACACTGCTAAGATTAAAATCCATGAAATTTGACCCCACATTCTTAACCACCACTCCAGAGCACTATAGAAGCACAGAGCAGAAACACATAAGCCATCCAAGATGGGGTCAGGGAAGATGAATCCTTCTACCCCAATAGTAGTTACATGCTCTCTGAGGTCTCTGGGGAATAGAAAAGCAGTTTATAGAATCTTGGGAAACTACTAAACTTAATGATACTAGAGTGTATAACATCTAGAGTTCAAGCTCAAGAGTCAATTTTTTCCCAAAAATCCCCCTAGATTACATTTCTCATTCAAATGATTGTAATTTTTTCAATCCCCGCCCTCTTTAAATGCTAAAATCTCATTATGTGCTTCTTAGATTTTTATCAAGAGAACTATATATTTGATGGGGAAGCTTCTGACATTCCTCTTCAGGGGTCTTTTTTTTCTGAGCGCTCAGCATTTTATGTTATATAATACCTTCTGAAGACCATTATAAAACTTCCTGGCTGGATTTGTACACTGCTAATCCATTATGTGTCAGTCCCAATATCCTGTATGCAATATGATGAAGGTAGAATTATGTTTCTCATTCAAATTATTTTAACTTTCTCAACTCCCACCTAATTCAGTTCCCTCCATCCTTATAACTATCACGGACATTGAGTTGGCAAACAAAAAAGGAAAGTTGTAAGAAGTCGCAGCCCTAATGATCTTCTTATAAAACCAAATCATAAAGTAGAGAAAAAGTCAAACAGAAGTGTAGAATGCTGAAAGATGGCCTCATCCTTGGAGGAGGAATCCAGGATGAGAGATCTGGGTCAGTAAGGATAGCATTTGCCTGGATGTCACAGAACCCAACCAGAATGACCTAAGTAAGGAAAGAGAGGGTTTTTGGTAACATAACCAGATCCCAGGCATCTGTTTTTCTATTCTGCTCTTGTCTTTGCAAGAGTTGTGGTATATGTTCAGGTTTCAAGATCTATTCCGGACAGCAAGAAGGCAAAGGACAAGGGGTAAACAGAAGAAGCTAGCTGAGTCTGTCCCCTTTGAAAAACTTTTTCCAGGATTCACATGCTTGAGCTTCCATTTAAATCTCATCGGCCAGGTTTGGGTCACATGGTCTTCAGTAGCTGCAAGAGAGTCAGAGCAGGTCAGCCTATGACCTCAGCACATACCATCCCAGACAAAGCAGGGTTTTAATAGCAAGAAAAGGAAAGAGCATGCACATTGAGTTGGCACATTATCTATTATTACGATAACAGTGATGACTACGTTCTCCTAAAGTTTCCTAATTAAAAAAAAAATAGAAGAGCAGAGAAAAGGCAGGTGAAACAGATTACAAAACCCCAGGGAATATAGACAATTGAATAAAGCTGAGCCCAGTGTTACTTAAGTACTTCCCCTTTGTGATTATCTCCTTAACAGAGATAATCCATGGGCCTGAATCTCATACTATGACTAGGAGTTAGACAGACTTGGGGAAGGCAGCGAGGGGATAAAACATTCCCAGCCAAAGCACCAAGCTGGGAAGCACCATTTTGTATGGGGAATTACAATGCATTCCCTATTTCCAGAGATCAAATTGCAAAGTAAGGAATATCAGGTAGGTAAATGGAGCCAGATCATGGAAGGCTTGTGTTTGTGCTTTAAAAATGTGTTTATCTGGTATGAGAATCCTCTGAGGTGTCTTAAGCCAGGGAGGGATGGTTCAGACTTAAATTTTAGATAACTCACCTTTAGTGACCATTATAGGATGGAATCAAGGAGATAAAAAGGAAGGCAGAGAAACAAGGTAAGAGGCGACCATGCTAATACAATTGGAAGATGTTGAGGCCCTGATCTGGTGGAGACATGGAGGAGTGCGCAAATATGAATAATTATTTCCTTTGAGTATCACAGAAGACTTCTTGGAGGAAACAGCCTTTTATAACTGAAAATGAACTTTATTTTGTGTCTACACTGTGTATCTGAACAGTCTGAGGCATCCTTGCTTCATATATTTTGTAGAAAATTATGGGATATAAGTTAACCACTAATTATAAATTTCAAAACAACTTGTTCTACTATTCATAAGTAAAATGATTTGAAAAAAATGTTGGCAAAGGCTGAAAATGTGAAATAATACTCAAAACCTAAAGGTAGGAAAGGCCTATATCAAGTTACTTATAACCTCAAAAGTAATTGTTCTCTAGTTGTGGTGAGTATGCAGAGAGCTGGGTGAAAATACAGATACAGAGGCCCACTTCAGACCTACTAAATCAGAATCTCCACGGTGGGACTCGGGATGGGTATTTATAATTAATTCCACAGGATATGCTAATATACACCAGTTTTCATCAGCATTATGATGAACCTAACAGGGCATGATACACTCCACCATTACACATATTGACAAGAAAGAGGGCATGGGATCTGAGAATGTACAATTAAGAGGCAAGAGACAAAAGTGCAGGCAGAAAGGCTGTCACTCATATAGAAGGTCAGAACCGTGGAACTTGGCTGCAGAGCCTGGTAGGACTTGAGCAGCAGCTAGGTAGGAAAATGGAAAGAGTGGAGGAAGGACTGGGATAGGGAGACTAACAGGGATCCAAGCACAGCCACCTTGGGGGTGGGAGAGTGCTAGATGGCAATAGACAAAATCACAATATCCAAAAGGGTGTGACAAACCTAGGCTCTCAACTTTCCAGGCAATTCATAGCTATGCTTTTGTTGGTAAATCAAGACAAATTTCTTTCTATGTAAAGTATATATGCTAACTATTTGTTGGTGAAAATATAGAGATTACATTGGTCAGTAAACAGAAGAAATTGTATCTCTGTCCCTTAGAATAGACCAAAGGAATATCTGAACAATTCTGATGAGAAAACTGTGAGAACCTACAATTCCATGTTATTAGGCAGGTCCCCAGCATGACAGACCCCTTACCAGCCTGACCAATTTTGCTCCTTAGAGATCACTGAGCAAATACCTGGTGGCTTTGGCACTGTTCCCTACTGTGTCTGTGACATCACCCATTTATCTTGTGAACATCCTACAGACACATTTCATGAAATGGGCCAAGGGAAAAGAGAAGGTAGGAGAAAGCAAAAGGGCAGGGGAAAGGAGAAGGTAGATAGTCCTGTGTGATGAACTTTTCTAACAATATTTCTCATTTTTCTCTGGGAAAAATAACAGTAGCTGACTTTAAACAACCAGCTTCGGATCATCAAGGGTACAAAGATCACCCCCATGGATCCTGCTGCCTTCTGAGGCAGTGTGAATAATTTGCAAAGACTTCTGTGTTTGAGGTCTTTTTCCTAATATCCTTCTGAGTCAGAACAAGCAGGGTGCACTTGCGTTGACATGTCTACGTGAGCTCTTCTGCTTTGGATTAGTCAAAACCATAAACGGCAAGTAAGGCTGGAAGAGGTGGTGAGTAGATGTATGGGGTGTTTGTGTCATCACAGCCCTCCCCTGCCTCCCAGTCCTTCCTAACAGAGCGGCAGCAGGCAGCTCGCAGCCATTCTGCATGACCAGAGGAGGTCGGAACCACGAACCTGTCTAACTCAGCTCTAAGATCTCTCCTTGAATCTTTTTTAAAACTTATTTTAATTCAGGGAGTACATGTGCATATTTGTTCCATGGGTATATTGCATCATGGAGGAGATCAGGCTTCTAGTGTACCCATAACCCAAATATTGAATGTTGTACCCAATAGTTAATTTTGCAACACTTACTTCCCTCCCACCTCACCCCTCCCCACTTTTGGAGTCTATTGTTTCCATCTTTATGTCCACGGGTACCCACTGTATAGTGCACACTTATAAGCAAGAGCATGTGATATTTGATTTTCTGCATCTGAATTAGTTCACTTAGGATAATGGCCTCCAGCTCCGTCCATGTTGCTGCAAAGGAAATAATTTCATGCTTTTTTTTTTTTTCCAGACAGAGTTTCGCTCTTGTTGCCCAGGCTGGAGTGCAATGGTGTGATCTTGGCTCACTGCAACCTCCGCCTCCAGGTTCAAGCGATTCTCCTGCCTCAGCCTCCCAAGTAGATGGGATTACAGGCATGCACCACCATGCCCAGCTAATTTTGTATCTTTTTAAGTGGAGACGGGGTTTCACCATGTTGGTCAGGCTGGTCTCGAACTCCTGACCTCAGATGCTCTGCCCACCTCGGCCTCCCAAAGTGCTGGGATTATAGGCATGAGCCACTGCGCCTGGCTGAGTTCATGTTTTTTTATGGCTGCATGGTATTCTATGGTGTGTGTGTGTGTATACACATTCCATGGTGTATAGATAAATATATATATACCACATTTCCTGGTGTATATATAAATATATATATACACCACATTCCATGGTGTGTGTATGTGTACACATACCACATTCCATAGTGTTTTTATGTGCATGTATATACCACATTTTCTTTATCTAATCAACCATTGATAGACACTTAGGTCAGTTTCATGACTTTGCTATGGTGAATAGTGCTGCAATAAACATATGTGTACAGGTGTCTTTTTTATATTATGGTTTCTTTTCCTTTGGGTAGATATTCAGTAGTGGGATTGCTGGGTTGAATGGTAGTTCTATTTTTAGTTCTTTGAAATATCTCCATACTGTTTTCCATTGAGGTTGAACTAATTCATATTCCCACCAATGGACTATAAGCATCCCTTTCTCCACAACCACGTCAATATCTGTTATTTTTTTACTTTTTAAAAATAGCCATTCTGAGTGGTCTAAGATGATATTTCGGTGTGGTTTTCCTTTTGTCTCTTGAGCACAGGTTCTACGAGCACAGGCGGAGCTCTGTGGTACTGAACTTACCTGGACTTGAGGTGTTCCCTGGGGACCTTCTGGTGTCAACTGGAGCTGCTGATTACCTATGCCATCCACTTCTGCTGCTGAATTCAGGTTCTGTTCATTCAGTATACTTTCATTCCATGCCCACTGTGGAACAGATATTGCCATAACCAGGGGGAAATTTCAAAATATTGAATAATTAGTAGAATATATGCACTGACCAGTTACAATCAGCCTCACCAATTACAACGGGCACCAGCTGTTACTGGAATTACGGGAACCAGCTGAGTATCAGTCTTGGTATTGGGCATTCCATTTACAGAGATGAATAAGGTATGGTTCTTCCCTTAAAATGTCTTCTGGCCAAATGTCTTATCCCAGGCCCCAGACCTGAGACAGGTGCAGCATCCTAGATCAGAGTGCCCTCTCTAGGCTGGTGAGTAGCTTCCCCATTATTGCTGTCATGTTCATCTCCCACCCCACTCCTGGGCTTCAGCCTCACACTGATATCTTCCAACTAGGGTGGTACCATGGGGAGGCAGAGGTGCTGGTGGCAGATGAGTGTCTGATAGAGAGGCAGCTTTAGGGATAAAGCTTCTGCATCTTCATCTCATTTGTGAAATAAAAGAACAACTAGGGTCTTCAGGGTGTTTTCTTCAAGATTCTGGGGATAGGTAAATCAAAGCCGTTGAGAGCTAAGAGGAACTTAAGCATTATCCATGCTGGTGGTTTTTAAACTGGTTTAGTTCTTAGCAGAGTCCTTTTTACAAAAGAATCCTTGCTTGGAAATCCAGTGTACAAAACAAATCCAGGTGAAGTTGCAATGCTTGCAGCTGAGATGAGCCCCAAAGACTCACCTCCAAGGCATCCCCAGGAGCCTCAGATACCCAACAAAACAGTTTAAAAACCACCAGGATCATCCCTCATTCACATATGTGTGAGTGAGACCCAGAAAGGAGAAGTGGCCTAGTCATGGGGTCAGCTGGTTTGTGCAGAGAAATGAAATCAAGGCTCCTGACCGAGTCCGGTGCCCTCTCTACCAGTCTGCATCTGTTATCATCTGTCATCTATCGTATGGGCAGCTGCAGTCTCCTGTATGTGGAGCCCAGGGCCACCAGTGAATAAATCACAACTAACATGTTTATAGCTCTTTATTTTTACAGACCCTTTCACATCTACTTACTATCTTATATGATACAGTAATCCAAGTGAGCAAACGAAGAGGGGTTAAGTGATCTGCTTGAGGACATGCCCCTAGAAATCTGAGCTAGTTCTAAACACAGTGTGGCCTTAACAGAGGTTAGTACATTTTAAGAGGCTTTAGAATGCTGTCAATTAGTTAACAACTAGAACAGTGGTTCCCAAAGGCTGTCCCGAACCAGCAGCTTTGCCATCACCTGAGAAGTTGTTAGAAATGCAGATTCCAGGCTCCCAACTCCCCCAGACCTTCTGAATCAGAAACTCTGGGAGTGGTGTCCAGCAGTCGGTTAGTCCGTTTTGTTTGTTGTTGTGGTGGTGGTGGTGGTGGTTGCTGTTTGAGACAGAGTCTCACTCTGTGGCCACCACCATGCCTGGCTAATTTTTTTGTACTTTTAGTAGAGACGAGGTTTCAACGTATTGGTCAGGCTGGTCTTGAACTCCTGACCTTAGGTAATTCACCCACCTTGGCTTCCCAAGGTGCTGGGATTACAGGCTCGAGCCACTGCGCCCAGCCAGCAGTCTTTTTAAATAAGTTCTGCAGGTGATTTTGATGCCAGCTACAGTTTGAGAACCACATGCTAAGGAACAAGGCCATCGCTGCTTCTACATCTCACTAGCTGTTATTTTTGTGTGTGCCTAGCATCATGGTAGATACCATACAGCAAAAGATAAGCAGCATCCTCCCTATACCCCTCTGCCCTCTTCTCAGGAGCTTAGAATAGAGGCCTCATGTTCCCAAGTCACGGTCTAAAGCAGTGCTGCTCACGCTTTGCTGCGCATATGAGTCACCTGCAGATATAGTTGAAATAAAGATTCTGGTTTAGCAAAATTGTATATTTAAGGCAGATAATGAAAGATTGTGGATTCAATAAAGACTCATGAATCTTCTGAATACTTACAAAGCTTTCCCAAGGCTCCAAAGCTAGAAAAGCACAGGAGAGAAATTGGCCAAGGACCAGGGACCCCAATTATTGCAGTTCAAATTGGATGTAATAATTTACCACCAGGCATGTGAGAGCTAAGTGTGGTGAAGCTGATTTGTGCCTAAGGGAGAGTCCACCTAATCTCCCTTTAATAAAGATCGATAAGGTGGTCAAAATGAATGAGAGGATAATCTGTTGGGCAGGTGCCTCCCAAGGTTACGGTGGGAAGGTGCCTTAAGCACATCCTTTGCAGTAAATGCTGCTCAGTTCATTGCTTCCCTTTGATTGAATTATTACACACACTCTCCTGGGGGATCTGATAGAGAGAGAGATGGATGTATAAGACATGCATTTTGTATACAGAATGGTCAGAACATGCCACCCACACCTAAGAGACAATTTTCAGCTTTTGCTAGGTAGCATTACAACATTACGCAAACAGCATCAAATTCAAAAGGCTAGAATCCAATCGAATCTCTTTCCTTCCTGGTCTTCCAAAGAATGAGGGATTGAATAACGGCTTCCTTCTCAAGTCAAAGCAACTCCTAGATGATGGCCAGTAGCAAGAAGCCCCGACATAAAAATGGGTGATGTTTTAATGTTCCCTATTTTGGGAGTCTTCATTTAACCACATCTGGGGATTGTGAGGGAATGCAGTTTCCAAGTCTCTCATTTGCTCAGACTATTGAAGTTTGCATGTGATGAGGGGGTTCTGGTAAGACAGTGTGAAAATGAAGGGCCTGTCCTTTTGGCCCCAAAGTGCTTTGGTTCCCTGTCTTAATTAAATTACTCAACATCTTCCGTACAGTTTATAGATTTCTCCTCAAGCGATGAGGAAAAAGAGTTTAAATAATACACCAGTAAAGAAACAGGACAATACCACCTTAAGGCGGCAACAGAACACCAGCTTTTAGGTTGCAACCTTGCTTCATTCACTCATCTGCAAAAATATAAATATTCATTTCGTGCATTCTCAAGAGAAAGAGAATTAAAGCAGGATGAATTCTGTTTGGCTAATTTTCAAAAAGCAGGTTTTGTAAAGCACTACAATGATCTGTCACTGGTTACTCTAAGTACTCGTAATAATATGTTGTCTTTAATTTCACCCAGAATCCAAAAAGCCAAGATGGCCTTTCTCCAAAAGAGGAGTGGTAAGTGTTGCAAATTGCCATTTTTGTTTTAATTAAGCTTCCTGTAGCTAAGAAAGTAAGAAATGGCTGAAGAGCCTCTTCATTCTGCTTTATCTTTGCATAAAGGCAGATGGCACGTGAAATATAAATGATATCATCACATCCGTAGTATTGGCTACGGAACATGCCAAGTGGTGCCAATTTGTGCAGCGAAACAGTACTAATTGCCAGTGGTTAATTAGCTCTGCAAAAAAACACAAAGCAATCCTAATATAGTGATGCTTTACAACACTAAATTTATAACTTGCTGCTTAGAAAGCAGCTCACTCGATGAAGCAAACTTGCACAAACGTATGCCCCAGTTTGCAGTTAGTGCCGTGTATATTGGGACATTGAAAAATGAATGAGATCTTACAGAAACAGATTCCGCAAATACACTTCTATTTCTGGGAAAGCCAATAGGATTAATCCTAGTGGGTTTAAATTCATTCTTGGTTCCATCAATAATTGACGAGTTATCCATCTCAATCATCGGTCCCTGAGACTTTACTGCCTAGGACAGGGGTGGCCACAGTCAAGCCGTTCCTTCTGGCATGCTGTGGGAAGAGGGAGGGAATGTTCATGATGACAACCTGACTCCTTCTGTTTTCTAGGGGGAGGAAAGGGACTGATTTGTGTTCTCTCAGCAGTACTAGTTGCATTACTTACACACTACGACCAGCAGCGGCAGCGGGGCCTTATGGGCTGTTACTATGCCTCGTTCTGTTAAAAATCTGCCCACATGGCCTTGCCAATCAGTTTGGCATCAGTTGCTGACATCTGCAGTGGTTCTATGGTCACACACACCTTGCTGTTTTTTAAGTCCCATCACTAAATAAAAAGCCCTCTGAAGTTCCAATTCTAGCTGCTTCCCTTACTGCCCTATGACCTTGGCCAAATGGATTACTCTCCCTCAGCTCAGATCTTCCCTATAAAAGGCAGAAGACCAGTGCCAGCCTCACAGGGTGGTTGTAATGAATGCCTTATAATGCATGTGGAGCCTACCCCGGAGCTGGGCACACACAGACACTCAGTCAATCTTGGCCGTATCACTAGTAGTAGTATCTTTAATTAGGGTTTGGAAAACGACTTATTCTCATAGCCAAGAGTATGATTGACTTTCACTTATTTCCCAAAAATAAAACGTTTATATGGAACATACTGTAAACATTATGAGCTGCAAATCGTAAATTGTTAGTCAAATGGTAACACCATTGCCACCAGGGCTGTTGCTCATCAGTCATTTAGAGACATGCTTTGTCTGTTTTTCTGACAGGTCTGAGACAAGGCTTATGATGCAGCCCCTCCTGAGCTCTTTCCTCAAATAAACAGAGGCAGAGCTGGTCACCAATCACATCTGAGGTCGCAGGAGAAGGGGCATCTCCCCTAGCCCTCCCGAGGGCTTATCTAGGACAGGGAAGCTCTGAGGGCTGCCTGAGAGATAGAATATGCTTTCGGAAGGGAAGAACTTGGCCAAGGAAGGGACACTCCTACAAGTTGTTGGGATTGATCCATTCTTTTCCCCATAAAGAAGCAACTTGTTCTACACACATGTATTGAGCAACTGTGCCAAGTACTGGGACAGATATCTAAGATGCCAAGATGCCCATTATCAGCTCACAATTGAGAAGACGGGACTGACAAGTAAACTGTGGGTGGTGGAGGAAAACATGCTAAATGCCTGGAACTGTGTTGGAGGGAGGGAAGCAATGAGGGAGATACACAAAGGAAGAATAATTAGCGGACGTTTTCAGCAATGAAGAGAAAGTCATTTCTAGAAGCTTCACTTTCACAAGAACACAATATCCTGTTTTCTTAAAATTAACATCTTCTTCTTTCCTTTATCCTCTTAGCCTTATTTATCATGTAATTCCTATCTCTATAAATGGTAATACACATCAACATAACAAACACACTTCTATTGCTGTGATGTATTTTTCCAATCTATTACAGATTTTTCCTTTTCCTCCTTTCTTCTTTCCTTTCCTCCTTCCTTTCTTCCCCTCCTCCTTCCTTTCTTCCCAACCATCAATATAATATTAGTAATAAAAGCTAACACATCTATAATGTTTAGCACATTACCAGGTACTGTTACTGTTTACATGTATTCTTCTTTATGTATGTCCGTTAACACATGTGAACTCATAAATTCTACAACAATCCAACAAGGTAGGTAACATTATTACTTCTCATTTTGAAAATGGGGAAATGGATTCAGAGAGTTTGACTAGTTTGCCTGAGGATACACAGCTCATAAGCTATGGAGCATCCAGCAGTTACAGGCAGTCTGGCTTTGAGTCTGTTCTACCCCTGATGTGGCCCTGCTCCTTCAGCTGTAGGAGTCCCCATCACCAGACCTGGAAATTCCTCTCTCCATTCTCTCATTAGAGCTCTCATAGATCTTGCCTGTTCTCATTGATTTGTCAACCACTCCAAAAATTTGTATATTCAGTCTTAACCTTCAGTTTTGCTCCAGTTCCACGTCACCAGTGACTACTGCACATCTTCATGCCACCTACCTCTTAGTTACTAAGTCTGAGACTCCAGAATTAACCTTGGCTTCTCGCTTTTCTTTACCCTGTGTATCCTCTCTCGTAACCTTCAAATGCTTCTCATTGCCTCTCCTAACCACTGCCACCACGATGGAGGCAAGAAGCTACTAAATGGGTGTGTCGTTTTCAAGAGTTAATGTGACCACTGGGAGAATGGTCTCCTCTCCCCTCACTGGAATACCCACCCAGCCATTTGGCCAGGGGACTGGTCAAACCCACAGAAAGCCACGGTGAGTGCCCTTCAAAACACAGGGTTGGCACTCACTTTCCCACAACTCCAATGCTGCTCCCATTGTCTCAGCCTCTTTCTCTTCCAACTGGCTGCTGATTTTTTATTTCCACAACATGCAGTCACTATGGTTTCAGACATCAACAAAAGGCATATGTCCCCATTGCAGTAGGAGCTCTTTAACTGGTTCCAAGATTCCTTTGCTGCTGTGGAGGCTAATGAGCCTACAATAGGTTTCCTCTTTCAGGGCCATAACCCTACCAGAGAAACCAGCCACAGCCCATCAGCACATTCTGAAACTATGACAGGGTCTCCTTTCAGACACGCAGGGAGCCCCCTACCCGCAACAGCCGATAACCTGTGCCTTCTCTTGCTCGTGCAAAAAATATTGATTAACTTTCACCAAACTGTTTAGATCCATGCCAATATCTTGCACCCTGAGGCAATAGAACAAGTTGAAAAATTGTTTGTGATAAACATTCATTTGAAATGCCGCCAAGCTGACTTTTAAAAGCCTTGCACATTGTTATTTGATAGCTTCTTCCTGCTTTGGTTGGTAAAATGAACTCTTTAAGTGGGCGATTCATGATGTCGCAATAGAATAGTGAATGAACCGAAAAGAAAATGCTCATAATATAAGTTTAAAAAGCAAGTTGCAAAAGGATGTGTAAATATGATACATTATACCATTTAAAAAGTAATTATGAATATGATCAGAGTACGAGATTTCCAATGGGTATGTGAGGGTGAACACACATTTCATGGTTTTTTTTTTTGTTTTTTCTCACATTTTCTATAATAAACATATATTATCTTAGCAATCAGATTTTTTAAACAAGTATTATTAAGAAAAAATAACTATAACAAAAATAAGTGGGTGATTCCATTCTAAGGAAAATAGAGTTTCCAGCATATTCTGGTATTCTGTAGCAAAGAATTATTGTCTGGGGCAAGTTGCTTGAACACTGGGCTTTATTTTGTCATCTGCTAAATTAAGGGTTGAACCAATATGTCTGAGGTACCTTCTGATGTTAATGAAATCTTAGGGTCCAGAGTTTGGAGAAGTTAAAACTGTGAAGGCTGTGTCACCCCCACGGGTAGGCATAACAAGACTGTTTGCTATGACCATTCTGTGCCTAGGATTTTTTTTTTCTTTTTTTAATTTGTAAAATGAGAGGTTTGGACAAGGTAGTCTCACAGGCCTGTGTCCCCCAGGTCTGACATTCTGTGGTTCCGTGGCTCCTGCTAGAGCTCAGAAATGGCTTTGGAACTGTTAGTGGCTTAAAGACAAAATATACCATCCTTTATCATGAATGTTAGGGAATGACCGAAAGATGCTGAGGCTACCGAAGTCATGTCATTAAAGAATCAATGTTTGAAAATCCTGTTTCTAACCATCTTTAAGCAGGGCAAAGACAAACACAAGCACATGTCCGATCTGGAAAACTGCCTGTCCTCTGTGAAAATTACCAACTTCAGGGGCTATGACTTCTACAGTCTTAAGGTATCTTTCAAACTGTTTACTATGGGGTATGGCTTTTTCTTTTCATTTTTTGGCGGGGTAGGGAGGGGAGGGTCAGTATTTTAAGCTGCCAGATTACTGCCTTGTTTATAGTAAGAGCAAAATGCAAGAGGGGAACCCAGGGCTGAACAGGGCCTGCTCTCCTCAAACACACTGAAAGCTGGGGAAAGTCATTTTATCTTAAGTAAGGTAACAAATGTGAGAGCACTTCGTAGGCCAGGAAGCCTCTACAAATGTTAAAAGTGGGTGTTACTACTCTTCGTCTCTCTGGGCCTGGATTTCTTCATTTGAGACGTTAAGTTGTTTTTGATAAGACAATTTCTAAAGGTCTCTTTGAGCTCTAAAGCTCTCACTTCATACTTCCTCAGTAGTTAATTTCAACAAGTTTTGCCAACAGAACCTGGAAGCAGACTTCCCAGTCCTAGGTTTAGGGTTCTTTGAGTTTTTTTGTCAATAAACTGAAAAAGACTCATGATATTCTCAAGCATAATTCAAAGCATCATCAATCTGAATTGATTTGAATCTTAAACTAGAAATAATGCACATTGTGCATTTCATGCTGCATATTAGGAGGAATTGGCATCCCAGAGCCCCACAGAGAGAAGCTGTGGCTTGGGTCACTTGGGGAGTCACTGTCAAGAGGGATACCCAGGGCCTGAAGCAGGAAATCATGATTTTCGGGGTTGCTTGGTCCTTTGGAACTGCAAGCCAAAGCAAATAGCCAACAGGTCAATCCACTGAGGTGGAAATGTTTTGTTCTCGCTTTTTTCCTCATGTACAGGATAAGACCTGGGATGAAGTCTTGGAAACACATCACAAACTCCCGACTGATCAGTTAGACTTGAAAAAGCAGCAAGAGGCCGTGTGGGAACTTTTCACAAGTGAATGCACCTATTTTTTGGACCATTTATTAGTTCTTAAGATGGTAATGCCAGGCTTAATTTTTGTAGTAGATGGAAAATATTAATTTGTTTCTTTGGGCACTTGTTTTCCTCTTCTAAAAGAAAAAAAGAAAAAGAGAGAGAAGAAAGAGAAAGAGAGAGAAAGAGAAAGAAAGGAAGGAAGGAAAGGAAGGAAGGAAGGAAGGAAGGAAGGAAGGAAGGAAGGGAAGGAAGGAAGGAAGGAAGGAAGGAAGGAGAGAAGGAAGGAAGGAAGGAAGGAAAAGAAAAGAAAGAGAGAGAGGGAGGGAAGGAAGGAGGGAGGAAGAAGGGAGGGAGGGAAGGAGGAAGGAAGGAAGGAAGGAAGGAAGGAAGGAAGGAAGGAAAGAAGGAAGAAAGGAAGGAAAGAAGGGAGGGAGGGAAAGAGAGAGGAAACGGGAGGCCAGGTGAGGCTTTTTTCTCCCTCTTTCAGGGGATCGTGAAAATTTTTATTTGTCATTTATTTTTGTTTACCTATTACTGTACTGTCTCTTTATACTTTAACATTGGATGACATCTTCTAAGTGAACTAGTCCAGTGTCCCATCCGATGTTGAATGAATCTCTTTTGCCTTGTCTCACCAGTTTGCACACTCCTGAGCCAGGGAGCTCACACCCTTCTCAGGCAGTCCATTGCATCTTTGCTCGGCTTCCTCTCTTGGAGCTCTTGCTCCCTCGTGAACAGTACCAGGTGAATGCTTTTTATCAGCTGCAGGGCCACCATTGCAGATTTAGGGGGCTACCATCCACATGCAATTTAGTACTGTTGAATTACATGGTATATTCATGATGTCTTTTATGTAAATAGCACCCCTATGGTCACAGCCATGCTCTGGTGAGGCTCAGAACACAGAATTTTTTCTAGAAGAACAATAGAGCAAGGAAGAGAACCATAGAGCAGCTTCCTCCCAGGACCACAGGGGAGGATGGGCCACACAGCTCCCAAGGTTGCCTCTGCCCACCGCACTTTTGCATCCTGGTGACTGTCTTACACAGCTAAAAGGCACTGTGCTGGCAGACCTGAGTTCAAGCCCTGGCTCTGCCTCTGATTTGCCTTGTGACCTTAGGAAAGTCTAGTCCTTCATACCCTAAACCAGGGGTTGACAAATCTTTTCTGCAGAGGTGCAGACAGTAAATATTTTGGGCTTTTCAGACTATATAGTTTTTGTTGTGACCACTTAACTCTGCCATTGCAGTACAAAAGCAGCCTAAAGGAATGTGCATGACCGTGTCACCCGGAAAACATCATTTACAGAAACAGGTGGCAGGTCAGTTTAAGCTCACAGGCTGCATAGTTTGACAGTCCCTGTCCTAAGCTATAAAAGAGAAATGACAATACCATCCCTGGCTATCTCATAAGACCATTGTGATGATCAAATTAGTTTTCTTTGAAATCTATCAAGTGCTATACAAATGTCAGTTATTTTCTGTAAGTAATATTTTTTGTCAATAACAGCTCTAAATCCTTAACTTAGCAAAATGTGAACCACAAAGACACTCTAGGAGAAAACTGAAATTTACAGACAATATCAGTTAGGATGCTTACAAGAGCATGTAATAGAAAACTAGCTTAAATAATACAGTATTTTATTAGTCCATGTGACTGCAAAGTTCAGAGGTGGGAGAGAATTCAAGACATGTTTGATCAAGGGGCTCAAAACAAAACAAAACAAAAGAACATTTCTCCCCATCTCTCACCCTGCCTTCCATGGCATTAGCCACATCCTATGGCTGGCTTCTCTTGTAGTCACAGCATGGTTGCTATCATTGAGCTAATGGCCAGAGAGAGAGAGAGAGATCTTCTTAGCATTCATAGCAAAAGTCTTGAGATTTATTCTGATTGGACTGGCTTAGATCACGTGCCCACCCGTGAGCCAAATCCTCTAGCTCCGTAAGGAAGGAATGTGCCAATTGGCTTAAGGCAGTCAAGGCCCACCCCTGGGAGTGAGATCAGCTTGCCACATGGCACATACGCAGTCTAGGGAAGAGTAGACACTGAGGTGAAAACCAGGCTGTTTTTAGGGAAGGGGAGTATTGCAGGGGGTGGTCACAATAAATGTTCACTGCAGAGAACGAAGCCCCTGAGCTATGCCACCTTCCTTGTCCTAAGAAACTGCACAGAACTTTCTATCCCACTGTAAGCTGTCCAAGCTTTTCAAACTAACATTTCCTGTTTAAGAAAAGGCCAATTTGAGCTCGCTGTCAAATACCTCAGTGTATTTAAAGCATATATGTACCTTCCTTTTACACAATCAAGATGTTTTCCAAAAGTGCTTATGAATTAAAAATGTGTAACTCATATAATAAATATACTGGAGGACTCGGTATTTTTTTTAAATAGCAAAATTTCTATAAAGCAAAGAGTCTTACAGCAAAAGTAGTATTGCTTCCAAATTGTCCCCATCTATCTGTAGTAATGAGTTCTGTTTCTTAACAATCATGTTTTAAATGCTTGGATATTGACAGATTTCCAGACAACCAATACTCCATGGATTTTAAAAGGTCTAAGTGGTTCTTGACAGGCGGCCTCCAGACCAGCAGCATCAGAATCTCTTGGGGACTTGTTGGAAATGCACGTTCTCAGACCCCGTCACAGATGAGGGTGGGGACCCAGCAAGCTCTGGTGTAACAAAGCTGCCAGGTGATTCTGATGCAAGTTCAAGAACCACTCACTGCACTAATGAAATAATACAAGAATGGGGATTGGAGAAGGGTATCTATCTAAAGCCCAGTCTTTTAACCCCTAAAATTCTTGAAATAATTTGTCCTTTTATCCCTTTGAATGCTTCCCGTCTTATGTATACAAAGTATTTCTTTTTCAATAAATTGATCTATCTGTAAGTGAGGACTATACTTCTTTTTCTTTTTCTTTTTTTTTGACTTGCTTTGTAGTTCTCTGGTTTGTGAAATCATCAAATTGAGTAAAAATAACATAAAAACTCCCTTAATGTTTTCATCCATGTTTAATGCCTCTAAACAAACTGAAACATTTTACCAGTTATCAGAGATTAACTCATTAAATCTCTACTTTTAATTCCCTGAAAGTAAAGTATATTTGAGTCTTTTGCAGAAGAAAGAGCATATGAGAATACACCATGAATATTGTTTTGCTCTCAAGTTAGTAGTGTTGGCAAGAAGAGAATCTTTGGGATTTCTTTGGCACTAGAAGCAGAGGAAGCCCATTTGGACAGATTATGTTCAATAGGAATGTTGTTAGAATTCACATAAGCAACCACAACTTTCATACTGAAAAGCTCATTTCCAATATGTTCTTTGAAGCTTAAATGTGACCATTTGTCTTGAGTATAACACTTAAACCTTGAGAGTGCTGATTTCTCCATTGTTTTGTAAAGTTATACCCAGGAGGTTTATGTTTAATGTTCTTGCAAAAGGCATGTTGCAAAATTAAAAAACAGAAATTAATGTGCATATATTTTTTATTTCAAAGATTTTTATGAATACACTAAAATATCTGCAAACTCATGAATATCTCCTAGATGTGGATTTATGGAGACTTTTTGCAAACCTGGAGGAGTTAACTCAGGTGAGTCAAGTAGGAAGATTTATATTTTAACATTCACTAGAGGACCGTGAAAATTCCTGCTTGGTCTGTCCTTATGGCTTGTATTCCATAACACGTCTCCATATTCCATTCCCAGTCAGGACTTCAGGTTAATAAGAAAGAAGTTGAAATATCCATTGATGCCTTTCCCATAAATTGTAGATACTACTTGCCCTTTATTTGTCATTTTTCCATGGCTATTTTAAAAAGTAAACACATTCCTAAGATTTCCATCATCTTCATAAATGTTTATTTTCAAATGAATGTTCTCTTCTCGCATACATTATAAATAAATAATATTTTTCCTCTTAAAAGGAAAGGAAGAGAGATAACAAGAATTTATTTATAAGAAATACTTATAAGAAAATATATATTGGAGAGTGGAGGAAATAAATCTTTGAATTTTGCTAGGAGATACATTTGAAATGTATCTCCTGTATCTGTAAGAATGATACTTGAAGTTCAGCAAATGTTTATTCCTTAGCCCTGGGTGTGTGCTTACTTTTGTTTTCTTTCTCTCTGTCCCTAGACAAGCCTTGGTTTTGTGAAGAGTCTCTTTGGCATCATCAAGGACTATGTAGACGCTTCTGAGGTTTCCTCATCACTGGATTTTATTTCCGTGCTCACAAAGGTAAACTCCTTCCGGGAGACCTCAGCTTCATGAAGTAAAATCACCCACCTCCCAGGACAGTTGTTTATACCCTACTTGATTTTTCTTCTCCCTGGGAAAGTTCTACCTGCACCCTCCTACAAAGGAACTGTCCCATTCTCTGCCAATCAACATTTTCAAAAATACCTTGCAGATTCTGTTTTCCCATCGTCACGTCTCCTGTGTGGGTTTTATTAGCACAAAACTCTGCATGCACAGAAAAGCCATTTCCAAGTCTGTTTTTTAAGTGACTTCAATTTAAAGCAATATTCATGGCCACAGTTCAGTGTCTGCTAATTATGTAATTCAGTTGTTTTAACGAAAGCACCAGTTTCTCAGAAAGAAACAGAATAAACCTTCAAATCCATCAACACCCTTGATCATATTTCTGTGGGTGAAATGAGAAAAGAGGAAAACCTGTACCCTGGGTTTGATAAATGTTATTTATTTCTTGAGTAGACATTTGGACATCCTCCCCTACTTTTCTTACTTTGAGGTTTTTAATCAAATTTTAATCTAATTTCATTTAGCAAGATTTGAATTTTTACACTCCACTTTTTAAGAAAAAAAGATAGATTGAGATTTATTGAGAACTTCCTAAGTGCTATGTATGGAGCCAATACCCTGTACACAGTAATATGAAAAATTAAACAAACACCTTGCTTTTAAGACATTTTAAGTCTTGTGGGGGAGAAATTAATCCAATAATGACACTAATGATTATATAATCAAAGTAAGATAAATGCTGGGGAAAAGGAGGAACATAAATATAACGAGTGTCCCACAAAGGAAACCTTGTAAGTTGGGATAAATAGTAGGGCAGTCACAGGTAGGAAATGCTTCCTGGGGATATGACGCTTGAGAAGATACGTGAAGAAGGAAGAGTTTTAACAAGGCAAAAATAAGCTGGAAGATCCTTTAGTGAACATTGAAAATGGGTTTAAATAAGAAAATCTTTGGATATTTTTGTTTGTTTGTTGTTTCGTTGTTGTTTTTTTTGTTTGTTTTTTTTTTAGACAGTCTCAATCTGTTGCCCAGGTTGGAGTGCAGTAGTGCGACTTTAGCTCACTGCAACCTCCACCTCCCAGGTTCAAGAGATTCTCATGCCTCAGCCTCCCAAGTAGCTGGGATTAAAAGCATGCACCACCACGCCGAGTTAATTTTTGTATTTTTAGTAGAGATGGGGTTTCACCGTGTTGGTCAGGCTGGTCTCGAATTCCCTCCCAAAATGCTGGGATTAGAGGAGTAAGCCACCATACCTGGCCCAAATTTAGTTTTTAGTAAATACTCTGGAGAAATGTCAGCTTCTCATCAAAACATGTAAGTATACTTAGAGGCCACTAAAGAATGGGATATTATTAGGCTCTTTACTAAGGGTCTATAATAAACCCACATATGAATGCCCCACGCTATGTTACAGATGTGCAATGATGTGTTATAAAAACTTTTCCTAAATGTAAAATGTTCTAATCAGCCAGATGAGAGTCAGTTGTGCCACGGTAGCAAATGACCTCCAAATCTCAGTGGCTTGGTTCATGTCTCACTATGCTCTGCTTCCAAGTTGTCTTGACCCTGGGACCTCTGCTGATTAAATGGCCACTACCTGGAACATTACCATTTGGAGACCATGGCAAAGCACTCACTGGCTCTTTGAGTTTCTGCCTGAAACAACACATGGCATGTCTGCTCACATTTCATCAGTACATGGCCAAGCTTACCTTCAGTGGAGCAGCTACATATCATCCTCCCCAAGAAGAGCAAAGAGATAAACAGGAAACAGTCTACCTGTGCCTCACAAGAAGCTCACCAGCTGGAAGATAGGGACATCTTGTTATTCACATGTGAGCCATCTGAGGAAGTCAATGAGATAGAAACTGAGGCTTAGAGAGGTTAGATAATTTGGCTAAGATCATATAGCCAATGGGTGATAGAACTGGATATCTAAGCCTGACCATTAATGACTCTATTTTTGGGGGGTGGTGGGGGTGGACAGAGTCTTGCTCTGTCACCCAGTCTGGAGTGCGGTGGCACGATCTCAGCTCACTGCAACCTCTGCCTCCCAGGTTCAAGCAATTCTCCTGCCTCAGCCCCCCCAAGTAGCTGGGACCAGAGGTGTGCGCCACCATGCCCAGCTAATTTTTGTATTCTTAGTAGAAACGGGGTTTCATCATATTGGCCAGGCTGCTCTCGAACTCCTGACCTCAGGTGATCCACCCGCCTCGGTCTCCCAAAGTGCTGGGATTACAGGCGCGAGTCACTGTGCTCGGCCCCATTAATGACTCTTAATCTTGGCCTCTAACCAGTTACCTCCTAGTTCCAACATTTCTCAAGCATCTCAGTGCCTCATGAGAAGACCCTCCCTTTACCTCCAAGTCCTTTTCAAGGCCCAGCTATCAACATTCCCCTCCAAAATAAACTCACATCATCTTTCAAATTACTTCTTGCTGAAGCCAAAACTTGACATTGCTCCCTATAGTGTTTTGTCTTCTAAGGTCCTATAACAAAATATTTTTCTAGGTTTCACCATCTCTGGCTTTGTTACTGTCACTTCCGTTAGTGGTTTTTCAGGCTGGGTCTGCTTTCTCTACTCACCAGCAAGTGTGCTTTCCTTCTCCAGTTTCACCACATTGGGATACTATTGGAAATTCCTTAATGCAGCCCATGCATTATATTAATCAATAAACCTATCAATGGACACATAAGCTTAGCAACATGGTAGACACTATGGAATCCTGAAGAGAGTGTCTGCCAGTAACGAGCCAGAGAATTGCTGAAGAGAAAAAGAATTACCATCATTCCCAAGAAAGACGCTTAACTGAGATGGTGGCATGTGGTTCAGTGTGCTCAGTTTATCCATTATATGTATGAATATATGTATATATAAATTAATAATTTGCCCTATTCTAAAAACAATTTTAGGTGGCTTACAAATGTGTAGTCATTATAGCAAGTTTAAGACATTAAATAAAAATAATGAAGAAAAGGGAAGACAAGCATTAGATTGAGTAAGATAAAATGCATGCTACTAGATACAGTACGCTGAGTAGAGATGTCCCAAATTTCTTTTTTTTGGAGATGGAGATGGAGTCTCCCTCTGTTGCTCAGGCTGGAGTGCAGTGGCACGATCTCAGCTCACTGCAACTTCCACCTCCCAGGTTCAAGCGATTCTCCTGCCTCAGCCTCCCAAATAGCTGGGACTACAGGAACACGCTGCCATGCCCAGCTAATTTTTTGTATTTTTTATTAGAGACAGGGTTTCAACGTGTTGCCCAGGCTAGTCTCAAACTCCTGAGCTCAGGCAATCCGCCTGCCTCGCCTCTCAAAGTGCTAGGATTACAGGCGTGAGCCACTGCGCCCAGCCAAGATGTCCAAAATTTCTACATGTTTGGAAGCCAGCAAAATTAAATGCATGGAAATTTTTGAGACATATCAGATGAAAAGTTAAGTGTCCTTACTTTAATCACTTACTATCAACACAAGCTTGACATCAACCAACAACGTCACCCAAATCAAAGGCAGTATTTGTTACTGGGTGTCCTGGAGGGTGTGGCGCCTGAAGAAAGCTTAAACAGAAGTAAAAGGGTGAATTAAATCAAGACAGCCTAAATAGAATTTTCTTTAAGTATAGGGAGAAAAAGACTATTTATTGAGGTGTCAGCTGTTTATTATGAGAGTACTCTATTCTGTTAAAAGAATGTTCGTGTGGAGATTACCTGTGTATTTCCACGCAGTTGTAGCGCCTGCTTGATCATGGCGACTCCTCCACTTTTCCCTGTTCTAGTTAATGATCAAAGTGCAGAGAAATAGTCTGTCAGGGCTCGATGCTCTCCTGAACTTGTGTTCATCCTCCTTCTGCTCTTCCTTTCTTGCAGTATTTCCGAGGGAGTCTCTGTCAGAGCCACCAGACCTACTGCCTGAACTATTCAGCTGCTATCTTTTATCTGGAGAGCCTGAGGCAGAGAGATGACTTTGGAATTTATTTAAAAGTAAAGTATCATTTTCTTTTCTTTCGTATTTTTCCTGATGCTTTTTGGGTGTCACATGTACTGGGAATGATTATATCTAAATTAAATGGGAAAGAAAAAACAAAATGATCAATAATACGTTTTAACTACAAATCTGCTTACCTCATAAATGCGTTGTCCACTGCACACTTAGGAATATTAAATGATGCACATCTGGAAAGATTATAGTATCTAATATCCCCCCTGAAATTTTGGCTGGGGCTTAAAAATATTTTCTTTGTTTATTATTTTATTTGCGGTAGAAATTGGTACATTGTAAGGAGAAAACTATAGTAAGAACCTGAGCTTTGTGACTTAGAAGTTTGGCTCTTGCAGGAGTTAGTTCCAGCATAGAAACTTGGGACATCATTTACACTGTATTCTACATGAATGCTGCCCCCTTGATTAGAGTATAAAGCACAATGTCACTGTTGCCTCCGGAGTCGTGCCAATATGGCAGCTCTGGGTCCCACAGCATTAAAAGAAGAAATTTCTGCCGGGGTCCTTCAGCATTTTCTAGTAGCCAAGCCTAAAACCAATCTCCCCTGACTTCTCTAATTCCGTTGGTCCCTGCTTTGATATTTCTTTAGTCCGAACTGAACCTTTTCAGTCCTGTGCCAGAGCCCTTTTGGATCATCCAGAGAAAATGGTCCAAGCCTTTCCAGAAAACCAGCTCTTCCCTGCAGCTGTGAGAAGTCCCTGCCAGAGCATGACCTCAGAGGCTTGGGAGGAAAGGCTCCCATGGTCCCCAGTGACTCAGCTGTGAATCAGTGGGCTTCCGCCACAGGCTTGATATGCCAGGAAGCCTGGGTATGCCAAGGATGAGAAAAGGGGAATAATCTTAGGGAAGAGACTTGGCCATATTTTTGCAGCTTCAGCCCTTTAGTGATTTTTTTTTTTTTTTTTTTTTTTTGGCTACTCAAACTGAAAAGTGATAGCTCATTAGATTTCCAAATGCATGAATAATCATATTGCAAATGTTTCCCCTAGAAGCTGATGGATTACACTCTTAGCTAGGCCCCCAAACTGGGAGAATCCAGGTTCCTTTCTCTCCCTTCCAAGCTGGGAAAGAGATTAATTTAACAAGGTCCAATTATTGTTTTCAAATAACTTTGGAAAATCCTATATACATGTATTCAAAGCCAAATGATTTTTGACAAAGGCACCAAAAACATACATTGGAGAAACAACACTCTCTTGAGTAAACAGTGTTAGGAAAATGGAATATCTCGATGCAGAAGAATGAAAGTAGACCCCTACCTCTCACCATATGCAAAAATCAAATAAAAATGAATTAAAGATTTAAGTGTAACGCCTGAAACTATAAAACTGGTGGAAGAAAACATAAAAGAAGCACTTGAGGACATTGGTCTACACCAATATTTTAGGGCTAAGACTTCAATAGCATAGGCAACAAAAACAAAAATAGGCAAATGGGACTGTATTAAACTAAGCGGCTCCTGCACAGCAGAAGAAACAACAGAGTAAAGAGGCGATCTGCAGAATGGGGGAAAATATTTGCAAACTATTCATTTGACAGGGGACTAATACCTAGAATATACAAGGAACTCGAAGATCAAAAAAATAAATTCCAGTACAAAGCGAGAAAAGAATCTGAATTGACATTTCCCAAAATGAAACATACAAATGGCCAACAGGTATATGAAAAAAAATCTCAACATCATTAACCATCAAGGAAATGCAAATCAAAACCACAATGAGATATCATCTTACCCCAGTTAAAATGGCTACTATTTAAAAAGATAAAATAACAGATGCTGGCAAGGATATAGAGAAAAGGGAACTTTTGTACACTGTTGGCGGGTATGTAAATTAGTACAGTTGTTATAGTAAACAAAATGCAGGTTGCTCAGAAAACTAAAAATAAAACTACCATCGATCCAGCAATCCCACCATTAGGCATTTAGCCAAAAGAAAGAACTCAGTGTATCAAAGGGATACCTGCTCCCCCGTGCTTATTGCAGCACTATTCACAATAGCCAAGATATAGAATCAATCTAGTGTTCATCAACAGATGATTAGGTAAAGAAAATATAATATATAAGTGCAGTGGAATATTATTCAGCCAGAAAAAAAGAATGAAATATTGTCTTTTACAGATGAAACTGGAGGTCATTAAGTGAAATAAGCCAGGCACAGAAAGATAGATATTGCATGTTCTCATTCATATGTGGGAGCTAAAAAAAGTTAGTCTCATGGAGATAGAGAGTAGGATGATGCTTACCAGAGGCTGGGAAGCAGGGAGAAGGGGGTGAAGAGAGGTCAGTTAATGGGTGCAAACATACAGTTATAGAAGGAATAAGTTCTAGTGCATGATAACCCACTAGGGTGACTATAGTTAACAATAATTTATTGTGTGTTTCAAAATAACTGGAAGATTTGAAATGTTCTCAACATAAAGAAATTATGTTAATAATTATGGTTATGGCTATCCTAAATACTCTGATTTGATCATTACACATTGTACACATGTATCAAAATATCACGTGTGCCCCATAAATATGTACAATTGTATATGAATACAAATGTATTCAGGGATATTTTGGGAAAGGTAGTAGAGGATACAGTGCTGTTATAACACATGATGCTTTTTTTTTTTTTTTTTTTGAGACAGAGTTTTGCTTTGTCACCCAGGCTGGAGTGCAGTGGCACAATCTCAGCTCGCTGCAACCTCCCTCTCCCAGGTTCAAGCGATTCTTCTGCCTCAGTCTCCAGAGTAGCTGGAACTACAGGTGACTGCCACCGTGCCTGGCAAATTTTTTATATTTTCGGTAGAGATGGGGTTTCACTATGTTGGCCAGGCTGGTCTTGAACTCCTAACCTCAAGTGATCCACCTGCCTCGGCCTTCCACACTGCTGGAATTACAGATGTGAGCCACCTCACCCAGCCCACATGATGCTTTTATAATGCATAATACTTTACCAGACACTTTCTCAAACATCTCTTAATTCTGAACACAAACATGTAAAGTTGATTACATAGTTCCTTTGTGTCCCTGAGGCTCAGAGAGGTTAAATGACATTTGCAAGGCCACATAGCCAACAGGTGGCAAAGAAAGAACCCTAGAAAGATTTTCAGGCAAAAAAATCCAGTGCTCTTCATATCAGAACTATTTCCAATTCCTTGGGGCTATGTCCCGTCACCATGGAACTATTAGCCTCATGAAACAAAGCTGAGAGGTCAGGGAGAGACTTGCAGATACTCAAGGTGACTAGTGTTTGAGCCCTTGTTATGGCCTGGACACTGTGCTACATGCTGGTCATCTGTCATCTTCTTGTCTACACACTAACTCTGCAGAATTTGATATTGTTCCCGTTTTTCAGGAGTTTAGACAAATTAGGCAACATGCTGAAAGATATGGTTGTTCTAGGGCAGAGGTAGGATTGAATTCAGACCTGTCTGAACTCAGTGTTGAATCCCCTACAATGTTCTGTTGTAAACAACGTTCTTGGCTGCCTGAAATTGACCTATAAATGCAGTGGGATAAATTTACCCTCCACACCACATGAGGCTAAGCTTTATGAATGTATGTACTTTATCCTGGTGCACAGGAATGGGATTAGAATTCTTCCTACTGTTTGTTTTTTAATTTATTTATGTATTTATTTATTTATTGAGACAGGGTCTGACTCTGTCACCCAGGCTAGAGTGCAGTGGTACAATCACAGCTCACTGCAACCTCAGACTCCTGGGCTCAGGTGACCCTCACACGTCAGCCTCCCACATAGCTGGGACTACAGACATGTGCCACCACGCCTGACTAATTTTCTAATTTTTTATGGAGATGGGGTCTTGCTATGTTGCCCAGCTTGTCTGAAACTCCTAAGCTCAAGCGATCCTCCTGCTTACTATTTTAGAAACAAAACGATGCAGAGGAAGAAACTGGGAACTTCGTACCAAGTCTCTCCATGCAGCGCAACTAACAATGGCTAAGAACTCTAGCTGCCATGGACTGAGTGAGATGTGCCAGGCTCTGTTCTAAGCACTTTGTGAGAATTATCTCATTAAAACCTCTCACCAACCTAATGAGGTAGTTACTCTTGTTATCTACATTTTACTGATAATTTTTAGAAAGGGTAAGTAAATTTCCTGAGGTTCCAAGAATTCTGGTTATGCCATCCTAATGCTGCGTCCCACTAAGACAGATTTATTAGGACATTTTATTTATTTTATTTTATTTTATTTTATTTATTTTATTTTGGAACAGGGTCTCACTCTGTCACCCAGGCTGGAATGCAGTGGCACCATCATGGCTCACTGCAGCCTCAACCTTCCACGCTCAAGCCACAGGACGTATTTTTATCTGGGGCCCTTGAATCCTTTCACAGTTCCCCTAAGCACTTTGGATATTTATTATAAGGCAAAAGTAGCCTCCACTGATCTAGACTCATCAATAAAAAGGCCTTTTACGTCCAATCTCTCTCAATGGAAGTGTTATTTGCCTTCCCTAACGGACCTGAAAAATGAAGTCGATAGAGAGATGAAAGGAAAACTTACAGCTTTACTTTTATAATGTCAAGCCATTCTTTTTCTCTCTTCTGAAGTTTTCTGAAACACAAATGCTGCCAACATCCCTGCCTGGATCCTTCTGTAAATTATTTACCATGGATGCTTCTTGCCAATTGTTACCTTGAGGAGTTTGGTGTTTACACTTTGACCCTGAATACCAGTGCACGCTGGCAGCCACAGCTGTTCCCCACAGCAGGGCAATTTAGGGCAGTGGCCTGGGTCAGTGAGTTTTCTTGGGAGGGCAGGGGCCTAACTGCTGCTGAGAAATCAGTTACAAGAACTCCCAGCCACCCAAGAGGTCCAGGACCCGAAGGTTGCACTGGAACGTTGCTGCCCGTGAGTCAACATGGAAATCAGCCGCTAAAGCACAGCCCTGCTCCCCTCCACTCCCAGCCTTATCTTCATCTGTCGTGCTCGCTTCTGTCTCCATCCCTGCCAACCTCAATGAGAACCACGGTCATTTGGAGGAGAACTTGGAGATCATCTAGCCAAGAGCCATCTAGCCAGACTGGAGTCTGAGGTTGCAGTCAGCTATGATTGGACCACTGCACTTAGCCTGGGTGACAGAGTCAGACCCACCCTGTCTCAAGAAATAAATAAATAAATAAAAATAAAACAGTTGGAAAAACTCTAATCCCATTAATGTACATCAAGATAAAGTACATACATTCATAAAGCTTAGCCTCATGTGGTATGAAGGGTAAATTTATCCCACTGCATTTATAGGTCAATTTCAGTCAGCCCATAACACAATATAGGTTTAAGTTCTACAAGAATGTTGTTTACAACAGAGCATTGTAGGAAATTGAACATCGGGTTCAGACAGGTCTGAATTCAAATCCTACCTCTGCCCTAGCACAACCATATCTTTCAGCACGTTGCCTAATTTGTCTAAGAAGAGAAATTGGAGGTCCAGAGAGAGAAGGTGGTCCTCGGAGCCTGGCTCCTGGAGCTCCATTCACCATGCACTGTGAGCTCATTCTCATGGCCAGCCATCTGTACATAGGGAAGAGGAGAAGATTGAATTAGAGACAGAGTCTTGCTCTGTTGCCCAGCCTGGAGTACAGTGGTGCTATCTTGGCTCACTGCAACCTCTGCCTACCGGGTTCAGGCGATTCTCCCACCTCAGCCTCCTGCGTAGCTGGGATTACAGGCGTGCGCCACCATGCCTGGCTAATTTTTTGTTGTTGTTGTATTTTTGGTAGAAACGGGGTTTCACCATGTTGGCCAGGTTGGTCTCGAACTCCTGACCTCAAGTGATCCTCCCACCTCGGCCTCCCAAAGCGCTGGGATTACAGGCATGAGCCCGGCCAAGAAGATTGAATTTGGCAGAATCCCCATGACGAAGAGTCCAGGAGGTTTTCCAAAACATCCAGCTGAGCCAGGTACTATGGCTCACACCTGTAATCCTAGCACTTTGGGAGGTGCGCAGATTGCTGGAACCCAGGAGTTTGAGACACTAGCCTGGGCAACGTAGTGATATCCAGTCTCTACAAAAAATTTAAAAATTAGCCAGGTGTGGTGGCCTGCACCTGTGGTGTCAGCTATGTGAGAGGCTGAGGTGGGAGGACCGCTTGAGCCCAGGAGGTCAAGGCTGCAGTGAGCCATGATCATACCACTGCACTTCAGCCTGGGTGACGGAGCAAGACCCTGTTCCCCATCCCCCTTAAAAAAAAAAAACAGCTGATAGTGTGGGAGGAGAGTGAGACCCCACCTCACCCCACCAAGGACACGGTCAAGCTATGAAAGACAAATGCAAATTGCTAGGCAAGAGGCTAGGAGATAAAAGGGGAGGGTTTGTTTAAGGGGGAAGAGGGAAAGAACTCTCTCTTTCCAAAGAAGAGAATGGAGCCAGCAGAATAGTAGGGGCTCATGGGCTGTGTATTTGACCCCTCTTCACAACCCAAAATCTTCAGTAAAATAAATATGCATGCTCACAAAACATGTCATGAGGGAGTTTACAGCAGAAACTAACATAGGAAACCAAGAGGATATGTCTGTTCCATGTTGTTCAGGGAAGAAACAGTATACATGGAAACGAGAGTCCAGGGGCCAGAGGAAGCCATTAGAATCTCAGTCCCATGAGTTGGTAAATATCTAGGGGAGGAGTTTGGGCCTCCACAGGCCATTGAATTGGTGGGGGGTTGAGCTAATAGTACCTAGATCTTCAAAATGCAAGGACTGACACGTGGGCTTGAAGACATCTCTGGGGATGCAGCAGGAGTCTCCTGCAGTGTGCCTGGCCCACCTGAGGATGGCCCTGAAGGGTCTGGGTCACAAGGCAAAGGATTTAACCTGGAGAATGAGAGGAGAATGGAAGGTGGAAACGAGGCAACAGCCTGCAGCAGGAGAAATATTTAGTGTAAGGGCAGGATCCTTGTTGTAGTCAATTCAGGCTGCTAGAACAACACACCATAGATTGGGTGGCTTATAATCAACAGGACTTTGTTGCTTACAGTTCTGGAGGCTGAAAGTCTCCCGGTGCCAGCATGGTTAGGGGCTGGTGATGGCCCTTTTCTGGGTTGCAGACAGCTGTCTTCTTCTTGTAGCCTCACATGGTGAAAAGAGAGCTAGAGAGCTCTCCGGGACCCCTTTTATAGGGACACTAATCCCATTCATGAGGGCTTCATGCCCATGGCCTAATCACCTCCCAACAGCCCCACTTCCTAATACTGCTCCATTGAAGGTTAGGATTTTATTAGGTTGGTGCAAAAGTAATTGCAGTTTTTGGCATTAAAAGTAATATTACGTGGATTTGAAGGAAAGCAAACATTTAGTTGATATTAATCCCTTTATCGCTGAACTCAGGGTCAATTTGGTGTGAGTGGGCAGGGTAAGAGAAGAGGAAGAGAACACACACACCCCTATACTCCTTCCTGATGTACCCATCTGCATGCTGGCCAGCGACCACGTCCATGCCTCATTTGCCACCTTCATTAAAGCCAGAGCCCCTTACGTTCAAGGAAGCTCACATTCACAGAAACAGCACAGCAGATAAAACAAATGTAAAAGCTATTCTCATGTTTACTCAGGTTTCTCAAACATCACTTATGGAACCCCAATAGATAACCCATGGCAATACTTACTACAATTACTGAATTACTAAAATTTCTTGTCTTCCCCAGTGCTGGCATACCCTAGAACTGCCTCTTCTTCCAAACCCCAACTCCAAACTCTCCCTATTGAAAATTGTCTGCATCTCTACCTCTCTCCTCTTCTCTCTTTGTTCTAGATCAACTGAGCCTCTTCAACTTCTATTTTCATTTCTCTTCCTTTTTGATCATTACCCTGATCCTGCCCAACTGAGGGGAATCAAGGAACTGACCCAACAAGCAGGAATCCTTCTTTTTCCCTTCTGCCTCTCCAGTCTCAATTCTCAATTGTCCTAACTGCATCACAACAAGGATGAGAACAAAGCTGGTGAAACCAGAACTCTCCCCCGAGGGCCGGGGAAGAAAAGCCAATGGGCAAAACTAAATTCACTCTCCAATGAGAAGAGTAAACAAGGCTGGAACACACCTATTATTACATCTTATCACTACTGCTAATAGAACACGCACTTTTCAGGGGATTTAATTTGTGGCTTATAAATTGTCCCAGCAAACTCACAAGTAGGTCCTGCAGTTACTGAGTAAAATCTCCAAGAACCTCTCATATCCAGGCTTCTTAGTGGCTCAGTGGGCGAGGTGTTCATTCTGATATGGCTGCTTTTGCTTTCCCCAGTGGTGTGAGCAGAATGAACAATGCAGACGGCTCCACCTGCCTGAGCTACTAGTGGCCCCACTTCAGAGGCTCACTCGATACCCATTGTTGCTGAAGAATATCTGGAAAAGGAGCATGGACTCTGCTGAGAAAATCATGATCTACTCCATCAAGGAAAAGGTGGAAAAGTCCATCCGTAAGTCCCTGAGATAAGTGAGCTTAATTAAAGAATTGTGGCCTTGTGACTCCTGGAAACCCTCTGGGCTTCCGTCCTAGGAGGTAATTCCGTTGATTTGAGGTCATGGCTCTTGGAAATGTGGATTCGAGTGTGAATGCATTGTAAATCAAATGCACACAGAACAATGGGCTCCAGTCACATCCTGGCGAACCCTATGAGAACTCTAGCACCAAGTTTACACAGGATGTGACTCTGTCTCCAAGTGTTTCCAAGTGAGTTCGGGCAGGAAAAGTTCTACTTCCCAGATAACTGAAGGCACTTTGTTTTTAACAGCCATACTGACCCCACACACAAAGCAAATGGGAGTAAACACCATGGAAAGTGTGTCCAGAGGATAAATTACCATTCGTCATTTCTTAAATCACCGAAAGCCAAGGTCAATGTGAAACTACTGCCAACTGCAATCTTTAAAACTGAAATTTGAGAATAGGAACTGAGCAGGCCCTATGATGACTTAAGTTTGTTTGTGTAACTCTGTATAATTGAAATTCACATAAAGAAGTTCATGATTTATGCCCATAAATGAAGATTTCCTGGTAGGCATCAAAAGGGAACAGTTCAAATTGGTGATATTCAGCTGTACATAATTTTTTTCTTTTACAAATTTAAAAGTAAAATGATACTGCCTGAAACAGGTGCTTTAAAGAAAAAAAGTAAAATGACTGTTTAATTGGGTTTTTCTTCTGTTTTTAAATTTTTTATTCAAATTCTAAAATTACCTGAAGAGCTGGAATTAAGTTTATCAAGCGAATAAGACAAAGAATCTCTTAAAGATGACTTCTTTAAGCTTTAGAAGTAATCTTAAGGATTATTACTCATTTGGATGGGTTTGTGAGGAAAGATAAAGCAGCACCTCTGGAGATTTCTCAGTGAAAGATGGATTCTCATTGTTGAGGGAAGAGATCTGTGTGGCCTCCCTTTATGTCTATTACCTTAAAGATGGTGAATTCTGAAGGGTTCCACTAACAATGTGATTCTTCAGGTCTTTTACTTGCCCTCCATGTTTTCAAAAAACATTTCAAACCCTCAATAGCAATATGTTATTAGAAAACATTGGAAAATGAATATAAACCGTCAGAGAGAAATTGAGTTCCTACCAAAAAAGAAATAATCACCATGATCATGAAGTGAATATATACTTTTATGATTGAGACAAAAACATATGTTTGTCCTTGTTAGTCTGATTTTTTTTCTTCCTCTAATTACAGGCTGTGTGGTCTAGGGAATAAGAGAAAACCACCAAGGATTTTATTAGTAGTATTGAAATAAGAATACAAAATATGCTTTCAACCTACTGAATTAAATTAGCTAAGCTTCATTTTTCTCTGTAAGAGGCTGATTCCAAATTAGTGAGTTTTCTAAGATGCACGAACAGCAAGCAATATGTGAAATGAACTTAATTAATATATTGTCTGGCTCCAGGGGCAGCCAGTGTTTCTAAATGATTCCTGTGGACCTTGGTTAAAATTTGTACTGCAATGTCATATGCACCTAAAAATATACTGACTATGTCTTGTCTTTCAGGGGACTTTGAAGGAAAAGTGAAGTGGCTGGACAATTTCCAAAAATTTAGATATCTACAGGAGATTATAGTGTGGCCACCGCTTTGGGATAGAGATAAAAGGTTTTTCATTCCAGAGGTACAAAAAAAAAAATCAATTAGAACTTATGTCCATTTCTGGAATCTGGGCATTCAGATAGAAATACAATCATCTTAGATGTCCCCATCTGTCCACTTGAAGAATAAATCTAGTTTCACGAACAAGAAGTAAAGTCTTCATCTGTAGGGCATTGTATGCGGGGAGGCTGAGGTCGCTGTGCCATTCTTATGATGGTCTTTCTGAGAGGTTTTTTTCATTGTTTCCCGTTCCCATGTCCATCTGCTGGCATTTCCAAATGTCATGAACTTTCTAGATGGAGTTAATTGCCCCAGCTTTTTAAACATGTTCTCTTCCAATCACTAACAACATCTCTTTTATTTTCTCCCTTGTTTTACAAGTGTTTGAAACACATTTTTAAAGAACAGACGGCAGAAAACATCTTGTCACCAACCAACAGACACCTTCTCTATGAAGGAAAATTAACTCTTGCAGATAAATAACTGCTTCCTTTAAAAACCCAACATCTGTGCCGCCTTGTAGCTTGTTTGACTGCCAGTAATTGAAGAGCAGGAGGAATTGTGTTTGCCTATGTTCCAGGTGATGGAGGGTGTGAATCAGAGAGTACCCTATGGAGTCACACAGACTCAGGCTTGAATGAAGACTTCACAACATAACTAGCTAGGTACCCTCTGTTTTCGCTCTGTAATGGGATAACTGTAACTATTCCATAGGATTGTTAAAACAACATACGAGAACAACTTTGCTCATGGTCTGGAATCTAGTAAACGCTCAGTCAATGGCAGCTGTTATCATCACAATCGTTGTACTCCTCCAATGAGCCAGACAATCAAGCTCTCAAATGTTTATGGAGAATCTACTATATTATATAGTACAAGTTGTGCTAGGTAGGTACCATTGGAAGATGTAAAAACTCATTCTGTATAATTCTTTCCCTCTAGTTGGGAAGCTCTGCCTTATTACCAGACCTGCAGGATAAGTTCAGAAAAGAAGAGAGTCCTTGAGGCTGGAGTGCCCTGGAGAGGCTTCGTGCAGTCCGTGGGACTGGAGGTGGGCTTGGAGGGGCAGGAAGGATGAGGTCAGTGGAAGGACAGGAGGGAGGTCATTCAGATAAAGAGCACAGCCGGAGAAGTCTTGGAGGCAGAAGCCCCCGGAGAAACTTAGTTTCTGGCAGAGTACATAGGAAGCCAAGCCTCTGGGGCTGACTGCCTGGCTCACTCCCTGCCCAGCCTTTTCTGCCTGTACAACCTTGGGCCGTTTACAGTGATCTCCTGTGCTTCAATTTACCTTTCTTTATTGTGAGGATTAAATGAACCAACAGATGTATAAGCACTCAGAAGAATGATTGACACAAAGTACATGCCCAGTAAATATCATGATGATCAGAGAGGCTGCCTGGCTGAAATAAGATTTGGAATCATTTGTTTATTCATTTCTGCACAAAAGCTTGACCAGGCACTTACTGAGTGTGAAGTCCTGTGGGATGGGATGTTGCCTAACAGTGGTGATGTGATATCTGGTGGGGAGGGGCTGGGAAATAATCCCTTAATACGTGTATATTGAAACTCTGCTCTATTTTAGAGGTAGTCTGGATGTCAGGTTAGGACATAATCCCCACCTGGCAGCTGTTAAATAAGGAAGGTGGACATGTCCAGCATTTTATATCCAAGGGCTTTTTCATACATTGTCTCTTTCCAGTAGGTTAAATAGAGAAGTTGCTTTTAATCCCTTGTTATAGGTGAGAGATATGGGGCTCAGGGAGGTTCTATATCGTGCCCAAGCTCACCTGGTGGGTAAATGACAGAGTACCAGCTGGAGCCAGGCTGCCTTGGTCCAGCTGGCTTCCAGAATCAGAGCAACTGCCTTGGAAACCAAAGAGAAGGACCCATCCAGGAAACTGCAGGCAACCAGAAGTCACTGAGCTCCCAGACAGGGAAGTGATAGGTTAAAAGGGTGTTGAAGAAAGCGTTGTTAATAAGCAGTGTTCAAAATGGCATAGAGGAGACCAAAGCAGAGAGATCAGTGGTGAAACCGGAAGTTCAGTGGTGAACAGGGCGAGGCGAGAAGACTCTGGGCCTGTCTGTTGCTCTACCATTTTTAACATGTGGTCCACCCACCCCCCACTTTCATTTGAAAAGATAACAATTTTAACTTTTCTTTAATGTTATTTACAACTTCAAAGTAATTATATTTTATGACAAGAACAAATCAAAGTAATAAAGCAAAACATTATCTGTGTTCCCGCATGTATCTTTACCTCCAAAATTAGCCCCACCTGAAATTATGCGAGACTTTGGTTCACTCCTTCCCTCTTCCTACCTACCTCCCAGTACTGCAAGATGCACCAGCTTCTCCTAAAACATTAGAAATGGGCATGATAGCAAAGGACATGGGAGATATTGCAAAAGCAAAACCAGGAGGACTTTATGATCGACAAAGTGGATGAAGAGGAAATGAGTATCAAAAACTGTTCTAATCTATGTATCTGAAAGTTTTGTTGATAATGTCGTGAGTGGTAGAGGGAGTGGGTCAGGGAGTCAATTTTAGGGTTCAGGTTTGGGCATAATGAGAACCCACATGGAAGCTGGAGGAGCAGCTCCTGGTGAGTGAAAGTCTAAGTCAGATGTGAATTCATGCATCGCGTGGGTTCAAAGTGACTGTCATAGATGTATGGGTTGGAAGCTCACCCAAGAAAGACTCTTTACAGACTCAACTTTTCCAGAAAATGCTTCTTGTACAGTCAAATGTGGTAGTATGGAGATGAACTACGTAATGTCACTAACACCAGGCAATTGTTTAATGGCATATGCTGTGTTAGTCAAATTCCATCAGAGATGGAGACTCCATGTGATGTAGTCTACATGGTATCAAGTCAAGTGCAAAGTCCTGAGACTGGACTCAGATTTGAGCATGGAGATTTGATGGGGCAGGGTGATAGTGTTAGAAGAAACAGGACATTTCACTTCTTGGTCTTTTGGCTAAGATCAAGTGAGGAAAAAAGGACATCATTTTAAGTAAAAAAAGCATTGAACCAACAGTCAGGGGATCTAGCACCAATTGTAGGCTTTGGGAAAATTTAAATTCTCTTATTCTCTTTTGTAAATGTTATTGCTGCTGCTGATAATGATGATGACAATGAGGATGAAAATGATGTGATGAAACCTAACACATACTGTGTTTCCGAATTTCTCCCAGCCTTAAAAACTGTACTCTTATAATCAAATAAGTATATGTTCTCATTCCCAGAAGGTACACATTTTCATAATTTGTTTCATAACTTGCTTCATGGAAAACTAGGGCCCCAATAGATGGTAGATAAAATAATTATCACTTTCTAGAATAATGTCTGGAACATTATCTAGAATAACATCTGGAACACGTAGAAGGTGTGCTCCCTGCCTGTTTGTCAAAATAAAATAGTTGAAATTAGAAGGAGAAAACAAAACTATTTCATTTTGACAATGATCATTGAGCTGACGCATACATGAGTAGCAGAAGATGGGAATAGCAAATTTTACAGGTTTGAAGGTTGCTGTGGACTGAATTGTGTTCCTCCACTAATCACATGTTGAAGCCCTAACGTCCAGTATGACTATACTTGGAATAAGGAAGAAACGCAGGTAAAATGAGGGACTCAGGCTGGAGCCTTTATCTGATAGGATTAGTATCCTAATCAGAGCAGGCATCAGAGAGCTCACTCTCTCTGTTTGCCATGTAAGAACACATCCAGAAGGTGGCTATCTGCAAGCCAAAAAGAGAGCCCTTATCAGGAACCGAATCGACCAGCACTTTGATCTACTTCCTAGGCTCCAGAACTGTGAGAAATAAATTCGTATTGCTTAAGCCACCCTGTCTGTGGTATTTTGCTATGGCAGGCTGAGCTGGCTGTTCACAGGTCTAGTGCTGTACCATTCCTAGCCCTGTATATCAGTTGTCGTATAGATTCAGCCACTGGAGACAGACAGGTTAAAAAAGATAGTTTATTTCTCTCTTGTTAAGTTTCAACCTATATGACAACTCCACTCCATGAAGTCGTTAGGAATCCAGATTCCTGCTGTCTTATTCCCAAATCTAGGGTATTGCCTTCTTCTATGTGGCCCAAGATGACTCACCAATATGTCTGCGTTCCACTCAATGAGAAGGAGAGACAGGGACAAGAGAGCTTAGCCCTGCCCTTCATGAATATGACTCAGAAGTTGCATGCTTTGGCTCACATTCCGTTGGTCAGAATTTAGCTCCCTGGTCATATTCAGCAGCAAGGAAATGTAGTCTCTATTCTCTGAGGATGGGGACTCACTAAAACTTGGGGATTCCACTGCTACAAGAGAAGGGGAGAATGGTTTTCAAGGGACAACCAGAAGTCTTTGTCACAACTTGATTTATGAAAAGTTAAGTTTTTAATATGATTTTAAAAAAAACTATTCAAGGACTATTTAATTTGAATAAAATACCTGATTTCTCCCCTATGCAAATATAGAAAAAATCTTTTCTCTAAACTTAAAGAATGAGAGGGGATAGAAATGAATCCTAAATGTTTTATCTACTACTTTAAATCTTCCAGGGGTAAAAATATGTAAGAAAGAACTTCTAGAACAATATATATATATAATCTAAATAGAACAAGCCGAAAAAATTTACTGGGTTTTCCTATGATTACTCTAAGCACTTGTCACATCCCCCTCTAAAAACCTTTTCCTCCGAAATCACTTAAATTTAACCCTTTTTTCTAATTTCTAAGGGATAGAGTAAAATAAGGAAGGAGATGCCTTATTCTAATACTTGGTTTCTCTTCTACTACTATTCCCTTCTTAGGGAAAACTGAAGAAAAGCTATTTGCCTTAAGTAACTATTAAAACTAATATCAGAAAAGTTTATAAATATGAAACACATGGAGAATATCTAAACATTTATAGACACTTTCTAAAACTTGAGAAATAAGTAGTTTTAATGACTCTCAACCTAGGCCGCCATAACAAAATATCACAGACAGGCTGGCTTAAACAGCAGAAATTTGTGTCTTACAGTCTGGAGGCTGAAAAGTCCCAGGCCAAGGTGATGGCAAATTCAGTTCCTGATGAGCGCTCTCTTCAAGACAAGGAGTGGGGGACAGGGTGGGGGTATCCGGTGTCTCAAAGAACACTAATGCTACTGGATCAGTGCACTAGCCTTATCACCTCATTTTACCCTAATTACTTTCTTACTCCAAATGCAGCCACCCTAGGGGTTTAGGGCTTTAACACACGAAATTTGAGTGACACAGTAGCATAGTTCATAGCAGTGAGAAAATGCCTTTTCTCTGGTTATGTGTGCCTTTGCCAATAACCACCCAGAGGAATCTAGAGGCAAAAATGCTGCAAGATCAATCAGTTGATGGATTTACCCTCAGCTTAGTTGAAGCCACTACAAATAACATCTGAGTTATCTTAGATTCAAATGAGACACATCATAAATTCAATGTCTTTAATGCTGGAAGCTTGGCCTCTCATCAAGTCTCTGCTTTAGGAAGAAATCAATTCAACATTGAGGCAGGCAGCTTTCTGACCTACATGATTGGAGCCCCTGGGGTGCTCCAGTTTTGTTTTCTAAGGAATTCATTGATAAAAAAAAAAAAAAGAAAGAGAAAGAAAGGAAAGAAAGAAAGAGAAAGAAAGGAAAGAAAGAAAGAGAAAGAAAGAAGAAAGAAAGAGAAAGAAAGAAGAAAGAATGAGAAAGAAAAACTCTTCTACTTAACAGTTTCAAGTCCCCATTTCAGCTTCTCTTTTTTTCCTCAGAAAGCACAAGATTCCTAGATGTTTATCTGTTTCTCTTCAATGATTTCCTCTTAGTTACGAAAACTAAGCGCAACAAAAAGGTAAAATGCTGCTATTTCAAAATACGTTTCTAAATAAGTTTGCTAAATGAGTTTAGAAATATTTCTAAATAAATTGTGGTAAAAATATGAAATATAATCTTATACATCGAGCTGAATCTTTTCATCTAAAAAATGAAGGCAATATAAACTATTGGGTTTTTTAGTCATAAAGCTCTGAATTAAATAAATAAATGAAACAAAAAAATGCAAGTTGCATTTCTCAAGGATGTCAAAAGAGGAATACATTTTTAGAACAACTTAATCTATAAACTTGCAAGCTAAGTCCCAGAAGCCGCAGGACTTTGCCTGACCTACCTAAGCAAAGTAACCCAAAACATCTTTGTCCATTTTGGCCTGTTCCTTTTCTGAATTGGCCACCACAACAAAAATAGCCTGAGTAGGGCCCCTCTGAACTGTCTACTGTCTTGTGTCGAGGTAGTATTCAACACTCATTCTGCTTTGAAAGCTCACATTATTTCTGAGAAATAATGATTTGCGGGTGGAGGAGAGAGGGAGCCCTGATCTCTCAGTGTCTACCTATATAAAAAGCGTAGAAGCCAAACATGTATGTAGCATCACAGACTAAATGAGTAAACTGGGAGCTAGAGCTGCAAAATCTCTATAGGGAATAGGGATTTTTTTCACGTACTTAAGTATTATTTGTTACTATTATTGTTGTTGTTATTTTTACTACCCATTAAGCCACTGGTCTGCTGCTGGTCCCCAAAAGGCTTTCTGTCTAATTTACTGTTTCACAGTCTGTTTCCTGAATGGTGTGTTTGAGTGGTATCAAGTAGGGAAGTTTCTCTAAGGCTCCCAGACACCTGCTCTGAGAGGTGGGAAGAGGAATGCAATGTCTTCAACAGTCGGAGATATCTAACGTTGCTTTATTCCATTCATTTCTTTACCAAGTGACTAGCCTTACATAGATAAGATCATGAGACTAGCTATGTCGTATCTTTTAATAAACTAAGCTTCTACATGGCATGTTGGTTAGTTGAGCTAAATCTTTAAGCAATAAAATAGATACCCATTAATCAATCTATGAATAGCTAATCGGTGGTTGGGGAGGGAATGGGTGTATGAGAATATTAAGAGTCACAGTTTCGGAATTTGTATGACCTCCCATTTTAAGTTACTCAGACTAGCATGTCTGAACAAGTCAAGTTCTGAAAAATCTCTACCCCCTTCAAAAAAACCTTGATGCTTGCATAGTTGACCTTCACGTCAAATAATGGTACAAATCAGAGTATATGAATTAATGGCAGCCCATGTTGATCATATAATAAGCTGATATTCTGGTTTTATGCGTCACAAGTTGATTCCTAAAGTAAGGAATTGTATCAGTTTACATGCCTCTTTGCTATTTTATGTACAATTTATACCATGCAGGTCACAATTTTTAATTTTTACCCCCTTTTAAAAAATCACCATCTTATGTGTTCAAAACAGTTTCAATTGTTTATAAATTCTAGAGCATGGAATCTATTTAGAATTCAGTGTTAGATCCCAGGCATACAGTTGGCCAAAGTGAGGCCCCCTTTCTCATTCATCAAACTCAATACTATAGAGAGATTAAGACACTAGGAATGAAGAACTTCCCATTGACATGAGGGTGATTTAAATGTTTCCCAGTTATGGATATCAACCATTATTTATTCAGGTAATGAAACTTGGAGATCTGAAACACTTTGCTGCTGGACATGGTGGCTCACTCCTGTAATCCCAGCACTTCAGGATTGAATCTATTTGCTTACAGATGCACTTTAGATAAGTGTGCCAATATTTATTTCCTGTTTATTGCATTATTTTTCTTGTTAATTTCAGAAACTTGGAGGCTCAGACCCTGGTTTAATGTGTCCTTCTTTTACTCCTGAGTTGCAAGCAGTAATAAAAGACGGTGGTTCGTGTACAGTACTCGATCAGCCTATTCCACTAGATAGATTGGTAGTCAAAAATATTGAACCGCTCCATGTGTCAGGTATGTGTCTATTTTCATTATTCAGCTCATCTGTTTGCCATCACAGAGTTTTATATTGGCCTTTCTTGGTAGCAGGACGTAAATCCAATTTAAGTCTTCATAAAAACAAGACTGTGTTCCTATGTGTCTATATATCTTTCACTTTATGAATTAGTTATGGTGTCCAGTGCTTGAGTGATAGCTCTATTACTTGCTAGCTGTATGACCTTAGACAAGGCACTTCAGTTTTCTAAGCCTTTGCAAAATAGGGATAATAATATCTATTTCAGTGAGATTCTGTGAAAATTAAATAACAAATGTGATGCATTCAATAAATGATAGTTGCTACTAGTATTGTTATTATAGTATCATTAATACTATTGCTATTATTAAAACACTGAGAAACCACGACCAGACATGCAAGAGTAAGATATTTTATTACCCTCTATTAAAATCATTATGCCAGAAATATATATAGATTCATATATATATACACACACATATATATATGCATGTATCTACATGACACATGCATCAGAAATATGTATCATTTTTAATCTTTTATTCAAGTATTTCTTAAGTATCTCCTGAGAGCCAGGAACTCAGCAGGCCCTGCAGATACAAAGATGAATAAGAAACAGCCGTTGACCTTGGGGAGCTCTTAGAATAATGAAAGATCAGTAAATCCTCTGTCAGAAAAGCCCTGGCACTCTGAGTTACTCAAGGACATTTCAGTCTGCTCAGGGCTTGAGTGGGCGGCAGTGTTCAGGAGGAAGCAGACACCACTCTGCCTTGGCTAGAGACTCCTAGACTAGCTGAGGCCAGGCAGGTGGGGACTGACTTCCTGTCCCCATAGAGGGGCCGGAAAAGAGAAAGCGCTCACCATCCGCCTCAATTCCCATCCCAGCAGCCAAGCCCAGAGCTTCGGTGACGAGCGTAGGACTGACTCATACAAAATAGAGAAACCTTAAAGAGTGAATGAATGAATACACAAACAATAGTAGCAAATACTTACATAGTTATGCTACATAACTAAGTTATATATTTAAATGCTGGCCGGGTGCAGTGGCTCATACCTATAATCCCAGTACTTTGGGAGGCCAACATGGTAGGATTGCTTGAGGCCAGGAGTTCGAGACCAGCCTGGGCAACATAGTGAGACCCAGTCTCTTATTAAAAAAAGAAAAAATAGGCTGGGCGTGGTGGCTCACACCTATAATCCCAGCACCTTGGGAGGCTGAGTTGGGCAGATCACCTGAGGTCGGGAGCTCGAGACCAGCCTGACCAACATGGAGAGACCCTGTGTCTACTAAAAATACAAAATTAGCCAGGCGTGGTGGCGCACACCTGTGATCCCAGCTACTCTGGAGGCTGAGGCAAGAGAATTGCTTGAACCTGGGAGGTGGAGGTTGTGGTGAGCCGAGACTGAGCCATTGCACTTCAGCCTGGGCAACAAGAGTGAAACTCCATCTCAAAAAAAAAAAAAAAAATAGTGAGGCACAGCAGCACACACTTGTACTCCCAGCTACTCAGGAGGCTAAAGCTGGAGGATGGCTTGAGCTTAGGAGCTCGAGGCTGCAGTGAGCTATGATTGCCACTGCACTCTATCCTAGGTGACAGAGTGATACCCTGTCTCTAAAAGTAAAAATAAATAAATTGTAAAAATTTTAATGCCTTACATATATTAACCCATGAATTAATATAACCTCTCTCTCCAAGAGCAGAAGGGAAGCCTGTATCCAGAAAGATAGCCTCTGCCTCCTGTGTCCATTCTTTCTATTTTCAGTAAGATTTGCTGAAAGGTAACAGGGCAGACCTTAAAGCCTCTTGTATTTAACTTGACTGGGACCAAAGTCTATGTAGGCCAAAATCTGCCAAGGCAGACTGCGGTTCAGGAGCAAGCCACAAAAGGAGTATGTCAAGGTTGCAAAACCTTTGCTTGGTGAGTGTGCTCACTTTCAGTGTGAGCTTCTTACCTGCCCAAGGGATGGCAGACGAATGTAGATAAAACAAAGCTTCAGTATGTGGCGGCTGGAAATCTTTTCTGTGATTTGTTTAGTTTACTTTTTCATGGGGAAAAAATATCATAGAAGAGGGCATCCTGTGCTAGGAATTTATTCTCCTACTACAGTGGCTATAGTTATAGATTATGATATAGTTATAGTTATAGTTAGTTATAGTTATAGTTAGTTATAGTTATAGTTATATGCTACAGTTATAGTTATAGATTGTGGCCTGACACATAGACTTGAGTAAAGGAAGGTGCCAGAACACCCATGAGGAAGAGGAAGCAGCTCGGCTGAGGGTTCAGTGTAGTCACAACCCTGCCAGGTTTAAGACGAACTTTATGGGAAATCTAATGTCACCGGATTACCTTGAAAGATGCAAGTTTTTTCTCCTCTATTTCTTCTTTTTTCTTAATTAAAAGATCTTTTTAAAAACATTATGCTTCTGGGACCAGGCGTGGTGGCTCACGCCTGTAATCCCAGTACTTTGGTAGGCTGAGGCAGGCCGATCACTTGAGATCAGGAGTTCAAGACCAGCCTGGCCAACATGGTGAAAAAATACAAAAAAATTAGCCAGGCGTGGTGGCACACACCTGTAATTCCAGCTACTCGGGAGACAAAGGCACGAGCATCACTTAAACCCAGAAAGTAGAGGTTGCAGTGAGCCAAGGTCGCACGACTGCACTCCAGCCTGGGTGATGGAGTGAGACTCTGTCTCAAAAAGCAAAAACAAAGCAACTATGCTTCCACCTTTTGTATTTTCTGACTTGTAACTACCATCTCTTGTTCCTTTTAAAAATATTTTTCTCGTTCCTTGGGTCTATTAACTTGACTAATTAGATACAGTACATGGGCAGAGCAGCTGTAGAGTAGGAAAGAGTAAATGAGGACAAGAGAGAGATTGAGCTCTGGAGTGGCAGACCTAATTCCAAATCCTGGCTGTATCATTTATAAGCTCTGTGAACTTGGAAAAATTAATATGTTTCTGCATTTACAAGTAGGAATTAGCTGACCTATCTCATAGGGTTGCTATGTAGAGAAAAACATAGTATGGTGCCCAATATAGAGAGAATGCTTTAAAATTGTCAATTATTGTATTAGAATGTCAGTAAAAAAAGAGCTATCCTTGCCTATATATTATACTCTCTCTGAATTGTATTTTACAGGCCTAGCTTAGGAGGTCCTTTTATTTATAAAGTCCCTTGTACCCATACTACAAACCAAATGGAGCAAGGATGCCTGGAGTAACCTGGAAGCACAATTATAGTTTTTGAGGAAAATGAATTCCAAAAACCAGCCAAGAACAATGACCTGAGCTTTAAAGCCTCACTTGCTACGGGGAATTTATAAGGCAAAGAATTAGAGAGTAAAACACAGCCAGCTTTTTTTTTCCCCAGAAAGTCCTCTCGCTGCAGAGAAGCTGGACAGAATTTTATGGCCTCTCCTTAACAGACTTTATTTTTTGTAGTAGAATTTAGGAATTAGGATGTTTAGATTGTTATGAGTATAATCTGTGATACTGGGGTAGTTCTTGCAGTTAAGAAAATAAGTATTGTATTCACCTGGATTCTGAAAGCAGCCCAACCCCCCTCAGATAAGCCTGAGTTAAACTAAATTCAACAAATAGGAATAGTGACAGCAGACAAGCATCAGCTTAATGATCAGCAAGAATATGTCACTTGCTCACTTTTTCTCTTCCCTGAAGTACTTGATATGGGCAGGAGACAGCCCTGGCCTGTTTTTGTTTGTTTGTTTCTAAACACTGACTATAGAAAGAATGTATAGGGCGGGTGCGGTGGCTCATGCCTATAATCCTAGCACTTTGGGACGCTGAGGCGGGCGGATCACGAGGTTAGGAGTTCGAGACCAGCCTAGCCAATATAGTGAAACCCCCGTCTCTACTGAAAACACAAAAAAATTAGCTGGGCGTGGTGGCAGGCACCTGTAATCCCAGCTACTCAGGAGGCTGAAGCAGAACTGTGTGAACCTGGGAGGCAGAGGTACAGTGAACCGAGATCCCGCCACTGCACTCCAGCATGGGCGACAGTACGAGACTTCGTCTCAAGAAAAAAAAAAAAAAAAAAGAAAAAAGAAAAAAGAATGTATAAGCTTCAGGACTGTGTTGTATTAATAATTCAAAGAAGAGAATTTCATTTTAAGCGCTCCTGCTATATTAGAAAAAGAAATCTGCTCTCCCACTATCTTTTCTTTGAGACCAGCTAGGAAATGACAGAACAGGCTTTCTTTTGCAAACACAGAAACCATGCCAACGTCTCTTTTTGTTTTGTTTTACATTTCACCCAGTTTGGTGGATGCTGGATTTTATTTGAGTGGTTTTTGGCTTTTCTTGGCCTGAAGTATTCAGGTGGTTTTGTATTTTTGCCACATCTTGATTTGTTTATAAACTTTGGTTGGATGTGACTTCCCTTTAAACACAAAAATAAAATTTTTTAAAGGAGTGGTGAGGAACAAAAAAGAAAATATTATATTGTTTTGTATATTTTTATTATCTATATTTTCACGCACAAAAAAATCTACCTCATATGTTTAGCTTGTTCTATGAGCAGGGGCCCCATTACTTAAGCCATAGTTGCATTTCATCAAGTATCAGAAGTCATTAGCTAAGGAAGAAAGGGTTTTGATAGTAGAGTAGGCTTTATTTGGATATAGTAGTGGGGTCTTGGCATTGAGATAAAATTAAAAAAAAATTATAACCTACATAAACCTCCCACCCTCGTTAAAACAGAAACAAGCCAAATAGAAAACAAACCCCAGGTTCTTGTACTAAGAAATTGTTTGGATTTCATATGAAATGATTTGGCTTTTTGTCTTTGTAATATCTTTTTCTAGTCTTTGGGCTGAGAAATGCTTTTCTTATACAACATGAAAACAGATATCGGCAGTGTACAGCAGCATTCTTATTACGAGCCCAAACGGAAAACATCAAAGTATGTATTTTAACTTTGTAGGTCTTTGATTCTTCAGAGTTTATATAAGCTCACCCCACGCCTCTTAAGTAACAGTGCATGGAAAGTTTTGTGTTTTTCTCTCACCCACTTGGGAAGGGCAGATTTGGGAGGAGGGGAGGGGTACATCTAGTCCATATAATGCTCAAAAGCCTCAGTATTGACAATTTCCTCACACTTGCAGGGTTGAGGAACAATATCCTCACGCTTGCAGAGTTCTCCTGCAGAAGCTCAAGAACTGCTGTTTCTGTAAGAAATGGGGGGAAGAATTGATTTGGATTGCATGATGAACTTTTAAGATGCTCCAATCAATTTCCCAAAGTGCATACAATAGGATATTAGCTTAAGGAGGGCCTGGTGCAATAATGATCCCTGTCAAGTCAGCTTGTCAACCTTTGAAAAACTGCCATTGTTTTTACAGCTATGGAGTTGAAAGAGCAGCTGCCTGACTCTGGTTTCTCTGTCTTCGAAGTTTCTATTTTTGCATTTCCCCTGGTAGGCTTTCATCATAGCTACAATGTGGCCAGACAACAAATGCAATATTCAATTTCCTGGGTCACTGCCCTCAGTCTCTTTCAAGTTATACTACAGGTTAAGAACTTGTTTCCACAGAGAATAGAAATTCCAGCAATGCCACTTGCAAACTACATATATTCTCAGTGCTCATTTTTCTAATGAGTTATCATTGACTATTGTTTCTTGATTACTCATAACTGTTATCCAACATGCATACCATACTCATTTAGCCCATCTGCATTTTCCTGTAAGATTAGAAATATTTATATTAGATGTAAGAAAGAAAATGGGAAACATATGCAAATGTTTCATTAGTCTTCAGTTTAAAAGAGCTGGTCAATAAATACAGCAAAAAATATTAGCCCAAATATGTGAGAAATTGTCAGCTTAACATTCTAATCTCTATTTATGTATTTTTTTCTTTTTTCAACAGAAAACATGGATGGCACAAATAACAACTGCAATTTCTTGCTTTACCAGGAGTCAGGAAACCAAGAAAATATCTTTATTCACATTGCCTGCAGAATCCTCTGAAATTTAGGGACCTAAAACAAGTGGCATGCCTTTTTAGAAGATTAGCGTTTAAGGTATTATTTCATTCAAACTTTTATAACACTTAGATAGTGATAAGCTAGAAAGAAATTTGCATTTTAAAGAAGTTTCAGAATTTGAAAATTTGAGCTAGGAAAATCCTCAGTATAGAGGAATAATGACTGCAACAAATTTGAACTCTGAGGAATTTCTTGACAAATATATACTGACATCCAGATTACCTTCTAATGCTTCCGTCAGGTTTGTAAGAGGTGTGGGTGAAGAAAGGTGCTAGTTTGTGAATGATCATATAAATGGAGTATCAGAAGAAAAACAATGTCCACTGCTTGCATCCAATATGAACTCCAGTATCTTACTCTGTATCGATAAAATAATGAAACCAATTTTCCTTCATGGCTTGTCAATCAGTCTTAACCGCTTTATAGTCCTACCTCAAACATAATGATAAATCTTTAGATACAAAGCTTCATTGTTCTTTTAATATACAAAGCAATAAATAAGGACTACATTTAAATAGCAGTTTTAAAATTCCTATTCTCAAACTCATCTCAGGTATACTTTATAGTACTCTAATGTGGAAGTAGAAAATCCCAAAGACTAAATTCCACTACTTTAAGATAGGAAGAAAAAAAAAAATCTGGCTTTCACCAGTTAACACTTTTGCATGGCTTTTCTTGGCCTGTCGTGAAGTGTACAGATTTTCATATACATAGTAAGGTATCTCTTAACTTTATTTTTTGAAGAATGATGGTGTTTGCCATAAAAATATTTTCTGGTTTTTATTGGGGTGTGTGTGTGTGTGTGTTAGCACAGTACAGTCACTTAATTTTATTTGGCAGGACTTCAAATTTCTTCAGAATTTTTATCATGAAAGGCAGTTTGAATAATTATTATATTATTATGGCAGTATATATACTATTAACTACATTCAAGGAACTAGTTCTTAGGGTCAGATTATTGCATCAAATAGAAGTCCACAAACTTCCATTTCAGGCTCGTACCTTTTGCAGTTTGCAAAGTGAAAGTAGTAAATTTATCAAATTTGGCTGCAAGACAACTGAAGCCTTAGCTGATTTTGTTAAGCTGAAGAATGGGATAGAGAGGATAATGTTTGGGCAAGGCATGTGCACAGTAATTCTTTGAGGAAGGTGAAATTTCACCAGGCAAACAGAGCAGTAAAGACAAGTGCAGCAGAAAGGCTTTTGTACAAGGCAAGCACTATTAGAATGGAGACTAATAATCTCTTTATAATAATGTCAGACATTTAATAGAAGAAAAAATAAAAGGAAAATCTGGAGGACAGTAACTATTGTTGATAGCTAAGAATAAATGAGGTGGGGAGAAGGCAAAGGGGAGAATAGACTTCAAGCTTCAAGCGAATTCCTAGAGATGGCATCTGGATGGGACTGAAAGCAGTTATGTCCAGGAGAATACAATATAGATTATGCAAGAGAAAATTTTATAAAGAAATTTCTGGCTGAAAAAAATTTTTAAATTAACAATCATCTTGCAAATGTGTAGACAGATATAAACTAACCTCGGAGGTGAGCAGTGGACTAGGACGAGGTGACCTCTCAAATTCCTTTAGTCCCATGAATCCAGCAACCACAGACTTATATGTATAAAGGTAGTTTTCTCCCTCTGAATCTCATTAAAGGGAGAGACAGACTGACTAAATTAACAAAATATGTAAAACAGCTCAAGAATACGCTGCACATAAACTGGAATTCTATAAAGCTCACAAAATAACATGTCTAATACACAATCTATTAGATGTTTGAGGATATGCACATTAAACTCTTTGGAGGGTTCAGAATGAAGCACATTCTAATGAAGGGACAGTGCGGGTCAGAACAAAAACCATTCTAGAACCGTAGCTCCCAGGAAGAAGAAATAGCGAAAAACAATGGCACATTGGGCCTTCCAAAAAGTACCTTTGGGGAGGGGAGGGAGAAAAAAAATATAAATAAATAAATAAATAAATAATAAATGTTTTAAGTATCTTTAAATGATCATCTGGGTATTAAGCGCAGATACACAATGAAATAAGCAGTTAATTACATATTTTTTATATGTTTTTAGTTTTGTTAATTCTCTACAATATTAAATGGAATGTCTAAAGCAAAATGGCATTAATAATTTCTCTTGAGATCAGGAATTTAATTACTATTCTAAATTGAACAACATTAAAACACCACTGTCTATATCCAAGTGCAAAGTCCTAATATTCTGTAAATAAATTAATGCAAAATGGTTAATACAGTGTTCTCTCTTTTGTTAGACAAAACAATTTATAGTCACAGAATACAACTAGTTTAGAAAGAAATGTTTTTAATATAATATTTAAACATATTAAAAAACAAAAGCAACAAGTCAATAAGGATCCTTCCATTGTTCTTTATACAGATTTAAATGCTGTCATGTACTTTATCAGTTACATTTATAATTAATAACCTTCCAATCACTGAGTTTAGAAATTGCAGTATTTACTGAGCTAACCTTTCTCACAAAATAAGGCACAACTACATGATCACAAGTAGTAAACACAATACAAATAATGAACCCAAAAACTAAATGAGAAAATGTTCATGCAAAAGTATCTACAGAAGTTATGAATATATGATCCAGTTCAAGGAATTACAGAATGTCATATACACAACTGCATTGTGTTACAATAAATTTATTACTTCTACACAGAAAGAACTTAGTGACTTCTAATTCTATTTTATACAATTTTACATAAATTTAGTAAGTTTATGCACAATATTCACATCTGCAACAATAACAAACTGATCATTAAAATTCAGGCTAAGGGCAATTAAGACACGATAATGTGTGGCACACTATAATTACAGAATACCATTCATCAAGCTCATGTCTAGGAATACTATAATGGTGGCACATTTAAATCTTATGGATCAAATCATCCATGATTTTATAGCCAAAGTGCATTTTTTTAAAAAAAACTCCTATAGTCAAACAGGTCATGAATATCAAAATATATGATCATAATTTGCTCTCTACTTAAAAGCTAAACATTTTTATGCAAATGTAAGGTTAAAAAAAGTGGCTTTAAAGTTCTCAAAACTATATAAAATAATCATAAAGACTTTTTAAGAGAGATGGGAAAATAACAAATTTGGCAGTTACTATTTAACATTACTCTCAGGAAACTATTAAAGTAGATAATTCCACATTAAGAGGTAGTTGAACAAAATGTTATTTATACACTGCATTGAGGTTTTTGTGTTTGTTTCCCTCATTTTTTCTTCAAAGGAACAAATCCTATACCAGCAGCTTTGTCTTCTATTAAAAAAAAGTCTGTAGGTATAGTTTATTGTACACTAACCCAGCAAGACTTAATTTTAACTCACATTCTGTGCCGGGGTTTGGAATTTACTAACATTATGTCAATGTGCTTTTCATTAAAGCCAAGAGCTGTACATGCCAGCTTTAACTCACTGACAAAATAATAGTACCAGCAAACATGTAAAATGTACAGCCAATAATAAGGACTTCAAAGATGACTTTTTAATTAAAAGGAAAAAAATTTAAATTTTTGTTTCCAAAACACATTAAATTGGGGAGAGTTAGTAGCAAAAAATGTTGGGTTTCATTTCTATTATCAGTATAGTAGCCTATGGTAGGTAAATTACTCGGGACTTATGAAATGAAATTAGATAAAAATGAGAAAATCATTCAAACACCTATATATGGTTACTTGTTGTCTTACAATTTTTTTGTGAATATGTTGGGGGTAAAGCGAAGACAGACAGAAGGCCTGGAGGGTGTCCAATTAGGAGACAAAGTGAACAAATATTAAAACCCAGATTTCTCATGGAATTTTATTATCTCAAAAAAAAAAAAAAAAACAGTGGTGCTGTGAACATCTGTGTTTTTCCAGCACACTTATTAAGTTATTTATATGTAAAAGTATAGAATTAAAACTATTTGGAAGGATTTATAAGTATATAAAAATGCATAAATAGTTCAGTTTATATTATCCAACTATTATTTTTAATAAAGAGCCACTGTATTTCTTCATTATATACGCTCAAGGATATATGTTTATCCAAGTCCAGGGACTTAATCAATGTTCTTAATACCTAATGACAACAGGGTTTACTTAAATTTTTTTTTAAATAATTAAATGAATATGTAGTGATCTCTTTCAGTTTACATACATTGTAGGTATAGCATAAATATAATTTCATTTCAGAATATTTGAAAGCAAATGCATATTATAAACTGTTTATCATAAATGAAACATTAACTACTGTTATAAAATGATTGCACTGAATGAATGTATAACTACATTTCTTCTCTAGAAAGATTAATAAACCAATATTAATAACTTCTCTCTTGAGATGTTTTACAATTTTCCAAATTAATAAGACTATGCTAAATTAAAGTTCCATTCCATTGTTCAGCATATAAATAAGCTAATTCTTAATTATCCTTAAGGTGCTCAGCTATGCTGTTTCAGTTTTTATTGTAACTCTGGGATTCCTAAATATATTTGTTTTTGGTGATACTCTATTTCTAGGTGTTAATTACTTAAAGGGAATTTCACAACATTATTTTTGCAAAGTTAAAAGTAAAACTGGGAACAGTTGATATGGAACACCAAATTCAGAACCATTTTAACTTTAAGTCAATTTTACAACTTTTAAAAATTCTTCCCAATAGGGTAAGAAATAGAAAGTAAAATATTTAATGTCTTCTTACCATTTTATATTTTGTTTTCACCGATAAGACCACAGCAATATTAGTTACTAGCTTTTAAGATGCAAAATTATAAAACAAATACATGAAGCTGACCTATGCTTGAAAAGGTTAAACCAAATAAAGGAAAAAATCAGATCTATGTAAAAAGCAAATTCAGGTTCCTGAAGATGCTAGAGAGACAAAATAAGGGTATGATATGAAGGCTGATCTCAAAAGACTTCCCACTTACAAGAAACCGAGAATAAGAACATTATACAATGTTTATTATTCATCCTCCAACTGACAGCGAGGGTAAGAAGCTTTCTAAGATTCTAAATGGACAATATGTGGGAGTTTAAGAAAGAGACAGAAAAAGACAAAAAGAAAAATTAACCCTATTCTTTGAAATACAAGCCCAGATAACCATAAGTAAGCAAATTGATTTTACAGAGGTTTTTATAAAAATCCACCCAAGAAAATTCAATTAATATTGTTAAAACAAAAACCATTTTTGAATTCATATTACTACATATTTTAAGATAAACTGTATTTAGAACACCCAAGTAGTGAATTCATAACATAACAATGCAACTGAGCTATGAACCTACATATAAGAGAAAAAGGTAGAGGAAAGTGTTACAGTTCTGTGCATAACTTCACAAAGAGAATATTTAATATAATTAATGTGCTATTGTGCAACAAAAACAGCAACAAGTGATAATATCACCCATGTACATTTTTGTACATTAAATTTAGGAGAAAGAAGTAAGCTATGGAATTGCATTCTTCATTTGTGAATAATGAAATTATATTAAAAAAATACATTGCTATTTTCTGTCCAAAGTTTATTTACATTTCACTGGCTAATTCTAAACTTGGCATGAAAGCTATTCCAGGGGCTAAATGGGAAAAAAGTAATGAAAGATGACAAGCCCAAGTCTCACAAAAATAGAAGAGTTTTACTTGATATCCATAACATTCCAAAATATACTAATTCCTATTTGGTCTAGTATTGCAACCAGTGTCCAAACCAAATAGTAGTCCAAGACCTCTATTAAGTACATTTATTAAAAATCTAATGTTAGTGTAATATTACTCTGAAGTTGTGATAACCCATTATCCTTGCAAGTCATTGAAACATGCATCACAGACACGAACAGGCTTCTTGGAGGAAGGAGTTAAGGCATTTTTGGCTGAACATTCAGCACAGAAGATATTTCCACACTGTCGGCAGTGATGCTGTATAAATGACAAAAATGAAACAATTTCAAAAATAAAAACTATACCAAAAGTATTATGAAACTACATGCATACCACCAACTACATTGTGAAGGTACATTAGCTTTCAAGTCATTGGTATATTATTTAATGATATGTTTCAATATGTTAACTTAATCTCTTTGTTATAATTAAATTGAATACTTCCTATTTATCAAACGCTATGCTAAACATTTTACGTAGAATTTATTATGGAACTCTCACAAGAACCAGAGGAGGCATTTAAAAAGTTTTTATAAAATATCTCTATCAAATGAAAAACTATTCCTATTTGCCAAATGTTTCAGGCACTAATGTCTCCAAAAGAAATATAAACTTAAGTCATAACACAATGGTAGTATTTAGAATATATTTTTAAAATACCTCTGCTTTTTCTTCCTTTAAAGAACCCAATGATTACTAAAACATGAGTTTAATATTGGTGCACTGATTCAGAAAATGACTGTCCCAGACAGTAAGTTGGAAGACAAAGACTGAATTTAAAAGTAAAATTCAAACACATATGCTAACCAGAAGCGAGACTGCATGAAGTTAGTTATTCTATGTTGTTGCTAATTAAAGTTTACTGATAAATAGAAAATTATTCTGTCAAATGAAGGACTATTTTGATGGTTAAAACATTAATTATCAGTGACAAATGAAATCCAGAAACATAGTTATATGAACAAAATTATTTACCCGTCTCACTGTTACTGAAAAGCCTTTCCCACAGGCCATACAGTTTTGTACTTCATTGTCTTCGGCCCACTTTCTATTCAATGCTTGTGTATGTTTGATCTGTTTTTTAAAAAAGTATCGATACATTATAGTATTCAACATTTTAAAGAATGCTAGATTATTTCTAACTTGCTGCCAGAGTTCTATAAAATTTTGACTATATGACCCATGAAATAAAATTTTAAAAATCAGAAATACACTGGTCAGCTTCTATTGTCAAAAGTAGCTATATTCATAAATCTGAATGACAAAATAAAATTAATCGAATTTTATTCCTGAAACATCTTGCTAACCTTTGCTGATTTCCAATCCTTTCTAAACATAATGATGAATCTTTCCTGGTGACTCTGAGAATATACTCAGATCGCTTCTTTAACACATACTGACTCATATATTCTTTGGTATTCTTGAATTTTGTAGTTCTTTCCGTATACTAACAATTAATGAATGACATGGCTTTCTAATGAATCTCTGAGGTCTCTGAAATAAGTTCTTTACTTTTATATTTATCTACAAAACCTACAATACTGCTAAACAGACAGTAGCTATTTGAAAGTATTTATAAAACATGAGATTTTTTAAAAGTTAAAAATATTCTTTTCACTAATAAGCCAATTCTAGACTAAAAAACTGCCTCATATCCATAGGTGACTGACCTGAAGTGATTGGTTTTCTCTGCCCAGCTCCTGCACTGCTGCAGTTGTATTATCCAGCTTTCTCTGCAATTCTAATACTTTGGTTTGAAGCTTTTCTATTTCACCTTCTCCTTTAAGACATCTGGAATAGATTGCAAAGAGGTAATTAATTTTTTAGAAAATCATTTAATGACCCTTCTAGGGTATAGATAATGAACTACTTTAGTAATTTAAAATATATAATACATTAATTTTGACTATCTGATTGTTTTAGTAGATACCTATAGAGGCTTATGCACTTTTCTCAAGATTCTTCTATTTTTAAAAACTATGGAATATGACCATCTTTTTATCACTTACAATGGAAATAAACTAATTTTACTAGATATCAATCACCTTTCCAGTAGTGCTCTCCTTTCATCCTGATTATTCTGAACCGTTGCTTCTAATACTGCAATTTCACCCCGTAAGTCATCCGTTTGTTTCTCGAGCTCACTAACTCTCCGTTGACTAGATTGCCACTCCTTCTTCACAGTGCCTAAGTTTTCATTTAATGCTGTAATCTGCATGGTAAGTTTAGCCTCATTTTCTTCATGCTTCTTCATTCCTACTTCCTTTTCTTTTATTTCAGAATGCTGAAAAAAAGGAAAAGTTGGGGGGAAATCTATTACAAAAGTAGTGCAAAATAAATGTAAGTGATTTATTAAATTTAAAATATTGGCAATATAAATACTATTGCTTCTTCGGGAATGGAGGCAGGAGAACATATTTCATTACACATTAATAAAACTGATTCCACAAGCATCTATGTAATATGAATTGGCTCAAAGGTCAAAATGCTGAAATGATGGATAGTGACCATCATGACGGTGAGCTAAAGTGACACAATGTGAGATCTTTCTTTTTCTCCACCAGAGCAGGAAAGACACATATGGTTAGGGATAGCAAGGTGCCCTAGAGACAAAGCTGAAATTTCCTTATTCGTCCCAATTCCATATGCTTTCTTTTCTCTATCAGTCTGCCAAAAACCATTATGAAACCTTCAAATGACTGTTTGAAGTTAAAATTGAAACTCTTCAACTAAAACATTCAATGGCCAAGTTATCTGGGCATATTTGGACTTAAGTCAACAGAGGAAAGCCAGATGCTTCCCATTTGGCATGTGCAACTTAGGAAAGGAAAAGCAGACTTTGTTCATCATAATTTCAAACTCAAGTTTCCGCTCCCCCTTATCAACATTCGCTTTGACCCAACAAATGGGTTTAACATGACTGGCATTCACACCATTTACCAGATCTACATAGTTGTGGGGTTGTTTAGTTTCTGACACTTAAAAAAAAAAAAAAAGTTTTTAAATTTCATTTCAGTGTTCACTTATAAAAACAGAAATATGGTTACAGGGTAAAATATTTCCAACCACATGTCAGCTATTTAAATAAATCAGATCTCCTTTCTTAATCAAAAACTAAAATGTTAGGAAAGCATTTCAATTAGATCTTATAAGTAGAATGGTCCTCTCACTGGATTGATTTAAAGCTCTACTGCAAAACACACTTCCCCAGATTAACTCACTGACCAACTTAGCTTCTTTCTCAATAAATTCTTTCTTCAGCTCCTCTTCTTCCTTTTTCACCTGGTCTTTTAGTATCTGCTGATTTCTCTTCTCCTGTTCAACAGTTGCCTTCAGGGAGTCCGCTTTTCCTTGAAGTTCTAATTTCTGCTGAATTAGAAGCTGTTTAGCATCCTTAAGATTTGTTATCTCCTGTTGAAAAAGTAGGGCCAAAAATAAATCATCCTTCATAGTAAATATTTCAAAATGTGGCTAAAATTTATGCAATTTATCACAATAGATCAAATATAGGTTTTACCCACTTATGAAATTCTTAAAGTTCAGTATTTTAAAGAATTGGTTAAAAAGATACAAGATTATAATATGTCCTGCTCAACAATCATTTAAATCCAGGTGACAAAAATGTATACGTTTTGATTATGTGGAGAAAAAAAACAAACTGTACTCTCTATTTTCCCTTTCCTCACTTAACATTTACTGGTCATCATTTAGTTATCACACACTGTGTTAGGTTCTGGGGATATAACATAAAGATGAATTATACACATTCCCTGATTTAAGGAAGTCGCATTCTAGAGGACAGAGGAATATCAAGAGATAATTAATTATGAACCAAAATGATAACTATGCTGACAGACATAAAGGACATTATGAGTGCTCTCAAGAAAGAATCTAACCTTTTTTAAGAAATTAGTATTTTACAAGGCAAATAATAGACAATTAGTTTTCTTCAATGAGTGCCCTATCTATGCTTATAACAGGTAAAATGTTAAAAATAACAGATTATGAAAGGACTTTAGGAAGAAAAATAATTGAATAAACAATCCCTTTAAATCTTACTTCTAAACTCTTTCATATTTTGAAATTTACTACCTGTGAGCATAATTTTCTAAATCAATACATCTCTTGATTATCATTTCAATGAGATCCAAACTCTTAGGGTTACTTTGCTTCATTTGGTAATGTGAAAACAAATGTAACAATTTCAATATGTGTACGGGTATTATGCAATACAAAAGCACTCTGGCAAGAGTATTTGTCAGAAACAACAGAACAATTTGCCTAGCACATAGCAAGTTCTCAATAAATAAATAAATATGTATGTGTATATATATTTCTTTAAAGAGCAATATAACACAGAAGGCAGGAAAAATGATTATCTTAACATACCTTTATGCTTTCTTGTTTGTGGGACTTGAGCTCTTCATTTAGTTTAGTGATTTCTTTTTCTTGTCTACATTTAATTTCTTCTATCTCTGCCAATTTAGACTTTTCATTTACTAGTTCTTTTTCTTTCAGTGACTGTAGAAAAATGATATATTTTCTAAAATAATTTTAAAACAAATACTTAAATGAAAATGGGTGTAATAAAAATAACTGCTACTATTGATGACACTGGCTCTGTCCCTTTCTACCTAACTTGGGCAAATTACTTACCCTCTCTTGGTTCTTGGCTATTTCCTTATTTATACAGTTTGAACAATAATAAGAAGATAATTGTAAAGATTGAATAGTTACAGCTAATATTGTGAGATAAATTGTACCTGGTCAGAGTAATGATACTGCAAAACTACCATTCTTACTCTTATAACTCCTATTTTACTACTATCACTATCTTTATATAAGGTATCTAGTTAGGAGTGCTACATATTATCTCAGTTAATCTCTAGTATATGTAGATTTTTAAATCTCCATTTTCTAGGTGAAGAAACAAAGGTTTAAGAGACATAAAATAATCTATCAGAGGTAGAGCCAAAACCAAACCAAGTCTGTATGATCTACAGCTCTCACAACTAAACTCCTATAAACAACATTTTTTTTCTTTTTGAAACAGGGTCTCATTCTATCACGCAGGCTGGAGTGCAGTGGTATGATCATGGCTCACTCACTGCAGCCTTCACCTCCCAGGCTCAAGCTATCCTCCCATCTCGGTCTCCCAAGTAGGTGGGACTACAGGCGTGCACCACCATGCCCAGCTAAATTTTTTTTTTTAATAGAGACAAGGTCTCACTATGTTGCCCAGGCTGATCTTGAACTCCTGGGCTCAAGCAATCCTTCCTCCTTGGCCTCTGGGAGGGCTGAGATAACAGGCATGAGCCATCAAACCTGGTCTTATGAACAATAGTTCTGTCAGAATTCTCTAAATTTGAAGCACAAATCATGAATTTCATTCCAGCTTCACCATCACCACACCCACAAAACATTTTTAAATTAAATTTCAGGAATTGAACCACTTAGAATTTACCAAGAATTTCAGGGATTACACACTACAGAGTAATATCCTGTCAGCTAATAGGAATATATGATTTCAACTATAAAACAAAAAATAAACTCTTTCCTAGGATCTGAATTTTTCTTTCATATAGAATTTAAAGTGATTTTTAAAATGTACTGGTCATATATTAATAAACCAATGCTTTCAACTTTGAAACTTAATAAACTCCTTAGACAATCTGGTTCTTAATTTTAAGAATTCTTAACACGCTTAAGAATTATTTCTAGATCTTTTATTATCTCATTCACACATCTAAAGGATAATACGTTATATGAGAAATAGCTGAGGAACTATATTATCTTTTCTGCAATAACCAAGGGTCTATGGTGTGAAAAATTGACTTGTTTGTAAAACTAAAAAAGAGCAGTAAGAAAAAAGGGTAGAAATAACAAGAAGGCCATTAAGAAGTACTTCCTAGCATTAAAATCCCAATGATCAAAAGTGTCAGAAACTAGAGGTCCCTCTGAGAGAGCTGTTGAAAATAAGGATGATGCCTGTACTGAATAAGAGGTTTGACTAGATGACCTCTAAGACAACTGTAACTCTAAGATTGTAGATTTAGGTCAGAAACATGCAATACCTTTTCTTTCTGAATGTCTTGTAGTGCTTTACATCGCTCCTGCAATTGCTGTTCTTTCTTTGCTGAATCCTGCTCCAATGTAGCCTTGGCAGTCTTCAGTTCTTGAATCAATTTATTTTGATTTCCAATTTGATTTCTGTTTGAAATCAAGTCCTCCTGTGCTAGAGAAAGCTTCTCTTCTACAGACTTACAAAAACAATTTTCCCAAATTATTATATGCCATGTTTTTAGTAAATTCAACAGAAACATAGTTAATACAAACATTGTAGAAAGCAATAAACTATAAAAAGATAGCATATTATACCCTTCAGTAAGGCCAGGTAGAAGAGAAATAATTCTAAAATATTAACTCTCTTGCTTATAGAAAACATTTATAATATAAAATATTTAGTAAAACGGAAGCAATTCCAAAGCCTCTAAAAATAATCTATTTACTAATAAATATTTAAAGTATTTGCTGAATGTTGATCACATCTTCAATATTGGCTAGTTGATATGAAAGAATACCAAATAAGTAGGGACCATATCAGATACACTCAGAGAACATATATATGGTTAAAGTCATAAGGCAGTGTGAAAGAAAACAATTTTAAAAGAGATACAATTAAATGCTTCATTATGCATACATATACATTTGGTAGGTTGTATGATGTCCCTTGACATGCTAAAAATATTAATAAATAGTATGGTGTTATGATATAGTGGTTTTTGTCCAGGGTTCCTGAATCACAATTCCCACATCCTTTGTTACAGTTTTTTGTTATAATGTTGGGTACGTCAGGCCTCAGGAAACAGAATCTCATCTCCTGCCCTCTTTCCACTAGTCCCTAGGCAGGCCTCTAATCTTCTTCCCCACCCCATTTTCTGATTGTGGGTCTTAAGACTCTTCCCTGAAAGGGTCCTGCCTCAAAACCTGGGTGAAGGAATGCTTCCATAAAAATCCAAGAGGACTGGGTTTGGGGAACTTCTAGATAGCTGAACATACGGAGGTTCCTGGAGGGTGGCATGCCCAGGGAGGGCACGGAAGCTCCGTGACCCTTCCCCCATATCACCCGACACATCTCTTCATCTGTATTCTCTGTAATATCCTTAATAATAAATCAGCAAATGTAAGTAAGTTTTCCCTGAGTTCTGTGAGCTGTTTCAGCAAACTAATTGAACCCAAAGAGGATGTCATGAAAACCCCAACTTGAAACTAGCTAGTTGGTCAGAAGTTCTGGAAGCCTGGATTTATGACTGGTGTTTGGAGTTGTAGGGAGCAGTCTTGGGGATGGAGCCCCCAATCTGTGGGATTTGACACTATCTCTAGGGAGATAGTGTCAGAATTGAACTGGAAGACACCCAGTAGGTATCTGCTTCTTGGTGTGTGTGGGAAAATCCCCATCTGTTTGGTCACAGAAGTCTTCTGTGTTGATGATTGTTGTGGTGCGAGAGTAGAGGAAAAACACAATTTGAGAGAGTTTTTCCTGAAACAAATAGGAAGGATTATTTTGTCATGGAATAAAAGTAACTACTTCACAGCTGACAACCTGATCAAGTGAACAAAAAGAGAAAATTCAGCCAACCATCTGAGGCTTTATCCTGAGAAGGCACACTATCCTCTTCTCATCTATATCGTAGAAGTACTGATTATCATTTAACATAGTCCATAGTTTTTGACTGTTTTAAAACCCAAGTATTTTGAGAAGAAGAAGTTGGGGAAAGGGGAAGCTTTTTCACTCATTACACTTCATTTGGGGACAAATATGGTAACAGGTAGGTAATGGGTATGGTAGGAACCTTGTCACTCTCAGCTGCTACTGCGAAGAATCAGCAGGGTAAGAGATCCAACTGATCTCTTCCATCAGATCTGGAAAAAGCTGATCTTTCTTATTCTGGAGATACAGTTCCTTTGAAAAGGGGGCAGAAAACGTAATTTAGGAAAGGATCCCTGCTGAGTAGGCTTGTATACAGCAAGTACTCAGTAAAAAAAAAAAAAAAAGAAAGAAAGAAAGATGAAATAAACAAATAAAGATCTTATTTATGAGGATTCTTAAGCTTCCTGAAAAAGAAAGTTTACTTCTTACCAGTAACCCAGTTACGTCTTTCTGATATAAATTAAATCTTAATTTTCAATGACTGCCAGTAGAACACTAAACCCCTTGAGGCTTTTTTCAGGAAAGAATTAACATCAGCTAGTTCTTCACTAATCCGGCAGCTAACCATTAATTGAGAACACTGCTAAGACAGAACACAGGAGAGTACAAGCTGGTCTTTGACTTAAGGGAGTTGAGTACATCACCCAAAAAGCAGAACAGGCATGTAAAATGGAAGCTACACAGGGCAGGAGAGTATACGCTATGTGCCAAATGCACAGAAAAACAGTGAGTGTGAGACGCTGTGGAGTGGGGTTTACAGAAGGCTCTATATCACATGTGGGAACTGACCTATGTGTCACAAAGGGTGAGAGTGATTTCACATAAAAAAGGAGAAAAGTTGACAAAGTCCAGTTCAAACAGTCTACAGCAACTATAATTAGTTAATAGAGATCCTGATCTAATGTTTAAAAATACCAATGCTTGCTAGAGCCTGGAAAGCACCCCTAACCTCTAACCACAAGATTTCCAAAAAGCCCATGGTTTAAATAACAGCCTATAAAATTTTAAACTCACAAAACCCAGTGACTGATTTTTTAAAGTCAAGCTCAAAATTTGGACTGCTCCATGAAATCTTTTCTGAAGATGCCAAGACATATTGTTTTCCCCTGCCTCTGAACTTTCATCTACATCATTCAATGACATAGATGAACATTTATACTTCCATGCATTTTAAATGTTCATCTTTCTTATTGCAGATTATAATAATATTGCATATTATTTCATCTGCTCAGCATCTCTTCCCTTGGAGAACCCCCATTCCCATTCCATCATTTTGTTGAGACTATCTTTAACCCATCTACTCCCCTTGAAATAGGCAAATCCCTAAATGGATCAAATACCAACCTTGACCCTGATTATGCCAATCACATTACAGTACCCCAGTAAACAAATGATTTCTGCAGTGTTCCATGGTAGCTATTGTTTTTGTCTATTCAGCAAGTTTTCCCATTCTTTCTTAAAAAAAAAAAAAAAAAACCTTCATATTTTTAGTTGTTTTTTCTTGATTTCTGATGAAATGATATAGTGAGAGTACTAGGCTAAGAAGATTTATATTTAATTCTAAATCTATTATCCTAGAATTTTCACTTCACTCAGGGTGTAAGTTTTACAGTTAAATTCTACCTCTACATTTCCTGGACAACAAAGAGTACTGTACTGCATAGCCAATCTGAAATATCCAGTCAACAAACTTAAGTACTTCATAAATAATCCAGCAGATGGGGCTAAAGGCATAGATCAGGCCAGGCTACCTTCCATTCTACTGGTGTCTAGGTATATACTGTTAGCCCATGCTGTACACTGTCAACCCATGGTAGACAGCCTTGAAGTAGTTACGTGCCATGTTACAAGGCTCTGAATCTCTCCCCTTCTCTCTCTTATACACAAGACCATCCAACATCACTGAAGCAAAAGAAAAATAATAACTGATAGCCATCTCTTATCCTAGTCTATAAATATCATCTGAACTTCCCTAGGAATTTACTATTTTTTTTAAAATTAGCTTCCTAAGTAGTTCATACACTTCTCATTTTAAAAGCATTTTATACAAAATTTGCCGATCTTTTGTTTTGTGTAAAAAATTATAGTGAAATGATGAAAGAATGGCAGACTTTGAATCAGAACTAAGATTTAACCATGGTTCTGTTATTGTATAGCAGTAGGCCTGTCTTCTCTGCAAAAGGAAGCACTGGGCCTGCTCTCTTTGGCAAAAGCAAGCTTTGGAATAGAGGATCTATCCAAGGTCCCTTAACAGTTGTAAAACTCTATGGCAGCCTTGTCCCTTAGCTTTCTCTTTTTGCCCATATTTACATTTGAGTTATTCTTTCATGTATGAAATTATTAGTACACAACATAGCTTTCAAGCATAATAAAAATTGCTGGCTTAATGAAAGAATATCAATCAAATCAATTAACATTGATTAATTTAATGTTGGTTCCTGTTACTAGCTTATGCTTTGGGTAAATGACATCCATATGGAAAGAGTGTGATTTCTATAAGACTTTTCCAATCAATCATTAAGTTTCATCTCTTCTATCATTTAAATATCCTTCAAATTCATCCACTTTTCTCCATCCTTGCTATTACCAGCCCACACCACCATCATCTTGCACTTAGACTACTGCAAAGTCTTCTTTCTGGTCTTCACATTCAGCCCTGTTTCTCATTCCTCAATCTGCAGTGAGTCATCTGCCTAAAATACAAATGTAAGTAACTCCCTTTAGTGCTTCCTCACTGTTTTTAGGCTAAGCCCAAACTCCTCCACAAAGCTTCCTTGACTTTCAATACTTTCAATAGTGTTGAAAGGACAAATAATAATAATTTAACACTACCTAAATCTTGTGTGGTATTTTTTCTTAATAACAACTATTGCTAATTTTTACCTCCAGATAAATAGATAGATACATAGATATTCTATTGGCACTATGAAAATTCTTTTACCCAATTTCCTATCTCTTTGTCAAATCCTTGCAGCCAGGTATGGGTTCAGCCCTTTTGTTTCTTCTCTCTCTCCCATTAATCTCCTCTATTTCATCCTCTTTAGTGTTCATCCCAGTTCTAATCAACTCATACCTCGACTATTAGAATTTATGGAGAAAGTTAGTAACCTCTTAACTCATCTCTCCACCACAGTCTATCCCAGGTCCAATCCGAGCTGTCTGCAAACCACTACCAGGTTGTTTTCTAAAGTACTATTTTCTTCATTTTACTCCTCTGTTTGGACTTTTCACTTTTTCCCCTCAAATATAAAATCCAATCATCTTTGCTAGGCATCTAAGATACTTCACGATTTAGATCCAACCTTTTAAACCTTAATTCCAAACATAAACTAGTATACGCCAGCAAGGCAATTATGTTAACTGTCTACTTGCTTTATTCATTCTCACTATGGCACCTTTTCTCAAATATGCCCCTGAATAAAATTACCTTTCTCTGGAGTCTCTGGGTATTCAAATTCAGGACCTAATCAGGTCCCACATCCTTCATAATTCCCTGTAACAGCCTATGGATAAAATATATGCTCCCTATCTAAATAAAACATTTTAATATTCTTTCATTCTCAGAATTTTGTAATATGCACTTTAAATTAAATAAACAAAATCCCAAACATAGGAAAGAAACAGATAAAGCATTTCCCCTTAACAAAAAGAGAGAGAAAAAAAAAACTGGCTGAATCTTCTGTGAGAGAACACAAATATTCCATTTTCCTTAGAAAACTGATACCTTCCTGTGACCTAAAAATTGTTTACCCTTTTCCCATTATCCTTCAATTTAATAAACTTGATACTTTATCTAATCAAATAGTATTACCAAAGACAAAATTCCTATACATTGTTATACAATTAAGGGTAAGTTTATTTTGAGCTATAATCTCCTAATTTTAATCATTAGGCAATCCAGTAATATTGGGAACTTGACAAATATTATAACTAACGTCAGAATTGCCTGACCAACAATGGTAAAATTGCTTGCATTTTTTCACAAGTGGTTTACATTTAAAACTTAACAGCAGCCTATCTTTAAAGTTATTCACACATAAAGACAGCATAATACTTACCTAAGTTAACAGTGTCACAATTAAGATATATCCAAATTATCTTACTATTATAAATACGTCATTTTAAAATGCCCACATTTTAAACAATTTTTTAAAGCATGCTAATACAAAATAACAATTTAATAGAAAACAGCATACTATTCCACAAATACTAACATTTCCTTGCCCATTTGGATTCAAATAGATCATTTAATAAATGTCTATAAAACTTACTGAGATTTTATGGTACAGTATAGTTTACTATACCTTAAGATCTTGCCTGGTGGCTAGAAGTTCAGATTCCCTCCCATAGAAATCAGATTGAAGCTGTTTGAAAGTTTCCTGACTTTTTTCATAGTTGTTCTGTAATACTGATATTTTCTCTTTCTCTGCTGCAAGTTCCTGGGCTGCCTGTGTTAACTGTTGCTGTAGTTTATTCTCAAGCTCTGTCTGAAACATACAATAGTTATTTAAAACAGTATGCATTCCAAAAACCAATTACAAATATAAAGTAAAATCCAGACACCTAGAAGAAAATTCCAAACAATAAAATGAACTGTACTTATGCCCCAAATTTCTACCTCAATAAGGTAAATTACTTATAAAGTAAAAGAATTACAAAATCTAACAAGTCTCAATTTAAAGACCATAAAATACAAAAGTAATTAAATTTTTTTTTTTTTTTTTTTAAAGTCATTTCACTGGGAAGTACTATCAGGTCTCGGGAGAAAGAGTAACAACTACATTCTGAGGGAGCATGCAGTGCTACATGCCTCAGCTGACGTAATTTAAGGTGGAACTAAGGGAAACTTGTACATGAAAGAAAGTAAGAAACCATTACTTTGTTGAAGTATTAATACATAGTTTCTATTCTTAGAAATTCAAGAATAACTTAGGAATCTACAGGTTATCTTGATTAATATCAAGGCAGAAAAAGAAAATCTCACGAAGTTTTAAAGCTCCTCTAAACTCTAAACTTGTCTTTAGTCTTCAAGAAGATTCAGGAGATATGCACAAATTATGACATAGTTAAAACATATACATATGCATAGTATGAAAAATAGGTATTTGACTTTCAAAATACACTGCTTCAATAAAATTGCTGTTGAAGTCATTAATGACTGCCATGTTCCAAAATCCTATATTCTTATCCTTGTCAACTTCTTGACCTCTCAGTTGTACCTGATATAGTTGATTATGTCTCCTTCTAGAAACACTTTCTTCAACTGGTTTCCAAGGTACTTTATATTTTAGGTTCTCTCCCTACCTTACTGGTCATAACTTCTCAAAATCTTTTACTAGCTCCTTTTCCGCTGCTACTTCTGTGAATGTTGAGACACCCCAAAGTTCTATTGCTGGTCTTCTTTTAATCCATAGACTCTCTCCTTAGAAGATCTCAACTAGGCCAGGCATGGTGGCTCACGCCTGTAATCCCAACACTTTGGAAGGCTGAGGTGGGTGATCACCTGAGGTCAGGAGTTCGAGACCAGCCTGACCAACATGGTGAAACCCCGCCTCACCAACATGGTGAAACCCCGCCTCAACTAAAAATACAAAAATTAGCCGGGTGTGGTGGCAGACACTTGTAATCCCAGCTACTCAGGAGGCTGAGGCAGGAGAATCGCCTGAACCCAGGAGGTGGATGTTGCAGTGAGCCGAGATCACACCACTGCACTCCATCCTGGGCAACAGAGAGACGCCATCTCAAAAAAAAAAAAAAAAAAAAAAAAAAAAAAAGAAAAGAAAAGAAAAAAAAAACGGATCTCAACTAGTCCCAGGCTTTAAAGATATTCTTTACAACTGACTCCCAAACTTATGTCTCTAACTGCAATCTCTCCATCTGAACTCTGGGTTCTTATATCCATGTATCTTCCGGATGTCTCCACTTGAATGACTGACATATCTATCTCAAGCAGAAATCTGGGTTCCTGATAGTAGCCACAAGCATCAAACAGCTGCTACTTCTCAGCCTGGCTCGGAGAGGGGGGTCTGCCATTGCTGAGGCTTGAGTAGGTAAACTAAGTGGCCAGGAAGCTCGAACTGGGCGGAGCCCACCACAGCTCAACAAGCCCTACTGCCTCTAGACTCCACCTCTGGGGGCAGGGCATAGCTAAACAAAAGGCAGCAGACAACTTCTGCAGACTTAAAGGTCCCTGTCTGACAGCTCTGAAGAGAGCAGTGGTTCTCCCAGCATGGCGTTTGAGCTCTGAGAACGGACAGACTGCATCCTCAAGTGGGTCCCTGACCCCCGAGTAGCCTAACTGGAAGACACCTCCCAGTAGGGGCCAACAGACACCTCATATAGGCAGCTGCCCCTCTGGGACGAAGCTTCCAGAAGAAGGATCAGGTAGTAATATTTGCTGTTCTGCAATATTCACTGTTCTGCAGCCTCCACTGGTGATACCCAGGCAAACAGGGTCTGGAGTGGAACTCCAGCAAACTCCAACAGATCTGCAGCTGAGGGACCTGACTGTTAGAAGGAAAACTAACAAACAGAAAGGAATAACATCAACATCAACAAAAAGGTCATCTACACCAAAACTCCACCTGTAGGTCACCAACATCAAAGACCAAAGGTGGATAAAACCACAAAGATGGGGAGAAACCAGAGCAGAAAAGCTGAAAATTCTAAAAATCAGAGTGCCTCTTCTCCTCCAAAGGATCGCAGCTCCTCGCCAGCAACGGAACAAAGCTGGATGGAGAATAACTTTGATGAGTTGACAGACACAGCTTCAGAAGGTCGGTAATAACAAACTTCTCCAAGCTAAAGGAGGATGTTTGAACCCATCGCAAGGAAGCTAAAAACCTTGAGAAAAAGATTAGATGAATGGCTAACTAGAATAAACAGTGTAGAAATGCAGCTGAAAACCATGGCATGAGAACTTCATGACACATGCACAAGCTTCAACAGCTGACTCGATCAAATGGAAGAAAGGGTATCAGTGATTGAAGATCAAATGAATGAAATAAAGCAAGAAGACAAGGTTAGAATAAAAAGAAACGAACAAAGCCTCCAAGAAATATGGACTGTGTGAAAAGACCAAATCTACATTTGATTGGTGTACCTGAAGGTGATGGGGAGAATGGAACCAAGTTGGAAAACACTCTTCAGGATATTACCCAGGAGAACTTCCCCAACCTAGCAAGGCGGGCCAACATTCAAATTCAGGAAATACAGAGAACACCACAAAGTTACTCCTCAAGAAGAGCAACCCCAAGACACATAATTGTCAGATTCACCAAGGTTGAAATGAAGGAAAAAATGTTAAGGGCGGCCAGAGAGAAAGGTCAGGTTACCCACAAAGGGAAGCCCATCAGACTAACAGCAGATCTCTCAGCAGAAACCCTACAAGCCAGAAGAGAATGGGGGCCAATATTCAACATTCTTAAAGAAAATAATTTTCAACCCAGAATTTTATATACAGCCAAACTAAGCTTCATAAGTGAAAGAGAAATAAAATCCTTTCCAGACAAGCAAATGCTGAGAGATTTTGTCACCACCAGGCCTGCCTTACAAGAGCTCCTGAAGGAAGCACTAAATATGGTACCAGCCACTGCAAAAAACAGGCCAAACTGTAAAGACCATGGATGCTATGAAGAAACTGCATCAATTAATGGGCAAAATAACCAGCGAATATCATAATGGCAGGATCAAATTCACACACAATAATATTAACCTTAAATATAAATGGGCTAAATGCCCCAATTAAAAGACACAGACAGGCAAAGTGGATAAAGAGTCAAGACCCATCAGTGTGCTATATTCAAGAGACCCATCTCACATGCAAAGACGCACACAGGCTCAAAATAAAGGGATGGAGGAAGATCTACCAAGCAAATGGAAAGCAAAAAAACACCAGGGGTTGCAATCCTAGTCTCTGATAAAACATACTTTAAACCAACAAAGATCAAAAGAGACAAAGAGGCCATTACATAATGGTAAACGGATCAGTTCAACAAGAGCTAACTATCCTAAATATATATGCACCCAATAAAGGAGCACCCAGAATCATAAAGCAAGTCCTTAGAGACCTACAAAGAGACCTAGACTCCCACACAATAATAATGGGAGACTTTAACACCCCACAGTTAATATTAGACAGATCAATGAGACAGAAGGATATCCAGGACCTGAACTCAGCTCTGCAACAAGCAGACCTAACAGACATCTACAGAACTCTCCACCCCAAATCAACAGAATATACATTCTTCTCAGCACCACATCACACTTATTCTAAAATTGACCACATAATTGGAAGCAAAGCACTCCTCAGCAAACGTAAAAGAACAGAAATCACAACAAACTGTCTCTCAGACCACAGTGCAATCAAATTAGAATTCAGGATTAAGAAACTCACTGAAAACCGCACAACTACATGAAAACTGAACAACTTGCTCCTGAATGACTACTGGGTAAATAACAAAATTAAGGCAGAAATAAAGATGTTCTTTGAAACCAATGAGAACAAAGACACAACGTACCAGAATCTCTGGGACACATTTAAAGCAGTGTGTAGAGGGAAATTTATAGTACTAAATGCCCACAAGAGAAAGCAAGAAAGAACTAAAATCGACACCCTAACATCACAATTAAAAGAACTAGAGAAGCAACAGCAAACAAATTTACAAGCGAGCACAAGGCAAGAAATAACTAAGATCAGAGCAGAACTGAAGGAGATAGAGACACAAAAAAACCTTTCAAAAAAATTCAATGAATGCAGCAGCTGGTTTTTTGAAAAGATCAACAAAATTGATAGACCGCTAGCAAGACTAATGAAGAAGAAAAGAGAGAAGAATCAAATAGATGCAATAAAAAAATGATAAAGGGGATATCACCACCGATCCCACAGAAACACAAACTACCATCAGAGAATACTATAAACACCTCTACGCAAATAAACTAGAAAATCTAGAAGAAATCGATAAATTCCTAGACACATACACCCTCCCAAGACTAAACCAGGAAGAAGCTGAATCTCTGAATAGACCAATAACAGGCTCTGAAATTGAGGCAATAATTAATAGCCTACCAACCAAAAAAAGTCCAGGACCAGACAGATTCACAGCCGAATTCTACCAGAGATACAAAGAGGAGCTGGTACTATTCCTTTTGAAACTATTCCAATCAATAGAAAAAGAGGAAATCCTTCCTAACTAATTTTATGAGACCAACATCACCCTGATACCAAAGCCCAGAAGAGACACAACAAAAAAAGAGAATTTTAGGTCAATATCCCTGATGAACATCGATGCGAAAATCCTCATATAAAATACTGGCAAACCGAATCCAGCAGCACATCAAAAAGCTTATCCACCACAATCAAGTCAGCTTCATCCCTGGGATGCAAGGCTGGTTCAACATACGCAAATCAATAAACATAATCCATCACATAAACAGAACCAACAACAAAAACCACATGATATCTCAATAGATGCAGAAAAGCCCTTCAACAAAATTCAACAGCCCTTCACGCTAAAAACTCTCAACAAACTAGGTATTGATGGAACATATCTCAAAATAATAAGAACTACTTATAATAAACCCACAGCCAATATCACAGTGAATGGGCAAAAACTGGAAGAATTCCCTTTAAAAACCTGCACAAGACAAGGATGCCCTCACTCACCACTCCTATTCAACATAGTGTTGGAAGTTCTGGCCAGGGCAGTCAGGCAAGAGAAAGAAATAAAGGGTATTCAATTAGGAAAAGAGGAAGTCAACTTGTCCCTGTGTGCAGATGACATGACTGTATATTTAGAAAACCCCATCGTCCCAGCCCAAAATCTCCTTAAGCTGATAAGCAACTTCAGCAAAGTCTCAGGATACAAAATCAATGTGCAAAAATCACAAGCATTCCTCTACACTATTAACAGACAAACTGAGAGCCAAATCATGAGTGAACTCGTGTTCACAATTGCTCCGAAGAGAATAAAATACCTAGGAATCCAACTTACAAGGGATGTGAAGGACCTCTTCAAGGAGAGCTACAAACCACTGCTCAATGAAATAAAAGAGGACACAAACAAATGGAAGAATATTCCATGCTCATGGATAAAGAATCAATATCGTGAAAATGACCATACTGCCCAAAGTAATTTATAGATTCAATGCCATCACCATCAAGCTACCAATGACTTTCTTCATAGAATCAGAAAAAACTACTTTAAAGTTCATATGGAACCAAAAAAGAGCCCACATTGCAAGGACTTCATGACTAAGACACCAAAAGCAATGACAACAAAAGACAAAATAGACAAATGGGATCTAATTAAACTAAAGAGCTTCAGCATGGCAAAAGAAACTACCATCAGAGTGAACAGGCAACCTACAGAATGGGAGAAAATTTTTGCAATCTCCCCATGTGACAAAAGGTTAATATCCAGAATCTACAAAGAACTCAAACAAATTTACAAGAAAAAAACAAACAACCCCATCAAAAAGTGGGCAAAGGATATGATCAGACACTTCTCAAAAGAAGACATCTATGCTGCCAACAGACACAGGAAAAAATGCTCATCATCACTGGCCATCAGAGAAATGCAAATCAAAACTGCAATGAGACATCATCTCACGCCAGTTAGAATGGCAATCATTAAAAAGTCAGGAAACAACAGATGCTGGAGAGGATGTGGAGAAACAGGAACACTTTTACACTGTTGGTGGGAGTGTAAATTAGTTCAACCATTGTGGAAGACAGTGTGGCGATTCCTCAAGGATCTAGAACTAGAAATACCATCTGACCTAGCCATCCCATTACTGGGTAAATACCCAAAGGATTATAAATCATGCTACTATAAAGACACATGCACATGTATGTTTATTGTGGCACTATTCACAATAGCAAAGACTTGGAACCAACCCAGATGTCCATCAATGATAGACTGGATAAAAAAAAATGTGGCACATATACACCATGGAATACTATGCAGCCATAAAAAAGGATGAGTTCGTGTCCTTTTCAGGGACACGGATGAAGCTGGAAACCATCATTCTCAGCAAACTATCACAAGGACAGAAAACCAAACACCGCATGTTCCCACTCATAGGTGGGAAGTGAACAATGAGATCACTTGGACACAGGGAGGAGAACATCACACACCAGGGCCTGTCAGGGGGTGGGGGGCTGGGGGAGGGATATCATTAGGAGATGAGTTGATGGGTGCAGCAAACCAACATGGCACATGTATACCTATGTATCAAACCTGCGTGTTGTGTACATGTAACCTAGAACTCAAATAAAACAAAAAAAAAAGCTGCTACTTCCCCCAATAAATGGCATTACCAACTACCGACATGCACAAACCCAAGTTATCCTTGATCCTCTTCCTATCACCTCTCACTTTCGAATCTATCAGAAAGTCTTGATGACTCAACTTCCAAAATACATTCACAAATCATTATAATCATTCACAAAATCCTTTATTTTCCCTTTAGTCAAACCCCACCATTCTCTGTTCTAAATTCTCCAAGAGTCCAATTGCCCTTAGAATAAAATAAACCATTCTGTTATCTTTTATAATTTGCATATAAATGATCTGGTCCCTGTCTAATTATCTGAGCTCATCTCATGTTACCTTCTCCCTCACAACCAAATTTAACCATATTGGTCATCTGTTTTCAGAAAATACCAACATCAACTCAAATCTCTTCAGCAAAGCTTCTTTGATCACCCAACCTTTAGTAGAATTATGTCCCATCACTATCTTTCATACCTCTCTGTTTAGTTTCTCTACCCACTGAAGTATAAGCTCCACAAGAACAGGTCCCATGTCTGTTTTGTTCACAGCTATGTCTTCAGCACCTAGAATTGTGCCATGGCATAAAATAAGTGCCTAGTAATATTTCTGAAACAAGTGAATGAATGACAAATAGACTGGAGGGCCTGGAACATTTATTAAGCTATATTAACAGCCTAGATAAGAGGAAAAGAAAGTCTGAACTAAGGCTGTAGCAGAGGAAAATGAGAAGGATGGATTCAAGAAAGCTAGGAGACAGAGTGATAGGAATTGGTGCTAACTGCCTATGGGGGAGCAGAGAGCTGATCTCCCTATACAGTATCTGATAACATCCCATGCCATCTTCCTTTCATAGAGTTCTTCTTCCAATTCACATTGAAGAATTCGTGGATATCTTTTTCACATTGAAGGTCATAATGCACTTACACATTTTCTTTTCTAAAATACTACTTCTTTTCTTTAACATTTTTTCACAAATCTAGGTTTCTTACTCTTTAATTCTTGTTCTGACTCTTAACTAAGCTCTCTGTGAAGTCTCAATAATGGCCATAATAGCTCTTTGGGCTCATGTTTGGGCTTTCAATATTTTTCCTCTGACAAACTCATTCGTTCATTTTTTTTAAATGATTAAGAGCTTATTTGCTAGAAAAGACAAAGTTCCCTGTCTTTGAGGAACTCAAATCATTAGTGAAGAAGTTAAATGAAAAAAAAAAAACAGATAAATTCAACAGTTTGATAACTGCTCCATTATATAATACAGTTTTCTTTTGCTTTATATTTTGCTTTCTCATTAAATTATAAGCTGCTTGAAAGTAAGGGGCCATATCTTATTCATTGTATATTTCCACATTAGATTTTGAACAAAGTTGGTGAGGGATTGTTGACTTAACAGCATGCTTTCTTGATTCTAGATCAGTAACTCCCAAATAGTCTTATGCTATATAAAATGTTTTAAATCATCTTTAGATTACTTACAATACCATTAGGTAACATAGCATTAACAGTATAAATGCTATGTAAATAGTTGTTTTTACTGTATTTTAAATTTTGGTATTATTTTTAATGCTGTAGTATTACTTTTTATTTATATATGCAGAAAATGTGTAAGTGCATTATGACCTTCAATGTGAAAAATTATATATCTATAGATATATACTTATATATATAACTCTATAGCTATAGATACAAAACTACATATCTAGATATAATGTGTACATATATATTTTTATGTTTTATATATATATTTAAGTGTGTACACACATACATCTACACCCATTTAAACATTATCCTTGTTTTCCCTACTTCACCATGGGCCAGTGACAATGATAACTTTGTCATGGCCTATTACTCAGGTCACAGTTTGCTATACTTCCATATAATATCCAACAACTATTTTACTTCCACATTGTATGGGTCGCAGTACTAGAAACTTTAAATACATTATCTCAATCTTTACAACAACTCTATGACTCCATTAAATGAGCTCAGAAAGATGAATCATTTCTCTATGACCAGTAAGTTAATGTGTGTCCAAATTTAACAAAATTAAACAAATTTGAATTCAGATCTGCCTGGCTTGAACATCTCTAGATAACTTACAATACCTAATACAACTATGCTATGTAAATATACATAGTAAATGCTATGTAAATAGTTGTTTTACTGTATTTTACATCTTGGGTGTTTTGGTTTTGTTTTGCTTTTTTGAGACGGAGTCTCACTCTGTTGCCTAAGCTGGAGTGCAGTGGCGTGATCTTGGCTCACTGCAATCTCTGCCTCTGGGGTTCCAGCGAGTCTCCTGCCTCAGCCTTCAGAGTAGCTGTGTCTACAGGTGCACACCACCACACCCAGCTAATTTTTGTATTTTTAGTAGAGACAGGATTTCACCATGTTGGCCAGGCTGGTCTCGAACTCCTGACCTTAAGTGATCTGCCTACCTCAGCCTCCCAAAGTGCTGGGATTACAGGTGTGAGCCACTGCACCCAGCCAATTTTGTATTATTTTTTAATACTGTACTGTTACTTTTTATTGCTTTTCTTCTCCCAAATATTTTAATTCCAACTGCAGTTACAGAATCTACAGATATGGAGGGGCAACTGTACAGGCAATATATATTAATCACAAATCCAAAAGAAATATTATTATAACTCATAATTTTTAAATAAGAAAACGTGCTAAAAATACTTGTATTTTTTATTTCACTAAGTTACAATGCTATAAAAATGAAGATTTTGTAAATATTTGGATACAAGTCTAGTATATTTTGAAGAAAATGACCTCAGGATATGAAAGCATACAATAAAGTATGCACTGTGATAATTACATGTTGACTTTTGATTATATATGGTAACAAAAACAAAAGAATAGACACATTTGTCTACTCTTGGTTGTATTATTAAAGAACTACTATTTTGTAAAGCAGCATAATAATAGTTAAAAAAACAGCGGTCAACATAAAATGTGTTTTTTTGATTGTTTTAATTTATATACTTTGTACTTTAGCAGTATGACAGCCAACTCTTAATGGCATTATATATTTAGTTTATTCTACATAGTAGAGATTCTACTCTCTTCTCCATAGACCAATTAACACGGACATACTAACAGTAGAGAAGGAACTCACTGTGTTCAAATATTTCATATTAAGTATAATCCATTTTTACCAACTCTTGGTCTGGACAAGTATTAAAACACTTAAGAATAAAAAATATGCTCAATAATAAATTAGAATAGGTTTGGAAATGGAAACCATTATGGTGTAACTTAAAATATTAATAATTAAAACTATATGAAGCTTTACACTAGTGAATGTTTTTAAGATATCCCACTTTGTAATTTTTGTTCTTAGTCCTTAATAAGAATGATTTATTTTAAATTCTTTTAAATTTTTCTAATACACTATGAATGTTGCATAAATTATTTCCTTAAGTGTTATATTATTATTATTATTTTTTTTTTTTTTTTTGAGACAGAGTACCTCTGCCGCCCAGGCTGAAGTGCAGTGGCATGATCTCAGCTCACTGCAACCTCCGCCTCCTGCCTCAGCTTCCTGAGTAGCTGGGATTACAGGAATGCACCATGACGCCCAGCTAATTTTTGTATTTTTAGTAGAGATGGGGTTTCGCCACGTTGGCCAGGCTGGTCTTGAACTCCTGACCTCAGGTGATCTGCCTGCCTCGGAGTGCTGAGATTACAAGCGTGAGCCACTGAGCCCAGCCAGTTATGTATTATTTTTAATAAGGTAGTTTCATGTCTATCAAATGATTAGTAAGATAATTTTAAATAACGATTATCTGACAACAGAGTTACAGTGAATGGAAATCCAGACTCAGGTACTTGATAATATAATCAAATGCTTTCATATATTAAACTTGGAAAAAATTTAGCTTATGTAAACTTTTCTATGTTGCAACTCATCCATCTGTATTAATCATCATACTATTTTCTTAATTGCCAAGTTTTTCTTCCTATAAAAAGTAAACAAATATATCACTACCTTCTGTAAAACAGCAATTTTAAGCTCTCCTTGGAGTGCTTCCACTTGTTTTTTCTTCTGTTCACTTGATTGCTTTAGCTCATTTATGTTCCCCTGAAGTTGTTGCTCTTCTTTTTCCTTTTGTTTTAAAGTATTCTGGGCCTGTATAAGTTGTTCCTGCATTGAATTGAGTTCCAATTTCAACTGATGAGAAGCCTGAAAGAAAAAAAAAATCTATTTAGCCTTCATTTGTTCGTCATATGAACAAATGTTTGTTTGTTACTCAGTACATTGTCTTTTGACGATGTACTGAGTAATTAGAAAAAAAAAATATATTTAGCTTTCATTTGTTCATTCAAAAGACAATCTACTGAGTAACTACTACACTCCAGGCACTACTCTAGGAAGAAATTACTGAGGCTGTTGGCTACAGATAATTAGTAAAGATACCTGCCCTCATATTGCTTTCATAACCAACACTACTCACTATTAGGTGACATGCTGGATTAATCTTTATTATTTTTTAATACTACTTTTCTTTTTAACTTATAATTGTATAGTTACAGCTTGTAAATTATCTACATTAGTATTCTCTTGTATCACAGAAAACAGGTATGTCAACATCAATGTCTAAATTGTTGGATGTCAATTATCTTTCAAGAATATTCTCAGCCAGGCACGGTGGCTCACGCCTGTAATCCCAGCACTTTGGGAGGCTGAGGCGGGAGGATCACGAGGTCAGGAGATCGAGACCATCCTGGCTAACACAGTGAAACCCCGTCTCTACTAAAAATACAAAAAAATCAGCCGGGTGTGGTGGCAGGTGCCTGTAGTCCCAGCTACTCGGGAGGCTGAGGCAGGAGAATGGTGTGAACCCAGGAGGCAGAGCTTGCAGTGAGCTGAGATCGCACCACTGCACTCCAGCCTGGGCAACAGAGCAAGAGACTCCATCTCAAAAAATAATAATTAAAAAAAAAAATTCTCATACATCACTAAGCCTGTTGGCCACAGTTGTCACAAAGAATAGCTCTATAGTAACTATGATAAAAACAAAATCACTTTTGACAAAATACGTTTAGTATCTGTCTGATGACATTAAATTACACTGCACAGGCCAGGTGCTCACGCCTATAATCCCAGCACTTTGGTAGGCCAACACGGGCAGATTACTTGAGGTCAGGGGCTCGAGACCAGCCTGCACAACATGGTGAAACCTGTCTCTACTAAAAATACAAAAATTAGCCAGGCGTGGTGGCAGGCACCTGTAATCCCAGCTACTTGGGAGGCCGAGACAGGAGAATCGCTTGAACCTAGGAGGTGGAGGTTGCAGTGAGCCGAGATTGAGCCACTGCACTCCAGCCTGGGTGACAGAGTGAGACTCTGTTTAAAATAATAATAATAATACACTGTAGAAGAGTTACTTCATTTAGAGATCTGGGGCATATTTTACTACCTTGTTTGTACAGTCCACTAGGATATGTTTCTGTTCAAATTCAGACATCATACAGAAGTCACACTGAGGTTCCTCTGTCACCAAGGTAAACCACTATTATCTCCCACCCTCCAACCAAAGTCATGTTTTCACGTTCTATGCATATTTCACTAAGAACCTAGCATTACATTCAAGCATTTGACCATATCCAAAGTTACTTTTGAAAAAATGTTAGTGTTATATATAAACGTCTCAGCTTATCTCCACAATGAAGAGCAAAATATTTTTATGCAAAACAGGAGTCAGATAGTATGACAATAAGGATGATATGATATAACCAATGATAAAATAATAACTAGCATGAGCATTTACTTTATTATAGTCAGTGTCCTGAGTACTTTAAAGATATTAACCCATTTATTTCTCACAATAACTCTATCACATAGATTCACATAGACTCTATCATATAGAAACTAGAGCACAGAGATTAAGTATTCGGTCTAAAAGATGGCAAAATGGCATAGCTAATAAATGGCATAGCCAGGATATAAATTTGAACAATCTTGATTCAGAACTTGGGCATGAAGCAATTATAATTTTGCTACTTACATGGCTGGCATCTACAACACAAGTCTGCTTTCAATCAACAACTAGAATACAATCACATCAAATACTTGTCAGTACTATGTCTTGCTCCTTTATCAAATCAGATTTTCTAGAAAGTTGCATGCCTGGACTCTAGCAGCTAGCAGGTATGGCTTCAGAGAGTAACAACCATATATTATACCCATTTGTTTACTCATTTGCTTGTCTGTTTTTGCTGGAAACAATAGAAGCATTAACCACAGAAAAATATTTTGGTTGTTCTACAACCATTATCAAGTATACATTAGTATGTGTATAAATGTCCATGAAATAAAGAGCCATAAAGAGTCCACGAAATAAAGGTCATTTCTATAGAAAGCCTTTTAAGATTTTTTTTTCAACCATAAAAATGGTCCTTAACTCTGCAGTTAGCTGACTCAATTTTCTACCTTTATTAATTATATTCCCTTATTTGGGCCTTTGATTATAAACTAGCTTAAGTCTTTTTAATAGTAGGCAAAATACAAATAACAATTTTAAACTATATACATGATTTGTTACATTTCAGAGAAATAAACCTATGACTTAAATATCAGTGTGAAAATGCTTATTTTTCTTAAAACTATAAAAAAAATTATCTGTGGAAATGTCCCCAAGAACAAACATGCTTTATATATTTATTTGAAAATATAAAGACCTTACTATACTTTACAGATTTTATGTTACAGAAAAAAAAAAAAATCTTACCTCCTTCTCTTTTTCAAGTGACTCCTTCAGTTCCTTCTGTTCCTTAAGTGTGTTTTCCACCTGCACTTGAAGTTGATGCTTTAATTCTTTGCAAGTTTTCTCCTTAAAAAAAATGAAAACTATATTACATAAAAAATATTTGCAATAACCTTAAGAAGTTTAGTTTATAACCTTAGTAAGATACACATGAAGAAATAGACTAAAATTATTGATGAGCTAAGATAAGACAGGATCATCCATTTCAATGATAAAACTAGGAAAATATTACAGAAGTAATGGAGGAGGGACAACAAAACACTAAGGGTTTTGATCATCAACCAAGTCACAATGGCATATTTTAAACAATATTAAGATGATATCTTAGAACACTTTAGAAATCACATTTTATGTCACACAATTCATTCTAATTAACTTGCCACACTACTTTTATAGCAATGGGCTTCAAGAAAATGGAAGCAAGAAAACTTAGAAAACAATAAATTAAGAAATGATCACAATAGGAAAAGTGTACAGATAGAAAACGTTTTCTCCAAACAGAAAAGAACATAATAACACACATGAGAAAGACTGATATTCAACTGAAAATATTCTTGGCCTTTAGAAAATGGCATGCTCACAGGTGCATACGCACCCACATTACTATCTTGGGCTTCTTCTCAGGTTAAGCAATCCCAATTAATTTCCTCATAAGAACTACTTTAAACTATTTAAATGCGGAAAGAAAAGCAAACTGTGAATTAAGCAGAAAAATCAGTACATTTTAAATAAAATAATCACTTCTACCTAAGAAAGTAAATGTAAACTACTAACCAAGTCTAATATAGCGGCTTTTCCTTTCTGATTCTCCTTTTCAAATTCACTTTTGGAGTTTTTCAAAGACTCAGAAACTTTTGATAGTTTGTCCTTTACTGTAGAAAGCTCTGTCATTAAAGCTTCTTTCTCCACTTTTACTTTTTGTAGTTCTGTTACTGTTGTTTGAATTCTGTTATTCAATTCCTTGTGCTGCATCTTTGCTTCTTGACTTAAAGTTTCAAATTCTTGTTTCAGGATTTTTTTTTCTTCCTCTTGCTTGGTAAGCTTTTGCTTGATATTTTCAAGGGCTTCAGATTTTTTCTGTAGATCCAATCTTGTACTGGATACTCTAAATATTTAAAAAACAATCTTTTTAAATAACACATAATTTACCACTTCTAATTTACCATTCAAAATTAATCACAAAAAATTACTGAGTTCTGAAACTTTTTTGTATGGTTCACAAGTAAAAATAACCTAATTTCATAAAATCACACCACTGAAAAATACTTTAGAATATCTCATTTGATCATTTAACAGATGTAGATTATTTTTCCCAAGTCAAATAAGTTAGTAGTGAAGACAAAACTATCTAAGCTTCCTGATTTAATCCATTTTTGTCCACCACAACTAATCCCGAGGAAAAAAACTATGTATCACAGACCAGAAACGTTCTTCCATAAAGAATCTATTCATTACGTTAGTTCTTCAATGCAGAGAGAACTTTGTCTCTTTCCTCGAAAACATGAAACACATTATGTGTGACAGTTCTTAAGCTTCAAAATATTTATGGTTAACCCAGAAAAAAATCAAAGTAAGAAAATAAAAGAAATATTTTATTTACAATATAGAGGGAAGACAAATGATTTACTTTAACCCTAGAACCTAGCAGATTATACAAAGGATTTGTTATCATTTGTTCCTTAATATAGGTCTCTTATACATGAATGAAAAAAGCAACAAGAATGAAGAAATAAAGTTATAGCTTTAGAAAGCTATAGACTTTTATTGTTTTTATAAAAGAAACTATGCAAATTATACAGCAAAACCCCCAATACACTATAAATAACAGCCATTTTAAAAGTCAAAACCAGATCCTAAGTAACAGTATTTCTAGAATGCACACTAGTTCCAATGTAATCAGAATAAATTTGTAACCAATAAAAATAATTCAACAATATGTTAAAGGGAGGTTGTTAAAAGATGTACTAATAAAGTATTTGAAATTGTGTATTAATACAATATCAAAACTGTATTTATACCTCAAAATCTAATTTTTTAGTTCTAGAAACACACTTTTACCTCCTAAAAAATAGCTGGAAAAGATGTTAAAGCTTAATAGGTTCACAAGATATTATGCCTCCTTGATTTTTAAAGGTCCAAGTGGAAAAGTCATTATACTAATATTATTTTACATTTTAATATAGTTAAAATCCCTGTCAAGCAACCCTAAAATTAAGACTTGATATATTTATTTACTATGCTGCTTAACTTTTTCAAAATTAATTACAAAATCATAAGACTATGTGAATCAAAGAAAGCAAAACAGAAATAGAGGCTTACATAGTCACTGTGAAACTTGTTTTTTTTTTTTAAGTAACTAAAGGAAGAAAAAAACAAGTCCACAATCATAGTTGGAAACTATAATATCTCTTTTTAGAAACTGATAGAACAACCAGAGGAACAAATTGGCAAGAATATAGACAATAAGAACAGCACTGTAATTGTTATTTATAGCCACTCCACGCAATAACACAGAGTACATATATGTGCACATGAAAAATTAATTATGATAAGCCATATGCTGGGCCTTAAATAAGACTTATTTTCAAAAGTTTGAATTTTACCAAGAATGTTCTCTGACCGCAATAGAATTAAATTAGAAATTAGGGCCAGGCGCAGTGGCTCACGCCTGTAATCCCAGCACTTGGGAGGCCAAGGCGGGTGGATCACAAAGTCAGGAGATCAAGACTAACCTGGCTAACACAGTGAAACCCCATCTCTACTAAAAATACAAAAATTAGCCAGGCATGATGGCAGGCGCCTGTAATCCCAGCTACTCGGCAGGCTGAAGCAGGAGAATCGCTTGAACCCAGGGCGGCAGAGGTTGCAGTGAGCCGAGATCGTGCCACTGCACTCCAGGCTGGGTGACAGAGTGAGACTCTGTCTCAAAAAAAAAAAAAAAAAAAAAATTAGTAATAATAATACATCTAGGAAAGCCTCAATATTTGGAAAGCAAACATACTTATAACCTACACATTAAAGAAGGAATCACAAAGGAAATCAGAAAATATATTAAACTGCAGAGGAATGAAAATACATTGTAAAATGGGAGGGAAACATTGGGTGTATAAATGTAAGTGGGCCCTCAAAAAGGGGAGCCCTGTATCCTGTTATTTGGGCTGAGCCCTGGACTCATGAGTGGGGTTTAGTCAAAGTCTCTATATGTTTATCTGATATAAGAGCAGAAGGGACCCCAGCCCTCCTTGCCTAGCTAGTACTCCAGAAATGTGAGAAGACCTCAGAGGACAAATGTATGTACAAAGTACATAGGCAAGAAAGATCTTAGTCTTAAAGGTTTTCCTACCGCAATAGGATGTGGGAGCCCTGTAAGTGAATTCTGAACCATGAGATTAGAACATTGAATGAAAATGGGTCCACTTCCATTGGGCCCATTGGAAACAGAAAGAACCATTGGGCCTGCAGGGTTTTTGAGGAAGAGAACAAAAGCCATCTCGGAGATGATCTTCATGGACTGATGACTGCATTCTAGAGATAATGATGAACCATTTGGTTGGTAATGTAATGGATCAGATATGCTCCTCAAATACGTAGGCACTGGAAACTACCGTGAGGAGGAATGCTTGAGATGCAATTCTATAACCTCCAATTCAAAGTATCAGGAACCAATTTACTAGATATGAAAATGAGAATATTTTCACCATCATATCCCCAAACAAGGATGAAAACCATGAAGGTGTGGAACAACTTAATCATCAACTCTGATGGGTTTTATTTCACCTTTCTGAAGAGGACTTTTCTCAGGTTCTTAGTCTCTACCTTTACTACTGGAACAGTCAAGAGCCCTCATCCCCTTGACACAAGTCAAGTCCATCAACTCAGTCAGAGTAGGTGATCTGATGTTTAAAGACAAAATGTACTCAAATGTAACCAGTCATATGAAGACATTCAAATGAATTGGGTGGAACTGATTTTTATCCATCAAAATAATGGTGAGTGATGTGTTCACTGAAGATCTCAGCATGGCAGGACCCAAATTCAGCATCAACATCAAGGATAAGCTGGGCAAGAGACTAATTCTACCTTGGGAGTGAAGGAATGATGCTGCAGCTAAGCACTTCTATGGCTACATATGTTCAGAAGCACATGCCCATTCTGCCACCAGAGACACTTGAAATTTCATATACCAATAAATCTTATAGGTCCCAATATCTTCTAAACCAATCCACCCTTATACTCAGAGCTGCCATAAATCCACTGAGCACTTTAGTGCAAATTAGAAAAAAGATACCCTCCTTCAAGATAATTTATTCCATCTGTGGCAAAACTGTCATAATACACTGATTTTATTAGAATAAGGCTACATACTACCATCTGCAGAAATCTTACATCTAGCATTGACAAGTGAAAAGTGGGTAACTGAAAAAAAGAAACAGATACTATAAAATGTAGACAGACACAGAGACGCTTTCACATTTAAAAGCTACTAAAAAAAAGCAAAGTAATAAGGTCTAAAGATGGAAACAATAAAGAGGAGAAATAAATAAGATAGAAAACTGATAAAATCAATTAAATCAAAAGCTTTTTACAAAAGTCTGATAAAACTGATAAATCTCTAATTAAATTGATTTTTAAAAAGACAAATTACCACAATTAAGAATAAAGGAGGAACACTACTACAGATCCTAACAGACCTCAAAAGTATAATATTATGAACAACTGCCAATAAATTTGAAGGTTAGAGGAAATGAACACATTTCTGAAAGACACAATTTACCAAAACTGACTCAAGAAAAAAAATCAGGAAATTAGAATAGCTCTATGTCTATTAAATGAATTGAACCCCAAATGAAACAACCCAGAAAGAGAACTCTGAGCCTAGCCAGTTCACTAGTGAATTCCATCAAACTTTTAAGAAACAAGTAATATCCATCTCATACAAACTATTTCAGAAAGGAGAAGAAGAGGAAATACTTCTCAATTCCTTTTTAAGGCCAGTTTAACTCTAATATCAAAACCTGACAATGATATTAAAAGAATACTACAGACCAATACCCCTCATAAATATATGAAAAATTTTTAACAAAGTATTATCAAATCAAAAACAGCAATATATAAAAAGGTAATACAGCATGGTCAAGTGAATTTACCCCAGGAAAGCAAGGTTGGTTTAACAGTAAATCAATCAATGTAACTGACCATATTAACAGAATAAAACAGAAAATCCATATGATCACATCAACAGATACAGAAAAAAAGGTGATAAAATTCAATCCAAGCCCAATAATTTTTCTTTTTTAATAATTTTTTTTTTTTTTTTTGAGATGGAGTCTCGCTCTGTCGCCTAGGTTGGAGTGCAGTGGCACTGGAGTGCAGTGGCGTGATCTCGGCTCACTGAAACCTCTGCCTCCCGGGTTCAAGCAATTCTCATGCCTCAGTCTCCCAAGTAGCTGAGATTACAGGCGCGTGCCACCACCCCCGGCTGATTTTTGTATTTTTAGTGGAGACGAGGTTTCGCCCTGTTGGCCAGGCTGGTCTCGAACTCCTGACTTCAGATAATCTGCCTGCCTCGGCCTCCCAAATTTCTGGGATTACAGGCATGAGCCACAAGGCCGATAATTTTTTTTTTTATATATAACTAGGTATCGAAGGTAATGTCTTCAATCTGATAAAGGGAATCTCAGAAAAACCTACAGCTAACCTCAAACTTAATGATGAAACATTTAATATTTCCTGCCTAAGATTAGAAATAATGCAAAAATATTTGCCATTACTATTTACATTCAAAATGTTACTGAATGTCCCAGCCAGCAAGAAAAAAGACATAAAAGGCCTATAGGTTGGAAAGGAAGAAGTAAATTTGTCTGTATTCACAGATAACATGAATGTCTAGTTAGAAAATGTCAAGAACTCTACAAACAACTAAAACTAAAAAGTAAACTGAACAAGGTTAAAGGGCAGAAAATCAATATATATTTAAAAATTCTATTTTTATACTAGTCATAAGTGGAAAATTAAATTTAAAAAACAATTACATTTACAATAGCATTAAAAAAATACTCAGGAATAAATTTAACAAAAGATGTACAAGATGTCTATGTTAAAAACCATAAAATACTGCTCAGAGAAATTAAAGAAGGCCCAAGTAGATAAAGAGACATATGTTTGTGTATTAGAAGACTCAATGTTGTTAAGATGTCACTTCTCCCCAAATTGATTTACAGTTTCAAGGCAATTCTAATCAAAATACAACAGTTTTATTTGTAGACATGTACAAGTTAATACAAAAATGTATATGGAAAAGCAATGAACTTACAAGAGTCAAGACAATCTTGAAAAATAATAAAGGTGAAGGATTAATATCTAATATCATAAAGCTACATTAAAAATATACCATCTTATGGTATATTAAAAATATCTTATGGTTTCTTTTGTGTGTTATGCCACACCAACTTAGCTACATTTATGACTTTCAATATCATAATTATATGATATTAGATACTATGATATTAGGTACCAATACCATGATACTGGTGTCAGGATACCATATAGACACATAGACTGTGGTTGTCTACAGGAAAAGGATAAGGAAGGTCTTGACTAGAAGGGCAAGTGAGAAAAACTCCTGGAGTGATGACAATGTCCTATATGGGGCTGTGGCTAGATCCATAGATACACAGAATATACACTGATTAAAACTCAAAGTACTTATGTAAAATCTGTGCATTTAACTATGTGTGAATTTCGCATCAATAACAAAAACAAGAAGGCACACTGGTTTTTGTGTTTCCTTTGTCTTCATAAACATAGACAATCTGCCAAAATGCATCACAAAGCTGAGGTCATTTCTTTTTTTTTTTTTTTTTTTTTGAGATAGAGTATCACTTTGTCGCCCAGGCTGGAGTGCAGTGGTGTGATAGCCTTGACCTCCCAAGCTCAAGCAATCTTGCTATGCTACCCAGGCTGAGATGGCTTCTTACAAGAAAGAATCCATTCCCTATTTGGTATAGCTAGAAGTCTAACTACTTTTGGGTAACACATAAATAGCCCCGAATTTTTTAATTTTACAGTAACTTATTCAAATTTGTGAACAACTCAAAACAAGGTTTATGCCAGAGAAATGAGCACCATATCATTGTTGAAAAGAGACTGGATGACCCAAATTTTATAAAACTAAGTTTTCAGTCCTTTCTAGAGAAGTTTAATCATATTATGATGGCTTTATTTTTTCATTCACATTAACATCAGTTTATAAAATCAACACAAAATAAATATTTAATAAGTCTTTAAGCACTATGATAGCAAAATTTAAATCTGAAAGAAATTTTAATACTTAGTTTACAATCTTTTCCCTTAATTTGTAAGTAAAGTGGTTTAGCTTACATTTCTTTCTCCATTTCAAGTTGTTTACTCAATTCTGTGGCTCTGAGCTCCAAATCTGTGTTCAGCTGTCTTTGCTGTTGCAGATCTTGCAAAGCCTGCTCCTTGCTTGCTTTAACTTCGAGACTATCGGCTTCTAGTTTCTATGAAAAAAATGATATGGCAGCCATTTTAATATTAGTAATTTTCAGTCCATTATTAAATACTGTAACATTTTTGTTTATATTCAAACAGGTGTGACATACAAAAAAATAAAATATTTATTATAATAAAAAACATATTCTGAAATCATTACTAAGGGTGTTATTTATTTTAAAATCTTTCAGAAGACCCAGCAGAAAGCTTTATACATGATAGACAGCTACTAAGTGTTGATGTTTAAAACTAATTCTTGGCTGGGCGCGGTGGCTCACACCTGTAATCCCAGCACCTTGGGAGGCAGATCACTTGAGGTCAGAAGTTCGAGACCAGCCTGGCCAACATGGTAAAACCCTGTCTCTACTAAAAAAAAAAAAAAAATACAAAAATTAGCCAGGCGTGGTGGCCCGTGCCTGAAGTCCCAGCTACTCAAGAGGCTGACGCAGGAGAAAAGCTTGAACCTGGGAGGCAGAGGTTGCAGCAAGCTGAGATCGCACCACTATACTCCAGCCTGGGCAACAGAATGAGACTCCATCTCAAAAAAAAAAAAAAAATTAACTCTGAATAAAACAATCAACTTAAAAGAAACATAGAAACATAAATAGTTATTACCTCAGTAAAAGTTATTAACTCAAGTATGAAAAAATAAGTTAACAGGTTCACTGATGTACTCACTTAAAACATATTATTTTTTATAGGCCCAGTTAAAAACACTGATGTAATTATAAGATATTTAAAACTAAAATGAAGTTCCCATGTACTCCTTCTCATTAACACCTATTGATCTTAAATATAAAGCCAATTAAGTTCCTGATTTTGCTTCTTTAGTCTCTTGGACTAGATGACATTGTTGTTCTTCAGAATATAGTTTGCATTTCACATGTATACATGTAATTATGTGTGTAGTTTTACAAACTTACAAAATCAAACTGTTAAATATAAGTTTGAAAAGCTTTACACAATGCATTTCCTTGCAGTGGTAGTGATTTTGCACACTAGATATTTTATAAACTGATTGGTACCTGTAGCCCTTACCATTGACCTACACTGAAAATATTCATTAAATAAAAGATACTTGATGTAGCTAAATTAATTCTACATGTCTATATAAAAAATATAAAATACTCCCTAAAATGATAATTACAAAGTGTTAGAGCTGATAATCACAATAAAAACTCAGTTCTAAATAACCACTATTTTTAATAGGTAACCAAACAGAATTCTCATTAGACACTTTTCAGTAAAATAATACTTCTGTTATTTTTAACCATGCCTAAAGTACTTTGCCTTTGCTATTATCATTTCCCATAAAGAAAAAGGAACCTATAAACAGAATTGTAAATATAATTATTCCCCCATACTATATTGGTATGTATGTACATATATACATTTCATGACTCTAAACTCATACACACACGCTTCACCAGGTTGAGGAAGTATAAGTTACATATATATAGTAACTTGACAAGTTTTTGTTTAACTGATAGTAGCTCAATTTTTTTTAATTTATTTTTTATTTTTTTATTTTTAGCCAAAGGCAGTTAAACACAAGCGGTTCTAATTTAAAGGACACAAAAACTCAGGTCAAATCCTTCTGAGAGAAATCAACATGGCACATGGATACATATGTAACAAACCTGCACATTGTGCACATGTACCCTAAAACCCTAAAGTACAATAAAAAAATAAAAATAAAAAAAAAAAATAAAAAAAAAAAAAAAAAAAAAAAAAAAACCGTAGCCATCCTAAAAAAAAAAAAAAATCCTTCTGAGATGTCTAATCATCTTATCTCTTCAGTAAATCAACACATTCATATGGAGTTATGTTAAAGTAAGATGCAGTTTATCATAGTCTCAATGTGTTTTTAAATTAGAAGCAAAATCCAAAGGGTATAAAGTTCTAAAAAGGAAAAGTCTACCATATCTGAAATGTGATATTGGAGTAAGTTGGTAAGAGATGGAAGAATGAAGGAACAGAAGAGACTTCACAACAAAGAATTGGTAAGATCCTTGTAATTGTAGAGTAGATCCCTGGTTAGCTGTCTTTGGAAAAAGTAACACATTACAATGGAATCAGTATGAAAGTTGACTGTCATTTATAAAAGATGCTCATTAAGGAAGAAATTAAACATAAAGATAGAATTCAAACTTAAGACACGAAAAATTACAAGCAATTTTTAAAAAATTTTATACCACAACTTCACCTTTCTTTGTTAATTAAAAATCTTTGATTCCATGTAGGTCATGAGATTCCATTGCTACTGAAGTAGAAAATATGACTAAATTAAACTTCTTTTATACAAACCTTAATTTGACCTTCTAGCTCTTCGGTTTTCTGTTCTAAAGAGAGGTATTTCTCTTTATATTCTTTAAGATGACTTTCCAGCTGACTGCAATGTTCTTGCTTGTCTTGTAACTTTGCAGTGACTTGATCCAACTGAGTAGTAATCTTACTTAACTCCTTTAGAAAAGTACAATTGAAGAAAACCTTGGTAAGGTTTACTATATTGTAGTGGCCAAATGTTCAAAGTAAAATTGAAAACTCTAATTTTATTTAAAAAAATATTTGGAGTAAGAGTTCAGATAAATCTAACGATATATCAGAGGCTATACTTACCTACCAATATAAATGACATGAACTAAATTCTTGCGTAGTCTGAGATCCTAAGTTTATATGTATAACAGTTTAATAACTTTTCAATGTTTATCTAGGAAGAATTATTTTAGGAGCTAAAACAGAATATTAGCCAGGCTAATAATAAAATAACACTTTATATTAAATATTTTCAACATTCAAGACACCAATTTTTTAAACTATTTTTAAAAAATATTACAGTGATTACATTTATGACGCTTTTCAATTCATTTGGAATATCCAGTTGCACAAAAAAAAATAATAATAATAATAAAAATTACTAGTAAATCTACTATGTACCAAAAGTAGGACACATACCAAATTTAACAGCAAACATTCCATTCAAATGGGTTTTTGGTAAAGGGTAAATATACAAAACTGTTTTGTTCTGTTTTTTAACTTGATATACTTCTGTATTGTTTTTTAAACAATGGACCAATAAAGCCGGGTGTGGTGGCTCACACCTATAACCCTAGCACTTTGGGAGGCTGAGGTGGGCGGATCACCTGAGGTCGGAGTTTGAGACCAGCCTGACCAACATGGTGAAACCCTGTCTCTATTAAAAATACAAAATTAGCCAGGCACAGTGGCACATGCCTGTAATCCCAGCTACTTGGGAGGCTGAGGCAGGAGAATTGCTTGAACCCGGGAGGTGGAGGTTGCAGTGAGCCAAGATTACACCATTGTACTCCAACCTGGGTAACAAGAGCAAAAAACTCCATCTAAAGAAAAAAAAAAAGACCAATAACTAATATTACTCCCTGAATAACAAGTAAATTTTAAAAATTTCTACCAGTAAAAGCTAAGAAAAATCTACCAGCAACATTCACCTTGACCCTAAAGTAGGATGCTTCTATTCTACCACAGTACTGCTTCTGTATTCCCTCCAGCTCCTCACTTCCTCCTATTCCCAAGAAAGGAGTTAACTCTTATAACTGAAATAGAATATATAGTGTTATTTTCCTGTTTCCAAGTGGCAAGTACATTTGGGTCATGGTCCAGTCTACCTACTAAAAACAAATGTGGAGGTCTGCCCCTTCCAATCACCAACACTTGAAGGGATGGGGCAACAATTCAAAAGTTAGGAGTAAACATTACTGCTCTACACTAAGGTCTAGGCTAGGGGAGAAGGACAATATCAGGAAACCAACCACAGCTGCACACTAGTAGAAATTTATCAAAAACAAAGCTGTTATTTTTATCTCCATCTATGTGACCCCCACTTTTACTACTCAACTGGAACTCATGGAGAAATTAAGGGGGATAAGCAAGTCTATCATAAGATTATACAAAACTGGGTATCATCTTTACATGTTTGCAATTTGTTTATCTACCAAAGCACTAGGTGATAGTATGAAATTGCATCTGTTTCCCTACCTGCTGTTTATCTTGTAATGCATTTTGAGCTGTGTCCAAATGATTCTGAAGATCAGCTCTTTGAGCAGTTTTTGCTGCTTCTGCTGATAGCAATAGTTCGGTTTTGGCTTTAATCTGCAACAACATTTACAAATTATTTAATTGATATTTAGTTCTTGATTTCCTCTTGCTTGAATGCACACTGCTTTTGTGACTAAACAATTTAAAAATTAAGTCCTTGGCAAAAACATATGGATTTATATATTGAAAAACACGTATGTGAAAATCCCCAAAATAGGAATGATAGGGGAGAAGACGCCTAATAATGCTGCATAAACAATAAAAAGATATCCTTATATGATTCCAAAACACTTTAGTATTCCTTTGCTAAGAAAGAAAAGGTAGACTTTTTTTCCAGAAAAAGGCCACTGTACTTTTCAGAAGTGAGTATCTGAACGTCTACCGCTATTATGATAAAGTAAATAACCATGCCCCAAAAATGATTACTCCAAAGATAATCAAGAATTACAGAATTCAATGACTCAAAACAGCCAGACAACTGGCACTTTGTAAAATTCAGTATTCCCTGATAACTTCTCACTTAAAGGGTTTTATTGTTGATGCTCACAGTCAAAATATTAAACATTAAAAATTCAAGGCTGCCAATAAAATCAAACAAGCAAAAAGAACTATCTTGTTATCAAAAGTAACACTTTTAAATGTTTGAATACCTTTAGTACAACTCACCTCGAATACGAAAAGCAAAAAATAGGCCAAGTGCGGTGGCTCACACCTGCAATCCCAGCACTTTGGGAGGCCAAGGCAGGCAGATCACGAGGTCAGGCAATCGAGACCATCCTGGCCAACGTGGTGAAACCCCGTCTCTACTAAAAATACAAAAATTAGCTGGGCATGGTGGCATGCACCTGTAGTCACAGCTGCTCAGGAGGCTGAGGCAGGAGAATCGCTTGAACCTGGGAGGTGGAGGCTGCAGTGAGCTGAGATTGCGCCACTGCACTCCAGCCTGGTGACAGAGCAAGACTCTGTCTCAGAAAAAAAAAAAAAAAAGAAAGAAAAGCAAAAAATAAAATATATATGTAAAAACATGTATTTAAAATTAACATATTTTGAGAAAACAGTAAAAATGGGGGGAGCATTCTTTTAGCTGGTTGAAGAGAGGATCAATGAACATAAGAAATCTAAGATTTACATTGTATAGATAATTACAAGCTGAAGGAAAAATTCAAATAATTTTTTCTCAATATCGAAATACTTAATTTTCACAGAAATAATAGTTACAACAAGGTATATACATCTATATTGATTTAAAGGTGAAAACTAAAGAAATCTTCCCTTTGAACAATACATAGTAAATCTATACTGATGAATATATAGTATAGACTACGAATATATTTTTGCAGAAGTCAGCTTTATTTACATATGGCATTTCATCTATCTGAGGAAGCAAAACTTCATGAAATATTTTAACATATGATAATCACTCATGATCTTTTTTATACAGCATGCTTCAACTAATGTAATATATGTATATTCCAAAATCATGTAGCATATAAAGAAAGTTTGGGGGAAATTAAATAATCGCTCCACTAGTTTGCCTTATTTTAGAAAGGCTTCTGATGGGGGGGAAATGTGGCTATTCGTATAGCCAGCCCCTCTGTTTGCCCTTTTTATAGGCAATGACTAAGTACCAATTACTACAAGGCTACAATTGTTGCAACTTTTGCATTAAAGCCCTTAAAACAGTAAAAGCAGTGAAGTGCTCTCATACATGTGCATAATAATGTACCTTGATGCTGTCCTGATCATGCACACAAGGAAGTACTGTGGAAGTAGGGATCAAAAGGTGTATTATAGAACTTTAAATTGAGAAACAGCTTAAAAGCCTCATTTGTATAGTTAAAGGGACACTCCAGAAAAAAACATTACTTTAACAGTTAAGCTACAGCTGGCTACAGCTAAGCACTTTTGGTTGACATTCTTTTATTAATAATATCACTTAAAGCACTAGGTTTTTCTCAGAGTCCTAATTCTCAAAAGAAAAGTAAGGCCATACATCCTACTTCATGAACTAACACTAGTTCATAAAGAAGTTAAAGTAGTTTTGAAAAAAGCCTCAAAAACTTAAAAAATATCTACAGGTAACATTTTTCAGAGTAATGGCAAAGAAGAAGTTACTGTCAAGGTGATAATGGGAGCAATGATAGTAACAAAAAAATGGGCTGATCTCATTGCTGGAACTAGTTCTGAAATGAACAGCAGTGGAAGAGCAATCTTTTGTAAAGGAAAGGATCTTGCAATGCAGAAAGAATCACAGACTGTCCTAATACATCATTCACATTGTCACTAGACTCCCATTCCCTCCTCATTCCCCTCCCCCTTACATTGGACATCCACATAATAGGTTATCTATCATATAACTCATCTGGCAAATAATTTTTTAAAAAAGAAAGAAATGTATATTCTCTCCAAGTTCTAATAAGTATGCCAGTTATATTATTTTATTATATTCCTTATTTCCAGTGGAATCATTATCTTACAGTAAAATCAAGCCTTGAACTATTTCTATAAATTTCTATTCTATATCACAGAATAAGAAATCAATAGTAAGAATGGAGAAAAAATTATGTCTTACTGCTCACCCCATGACTGATTCATTGAGGAAGACTGCAATATAGAATTCTGAAAGAATACGGCACCATGTAGGGGAATTTTTTTTTTAATCAGAAGTCAGACTTTTAAAGGAAGATTTAAAAAATCAAAGTCAAAAAAATATTTAACATAGAAATCTAATGGTATAATATCAAACTAATTTGAATGTAAAAAACACGAATGGCATGATCAAAACAAGGAAAATCTAAAAGATTTAGTGATTTCACCAGGTATAGCTTGAGGACAGAGAGAGTGCGCCCGAGAGCAAGAGCCAGAGACAGAGAGACAGAGACAGAGAGAGAGAGAGAGGGAGAGGAGAGAGGAAGAGTGAGAGGAAGGCAGAAGGGAGAAGGGAGGGACAGACAGAGAGGGGGAGCAGGGGAGAAAGTCAAACAGGAAAGTTCAACAAATTGTCTAGATATAGCCTTTATCTATTTCCTATTTCAAATTTTTTTCAATTAATACGCAAGGCAAAAAGAGAGAAACAGAATTTAAAACATTTGACGGTCTAAAACTGGTGCTTTACACAAACATTAAATTTAATATTACCTGTATGTCAAGCTGGGAGACCTTCTCCTTGCTTTCACTTAATTGACTATTTAATTCACTGACACTAGTTTCTAGGGAAAGGACACGGTCTTGTGCAGCTCTAAGATGTGCCTTCTGCTCTTGTACCTGGTCATGCAAATTCTCCTGGGCTTGTTTATGGCTTTCTGACTGATTCTTCAGCTTCTCTGTTAGTTGAGTTACCTGTTATACAAGTTTATACAAGTAAGACTAATCATGAAGTTCACAAATGACATAACAAAAATTCAGAAACCTAAATTTAAGAACCACGAGAATATTAAACTGCTTTATGATAGTTTATCTCAAATTTTTTCAAGTAAAATTATTCACTTTTCCAAAATATGTCAACACAGTATCTCAAATATCAAGAAATAACATTTTATTCAAAGACTGATATTACTTTTAAAATAATCTTTATTGAGCTGTAAGTTATATAAAATTCATTCAATTTAAGTTGTACAATTTGAGATTTGATGAATGCATACACTTATTTAACTAGCCAGCACCACAATCAAGACAAAGAACATTTCCATTAGCCCAGAATGTTTCCTCATGCCCTTCTGCAGTCATTCCTCCCATCCCATCTCTAACTCCAGCCAATCACTGATTTGGCTAAGTAACAAGATTTCTTTATATATTCTGGGCATTTCTGAATTGTCAGATACACGTATTGCAAATGTTTTCTCCCATTCTGTGTTATGGCTTTTATTTTCATAATGGTATCTTTTGAAGAGCATACTTTTTTTTTAATTTAGATGAAATCAAAGTCATTTGATATTTCTTTGATGTACCTTGCTTTGAGTTCACCAAGCTTTTTGACCATGTTTCTAATCAAAAATTAAATTTTTTTCATTTGCATCCATTGAAATTTTAAAAACTAAAATTTTTTCAGCCATTGTTTCTATTTTCCTCCTCTCCACCCTTCTGTGACATTAATTGTACTTATGCTAGCTTACATAATACTATCCCATGGGTCACTAAGGTACTGTGTTTTTTTCCCCATCCTTTTTTCCCTCTGTACTTCATGGTGAACAGTTTCAATTGCCTTGTCTTTTATGTTCACTGATACTGTTTTCTACTTGCTTAATCTATTAAGTACATCCAATAAAATTTTCATTTCATGTATTTTTGTTTTATCTCTAAAAGTTCAATTTATTTTTTTTTTTTTTTTTTACCATTTCTGTTTTTTTTTTTAAGAGACAGGGTCTCACTCCGTCACCCAGGCTGGAGTGCAGTAGCACAGTGGTAGCTCACTCCCAGGCTCAAGTGATCCTTTCACTTCAGCCTCTAGAGTAGCTGGGATTACAGGCACAAGTTACTGCACCCAGCCATTTCCACTGCTATCTCCATCATTATAGTTTTTTGTTTCTATCCATATGCATATTTGAAGAGCTGTTTTAAAGTACTTGTCTGGTGGCTCCATCATCTCTTATTTCAGGGTCTGTTCCCACTGAGTAATTTCTCTCCTGGTCATGGCTCACATTGTTTGTTTCTTCACATGTGTAGTAATCTTTTACTATTTATTGTGACCACTCTCGATTTTGTTGTCTTCTTTCAAGGAATGTTTTGTCCCAGCACGTATTTAATATTTTTGTGGTTCTACCGGATCCTTTTAAAGTTTTTTTTACACTTTGTAAGGTCGGGTGAATGGCAGCTTTTACTCTAGGGCTAGTTGAGCCTTACTCCTCTCCTAAGGTATGACATTTCTGACATGTCTACTGAATACTCCAAGTGTTCAGCCACGTCTTTCTTCTGATTGGCTGGAACCTGAACATCTCCCAGCCCTGTATAAGCACTAGTAATTTTTCAGCCTGTAGCTCCTTGACAGTATTCATTGGCCTCATAGAATCCCACTTTACAAGTACAAAACTTGGCATTGAACAAAGCCTCAAGTGAATTCTTAAGCAGATTTCTGAAGCTTTTTCTCTGTACTGCTCCTTCCTTTCTGGTATCCTACCCTACAAATTCGATCTGCCTTAACCTCCCTGAACTTCAGTCTCTCAATTTAATTTAATATCTCACATCCTCGGTTCAATAACACCACTGGGTTTTCCTTAGATTCCCCCAAGCTGTGCCACAGTCTGGAAACTGTCTCTGGATCAAAAGTTAGCGTAGTCAAAGAGTTCATGTCACTTGCCTCTCTTCTCTCAGGGATCACAGTCCTGCACTGCCTATTGTCCAATGTCTGAAAACAGTAGTTTTGTACATTTTTTCCACTTTTCCCGGTGTTTATGGTAGAATGGCTAAATAGGTATTAACTATCTCAATATGGCCAGAAACAGATTTATTTTAATTTATTCTTTAAAATGAATGCATGGCTTCCTAACCATATTTATATGATAAGCAACATCAAGCTGTATACAACTAAAAACTAACCTAAAGAATTCTTCAAAACTAACTCTGAAATTTGGGGGGAAATCTGTTATATTCTAATTCTAAAACTAGAAAAGTGATATGGCTTTCTGATACTTTAAATATTTTCTCATTTAGATAATAACTCTCTTATTACACAATTCTTCCAAAAAAGCAATTGTAAATTCTTTTGTGTTTGAAAATGTATTTATCTAAATTTTATAAACTTTTCCTAAACTACATTTTAATGTTGGAACATTAAGGCAACTTATCAAAATTATTGGCTATACATGATGCAAAGACATATACTTTATCAAAATATGTTACTGTTAAGTCTGTATATTAATCAATACACAGTAAAAACTAACACTTGATTAATATGTTCAATTTATGAATACATTTCATTATTCTTTTTTTTAAACATCACAAAATGCCATTAGGCAAGCATGCACTATAAATATTTCTGTTTTTCCAGTGAGCTAACAATGTAAAATGATTTATTCATAGTCACACTAACTTACATGCAGGGACATGAACTGAGAAATTTTCCTTTGCCAAATCATGTTAACTAACTTTCACTACAATAGTAACCTACCTCTTAAGGTACATGAGATGCTATTTGGCAAAAAATATGTAACATTTAAAATGTGCTAAAAAGAGCAAGAATGAAGAATCATTTAAATAAAGCACTTAGTAAGACTTAGAGAGACAGAAGTAAATTTTAGAAATATAATATATTTTACAAGCTTACTTGCTCCTGTAGTGTATGGTTTTTTTCTTGTAACTGGTTAAGAACAGCCGTCTCTCCTTCGCCAGCCTGAATTTTTGCATAAAGATCTTCTCTTTCTTTTTCTAGTAATGAAATATTTTCTTTACTCTTCTGTAATAAAGCTTCAAGGTTCTGAATCTTTTGGTCCTTATCGCCAATTTGACGTAGAACTTGTTCCAAATCATTCTGTAAAGAATTGAAAACTACTACTTTAAGAATAGAGAACTTAAAAAGTTACTCCTCAAACATAAAATGACTAATAATAAATTCTATCACTCAAATTCTCAGTCTTACATTTTTTAAAACTATTACATTTTAATATGGTAAATTTAGTTAAGTACTTAGAACTATATATTTAATAATATAAATCTGTATCATACGCTAGAATTTAACAAAAAACTCTCACTTAACCACATTTTTTTTTCTAACACTCTAATATGACCTCCTACTACTACTCTTTCTCTGACTCTGATTTCAGACACATGAGACTCAGTCTCACACTAGGCACACTCCCACCTCAAAGCCTTAGTGTACCAACTGTTCCTTCTGCCTGGAACTCTTCCCCCACAGAGTCATAGAGTTTACTCCCCATTCAACTGTTTGTTCAAACCTCACCTTCTTAATTAGGACTACTCTGACCATTTCATTTAAAATTTCAGCCTTTCCCAATATTCCCTATCTTGGTTATAATTTTCTTTCCATAGTGCTTACTTTCCAACACACTAAATAATTTGCTTATTTGTCATGCTGATCTGCCTCACTCCAACCACCCCCCATTAAAATGTATACTCTAAAAAGGATTTTTGTGTCTTAGTCATTGATATATCCAAGATATTTGACACATATGTTCTAAAAGTCACTGAATGAATAGAAAAATAAATGATTCCACTCTAAATCACATATACACGCAGGCTTACTTCAATACCCCAAAAGAACTCTTTTATCGATATAGCAAGAGATCCCTCTTCTTTTACTTTCACACCACTCTGCTGACACAGACCCAGAAACCATGTGGTACCCTCATGATTTGTGCCAATATTAAAATATTTGAGATCAGTCACTTTCAAGCATACTTCTCATCCTTCTAAGCTTTGGTCAAATGACAAAAGGCAACCAAACCTCTCTGCCTCTCAGTCTCTGTTCCTGCCACCGATAGATAACTCCCCTCTCTACATTCCACTAATCTGGAATCAGAATTCCAGGCCTAAGCTTCTTTCCACAGAAGTCACTCTGAGGGAGGGGAATATCACACACCGGGGCCTGTCGGGGGTTGGGGGCAAGGAGAGGGAGAGCATTAGAGCAAATACCTAATGCATGCGGGGCTTAAGACAGGTTGATGGATGCAGAAAACCACCATGGTACATGTGTAACTATGTAACAAACCTGCTCATTCTGCGCAAGTATCCCAGAGCTTAAAGTATATATACATATATATATATATATATATATATATATATATATATATATGTAAAGTCACACTGTTTCCAAATCTTAACTGAAATTTGATTCTCCCTTTACAGATGTCAATTCTCCCTCACCCCTCACCCTGCCCTGGTTGGTAACGTCTATTCCACTGGGCAAGTAGAGGAGGGTGACCTTTTCCTGGTATTTCACTGCCATTACTCTCTCCCTCACGTGAAAGCTTCATGCTGCTCTGGGGAGTATGCCATTTACTTATTCTACTCTCTACTTTTTGTTGCTATCATCTATTAAATCCCTACCTCATTCACTGAAGACTTGAGACCTGATTTAGTCTTTCTCTCAATCCCAATTTCTGCCAATTTCCTGGGAAATACAAAATACATACATAATTAAGATCATAGCCTCAACATTTATATCATCTTAATTCCTGGACCTTTACTCATTCCGCATTTCACTCCCTCATATAGGATTTGTAACCAACTGAAATTCTTCCAGCTAGAAATTTCTAACTATGCTACTGTATGACCACAACTTACTGCCTTCAAATTTAATGACCTAATTTCTGCTATTCAATGTCAGAGACATCAATTTCCTTCTAACGTATTCAGCATATGCCTAGCTTTTCTTCCTGAACTTCCTATATAGATATGAACTAACCTTAACTATTCTTTCAACCACATTGTCCATTTCCTTTCACCCAAAAATTTCCAAGAGCCACTCCCAAAATAGCCCAATTCTCCATTCCTTTACTTCTAAGCACTGTAAAATCACAAAGTAAAACCACAAAGCTCCATAGATTGGTGCTACTACAAATTTCTGGTTCCGGTTTCAACCTCCATCACAGCATATACTCAGAATTATCTTGTCAATCTTTTTATTTGAATGAGGTCCTCACCCTCAAACATTCCCCTCAATAACTACTTAAAAGATTCCATATTATCTCTACATTCTCAGTTTCTGCTTGCCTGATATTCAGCTCTTACTATCTCCAACTTTATCAAGAAACATGAGATTTTCAGGAATGATCAATCTTGATTTTCCAAAAATAATTTTATATAAAATTATATATGTATATATAATTATATACACACATAATTAATTAGAACCATATGTTTAATGTAAATCTATATTATTATAAACTCAAATTTAACAAAAAACCTTCAATTAACCACATTCTTTTTCTAATGCTCTAAACTCATCTACCACTACTCTTCTTCTGATCCATGAGACATATATAGATATACATATAACTATATATACATATAATTATATATATAGATATATGGAGCTATGTATATATACCCCACTCCATATTTACCTCCTTTCCTCAAGCTTCAGTGGGTAAGTTTCATTTCACCCTCCCCCATTGTATCAGTAACATCGTAGCTTCTTAATAATACCTTATTCCCTCAGTTGCCTCTCCCCCAGTATCCTTAATAACTCCCTCCTTATGAATCCCTTTGTCCTAGACTACAGACATGTCCAGGTCTCTCTTATTCTCAAAAACATTCCCCATGACACATCCCTCACCAGTTTCTGCCCAGTCTTTAAACAATTTACATTTACATTTCAAAAATAATTTATATTTACATTCCTAATTCCCTCATCTCTCATTTACTCATTAATCGACAATCAGATTTTCATCTCTATTACTTTACTGAAATTATGTTTAGCAACATTATCAATTTACTTAATTGCTTAATCTAATTGGTATTTTTCATTTATCATACTGAGCATTGCCACCACACAAACCCACATTTGAAGGTGCTGATTACCCCTAACTTTCGACCCTTCCTATTCCTTTGGCTTCCACTCTGCAGGTTATTCGTAATTACTCTGATCATTCTCACTCTTCCTTGGGCTGCTCTTCTTCCACCCGGTCATCCCTTAAGGGCTGGTGTTTCTCAGAAGTCTTATGTTACCAATTATCTATTTTTCTCAGTATACTCTCTCTTCTGGCTGATCACATCTACTCTAATAATTCCATTTACTTCATATATTCTGATGTCTCTCTCGGTTAACATATATAGCACGATTCCCTCCTCCAAGCTTTAAATTAATATTAAATATATCGCACTGGTGCCTCAAGACACATCCTAAACTGAACACATCACATTCCCCTATGAGATGGCCATTTGTCTTACATTCACTAACACAGCTGATGACATCTCCATTTACCATGCATCCACCACTACCAGCCTGGAAGTCATTCCCCTTCTCTCTCATCCCTTTTATCTATTAAGTCAACCAGTGCTGTTTATTTATTTTACCTCCTAAGTATTTCTCACATTTGTCCGTATGACTTCAACAACTGCTTGAACTAAGACCATTACTATTTTTCATCTGAACTGCTGCATATATTAGTCTTTTAACTCATTTCATTCCAGACTATTCCCACCCAAATCCATCTTTCACACATCGACAAGAATAATTTATTTAAAAAGCAAATCTGACTATGGCAATTCTTTCTTAAGACCTTCAATACCTTTCCATCTTCAAAATCTTTCCATCTTGAAATATAAATGTCACGCGAGATCTGCTATAAATTTACCCATATCTAATGCTCTGACTTCTTCTTTAAGTAATCTCTAACTTACACTTTAAGGTCCAGCAAAACCTAAGAGTTTAGTTCACACTAGCTTCAGTATCCTTTATCCTTGTAACTTCTATCTGGAGTAACCTTCTCACTACCACTATCTTTGCACCCCAGAAATATCTACTCATCCTTTGTGCTCAGATTGTCACTTTAAAAGTTTTCCATGGCTGCTCTTTTCCAGACTCTGTTTGGTTTAGGTAACTATTCTCTATGCTACCATAATAATTTTATATACACATACACACCTAGAACTAGACTCATTACATCTCTTTTGTTAGTTGTGAGGACTTTTCATGTTTCCGTAATGAGGGACTTTGCCTGGCCCCTCTTTCATCCTTTCTGTATTCCTCCCCAGGGAATAAGAATTTAAACTTATTGGAAAGTGCGGAATAAGGAACAAATAACCATGTTCAACTGAGTCCCTGCTGTCCCCTTAGTTTGAGAGACAACCTGTCTGCAAAAGGGTGAAAGGCTGCCATTTCTAGCTTTGTGGCTAAATTAATAAAGTTAATTCTGGGTACAGTATAAGAAAGCCCATTTGGCTGCTGACTTATACCAAATTCTTCACACTTGCTTTACTATTGCCATTTCTTCCTTGACCTTTACAATAAAGCTCCTAGAGTTATCCATATTCACTCTATCCAACTTTTTTCTTCCCATTCTCTCTTGAACCCCCTCCAATCAGGCTTTTGTCTCACTTCTGTATGCAAATCACCCTAATCAAGGTCATCAATGACCTCCATATTGCCAAATCCAGTGGGATTCTCCATCTTCATTTTGTCTGGTCTCCATCCTTCCAAATGCCCAGACTAAAATCCTTGGAGTCACCCTTGAGTTCTCTCTCAATATTCTACAATAAATCGGTCAGCTTTACCTTTAAAGCATAACTAGAATCTGACTTCTCACTACCACTCTAATCCAAGCTACATCATTTCTTGTCTGGATTATTGTAGTAGCCTTTTAGCTAATTTCTATGCTTCTACTTATGTACCTGTACAGTCTACTCTCCATACATCAGCCAGAATAATTCTGTGAAATCGTAAGTTAAATCATTTCACCGCTTTGCTCAGAACCCTCCAATGGTTTCTCAACTTAACTCAAAGTAAAATAAAGTCCTTAAAATTACCTATGAGGAACTAGAGGTTCTGATCTCCTGTGAGTTCTATGACCTGCCCCTTTTAACTCTTCTAACACTCTCCCATCCAGCCCTGACTTCCTGTTATTCTTGAGACATGCTCCTGCCTCTGGACCATTTAACGTACTAATGTTCTTCTCTCTGAATCACAGGCTCCTCCTTCCTTCAGGTCTTTCATCTTTTCAAAGAGGCCTAACACTGCAGTCCCAACTTTGGCCTCCCCAAAACACTTCCAACTCCCCATCCCTCCTTCCTTCATCTTTATAGCACTTATCACCATTTAACATGCTGTATGTTTTGCCTATTTACCTTGGTTATTGTTGCCTCTCTCACTAAGCTCCATGAGAGCAGATATTTTTGTCTGTTTTGTTCACTGCTATGTTCACAAAATCAGTTCCTTGGCTGAGAGTAGAAGTTAATAAATGTTTTTTGACTAACTGAATAAAAGAACAAATAAATGAATCCAGTATTTTGATCTCTATCCATCTGACTCCCACGCCACTCACCAAGCTCAGAAGAGACGGGCATATTATTTATTGCCTCCTTCAAACTACAATATTGTTTCTACATTCTTATCATTAGATTGCCATCTCCTAGAGGGCAAGCACTCTGTCTAGTCACAGTGCTGAGCACAGTGATTAATAAAAGAATGAATTAAAGCCGGGTGCGGAGGCTCATGCCTGTAATCCCAGCAGTCTGGGAAGCCAAGGCAGGCGGATCACGAGGTCAGGAGATCGACACCATCCTGGCTAACACAGTGAAACCCCATCTCTACTAAAAACACAAAAAATTAGCCGGGCACGGTGGCGGACGCCTGTAGTCCCAGCTCCGCAGGAGGCTGAGGCAGGAGAATGGCGTGAACCTGGGAGGTGGAGCTTGCAGTGAGCCGAGATTGCGCCACCACACTCCAGCTCCAGCCTGGGGGACAGAGCAAGACTCCGTCTCAAAAAAAAAAAAAAAAAAAAAAAAAAAAAAAAAAAAAAATATCAAAGTCAAATACATTTCAGCATTTGGGCAACCTCTCCTTACTATAACAAAATGAAAACTTCTTTCAATATTCTAAGCTATGCTGCAGACTTTGTATAAATTTAACCCAAACAATTATATTTTCTACACCTACAATTCCAGTGTTCAGATGATGGTTATAAAGCAGGAAAATAAATGACCAACAAATACTAAGTTCTACCGAAGGAAATACAAAATATTTTTCTTTACTGGGCTAATGATGCCAGAAAATTTTATTTGAACATTTTTGATTTTCTAAATACTGTATTTTAATCAATAATAAACAATAATGAATAAATTATTTATAAGTAATTTAAATAAATGTATTTAACTAAACATATTTAATAGATAAATCTAATAAATTTAAGTAAATTAATATATAAAATATAACAAATACATAATAAATTTGTTTATAATAAATATTTTACACTATGTTGGAAAAACTTTTCAACATAGTAATCAAAAGAAAAAGAATTTTCTGATTATCCGGACTTCAAAAGTATCAAAATCCCTCACAATCAAGTATTTTGTATTTTCTAGTTTTACCACAACAAAAGGATAATGACTTGGATTAATTAATTTTATTTTTTCTCTTATATTCTATGTAATGGTAATTAATTTGTGTTTACAAGGCTAATAATGCAACTAATGTTTACCTGAGCTTCTCGAAGTTTTGCCGTGGTGCTTTGCTGAAGAGCCTGTTGTTCTTGATGCTGCTGCTTTGTTTTATCTAGTTGATGCTGCAATTCTGTAGAATTTGTGACTTTTTCCTTCAACTTAAAAAAATGTAGATTGTCAATTGAGAACTTAAAGGCATAATGCTATCATTCATAAGTATCTGGCATTACTTCAATTCTCAAGTCTGAACAGAACAATAAATTCAGGAACATATAAGATAAACTTTAAAAGCGGTACCTCGGCTGAGTACAGTGGCTCATGCCTGTAATCCCAGCACTTTGGGAGGCCAAGGCGGGCGGATCACAAGGTCAGGAGTTCGAAACCAGCCTGGCCAATATGGTGAAACCCCGTCTCTACTAAAAAAAAAAAAAAAAATACAAAAATTAGCCGGGTGTGGTGGCAGGCGCCTGTAGTCCCAGCTACTCAGGAAGCTGAGGCAGGAGAATCACTTGAACCTGAGAGGCAGAGGTCGCAGTGAGCCAAGATTGCACCACTGCACTCCAGCCTGGGCAACAAAAAGAGACTCCGTCTCAAAAAAAAAAAAAAAAGCAGTACCTCATTACTTACAGAATCTTAATCTCATGTTAAAGAAACTATTTTCTATAAATAGGCTTATCCTAAGAAAATCTTTCTCCAGGCTGGCATTTAGTTTATTATTTTTTTTGTAAACTAGTATGATCAAGGAATTAATTACATATAAATTATCTTTAACAATAATTTAAACCACATATCAGTATTTCTTTTATTTTTTTCCTTAATAGTCATAATTATCACTTATTGGAAAAGAATAGAATCATCTACCACATCTAAGATTTTAGGTCTAGAAGAAAATCAATTGCTGAAGCTGCAGATTTTATCGTAGAATATGTGTTTAATTCTGGCCAGGCGTGGTGGCTCATACTCGTAATCCCAGCACTTTGGGAGGCCGAGGCAGGCAAATCACTTGAGGTCAGGAGTTCAAGACCAGCCTGGCCAACATGGTAAAACCCCATCTCTACCAAAAAATACAAATATTAGCCGGGCATAGTGGCGCATATCTGTAGTCCCTAATGGGGAGACTGAGGTGGGATAATTGCTTGAACCCAGGAGGTGGACATTGCAGGGAGCTGAGGTCATGCCACTACACTCCAGCCAGGGTGACAGAGTGAGACCCTGTCTCAAAAACAAATAAAATTAAATTAAAAATTAAAAACTTAAAATAAAAAATAATGTGTTTAATTGCAATAAAGATGCAATTTAATAACTTTTACTTTATATTACAGGCATCATTTATGGCAACTGCAAGTCTAATGAGGGATAGCATTCAAATATATGCTTAATTTTTAAAAGCAAAAATCCTTAAATGGAAACTCAAAGTTTATATATACCAACTACATGTCATTAACGATCTTTACCAACAATTCATAGTTTACTGTTTCATTAGGAAGTAGTCCTTCCTGAGTAGGAAGACTCTAGCAGCCTGATGGGTTCACTCCCAGAATTTTTCCTGCCTAAAGCTGAAAGAGTAGTTTTCCTTGTGCATTTCTGTTGAGAACTTTAGGGAATACAATTAAAACAAAATGACTTAATGTAGTTAATAAGCAGGATGTTGCTACTGCAGAGCAATAAATTTGCACTTTAAAAAGTCCAGTTAAAGCTCTGACAATTAACAGATTGATGAATCATAATCATGTTAAAGATGCCTCAAGCCTATCAATAAATTGAAAATGCTAGCTTACCTGCTCTTCTAACCGAGAAAGTTTGAGTTGTAAATCAGCCACTTGTTGTTCTTTATCCATCAACTTTTCACTTGAAAGCTGTCTCTGTTCCTTCAGCCTACCATGAGCTTCCCCTAGTTGGCGCTCTGTCTCCAGAAGTTTGCTATGTAACTTTAAAAAAAGAAAAAAAAATGTATGTACATATGTATAAACATACACACACCACCACCTACTTTCCAAACAATGTTTTACTTTTCACCAAAATAAGTACAATATCTTAATTTTCATGATACTTTGGGGAAACCTAAGATTTTATACAGTAATTTTAACTGCAACTGAATTTTAATCATACATTATAATGAATCACATAAAATTACGGTTAAACATCACAATTTTTGTTTTTGTGTTATGTTACTGCTCTCTTAAAACAAATGCAGGCTCTTGTTTGGATATAAGAGTTGGAATTTTCAGGAACTTAAAAGAATAAAATACAACTTAAAAATTAAGACACTTAGTACACACTCAGATCTATTTTACAGTATTGTTTAAAGTTCCACAGTGATTCTTGTTGGTTTTCCATAGCCAAGAACTACTACAGTTAACTTTTTACATTTGGGTATTGGATAGTGCCCAGTGCATTCCCAAGTCCTCATATTGGCACATAATTTCTAAATAAAATAGAGGAAATGATCACATATATATGGTGACCCTCATTCATTAACTCTACAAATGCCACCCAATTAAAACTAAGGGAGTTAAGAACCATCATGAGTAGTCCACCCCTGTTATACATACCCTATCCTAACAGCAAATCAGTGTCCCTTCCTGCCTCTTACAACACTTTCCTGCCACTAGTACGCTCTCACTAATCCCTCTGGCTGGAAGACACATCTGCTTTCAAACTGCCACCTGTCAAAACCTATCAGATATTCCCAATTCCAAGTACCACCTCTCTCTAACACAAAGATTTCCTGATCACATAATTGGATTAAAAATTACAACAGCTGAAGTACTAAGAGGGGGGAACAGAAGAAACTCTTCCAATTTCCCATAATATATACAATCCTTTTATTATCATTCTCATAATCTTTAGTATGATAGCTAGTACTTTTCTTATCCTCTCCATGATATTTACACAATTATTAAAGGTAGGTACTGTTTCTTATTCATTTCTGTATCCCCTAGTAAATGAGGCATGTGTCTTTTAGAAAGCATAAATGTGGCCAGGCACAGTGGCTCAGGCCTGTAATCCCAGCTACTCAGGAGGCTGTGGCAGGAGAATCGCTTGAACCCGGGCGGCAGAGGTTGCAGTGAGCTGAAATCTCGCCACTGCACTCCAGCCTAGGCGACAAAGCAAGACTCCATCTCAAAAGAAAAGAAAAAGAAAAAAAGAAAGCATAAATGCTAAATTTGTTTATCTGAACTAAAACTCAAATATGTAAGTTAAAGTTATTCATTGATATCCCCATCGCTCAGTTTCCTTCCATTATGAATGCTTACATTTATTCATTCATTCACTCACTAAAACATAGGCAGATTAACAAGCAAAATGCTGGCTGGGCACGGTGGCTCATGCCTGTAATCCTAGCACTTTGCGAGGCTGAGGAGGGTGGATTGCCTGAGCTCAGGAGTTCAAGACCAGCCTGGGAAACATGGTGAAACCCCATTATCTACAGAAATACAAAAAGTCAGTCAGGTATGGTAGCATGTGCCTGAAGTCCTGGCTACTCAGGAGGCTGAAGCATGAGAATTGCTTGGACCCGGAAAATGGAGGTTGCAATGAGCCAAGATCATGCCACTGCACTCCACCCTGGGTGACAAAGTGAAACTCTTGTCTTCAAAAAAAAAAACAAAGAAACCAAAACAAAACAAAAAGTAAGCAAAATGCCAGGCAGTAAAAATAAAAAATGAGTAAGAGATGGTCTTTGCACCCAAAGAGTTCAGAGTCTAGTAAAGAAAGACATACATTATGATAATAAACTATATTATGGTATAAGTAAAATATTAAAGATATGTACATACTTAAGCTATCTTGGGTGTGGGGAAGCAGTGGCATGTTTAGAAAGGATTTCTAGGGAGACCGTTGGGGGGCGGGTGAGGGTTGGAAAATTACCTGTTGGGTATAATGGTTACTATATGGGCAATGGGTACACTAACAGTCCAGACTTCAACATTACACAATACATACACGCAAGAAATCTGCACTTTTACCCCCTAAATATATTTTTTAAATTTTTTCAAATATTTAACTTTTACTTTAGGTTCAGGGATACATGTGCAGGTTTGTTATATAGGTACATTATGTGTCACAGGGGTTTGGTGTACAGATTATTTCATTATCTAGGTAATAAACACAGTACCCAATAGGCACCTCCAATAGGAGGATCCTCATCCTCCTCCCACCTTCCACCCTCAAGCAGGCCTAGCTGTCCATTGTTCCCTTCTTTGTGTCCATATGTACTTAATATTTAGCTCCCACTTTAAAGTGAGAACATGTGGTATTTGATTTTCTGTTCCTATATTAGCTCGCTTAGGACAATGGCCTCCAGCTCCATCCACGTTGCTATACAGAACATGACCTTGTTCCTTAAAAAAAAAAATTACAAAAAGTGACAAGTGAAGTAAATAGTATCTATCAAGGTGAAGAGGAATAAAAAGAATATTTCAGGTCAAGAAGACAGACTGGATGATACAACAAAAGCAAGACACAGCACACATGTAGGAAAAAACTAAAGACACTTCCATATTCTTGCAGTGAAGAATAAGGAAAAGAAGTGCAAATTGCTGAGGAGGTGGGCCAACAAGTATCACTGTGGATAGTGCATGTCATAACAAGGGACCTCAACTTAATCCATTAGGCCATAAAGGGTTATTAATGGGCTTAAACCATGGTTGGAACATGGTAAGATTTGCCTTTAATATAGATTACCCTGATGCCTATACAGAGGATCAATTTGTCAGGGGCAAGAAGGAAGGCAGATCAGTTAGCAGTTGTTAGAGTGGTTTAAGAGTGAGACAAGAAGGACAGGGCCAGCAGAAACAGGGAAGAAGACATGTTACAGAAATATTCTTAATTCTTCTGATTCACTGTATCATGGAACTCACAGTCCAAACTCAAAAATTAGTATTAGCATATGTGAAGTGCTTACTCTAATTTCTGAAACATAATTGAAGCTCATTAAATTACTAATATAATCAGTATTATTATTATTACTAAAGGATAGAAAGCCATGAAAATTATTAATTATAGTAAAATAAAGTATCACTGCCACTTTAGAAAAACAGCTGAACATTATCAAAAAAGTAGCTGAGAACTTGAATATCCCCCAATTTCCATTTTCAACCAATTTTCAATGTTACCTAAAGCAATAATTAGAACACAGGTATTAAAAAATTAAGTTAATGGCAAAGTCAAAACTTGCATTAAACTTCATCAGATAGCCACTATATTATTAACCTATACAAAATAGTTTTTGCCTTTAAGCTAGATTTACCTATACAAAATACTTTTTGTATAAAAAGTATACAAAATACTTTTGTATAGGTAAATAATATAGTTCAAAATATGAGCTATATAGGTAAATAATATATGAATTGTATATAATATATATGATATGAATAATATATGAATTATATATATCAATATATGAATATCATGATATATTGTGTGTATATATACTATATATATAAAATATATATTTCATAAATGTATAAATATATATTATAAATATTTCATATATATAATTCATATATTATTTACCTATACAAAATAGCTGCAGCATTAGGGCTGATTTACTTTCTACAAAATATCTAATTTTTATTTATTTTCAAAAAAATTTTCCCTAAAACACATGATTTTTTAAAAATATCCAATTTGTATGCTATTTGTTTTATAATAATGATGCTTTTAAAATTTAGTAACAAAAAAAAATTTCAAATGAAAGAATGGTCAACAATTCAAATTAATTATAATAGCTAAAACCTAGTGAGTACCTACATGCCCCAGGTACCATCCTAAGCAATTTATAATATCAATTCATAAACACTTCCCCACAAAGCTGTAAGATGGATATTATAATTTTTTTCTTAAGGGAAACTGAAATTAAAAGAAATGAGATCTGACAACACTACAGGATATAAAAGTTAACAGTTAATCTTTTAAAATGACAATATTTTTTCAACATGAACTATATTATGATCAAATAACCATCAAGTACACGAAGAAGAAACCAGAGGGAGAATTACAATAAATAAAATTAACAGCTCTTACTTGATTAATTTCACTTTGGAGTTGTAACCCATGCTGCTCCTTTTCTTCTCTCTGTTGTTGTAGCTGCTTAAACTCCGCCTTTAGATGCTGGTACTTGGTCTCTACCTCAGATAATTCTTCTTTGAGCTTTTGAGTAGCTTCTCCTTTTTCACTTAGTTCTGCATATATTCTATGCAGTGAGGTTTCAGATGCAGACAATCTTGACTGAAGCTGTTGACAATCTAGGTCTTTTTGATGAAAGGCTGCCTGAATATTCTTTTTACTCACAGATTCTTCATTATGTTTCTCCTCTAACTTAGTATAGTCTTGTTCTTTTTTCAGCAAGTTTTCTGTCAAGGTCTAAAATGTCAATTTAACAATTTATTTCCTTTTCTAATATTTTTAATTACTCCAATTAACAATGAACAATCTTTGGAGCAGTACTGTCTCCTACTATACATTTTAGTCAATATTAAAATATAAAACAGTGACAATGTTCTAGTCAAGAATTAAATCATTACATACTAACTTGTGATTTCAGTATTGGTCCACTTAACTAAAATCTACTAATACAACTTAAGAATTGCCAAGCAAATGTTGACATAAAACAGTCAAATAAAATCTACTGGATTTTTTAGGGTATGTGACATATTTATATTCTTCCATTTGAGTTAAAAATTGAAACTACCTTTCTACCAACAAATTATTTTGAGTAACAATATACTATGCAAACTTGATTTTTCACTGTGCAATTTCATAGTTGGTAAGAGCTTTAGCACAGCAATATCATCCACTGTTCTAATGCACCTAACCTACTGATTGCATCTTTTTATGCTCTTCTTGTTAAAGACCAAGTTTTGGAGTCACAAGCTAAGACTAATTCAAATTTTTTTCTAGGTGTATTAAAAAATGATCTAAAGCTATCACTCACCTGCCTTAAATTTTGTCATTTTACTCAATGCTATCAAGCATAAAGCATAAAAATAACACTTCTAATCAAAGACCTGGATCAACCAACCTAATCTAATGTCAAAGCCTGGTCTCAGTGTGGTTGTAAAAATTAACACTAAACATTTTAAGTAAACAGATTTAAGCAAAAAATATGGATCAGAATTTTAACTAAATTCTGTAAGACATCCAGCCAGGATAAGAAGCTACTGTAAGTACCTGGTGAGTCAGTTAGTGGACCTTTAGTGTACGAACTTATATGCAGTGTGCTGGAAGGGGATGATACTGAAATAGGAAAGAACAATCAAAGCCTTCATACCTTAAACAGAATATACTCTAAATGAAATACACACAACTAGACAAACAACAACAACAACAAAAACCTTTCTAAGAAAGTTAAAACATAATGCGTGAGTCAGAATGGATTAACAGAAAAGTGTCAAATTTCTTAAGACACAATTTTTTTAAAAAAGGAGCAAAGTCAAGGGGAGCTAACTAGTAAGATCATCTTAATACAATGAAGTTTGAGCCTGGTTTTAAAAGCGATGGGAAAAATCATGGAATACATACATATGATACGTGCCATCTGCTCTATATAAATATATAAGACATGAAAGAAAAGGCAAACAAGTTTCAGGTGGGGTGACACCAAAACGCTATTATTTCACAGGGCATAATTGATCTTTACTGCTGCATTCCCCAACATGGGAAACGCTGCAATAAAGGTTCTTGAATATTTGTCTAAGAAAAAGTAAGCTAATGTTACTTATCAAACAGGAATATACTATGGAAAAGCAGTGTCCAGAAAGATGATAAAACTATGTATAAGAGAGGCCAGGTGCAGCAGCTCACACCTGTAATCCCAGTACTCTGTGAGGCTGAGACAGAAAGATTACTTGAGGTCAGGAGTTAAAGACCAGCCTGGGCAATATAGCAAGACCCTATCTCTACCAAAACAAAAATAAATTAGCCAGGCATGGTGGTATGCACCTATAGACCTAGCTACCCGAGAGGCTAAAGCAGGAGGCATGCTTGGGCCCAAGAGTTCAAGGCTGAAGTGAGCTAAGATCACACCACTGCACTCCAGCCTGGGCAACAAGAGCAAGACCCTGTCGCTAAAAAAAAAAAAAAAAAGGTACTTATAAGAGAGGATAACAGACAGACTTAAAAGTAAGAAGAGCAACCATTAAGTTTACAGCAAAATTAGCTACAAGATGTGTGCTTTGACTAAGCAACAAAAACAGAAAAAAAGACATAGAGCCAAGAAAATTACAGAATAAAAATAATACTTCTGATTCAACTATATGTTAGAAAAATTATCTTTTTATAAACATTTCTTTGTAATTCCAAATTTTTCTTCACATAATTCTACATTTGTTTTGTTTAGGAAAACAACATTTGTTTTAGAATTTGTAAGCAAATTATTCATTAATCTATAAATCATCTTTTTTTTACTTTTTTTTTTTTTGAGACAGAGTCTCGCTATGTCGCCCAGACTGGAGTGCAGTGGCGCAATCTCAGCTCACTGCAAGCTCCGCCTCCCAGGTTCACGCCATTCTCCTGCCTCAGCCTCCCCAGCAGCTGGGATTACAGGCACCTGCCACCACGCCCGGCTAATTTTCTTGTATTTTTAGTAGAGACAGGGTTTCACCATGTTAGCCAGGATGGTCTCGATCTCCTGACCTCGTGATCTGCCCACCTCGGCCTCCCAAAGTGCTGGGATTACAGGCCTGAGCCACCGCGCCCGGCCGGCTATAAATCATCTTTTGTAAAGAGAATTCTAAGTTACTGAATTTCATAAAAGCAACCATGTTCACATACACTGAGAACTTGGGTGGAACATGCCTTTAAAACACGCTACAAAAATTAAGGCTCATAATGAGTTAGAGTCTTCTTCCACACAGACTTAATTAGAAAGTAACCAACTAATCCCACCTTTCTATACACCCTTGAGATAGTTTCACTCCTTTTTTTTTTGTATTTTTTTGTTTTAGACAGGCTCTTGCTCTGTCGCCCAGGCTGGCATGCAGTGGCACAATATCAGCTCACTGCAAGCTCTGCCTCCCAGGTTCACACCATTCTCCTGCCTCAGCCTCCCAAGTAGCTGAGACTACAGGTGCCCACCATCACGCCCAGCTAATTTTTTGTATTTTTACTAGAGACAGGGTTTCCCCATGTTGGCCAGGCTGGTCTCGATCTCCTGACCTTGTGATCTGCCCACCGTGACCTACCAAAGTGCTGGGATTACAGGCGTGAGCCACCGCGCCCAGCTGATAGTTTCACTCTTTAAAAGGCAAAAATATACGGCAACAACTAGGGACTGTTTAAAATTGCCTTGTCCTAAAAAAATTAACCAAAATCTACCAGCATTACACACATGAAAGAGAATTAAATTTTCTTTAAAAGTACCGAAACCACTTTCTTTCTTTTTAAAAGAACCTAATCCACTCACATTTTGTAATTTTTACACGCAAAAGGCTAACTATATTTTATTATTAAAACTTTTCATTTTTATTATGGTCTTCCCATGGAACCTGAAGCAAAATATTATAGTGAATACAAGGTTTTTGAAGAGTGACTTTTTAAACTATAGTGAAATTCATTAAAAAATAATAAGAGCATTTTCACTTCTCCATATTAATCTTTACAACAAAATATGAGATGGAGATTTACAGATGAGGAAGGTGAGGTTGACAGAGCCTGATATGATTGGTCAAATGGCAGGATCATGGATTATATTTCTAAATCCAATAAATTTTTCATAACAATTGAGACATTCAATAAATCAATTTGTACTCCCTAAAATATATCCTGTTCAAATTTAAATTATAAAATGCATGTTAATCCTATGTTGTAACCTAATTATCATTTGGGTAAGCAAAATTCTTCCCTTCCAAATATCCAGTCCCTTTTTATTTTCTCACCAATTGTTATCTCAATATATATTCTTACAGTGACAATTTCCCCATATTAGGCTCCATTTTTCATTTGTTACTTGTTCAGATAATGAAATGAATATAAAAAGAATACCATTTTTTAATGCTTCATAGCTTGCAAAGTTATTTCAGAGACCTCATCTCACTTGTTCCTCAGAATAGCTTGGTGAGAATGAACAAATTAAACTACTTTGTAGCTCGCCAACGTCTCTTAATTTATGAGATACATATGCTCTTACATTGTTCTATGCCTTTTGTACACCTAGCTCTCAAAATGAAATGTCTTAACCCCTCTGCCATGTGAAATGCTCCTTAGCAACCTTAAAGACTCAGCTAAAAAGTTATGTTTTATACAAAAGCCTTTTCTGATTTACTAGGCAGTAAATTAGGAAAACTCTCACCTTGGCCTTGACCCAATCCTCTATCACAACACTTAACAATTAAAAACAACAACCAGCCGGGTGCGGTGGCTCACATCTGTAATCCTAGCACTTTGGGAGGCCGAGGCAGGCAGATCACGAAATCAGGAGTTTGAGGCCAGCCTGACCAACATGGTGAAACCCCATCTCTACTAAAAATACAAAAATTAGCTGGGCATGGTGGTGCATACCTGTAATCCCAGTTACTCAGGAGGCTGAGGCAGGAGAATCGCTTGAACTCGGGAGGCGGAGGTTGCAGTGAGCTGAGATCGCACCACTGCACTCCAGCCTGTGCAAAAGACTGAGACTCTGTCTCATTTAAAAAGAAAAAAAAAAAACCAACAACAACTCACATTCACTAAAGTGCTTACTAAAACTCAACAAGCACTTTACCTTCTATTAATTTATGTAATGTTCCTATTAATCCTAAGAGGTAAGTGGGTATAATAATATTTCTTAGCAGGAGAGTAAACAGACTTTCAGAGACTTAGTGTCACAGCCAGTAAGTGGCAAAGCTGAGATTTAAGAATGTCTGTGACTACTGTACTATACTGTTCTTATTAATGTACCACTTTGCAATGCAGTGATAATACAAGCGACACAATAACTACTGACCAAATCTGCCTCCCACTTTGGCATGTGAGCATCTTAGAACTGGGACTGGTGAAAAAGGAGAGCAATGGAGGACAGAAAATGGATGAATGGTGAGACCCAAAAAATATCTCTGTCTCTTCCAATGACCTATATTATATTGTAGTGACCATAGATCAGCAATATAATTGTTTAGAATTTATAAGGAAACAGTTAATTGAGCTGTTTAAATGTCAGAAGTTATTTTTATTAAAAACTAGGAAGAAAGTTCCTTCAGTTTTTCCATTGTGTTTTTAAGTTTTCAAGGCTACTAATTATAAAACACTGGTTTAAACCTGAAAACCTTGACAGTAACACAAAAGCAATTATCTTTTCCATCCATTATATATTACAATGTTACCTATCCACGTTGATACTACCTGTGACCCACAAAAGCTGCCCAGGACATTTCATGTAATAGCCTTCAAACAACCAAGTAGAGAGATTCCAAATTCAAAGCACTTGAAAATCATCACTGTCAATAATTATGGTTTACCAAAGACATGGGGTAAGGAGAGGTGAGAGAGGCAGATAGTGAGGATAATAAGAAAAGGCAGATGCAACTCTGGGCTTGCACTGACTGGTGACCAAATCCCAAACAGAGAAACCCTTTGGGAAAAACAAAACAAAACTGCAAAGTGTTAAATTTATGTAAAGCATTATTAAGATTAGTAGAAGGTCTTATTATTCCCTAATAAGAAATGTTCCAATTCTAACACACTAAAATAATCTTGATTCTACGTATTATTCATAAAATAGCCACAGGACTTCTTTCAATAATGTGCATGTGTGAATATACATACACACACAACACACACACAAAATGTGTGCTAGAGTATTTGACTGTACATTTCAGCTACCAATATCAAATCATGTCCTCTATTAGTAGCTTAATGTTTGAGAAATACATAATAAATAACACTGATCATAAACACTCACTGCTTGCAAATTGCTACTCTACATATCCTGGTCAGCTTCCAAGAGATAGAAGGTAAGCTCTGAGTTTAAAGAAATTAAAAATCAAACAGAGGGACAAAGGCAAAACTAAATTATGTAGAAGTTTTCTACGTGTAGTTTGACAGGATATAAAACAGGAGCAAGGATCTAGAGGTTTACTAGGGAAAAGCACAGCTATGAAAGAAGATTATATTTTAAACATCAATCAACACCAAGAATTGATGGGGAAAGGGGCAATGGTAAACTGGTATAATTACTTTGGAAAATAGCTGGAGGTCATCTAGTAAATCTGAGCATGTGTCTGCCCTACAGGACAGGAATTTCACTTCAAGTATCTAACATAGAGAAATTCTTGTACAAATGCATAAGATTTATATATGAATGTTCATAGCTATAATATTTGAATATTTGTAGTAGCAAGAAAAATAAAAAATAGAAAGTATACATGGACCATTTCTGCTTCACACCAAAGTATAATACAGTTGTCATGAAGAAAAGTACTCATGTGATTGAGTTATACTGAACTAGCCACACTTTTTTTTTTTTATGAAACACCACTTTTACTAGAAAGACCGACAAACTATTAATATTCGGACTTGAGCAGGAAGGGAATCTGTCACTTTAAAGAACAGAATTGGAACCAACCCAAATGTCCAACAACGATAGACTGGATTAAGAAAATGTGGCACATATACACCATGGAATACTATGCAGCCATAAAAAATGATGAGTTCATGTCCTTTGTAGGGACATGGATGAAACTGGAAAACATCATTCTCAGTAAACTATCGCAAGGACAAAAAACCAAACACCACATGTTCTCACTCATAGGTGGGAATTGAACAATGAGAACTCATGGACACAGGAAGGGGAACATCACACTCTGGGGACTGTTGTGGGGTGGGGGGAGGGGGGAGGGGGGAGGGACAGCATTAGGAGATATACCTAATGCTAAATGACGAGTTAATGGGTGCATCAAAACAACATGGCACATGGATACATATGTAACAAACCTGCACATTGTGCACATGTACCCTAAAACCTAAAGTATAATAATAAAAAATAAAAAATAAAAGTTGATCATTATCTGTTGGGAATATAGCAATAAAAAGAATTTTAATTTACATTATTAAAAAAAAAAGAATAGAATTGATAGTATTTGTTGCCAGTGATAAAACTCAAGCTTTCAAATACAGCTTAGAATTTTGGAAAACATGTATCCACCACCATGAGCTTGACAGCTTCCTCATATTTAAAGCCTATTCTGAGATTGATGGTGATATTGACAAATGTGACTGTTTTTACATTGTACAATAAAATGTACCAAAATTTGGAAGATCTGAGTAACTCAGTGAACCAATATTTTCCACATGACTAATGCATGATCTTACAAAATCACCCACAGGAAAAGATCCACTCAAAAGGCAAGATAGACCAAATTTTAATGTTACAGGGTACAAAAAGTCCACTGACTGGGTTTCAGATTCTACATTGTAACTAACTTTTAAGACACTATTATCAAATTTGAGCACAGTATCAAATAAAGAGAGCCACATTATCTGAAAAAGGTATTAAAATATTCCTTCCTTTTCCAACTACATATCTGTGTGAGACTAAATTTTCTTCATATACTTCAACCATATACTACAATAGATTTAATGTAAAAGCAGATATGAGAATCTATCTGTCCTGTATTAAGCTAGACATTAAAGAGGTTTCCAAAAATGTGAAACATCACAACTATTCTTGCTGAATTATTTTGTTTTAGAAAATGGTCATTTTTCATAAGAAATGTTATTTATGTTAATATTTAATGAGTTAATGTTTTTTAAATAAATTAATATTTTTAAATTCCTTGTAAATTTTGATATGGCAAGTGTCCATAGATATAACCTCACCCCAAAAATGGCTCTTTGGAGTCCTTAATCATTTTGAGAATGTAAAAAGAAGTGCTTGCCAAGGGCAGCAAATTACCCTGAAACTTCATGGCAGCAGCCTAAAACAATATCTATTATATCATATAGTTTTTGAGGGTCAGGAATCTAGAAGTGGCTTAACTGGGTGATTTCACCTCAGGGTCTCTCATGAGGTTATAGTAAGCTGCTGGCCAGAGCTACAGTTTCTGAAAACTTGACTAGGATTGGAGCATCTACTTTCAAGCTCATACACATGGCTGTTGGCAGGAGGTTTAATATTTATAGTTAATTATATTTCTCTTTATTCCCTTATACCCTATTTTTTTCTTTCTTGACTTTTTCCTTATTATATTTCACCAAAAATGTTCAAGTTATTACAACTGAACCAACACACTCACATCTTTAAATAAAAGAGTTTAATAACTCTCTACTGCCCCACCACCAAAAAAGTAAAGACAAAGGGAAAAAGTATTAATATTAGTACCTCCCCTACCCCCAAACAAAATACTATATGTTGCTCTTTTTTTTTTTTTGAGATGGAATCTCACTCTGTGGCCCAGGCTGGAGTGCAGTGGCATGATCTCGGCTCACTGCAATTTCTGCCTCCCATGTTCAAGTGATTCTCCTGCCTCAGCCTCCCAAGTACCTGGGATTACAGGCATGTGCCACCACACCCAGCTAATTTTTGTATTTTTAATAGAAATGGGGTTTCACCATGTTGGCCAGGCTGGTCTCAAACTCCTGACCTCAGGTGATTTGCCTGCCTTGGCCTCCCAAAGTGCTGGGATTACAGGCGTGAGCCACCGCGCCTGGCCAATGTTGCTCATTTGTAAAGAAACAATGCAGAAAATATTAACATTTAAAAATACAAAACAAAGTTGAAGGCTAATCTTCCTGATTTTAAAACTTATTACAAAGCTACAATAATCAAAACAGTGTGGTACTAGCATAAAAATGGACATAGAGTCCAATGGAATAGAATAGAGAGCCAGAAATAAACCTTTGCAAATATTGTTGCTATGGTCAGAATGTCTGTGTCCCCCCAAAATTCATATAGTGAAACTCTAACCCTCAAGGAGATGGTATTAGGAGGTGGGGCATTTCAGAGGTAATTAGGTCCTCAGGGTTGAGTTCTCACGAATGGAATTACAAAAGAGGCCCCAGTGAGGTCTCTTGTTCTTTTCACAGTGAGAAGGCACCATCTATGAACCAGAAAGCAATGTTTCACCAGACACCAAATCTGCTAGTGCCTTGATTTTGAACATCTCAGCCTCCAAAATAGTAAAAAATAAATTTCTATTGTTTATAATCTACCCAGTTTATAGTATCTTATTATAGGAGCCCAAACAGACTAAGACAATGGTCAAATAATTTCTGACAAGGGTGCCAAGATTATTCAATGGGGAAAGGACAGTCTTTTCAACAAATGTTGCTCGGAAAAATGGATATCCATGAACAAAAGAATAAAATTAGACCCTTACCTTATACTATATACAAAAATTAAATCAAAATAGATCAAAAACCTAAACATAAGACCTAAAAATTAGAAAACTCTTAGAAGAAAACAAAAGAAAAGCTTCATGACACTAGGTTTAGCAATGATTTTTTGGATATGACACCAAATAGACCTTAGCAAAAATGAAAGTAGATAAATTAGACTATATCAAAATTTAACATTTCTACAGAATGGGATAAAATATTTGCAAATCACATATCTGATAAGGGGTTAATATCTAGAATATATAAAGAACTCCTACAACTCAATAACAACAATGAAATCCAGTTTTGTTGCATATGGCCAGTAAGCATATTAAAAGATGTTCAATAACATAGTCATTAGGGGCATGCAAATCAAAGCCACAATGAGATACCACCACCCTATACCCATTAAGATGGCTAATCTCAAAAAAGAAAAAGAAAATAAGTGTTGGTGAGGATGTAGAGAAACTGGAGCCCTGGTACAGTTGGTGGGAATATAAAAGGGTTACAGCCACCATGAAAATTAGTATGGCAGTTCCTCAAATAATTAAAAATAGGATTATCATATGATCTACCAATGCCACTTACAGGTAAAGAATTGAAAGCAACGTGACAAAGAGATATTTGTACAGCCATGTTGAAAGTAGCATTACAGCCAAAAGATTGAAGCAATCTAAATGTCTATCAACAGATGAATGAATAACATATATACATACAATAAAATGTTATTCAGCCTTAAAAACAAATTCTGACAGAAGCTATAACATGAATGAACCTTGAGGACACTATAAGTCCGTCACAAAAAGACAAATACTGTTGGATGTAGTAACCCAAGGTTGAAAAAATTAAAAAAACAACATTTTTAAAAGACAAATACTGTATGGTTCTATTTATATGAGGCACCTAGGGTAGTCAAATTTTAGAGATAGAAAGTAGAATGGAAGCTTCCAGGAGCTAGAGAGAAGGAGGAATGTAGAGTTAACAGTTACAGAATTTCAACTTTGCAAAATGAAAAAAGTTCTGGAGATTGGTTTGCACAATAATGTGAACATGTTAAACACTAAAAAAAAAAATAAGTCATACTGTACTATGCCAATACATTTTTTAAATTATGTAAGATTAATATTTAAAATACATAAAATCAATTTGCTATTATATATAGCTTTAAAATTCTCACCTGATTTTTTTGTGTTAATTCATTAACTGAACTTTTCAGTTTTTGTAGTTCCTGTACATATACAGCAACTTCCTGGGGGCCTTTGGCAAGTTCACTCCTTAGCTGGCTTATTGTGGCCTAACAAAACAAAAAAAAAATTAAAGCAAACTAAATTTTTTAAAAGATAAAAAAATGAAAGTATATAAAGGTTTTAAGAAAACAAATTTTTTGTTGTTGGAATTTTCAATTTTGTTCTTTATCCTGCCACCTATACTGCCACATTATGCTTTTTACGGCTTATGACAAATTTTTACAATTTATCCAAGATGCACAACTTCATTTATTTAGTAATACATAAAATGAAAATTTGGCATCCTACTTTAAGTTTCTGAAGTATCAAACTGCAAACCTAAATTTACTGGTTCTTAAACTCTATACTTCAATCTTCCAGAATTTAAAGATAATATGCCAGTTATATCTACATTTCCTCCCAACTTCTATAGCATAAAATTATCCTTTTACTTTCAGACATGTATATGCAAACATGCAACACAGAGCTTGATATTGGTGAATCATCTTTCTAAATTGTAATGAAAATGTCTTTGTCCAAAGAAGTTACCAAGCTGAAGTTATACACAGCTTCCTTAAGCTAGATCACTATATGGTCAGGTATAACCGTTAGGCATGAACTTGCTTTAGTGCATTTTAATTTTTTTTTTTTTTTTTTCTTTGACAGGGTCTTGCTCTGTCACCCAGGCTTGAGTGAAGTGGTACGATCACAGCTCACTGTAGCTCTGAGCCTCCCTGCTTCAAGCAATCCTCCCACATCAGCCTCTCAAGTAGCTAGGGCTACAGGTGTGTGCCATCACGCTCAGCTAATTTTTTTATTTTCTGTTGAGACAGGGTCTCACTATGTTGCCTAGGCTGGTCCCCAACTCCAGGGCTCAAGCGACTCTCCCACTACAGCCTCCTGGGATTACAGCCATGAGCCACTGAGCCCAGCCCATTTTAATATTTTTAAAAATGTGAAAATCACTTTTTATTACTAAAGCAACAGTTTGATCATTTAAAAATAATATAAGAGAAAGAGAGGTAAGCAAAGGTCTTGGAAATATAAATTTCTAATACATAAAAGCTGAACCATTAGAGAGGAAGACAGTATTTTTTTTTTTTTAAGTATGGTCTGCTGCAAATGACACTGACAAAATAACTTTCTATTATATTAATATTTCTAATATTGCTTATTGGCTTTACTTTCCACTTTATTTATAAAGTTACAATCATTTCCAGTGTCTATTTCTTTATTACTGAATAAACTTCATAATATAAGATACAAGTTTTAAATTTTTTCTTAATACTTATAAATACTTATTCATATCATATATTACAAATGAGTGCTTTCATCTTCAAGGGAGAAATCTCAGAAGGCTACTAACTTATCACGGCAACGATGGTATTATTTAAGAGATCATTGGCTGCTCTTCTTTTGGAAACCCTTCCAGAGTGTGTGGAACTTATTTTTTTAAGGGATTCTCAGTGGTGGTGTATCCTCATCCATTTTATGGTGGCTTTGATTTTAAGTTTTGGAAACCACCAAGTTTATAAGCAAGGTAAGTGACTGAACTGAAAGATCAAACACTTGGGCTTATTTTATTTTAATAATTATTTTATTTAATAACCATTTTATTTTAATAACGGGCTTATTTTAAAAATCAGAAGGTAAGTGATTGGACTGAATGATCAAATTCTTGAGCTTATTTTAATAACCATAAATTAACAAAATTAGTTTTTTTAGTGTGTTCCAAATGGACTAAAAGTCAATTAAAATAACTTTCAAAAATGCTTTTAGGAATGGAGTATGTCTGAGATATGTGCATGGCCTGACCTTTTTGGGAAAACATTCACTTAAATGTACAAATTCTGATATAATGAAAGGCAATCTGTAACATTACCATATTGTTACACCTTATACACAGTGCTTCAGTATCATATGTAACAGCCGATATGTTAATATATATATAATCTTATACAATTCAAAGAAGAAATGTTGAAATATTCATGTATTTTCAACTACACTCAAAGGCCTACCCTAAAACCATCTGTCTTAAACTGAACATGTAATCTCAAAATGGATTTAGTTATTGTGAGTTTATTTCAAGTTACTATTTCTAATAATTTTGAATCTCAAAATTTTTCTGTTAGTAGGGTAACAATTTGACTATTTTAACTATGTTTTAATCATATAGCAAAAATGCCAATTTATTACAAAATAAAATATCACATTTAAATCCCTACTTGTAAATATCTTGTCCAAAAAATTTGCACAGGTTCCTGGCACATAATGCACAGAAATAATAACAGTATATATTAAAATGTAAATTACGTGTATATCTCATTAAAATATCATGATTTCATATTGAAGTTCATAAAATTTAGTAAGCCAAGTATAAGGTCTATCTTGCTGATAAATTCCAACATGTAGAAATAAGAATTTCTAGTAAGAATAAGAATAGAATTTTCCTTATTAAATAAGGAAAATGTAAAGCAAACATACTCCAAAAATATCCTATTTTATAGCTTTTTTGTATCCTATTTTATAGCTTTTAGATATGCTCTTACTGTATAAGGTTAACAACTAAAAAACTGGACATTAAGTGTATCATTTACACTTTGTAAAACAAATTTGGATATTGTGAAAACTAAAATTTTTATATAGATAAATTCCAGCACTTGAAACTTTAAAATTTACTCAAGGGGACAATAAGAAAAGATTTGGGAACACTTATACATCCAGAGAGCAACCTTAGTTATGAAGAAGAGGAGTGAGGAGAGTGAATTCTGGAAAGGCTTCCCCTTTTCTATTGCACATTATGAATCATTAATCTTTTATAATAATCACATATTACATTTATATTTGGGGAAAAAATAAAGATTAAAGACAGACAATAATTACAAAAGAAAAAAAGTAAATACATTCCCTCTTCAGATATCACTATGGGTGAAGTTCAAAGATCTCTATTCATACTGACTTTCTTCTCTAATAGGCCAAGCTTGTATGTGCCTTGGACTTTAACCTCCTCCTGAGAATCTTAGCTCTCACTGCTTAACTCTGACTCTTGCTTATTTCACTCTTCTCACACATATCCTCCATGAGATCTTCCCCGACCACTCTAAAACTGTTCTACAGTATTCCCACTTCCACTACCGCCCATACGTGCTTTATTTTTCTTCCTCGCAGCCCTTATTATTACCTAGCTTTCCATCATGATTCAGTGTACTTGTACAGTCTGTTGTTTGATTTCCACAAAGGATTAAGCCTTATGGGAGCAAGCATTCTGTCTTATTCAGTATTTTAATCCCCACACCTAAAGTAGTCCCTGACACTTGGTAGACCCAAAAAAACTCACTAAAGGAATGAGTAATTATACCTCCAAAGAGATAATAGATATTTATTTCCAAGGAAACAATATATTAGATCCTATAAAACAGTTTGCACTTCCTTGATTTTCTGAAATGTTACTGAATTCAATACTGAATTTTTACTAAAAAACTTTACATTACAAAATAAGGAATGATATTTCAAGCAAACATCCTGCTGATGCATTAGAATTAAAATTAGTTTTAATATGCTACAACTATAAGTAAATAATCATTTTAAAATGGTTGAAGCTATGCATGATTAGCAAAACAAAAATGAGCATGTCTTCGAAGTTCTAAGATTGCCTTAAAACATAAAATTGTCATATAACAATTGAAGGTGACACATTAAGGGTATTATTAATATTAAAACGCCTCCCCAAATCACATTACCTCAAGTTTAAGCATCTCCATTAGAAAGCAGAAAAAATAATAACAAAATGGTGGATGAAAGGTGGCAGACAACACTGACAAAAGTACACACTGAGCACATAATTAAAATGACCAAACATGCCCACACGTCTAGTCTCTTAAATAAGCATACTTTAAAAGATATTTAAATACTTTCATAGCTATGCATGGGTATACTCATACTTTTTCCATATCTACATAAACATTTTAGCACTTAAAACTGGGATTCAAATGAGTTTATTTGGAAAAAAGTAAAATTCTTTAAAAATCATTTCCATTAAATACTACACCAAATATAAGTTGATTACAGCTTAGATATTTTCAATAATGTAGATTTTTATAAATATACTTTTTAACCTTTAAATCCTCAATTTCCAATCCATAAAACAGCCAATTATTTATAAAGAATTTTCAAATGCTTTAGAATGAGATATTTTCTATATGCCTTCAAAACTACCCAGGCAAAAAGAAGTCAATGAATTCATAAGGTATGCGTTCAATGAAAATAATAAACACAAAGATATACATAGTTAATAATGTACACCAGATTATGTATCTTCAGCCCCAACTAGGTATACTAGTCAAATAAACATTTATATGAGCTAAATGTTAAAATACATATTCCTAAAATTGCCATTAATTTGGTTTAAAATAAATGTTTACTTGACATTTTAAAGTAATTTTTTTCTTTTTTTGAGACAGAGTCTGACTCTGTTGCCCAGGCTCGAAGTACAGTGACATGATGTTGGCTCACTGCAACCTCCACCTCCCGGGTTCAAGGGATTCTCCTGCCTCAGCCTCCCAAGTAGCTGGGATTACAGGCATGTGCCACCACACACCCGGCTGATTTTTTGTATTTTTAGTAGAGACAGGGTTTCACCATGTTGGTCACGCTAGTCTTGTACTCCTGACCTCAGGTGATCCACCACCTGGGCCTCCCAACGTGCTGGGATCACAGGTGTGAGCCACTGCACCCGGCCCTTAAAAATAAATTTTTAGCTTCTTTAATTCCTTTGTATATGTTTTGTTTCTGATGCCAATATTTAGATTTGATAAAAACAGCAACATCTATAATAAAAATTGTTGTATTAAGTCCTATAATTCACTAACATACTTAATTGAAAATAACTAGAATTGAATTTTAATAAATTAATAAAACATGTCATATATTCAGAATAAGGAAAAGCAAAAAAACAAATGCAGTTACAAACAAATAAATGAGATGAAGTAATTAGTAATTTTTTTCATATGGAAATGGTATGACACAACTCAAAAGTATTTTAAGCTATTACCCAATACAAATATTACAACATACAATATGGCAAAATAAGAAAAGTAATTACCAATAAGTATTAGGACAAGATTAATAGCACAAATTTACTTAAAAGGCAATCATCAGACCACCTAAATTAGGAGACAACATAATAAAAAGGGAATAACACAGGCTTTGGATAAAACCTGAGTTCCAACCCTAGCTTTTATATTAGGTGTGACCTTGAACAATTTACTTAACCTCATTGCCTCTCAGATTCCTCATATGTAAAACATGCTTAATAGTTAACTTACAGGGTTATAAGAAACAAATGAGACCACATTTTAAGTGCCTAACATAGTATCCAAAACCTACTGGTGCTCAAAAGAGTAAGAGTTTGTTTCTAATAATAATATTATTCTGACTCTTAAGTTACCATTTCCTAAAGTTATTCAAAATATTTTAACATAAACAATGTCTCATTCATCACTACATATTAAATAGGTAATAAGTATTATTATTTTATTAAAAATATAATGAAATATTAAATCACCTATTCAGTTACTCAGCACAAATAAGTTCCTTTCTAAATTTATTTCCAAATTCTTGAAAAGGTAAATTTTTATGAAAATTTAAATGAAGACACAAAGAACTGATTTCTAAGCCATTTTCATTCTTTCCTAGAAATACCTTTTCTAGAAAAAAAAAAAAAAAATCACTGTTTCCTACAAAGCCCTGTTTGCAGCAGGAGACGATGGAGGGAGACACTAAATTCTTTCACCTCCCTCTCTTTCATAACTCTAGTCATAGAACGGGTGTGGTGACTCACACCTTTAATACCAACACTTTGGGAGACTAAGGCAGGAGGATCTGCTTAAAGCCAGGAGGTCAAGACCAGCCTAAGCAACATAGCAAGACCCCATCTCTACCAAAAATAATTTGTTAAATAAAGAAAAACAAAAAAACTCTAATCATAGCTTTTTCATCTTAAATGACTTATTCTCCTTAGATATAAAGGTATTTTAATCTACAATAGAAATATAAATTCATAAAACACTATAAATTCTTAAATAAGAATTTATATTAGAGTAACTCTTAAATATTACTTAGAAATGAGTAATTCTTAAATTAGAGTAACTCTTAAATAAAATATTACTTAGAAATGTCTTCCCATTAACAAGTTATATTATATTCTCACCTTTTTTTTTGAAACAGGGTCTGCCTCTATCGCCCAGGCTAGAGTGCAGTGGTGTGATCATGGCTCACTGCAGCCTCAACCTTCTGGGCTCAAGCAATACTCTCACCTCAGCTTCCCCCCTAGCTGGGAGTACAGGTACGTGCCACCACGTCTGGCTAACTTTTTATAGAGACAGCGTTTCACCATGTTGCCCAGGCTGGTTAAACTCCTGGACTGAAGCAATCTGCCTGCCTCAGCCTGCCAAAGTCCTGGGATTATAGAGGTGAGCCACCATACTCAGCCTATATTTTTTTAAATGCAAGTAAACATGTAAATTTATTTTCCTTGTTAATGTTCTATTTGTTTCAAAGTATATGCATAACTCCAAAACTTGCAGCTGGAATAAGTCAGACAGGACTCAACTTTAAAATACATATTCCTAAAACTGCCATTAATTTGGTTCTATTTTAGTGACCATAATACATTTATTTTAAAATTTCAAATAGCATTTAAGATATTTTTTAATCAAAAGAGAGTGTATTTTTTTTTTAATTTGAGAAATACCAATAGGCAGACATATCTAATCAAAAATATTTCTTACTGATACAAAGAAATAAATGACTGGGTTCACCCTGGTTTAGGTATTTTAACATTAACATCTGAATAGCACTTTTCCTCATGAGACTTCTTTGATTCAGCCTCTCCTTGATTCCACATTTGTACTTATAATCATTGCCTTTTACTGATTAATAATACCAGTAGGACAAGAGCTTTTAACTGGCTTCAGTAAGTTCATGAACCACCTGAAATAGTTTGAAAATTTTTGGAATTAAGTGTTAATTGGGCTACAAAGTGTCAATTTTGGAAAAACTGCATCCAAATATCATAAGTTAGAGAGTGAAGTGTTAGGCATCATAAGGCCTTACATGCCTATGTGTGTTATATCCACAAACTTTCACCACCCCTTCCCATAAGATAAAGAAGAAAGATTTTTAAAAATGAATTAGACATGGGTTATCTATAATACTTATACCCCAAAGCTTGATGACATGTTACTATTTGTGAATAGAGTGGCTTTTAGATCACCAGTTACAAAACTCTAAGAAAGAGATTCAAATTAAAATGTTACGGTAACAACTTTTTAAACTGAAAATATAAAAATCAGAAGTCTACTTTACATAAGGGAGCTTAAAGACTACAAATAATAGTAGTCATAACAAAATGTCTCCCATAATAAAGTAAAAAGGACAAAGGCTAGGATTTTTAAACAAATTTATGTATTATATATCTTAGAGTTTGTTGAATGCTGACATAATTATACAAGGGATTTACAGGCCAAAGTCATGTCATGTAAGAAATAGCAGAAGAACTGAAAATGTTTATCTTGGAAGAGAAAATACTCAGAATAAATAGGAGCAGTCTTCAAATACCTCATGTGGAAAGAGGAACAATTTATTCTGTGTAATTCCTAAGAACAGAACCAGAACCAACGCATGTAAATTACAGGGAAACAAATGTCAGCTCAATAAAATAGACTTAGGAAAAAATATACACATCCTACACCACCTAGAAAGGATTGTGGATCACTTATCAGGGTTGCCATAAAGGGAAGTCCTGGATTGAATGTTAGACTAGCTTCTTTTAAGACGTCTTTCAAATTCATAATTCAAAGTCCATCAGTTAGAAATAAGCTTATGGCCGGGTGCGGTGGCTCACGCCTGTAATCCCAACACTTTGGGAAGCCGAGACAGGCAGACCGTCTGAGGTCAGGAGTTCAAGATCAGCCTGGCCAACATGGTGAAGCCCCATCTCTACTAAAAATACAAAAATTAGCCAGGCGTGGTGGCAGGCACCTGTAATCCCAGCTACTTGGGAGGCTGAGGCAGAAGAATCGCTTGAACCAGGGAGGTGGAGGTTGCAGTGAGCTGAGATCACGCCACTGCACTCCAGCCTGGGTGACAGAGCAAGACTTCGTCTCAAAAAAAAAAAAAAAGAAGAAATAAGCTTATTACAAAATAAGCATTTCTCAAATATATTTTCTAAACAAAATTGGTAATATAATTGCAGAAAATGCTATCGTTCTTCCTTTAAACTCAATTACCATTTATCAACTAACCTTGAGTAAATTTAACCTTAAATATCATGTCAGCAATATATATTATTAAACAGAATAATAATCTTTATGAAAATATTCCTCTCTGAGTGTCTAGCTTTATAAAGCAAAACATACTGACTGTGAGACCACATTGACTATAAACAAATATTATTCAGATCAAAAATGAAAGACAAATATTTTGATAGGCCACTCAGAAAAATCTCAAATCCTGGCTTCACTCAACAGTATACACTACACAAGCTAATATGAATCACATTTAAGTACAATGAACTTCATTACCTCTGAGCTAGCATATTGTGACTGTAATTTTTTGCATTCATCTTTGAGTTTTTCAGATTCTCGCTCACGTTCCAAGGTCATGTTATCCATTAGTGTTTGAACTTGGACCAGTTCTTTCTTTAGCACAGCAACATCTTCTATACCAGGTCTCTGAAGCTGTGAAACAACACATTTTAATTAAAAATTAAAGTGAAAAACTAAAATAACACGCATTTTTAGAATCATTTCACTACAAAGGAATCAAAAGGGAAACTATCATCAATATCAATTTTTAGACTTCAAACATTGAACACTGATATCTTCTCCCACAATAAGCCACTTCCTCTTCCCATCCTACCTCATATTTAATAGTATTAATATTCAAGGTGCTGTCTAGTAAATTCACAATTATCTTACTACTTTATTTGTTTTCCTTTCCTTCACAAACTACAACTATTGGTCATAACAGTGACTTGAAAATGCTAAATTCCTTCTTTTTCTATCCTAGGAAACTGGTAATAAAAATGAAGGAGCAAATGAAAGCATAGAGTTTGCTGCAGGTTGGATGTAGTTAATTTATATATTTATTGAAAGCTAAACAAAGGAAAGAAAGTCAAGGACAGATGCAAGATTATTAAGTCTTGGGAGAGTATTAGAGATGTATGGTTCCAATAACAGAAATACAGTAATGAGGAAACATGATTACTTTGATTTTATACTTGTTGAATTTGAAATTAAAGCTAGAAATTCAATACAAAGTACCCTAAAAGCCGATGGATTTATAAAACTAACATGCAAGAGAAGACCAGGATCAGAGATGCAGATATGAAAACTACTAAAATGACAGATGATATTTAGATAGAAACAACAAAAATGTTATGTATCATAACATTCCATTTTTATTTTAAAAATCATATATGGAATATATATGCAGGTGGTAGAATATAGGGAATTGCTTATTTCCTGATTTCACTCAAATTATATTTTTAAACATTTTCCTTCAGGGTATGTATTTTATTTTTAATTTAGAAAGGTATATAAGAGTACATCTCAATAAATAATTCCTAAATTACCAGTTCCGTCTTCAGATCTTGAATTACAGTTGCCTCTTTGTTTAATTCTTCTGTCAGATGTGTCACTTTTTGTTCAGCAGCATCTCGAAGACTCCTTTCTTCATCATACTTTGACTTTATATCTAATTAAAGATAGTTATATAAATATTAGTTTAAGGGGAGGACAGTTTTATAAGTTTCTGTATATTACTCTGCATATCTGTATATCACTCTAATTCAAATTCACATTCCTTAGATAACCATAAATATATACAGTAAATTTATACTTCTAATTACATGAAATGAACTTAAAATTAACTGTTTGTCTACATAAATTCCACTCAACATTAAGTTAATAATTAGCATTTTAATGTATACTTAATCACATATTTTACCTAAAAGCACGTTAAAAACATATATATGTGATAGTATAACCAAGTGTTACATTTATACTACATTATTTAATTCATTTCTTTAAAATGTTCCTTTTTAATCTTTAAGCATGCCACAGAAGAAAATGTATCTTCTCTTAAATTTCAAGAAGAATTTACAAAGAAACACCAGTCCTTTGAAGGAAGGCAGCTAGAGGACAAACGAAATAATTTACATAGCAACCCTGAAATCACTAAATTCCATTAATCACCATTGTAAGTCTATCACAAATGCTTTAACACACTAAAATACTACATTTATTGCTAGGGTATATAATGGCAAAAAGGTAATGAGATTGATTTATTGGCTAAAAAATTCTAACTCAATTTACCTGCAATTTCAGTAGCAAGTTGGGCTGCTTTCTGTTCAAATAAATCTTTCATTTGCTTAATATTAAAATTTTCTGTTTGGGCTTCTTCTAATTGCTGTTCCAAAGACTGTAGTTCTACAAAAAAGTGTCGCAGTTATTTAAATACCATGTTAATTACATATGCTAAAAATTGTTATTACTTATATTCATTACAGTTGTAAAGATGATCAACTTAAGTTTATTATCCAATTACAAGTAGAGTGTTTTGACACTTCAAGAAATTAAGTATATCTGCTTCATTTAAGGTACAAATCATAATTTACAAACATATAATACAAATGAAATGAATATTTAGAATCACTGCCAAATAATCTATAAATATTTTATTAAAAGTTATTTTGATTTCACATTTCACAGTTATTTTCCCATATCCATCAACTGACCAAAAAGGAATACACTCTTTTTTTTTTTTTTTTTTTTAAGAGATGGGGTCTCGCTATGTCACAGAGGGTAATCTCAAACTCCTGGGTTCAAGCCACTCTCCCCTATCAGTCTCCCAAAGTGTTGGGATTATAGGCATGAGCCACCAAGCCTGGCTCAAAAAGGAAAACATTCTGCTCCTCTGATAAAATTAGTTATACAGCAGGATGTTGGAAATGGTTAAGATCTCAAGGCCTTTTAATTCATTAAAGTATGCAGTCAACTCCTAATACTTCATCATAAAGAAACTATCTTACTCTTAATATATTAAAATGTCATTAAACAACCATATTAATGTAATATTCCAGAAGTTTCTTACTTCAAAATATAACGAACTAAGAAAACTAAAATTTTAGTTAACTGATTAAATTACGAAGTTCACATGTAACTCTCTACACCTAGAATATGACCATTATCTTCACCGTTTTAGAGTCATAAAGCATAACCATGAAACAAAATTCATTTGGCAGGCATTGAAGAAAAAGAAGGGAAAACAAATAAGAAGGAAAAGAAAACTGAAAAAATATCTGCTTTAAGTAAAGTTACCTGCTGATGAATCAGTCACCAACCCATCAGGTTTGGCCTCCTCAATTAAAACAAAAGACATAAACAAATGAATTAAAAGGAAAAGATAACACTGTTAAAACTGTCAATGTTAAAAAATCTCTGAAAGTCACATTCTTTCAGGTAAGTAGTAAGATTTTGGTGAAAATTTAAATTTGGTGGTTTCCATTCTTCCAGATCTGTAAGAGACCAGCAGGCAGACTAGCATAATGATCTAACTTCAGTTTATTAGTTCTAACATAGATATTTTTGTATGTTAATATATATGAAGTTATTATGGTCATCTTAAGTTCCATGAATTCAGTAATAAATAGCACAATTATTGTAATTATAAATATAGATTATAAAACAAATACTTAAGTCTACTGGCAACATTCAATCGTATTAGTATGTAGCTTTGAAATAATTTCTAACACTAACATAGTTTGCTACATGGATGCTATATATTTTGCTGTAATAAGAACTTGGAGTGTTATCCCCCTCCGCTCAAGCATGTAATACCTGTTAGACCCCGTATGTGAGAACTTGGAATGAACTTCTCCCCTCTTCAGTAGTGTTACATCAGACCTTATCATACCCCAGATCTGAGCTACTGACCTCAACTACTGGACTTCAAAATACATATTAACCAAAGAGTTTGAAAGATACTTTGAAAGCTTAGACCATGGCAGGCTGCACTTTGTCAGCTGCTTTCTTTGAGACTGGCAGCTCATGCTGCAACAGGGCCATATCCTGTTGGCCTTAGAGCTTTGAGTCTCGGCAGCCAACACCTACATCTCCTCTAGCAGCAGGAGATCCCCATTGTCCGGGATCTCCACTTTTTTGGACGCCATCTCTCCAGAGAGGCTGCTCATAAAAAAAGGTACACCTCAACCCTTTTAGACTTTACTTTTCACAAAAGCCTGCTTCCATCCTGATAGAGTGACTAGACTTTAATAATTTTGGAACTCACCCCACTATATGGTTAATATACCTCATCTATTGATATTCCCCATAAGATTTGTTCATGTTATTTCTCCCCCTTTTAAGCACTGTGAACCAAAGAAAATTTCTCTTTGGCAATAAACCATGCAATTCACGAAATCATAATTCAAATCATGCTTCTTATTACAATCAAACACAACACCTATAATAGTTGAACATTTGCATTAGTTAAAACATGCTATCAAGCTATCACTACTAAAACTTGCATTAGTTAAAAAGTGCTATCAAACTATCACTACTAAAAAAAATTGGCTTTATAAGCATAAATTTTTAATTCAGGACAAGTCAACTTTAAAAGAAGCAGAAATAACAGATTCCATAAGGCTTAATTTGTCACATATATTCAGAACAAAATAATATACTACCTTGGCATTATTTTTATATTTTAAAGAATTATACCAATCTGAAAGAGTTTAATAAGGCATTTCCTAGTATATCTGATTTTTTGTTTCTCTATACATTGAACTAAGACATACTGATTGCTAAGAATCATAAGTATTTAAAATATATTTTCCCAGAAAGGTAAATTTCTTGCCAAGGTAACTTACACCTTGCACTGCGGAGAAGTTATTTAAGTGTTATTAAATGTGAAATAGTCATCTCAAATGTAGTAAACAATTTCCACTCTGTTTTCAGATACAGAAAAGAATACAGCCCATAATTATTAATGGCATCTATATAAAACATGAGTAAATGAGTTATAAGTATTTTGGATTACTAAAAACTTCTTTAATGTTAACAGAATCACCAATTAGAGAAGCTGAGTAGTAATAAGACTGATTATCTTGTCATTTATTTATTTGTTTTTGTCTTTTTCAGTCCAACTGCCAATTCTTGGTGCAAAGGCTTTAAAAAGCAAAAAAGGCTCACTGAAAGTCACAATATGCCAAGATAACATGCAAAGGGATTATTAATTACTTTACAAAAATATTAGAACTATTGCTGAAGGGTAACTACTTTTATTCTTACAAATGATGACTATGGTAAAATTATTTGGTAAAATTTCGTTAATCTTTGATTCTTCCTATAATTTCAGAATAAAATCAATATAATTTCAGCATAAAAATCATAATTAAGGCATTTACTTAGAAAACACATTAAACTATATAGAATCTAAGACATCAAAAAAATCCTATTCAAAGAGAACCACTTTTGATACTGCAGTGATTTTCTTGTTTTTCTCTATGTATTATTTTTATGTAAAGTCATACAGAATATGCGTGTGTGTGCATGTATATACAAATACACATTTTTTAGTTTTTTAAAAACTTAACATTGCTAATAGAACAGGTTTCCCAGTTTTCAATCTTCACTAACATAATAAATAATAAATAAATATTATTTATTTCCCTACCAATAGACACTTTAGTCATTATCAATTTGTCAGAAACTTAAATGCTCTGAAGACTCACTACTGTTTGAACCTATTTTTTTAACCATTTAGGTATATTACAAAACATTAGAATAATATAGCCTGGTATAAAAAAAACAATATACAGGTACCTGATTCTTTTTTTTTTTTTTTTTTTTTTTTTTTTTTTTTTTTTTTGAGGCAGAGTCTTGCTCTGTTGCCCAGGCTGGAGTGCAGTGGTGAGATCATAGCTCACCACAGCCCTGAAATCCAGAGGTCAAGTGATTCTCCCATCTCAGCCTCTCCAGTAGCTGGGACCACAGGCACATGGCACCACACTCAGCTAATTTTTAGATTTTTTGTATAGACAGGGGTCTCCCTGTATTGCCCAGGCTGGTCTCGAACTCCTGGCTCAAGCAACCCTCTCAAGAGCCTCAGCCTCCCAAAGTGCTGGGATTACAGGCGTGGGCCCATCCAGTAACTCATTTTTAATGGAACACCTTTAAAAAAATTACATCTTCACTCCTCATACATTTGTTTGCATTCATCAGAATTCAACACAGAGAAACAAATTAGGAAGTTATTTATATCAGGCCGCCACCTGCTTGCCAAAAGGTATTAAGTTTAGTTTTCAACAATAAAAATAAACAACTAATAAACATGCTTTAAGTAGTTAAAGCAATTACTTGCTGCTGCAGCCCTTGGTATTTTTCTAATTCCTTCTTTAATTCTTCCGAGTACCATTTTTCTTCCTAAGAAAAAACATTTTTAATTAGTAAATTTAAAAAGAGGTATTATCTGAAACACTGAAAATAAAAAGGTATAACAATTTTTATTCTTACCTTAAGTGAAGCCTGTAGGTCTTGGACCTCTTGTCTGAGCAGTGTTACATCATCTCTAAATAAAAATGGGGGGAAGGAATTAATAGTTAATGTCCTTTAATTAACAAACTGGTCTTAAGAAATCATGGCTAGTAATTGTATATTAATATTATAGTTTTTTTAATTCAAAAAAAGAACTATGGAAGATTTCATATATAATGGCATATATATAAATCCCTCAGAAAAACAATTTTATTCGTAAAGCTCATTGTTTATAAATGGAAAAACATTTTCTAATGGAAATAATCATATAACTGACTGTTAAGTGCCCAAGCCAAGAGGCAAAATGTCTCCCATTAATTTACTAACAATAAGCATCAATGGCTTCCTGTTGTAGTTAGCATAAAATCTAAACTCATTAACATGGACTATAAAATATGCATAATCTAGTCATTGCCTTATCACTCTCCCCTTCATTCATTTAGCTCTATCAACATTGGCTTTTGTCTTTCACACTGAGAAAAAGCCCTGGTTCACTCCGCACCACCCTTGGTTACGCCCTGATTCTATGCTCTGAGTAGAATGCCGTCTGCAACTTGCGCATTTCGCAGCCGCCGTCTTGCCGCTGCTCCTTCTCAACGCCACTTCCACTCACTGCCATCAACACCAACATGAACGGGAGCTCAACAGCTTCCACTAGGTGTTCATTGAGGAGGGCACGTGCCTCTTCACCTCAGAGTCAGTGGGGGAAGGCCACCCAGATAAGATCTGTGACCAGATCAGTGAGGCTGTCCTTGATGCCCACCTTCAACAAAATCCTGATGCCAGAGTAGCTTGTGAAATTGTTGCTAAAACTGGAATGATCCTTCTTGCAGGTGAAATTACATCCAGAGCTGCTGTTGACTACCAGAAAATGGTTCGTGAAGCTATTAAACACATTGGATATGATGATTCTTCCAAAGGGTTTGACTACAAGACTTATAATGTGCTGGTAGCCTTGGAGCAACAGTTACCAAATATTTCTCAAGGTGTTCATCTTGACAGAAATGAAGAAGACATTGGTGCTGGAGACCAGGGCTTGATGAAACTGAGGAGTGTATGTAGGCCTTTAACCATTGTCTTGGCATACAAGCTTAAAGCCGAACTGGCAGAACTACGCCATAATGGCACTTTGCCTTGGTTATGCCCTGATTCTACAACTCAAGTTACTGTGCGGTATATGCAGGATTGAGGTGCTATGCTTCCCATCAGAGTCCACACAATTGTTTTATCTGTTTGGCATGATGAAGAGGTTCGTCTTGATGAGATGAGGGATGCCCTAAAGGAGAAAGTCATCAAAGCCATCGTGCCTGCAAAATACCTTGATGAGGATACAATCTACCACTTACAGCCAAGTGGCAGACTTGTTATTGGTGGGCCTCGGGGTGATGCTGGTTTGTATGACTGGATGGAAAGCCATTATGGACACTTATAGAGGTTGGGGTGTTCATGGAGGAGGTGCCTTTTGAGGAAAGGATTATACTAAGGTCAACCATTCAGCTGCTTATGCTGCTCATTCAGTGGCCAAATCCCTTGTTAAAGGAGGTCTGTGCAGAACGGTCTCTTATTCTATTGGAGTTTCTCATCCATTATCTATCTCTGTTTTCCATTATGGTACCTCTCAGAAGAGTGAGAGAGAGCTACTAGAGATTATAAAGAAGAATTTTGATCTCCACCCTAGGGTCATTGCCAGGGATCTGGATCTGAAGAAGCCAATTTATCAGAGGACTGCAGCCTATGGCCACTTTGGTAGGGACAGCTTCCCATGGGAAGTGCCCAAAAAGCTTAAATATTGAAAGTGTTAGTCTTTTCCCCATACTTCTTGGCATAGGCAACAGAGAAGCCTTCAAGCTCTGAGGGAAAGGGCGTTCCTTCCTAAGTTTTCCTGTCCTGTTTCAACACCTGATCAGTTGTAGTCACTCTAGTCAATGACATGAATTGTAGCTTTTGTGGGTAAGTTGGGCTTGCTATTCTGTCCCTAGGTGTTTTGTTTATCAATAATGAATTTAGTGAGCGTAGGTGATCCATGTAACTGCCTAGAAACAACACTGTAGTAAATAATGCTTTGAAATTGAACATTTGTGCCTTATGATCCAATGCTCCAAAGTCCTAATTGCATTGACTTTCCCACCAGATGCTGAAAATGTCCTTGTAATGTGCACATAAAGTACTTGTAGTTCCACTTATAGCCACTGTCTGGCAATGCCACAGCCCTGTCAGCATGAATTTGTAATGTCTTGAGGTCTATTACGAATGTGAAGCCTTCCCTTTATCCTCCCTGTAACTTGATCCATTTCTAATTATGAGCTCTTTGTCAGGGTGTGTTCCCTATCCGATCAATCTTGTATGTAACGCAAGTTCCCAGCTGGAGCTCTAGCCTGACATCAAAAAAAGGCAGTTACCATTAAACCATCTCCCTGGTGCTTACGCTCTTAATTGCCACCTCTTTAACAGCACCAAATCAAAATCTCTCCACTTTCAGCTGTATTTTGGAGGACATACACGTAAGGTTTTAATTTAGTAAACCAATCCTATGCATGGTTTCAGCACTAGCCACACCTCACCAACTCCTAGCTCTAGAAAAAAAGGCACCTGACACCTTTGTGATGCCATACAGGGAAGTCACAGGCCAGTACCTGAGGGTCTGAAGGTTGCACACTTTAGTACCAGATAACGTTTTTTTTTTCTTTATAAGAAAGCCTGAGTACTCCACACTGCACGGTAACACCTCCCAGGGTTTTAGTTTTATTTTCAAAAGCAGGTCCAATGAGCTTTCTGAACATCTGGTGTAGCTACAGACAAGTCAACTTCCTTCAGAAAGCAGTGTTTTTGGCGGGGAAAAGGAAATTCCTTCATACTTGAACATTTTCTAATTGCTTATTTATTCTATTCTGGGGTGTGACATAAGTGCAGTGAAGCTATCACCTCAGATGGCAGCTTTAAAAAAATTTTTTTTCTCTCAGTACCATGATTACCATGATTCCTTTAACATGTTTCCAGCATTCCTAGGTAGGCCAAGGTGTCCTACAGAAAAACCTTGGGTTCGACCTACAAGGGGTCTGGCTGGTGTTAACAGAAGGGAGGGCAGAGCTGGTGTGGCTGGCCATGGAGAAAGCTGACTTGGCTGGTGTGATACAGAGAAGCCACCTTGTTTACATGCTTATTGCATGACTGCTCACCCTAAGCAGAAAGTGCCTTTCAGGATCTATTTTTGGAGGTTTATTACATATGTCTGGTTCTCAATTCCAACAGTTTAATGAAGATCTAAATAAAATGCTAGGTTCTACCTTAAAAAAAAAAAAGAAAAGACAAAGAAGAAGAAGAGGAACAGGAGGAGGAAGAGGAAGAAGAAGAAGAGGAGCAGCAGCAGCTCTGTAAAAAGGGGGAAAATACACACAACACACACAAAACACTTTATTTCTGTTCCTTTGGGTATGACATGCTCTTTCCTGTCTGAGAAGCTTCTCACATTCTGTTCCTCTCACCTAAGGGTCAAACCGACAAAGAATGGTGAACTGACCATTCTAAGCCCTTCTGCGGGAGAGAGATTTCATGAGAAAACACCATTATAAAGAATTATTATTCTGGCCGGGCACGGTGGCTCACACCTATAATCCCAGCACTTCGGGAGGCCGAGGCGGGTAGATCACCTGACGTCTGGAGTTTGAGACCAGCCTGACCAACATGGAGAAACCCCATCTCTACTAAAAATACAAAATTAGCCATGTGTGGTGGTGCATGCCTGTAATCCCAGCTACTCAAGAGGCTGAGGCAGGAGAATCGCTTGAACCCGGGAGGCGTAGGTTGCAGTGAGCCGAGACTGTGCCATTGCACTCCAGCCTGGGCAACAAGTACGAAACTCGATCTCAAAAAAAAAAAAATTATTATTGTTCTGGATGTCAGGAACATATCTTCCCCTGCTGGATTCAAATTCATCCTACAGATATACTCAAACAAGTACAAATGATATCTCCAAAGGAACTTTGTGATGTCATAAGTATGCAAAACATGAGAAATAACCTGAATAGTCATCAACCAAAGAATGAGAAAATTCCATGCTATCATTAAAAAGATAAGATAGCTCTATCTACCTTGATATGAAAGAATCCGTAAGATACAGAGAGAAACAAAAGATACAGAACAACGTAGAATTGCTATCTTTTATATAATTACATATATTTATATATTTATTTATATGTACATAGATATAAGCATATGAATATATAAGCACAGAATATCTCTGGAAGAATACATAAGAAACTGATGAAAAAAAGAGGCTAGGGAAAAAGGGGTGGCAAGCGCTCAATTTTCACCATCAACTTTTTTGAACCATCTGAATTTTGTACTATGTACATCTACATACATACATTTAAAGATCTAGCCTAAAAAAGCTCACTAATGCATCAAGCTTCAAATATTTGATTGATGTTGATGAAATTCGCATATAAACTGATGAACAGAGGGCTTTAAAGCAAAAAGGTTTCATGACCCACCTGAGTCATGTGGACTTTTGATCTAAAAGACGTATCCTGCTCATAGTCACATGTCATCCAAAGTGGTATAGTGGAGTAGAATGTAATTGTCAGAAACTGAGGTGTAGGAAAATGGGAAGAAGAGATACAATAAGATAAAAATGGAAACGCATGCAGTAACTATTCCATAAGCAATGAGAAGCCTGCAAAAATTACTACTTAAAGCAATGCCAATCAAATTTGCATTTTAAGAATATTATTCTGGCCAGGCGCAGTGACTCAGGCCTGCAATCCTAACACTTTGGCAGGCTGAGGTGGGAGAATTCCTTGAGGACTTCTTGAGGTTCTTGGGCAACATAGCAAGACACTGTCCCAAAAAAAAAAAAAAAAAAAAAAAGTAAAAATTAGCCAGGCATGTTGGTCCATGCCTGTAGTCCCAGTTACTTGGGAGGCAGAGGCAGGAGGATCACTTGAGACCAGGAGTAGGAGGCTACAGTAAGCTATGATTGTGCCAGCCTGGAAAACAGAGCAAGATCCTATCTCTAAAAACAAAGAAAAAAGAATATTATTCTGGCAGCAATATGGAGAATTGGAGGAGTACAAGACTAAAGATAGAGAGCCAACTATAAATATGAAAAAACATTTTTGAGTGAGATTTAAGGCCTAAAATAAAATATAACAGTGAAAATGTAAAAGAATATATGCTGTTAAGGAAACAGAATTAACTAAACTTTATGATACATCAGATGCGGGTAGGAGGAGCAGATATGTAAAAATGAGCACACCTACTTTCCTGGCTTTACTAACTGGGTGGGGACAGATAATGACGCCATTCTCCAGAAGAAGTAATAGTAGACAAGCAGTAGGTTTAGAGGAAAATAGAATAAACTCTGTTTTCAAAATGTCAATGATGAGGTGCCTCGGAAACATCTGAGGGAAGATACCTAATAGGCAAGTTGGGAGATAATTCTAGGTTGGAGATATGGTTTAGGAGGAAGTTATGGATGTAGATATTACCCTAGGTAGATCATACAGAGAAACAGCAGCATACAAAACAGATCAAGAAAAAATTATCACACTGGTATGTCATCTCAGAAGAGTAGAAGGAAGGAGAGCTGGCACAGCCAAATGTTGCAGTGGTTGTTGTAGATAGTCTACAGAGATGACTACAATCAAGTTCTTCCTTTCCTAAACACAAAATCCACTAATCCACTAAAAGACAAAGTTTATCTTCAGGCCTCATGAATCTGACTTGGCACTATGACTACTTTATCCAATAGAATGGCAGAAGTGATGCTCTGACACTTTTGAATCAAGCCTAAAGAAGATTGGCAGCTTCTGCTTCTTTCCTCTTGGAACATACTACCTTGGAACCAACTACCAGCTTGTGAGGAAGTCCAAGCAGCCACATAAAGAGGCCCACATGAAAGAGAACTGAAGCCTTTGGCATAAAGCCCCAGATAAGCTCCTAGCTGGCATCCAACACAGACTTCCAGCCATGAATGTGAGGCCATTTTGAACCTTCTGATCTTCCTACAACCCCAGTCTCCCTCACTTAAAGCAGAAGAACCATGCAGTCAATTCAAAGAATCAAGAGAATTAATAAACTGTTATAGTTTTAAACCACTATGCTCTTTGGGTAGATTGTCAGACAGTAATAGATAATCAAAACAGAGGTCAAGCAAAATAAGAACTGAAAATAATCCAGGTTACTGTTGGCCTTCAGAGCCATTGCCAGAGAATGGCAGGGCAGAAGTCAGGCTTCAATTAACTAAAACACTAAATGAAAAGTTAAGAAGAAAAAGGGTAGACCGTGGATGCTTTTATGTTAAAAGTTCATATATCGGACACGGTCTAATTCATAGTTGAAACACAACTCTATTAAATTGATATTAAATATAAAAACATTTATAATATAATTTAACCACCTATTTTTAATGTATTTCCTAACAAATGACAAAAGAAGAGTAGCCAAAATTATTAATTCACACATAAAAATACCCAAGAGCATTAACAGTCATATTAAAAAGGAAGATCCATTCTTCCCAAAAGCACTGGTTTTCCCACATACTTTAATACAGTAAAATGGCCATGTTTTATAGTTCTACATTATCTATCAACCACAAAGTTTATATGGTTATCATATTTTCCTTTATGTAGTATTCTTTGTGTTACACAGATTAATCAAACAGTAAGTTTTCTTTTTAGGAAAGCATAAAAATACTTTTTTACAAGTACAATGAAGTAAAACTTTTATGCCCTCAGTGAGGATAAAAGACAAGAGTTCTCTCCAATAGCAGAAGAAATGCAAAGTTATATTGTTGAATGCCATTCTAAGTAGTTATATTTTAGTTTACTTTTACTTCTTAAAATGGCCAAGACAAATTACCAGGAAACACAATGTGTACGTCTGCTTATTGCTATACTGGTGATTATAAATGGAAATTTTTAAATTTTAAATTAAAAATTAAATTTTAATTGTTGGCTACATTTATTATTTTAACAACCTACTATAAAGTCATCTAAGCAAATCGTATCATTTTATATTACACAATATGCTAAATATAATTTAATCTTCTTTTGCTAACTTACAATATTCATTAAAAACATAACCTATGTACCGTATTGTAGTTGCTGGCATAGTTACTGGTCAAGGATTGAATAGTTTTTAACAATAATGGAGGAAGGATATGCTAAATGACAACAGATTTAAATTAAATAATACAAAAAGGTTACTATTTTCATAAGCTAATTAATCATGATTAAACAACGATATCACATGCATATTCCATAATATTATACTTCAAAATTATCATACCGTACCGCTTCAAAGCAAGATTAGACTCTCCTCCATGACCTGAGTCATTACCAGCATCATGAACAGCTTCATAATGTTTGAAAAGTTCATCAGCAGATCCAAGAGATTTCATACACTGGGGACATATGAAACCCTATAGAAAAGGGCAGAAAAAAGTTTCAAAATAGTATTTAATATTGTGAAATAACAATTTGCATATTATTAAATATCATCAAATGTCTGAATCATACCAATGGTGCTATTAGGTAAATTATATCTTATGGTATTAATCCCAAATTCTAGTATCATGAAAAGATACTTCATTGTCTATTCTAGTTGAAGTTTACAAAATACAAAGCCCTTGCAACCATCTTTTAGGTCAGATAAATTAATAGCTGGAGTACCCAAGTCTAATCTGAAAAGTTAGTTCTAATATAGATTAGTTGAGAAGATTTGCCTTCGTATCCTTCCTTTCTCTAGATATCCTCATTAGTAAAATAATATCTATTCCAATCTACTTCTCAGGAATGCTAACAAAAAAAAAAAAAAGAAGAAGATGAATCACTGAGGGGGAAAAAAAGTAATTCATAATCACCACAGAGTTCAGATATCTAAAATGATAACAAGTATTCTAGTCAGTAAATGTCCTTGCTAACCTACGGCTAACACAGTAAAGGCCTAAAATTAATGTGTAGCCCCATAAAATATAAAAAACAAATATAACTATATAACTAATCCCAAAATTATTATATGGTTAAAACTACCAACTAGAGTACTATGTTAAAGATGCTGATATCAAGACCCATGTTTTACAAATTTTAGGTTGCAATTCATTAATGAATTATGAAATCAACTTACTGGGTTGCAACTTTTATTTTTTTATTTTATTTTATTTTATTTTGAGAATGAGTCTCACTCTGTCACCCAGGCTGGAGTGCAATGGCGCGATCTTGGCTCACTGCAAACCTCCACCTCCTGGGTTCAAGCGATTCTCCCTGCCTCAGCCTCCTGAGGAGCTGGGATTACAGGCACCCGCCACCATGCCCGGCTAATATTTGTGCGTTTTTAGTAGAGATGGGGTTTCGCCATGTTGGCCAGGCTGGTCTCGAACTCCTGACCTCAGGTGATCCACCCGCCTCAGCCTCCCAAAGTGTTGGGATTACAGGCATGAGCCACCATGCCCAGCCAGGCGTGGTGGCATACACCTGTAGTCCCAGCTACTCAGGAGGCTGAGGCAGGAGAATTGCTTGAACCTGGGAGGTGGAGGTTGCAGTGAGCCAAGATCATGCCACTGTACTCCAGCCTGGGCGACAGAGCAAGACTCCTTATCAAAAAAAAAAGAATATTTGTAGTCATTCATTAAATCAAAGATTTTTTTAAAATAGTAATTAGCAAAATCATGATAAAGTTATTACACATACAATTCTGCTAATTAAAGGTAGCAAGAAATAAACTTGTTTTGCTTCCATCAAGTACACCACAATTCTAAAATTCCCCTCTATTACAGATACAAAAATAAAATGGAATGTGTGTGGCAGTGGTGCTTCGGCACTGTAAGCAACAAGTAAATACATTATAACTTTGAAGGTTCTATGGAAAGTAAGTTTTATTAGAATGTACAGCTTTTACATATAAGAATGGTCATCCTCTCTTGATTCTATAAAAAAACAAAATACAATGCCCTTTAAAGATCACCGTTCCCCAAGGCTCTCTCATTGACTTCCTCCTCTTCTGATTCAGCATTCTCCCAGGTGTATAACAATGCAATGGTTTTAGCTATCACTGACATGCTGATGACTCCCAAATCTGTCTATCTAGCCAATAACTCACTCCAGAATTCTTCTGGATCTTCAACCACATGTATCTGTACCTGCATCCCACAGGCATCTCAAATACAACAAATGCAAGACTCATTTCCCAAACCTCCTTTTCTCACCAATGCCCACCTTTCACCTAAACTAGAAAACCTAAAAATTTGGCTAAACTACTCACTACTCTCCCTCTCACTCATTTCTAATAAAACATTAAGCATAAACATTTCTCCTTTCCATCTTCTCATCTCCATCCTCATTGCAGCTGCTCATGTTCAGACACTCAGTATCTCTTGTCCAGACTACTGCAATAACATTAGAAACAGTGCTCCTATATCCAGTCTTCCCTCTTCCTAACTAATCTTCCACAGAGCTGCCAGAGGAATCTTTCTAAAATAGATTCTTCAATATCCTTCAGCAACCTTTATCATCAAGATGGCATACAAGGTTCTGCATAACCATTCCCCTAACAACCTATGCAGTCAGATCTCCAGACACTCCCTCACCATACTTCAACATTACTAAAATACCTGCGTTTCCCTGAGCACGCCATCACACTTCAAATTTCTGTGCCTTTGCGTATACTGCTTTTTCCCTCCAGGAGCACCCTCATTAGCTTATCGAGTTCCTATACTCACTGTAATACACAGCATATTGGATTTTTTTTGTCCGTATTTCCATAATGGCCACAGGTGGTACTTTAAACATACTATATTTTTCTATATTGTATATTTATTCACTGAAATATGAATGAACCTGGCAGTGCAAAAATTGGCCAAGAAAACAGAAGATCTTTAATAGCTTACAGATTATAAAATCTTCCAAGGGAGAAAATGAGCTAAGCAATAAGTACTCTGAGCACGTAAAAACTAAAAATAAATAAATAAGAAACCTGCTCCTTGAGTGCTGATGCAAAAAAATGTACATCCTCATTTATTATTTGTGCACATTATGTGGCAGAATCAAGGCTCACTGTTTATTTGGGATACTGATATGTAGACAAATATTATCATACAATGCTGTATAATACAATTACATATAAAGAATTATGGGAACACAGGAGAAGTATCCAACTCCACCTTTGGCAGCAGTTAATACTTTACAAAAATACATACACACATACATATTATATATGTGTCTCATCTCCATCCTCATTGCAGCTGCATAGTGTATGCGTGTGTGAGAGAGAGAGAGAGTCACTGGAATTCGGTACTAAAGAATAAATAGGAGTTTACCTGGCAGAGAGAAAAGCATTCTAAGCAAATGGAGGAGCGTAAACAAAGGTGCAAGAAACACTACGAATAGTCATGTTACATTTAGGAGACAGAAGGCTTCTAGGTGTGTTCTGATCACAGAGCCAGAATGAAGGGCAGGGGGACAACAGGTGATAAATGCAATAATCTCCTATGAAACTCCTGAAATGAGCAAACAGTAGTATTGAGGATGTGCCTCTGGATATCAGAATACAGTGATGCCATTAGGCTCCAGAGATATGGTACTCAACATTGTCTTCTGAATGAATGAATGCTCCCAGTCAGGATGTTAGTCTAGCTGCTGTCATTCTCTTTTTCTTCAAAACCATCTGTTGGCATTCTTAGATCTCCTACCCACTGTTGTACAACACTAGTAGATATGCCTTTAGTGCAACAGTACATGTACCCATATAATGTTTAGCCTGTCATTTCTCTTTTGTGTCTCAACTTCTGCTAATAAACTAGAAAGCAAATGAAAAAGTGTTCCTCGGAGAAGCTACATCCCTATTACACGATTTAATCTTCACAACTGTGGCTTTTTGACTATTGTCTCCACTTTCAGGTTTGGGCTCCAGATACCTAAGAGTGCCAGAAAGCTAATGATCACACTGAGGTATGCCATACCTTCTTACAACTTCCAAAAATTACCAGATTAATATCCCAGAAATAAATGATTAATTCCTAATGAGAAATTTTAGAAATCAGTAACATACATTTCATTATAGAAATATTCCACATAAGTGAATTTTCCATGTGATTAAGATTTCCTTGCTTAAATAAAACTTAAATTTGGGGACATTTCTAATAAAAATAAATCTTACTAAAATACATGTAATTCCTCACCTTCTCAAATAGATGATATTAAACCTTTGCCTAATGCCTCCAAGACATAAATATTTATCACTGAAAAGATGTCTTCTACCCTATTAATTCTGGCAAGCCTCTTTAATTCTTATACCCACATTTTATAGTTTGCCTGCTCTATATTTCAACAGTCATTACTAAAAATTCTTAGCATACTAGCTCTGGGAATGCTAACCTGTAATAAATGGGATGGGTAGATTTTTTTTAAAAAGTGTATTAAAACCCATCATTTGAGTTTAGAATGAGTGCCTCAGGGATGTCCCACGAACAGATTGCATGATCTTTAGGTTCATGGACTTTGAAAACCAATTTGATACGAGACTCCTCTATTTTTTTCTAAATGATCTCCAAGGGGATCGAGGTTGCTAGATAGATAAATTCCAGAGAAGGACTGTTAGCTAACAATAACACACTAAAACTAGCCAGCTACATTTATTTCCCTTAGTCATTTCAAATTTGTCACCAATTTCCAAAAAACACAATTTACTTAAGATTAAAAACAATATATTCAGTACTTCTAGAGTTTGGTTATCTGTAATCCTTTCTCATATCCACTGCAACTAAGAACTTACCTTAACTGGAACTTAAGGTACTCCTGTTGTACCAAGTATCCTTTTAGTTAAAAGAAAAAGCCCTGGCCGGGCACAGTTGTTCATGCTCATAATCCCAGCACTTTGGCAGGCCAAGGCAGGCAGATCACTTGAGGCCAGGAGTTCTAGACTACCCTAGCCAACATGGTGAAACCCCATCTCTATTTAAAAAAAAAAAAAAATACAAAAAATTAGCTGGGCATGCTGGTGCACCCTTGTAGTCCCAGCTACTTGGGAGGCTGAGGCAGGAGAATTGTTTGAACCCGGGCGGTGGAGGTTGCAGCAAGCCAAAATTGCACCACTGCACTCCAGCCTGGGTGACACAGTGAGATTCTGCCTCAAAAAAAAAAAAAAAAAAAAAAAAAGGAAAGCCCTTACTTTAAGTGTGGAGTAGGTGAGATTATTACTTTTGATTTTGGCTAGTCCATCAAGAAGAAAAGTTGACCCACAAGGTCCAGAAGGATAACGTGATAAAATGCTAAGAAGATTTTCAAGAATCTTTTATGCCTCCATCTTTCCTTGCACTGCTTCAGCCGGTTTAATTGGTATCATCCTACATGCACCCATTTTCTCCACCACAGTTAAAATCTCTGGTTTAACTGTCCTCCTATAAAGTTTTTCCTGAGTTCCTCTCATGCTGAATTAGCCACTGCACTTTTTGCAAATAATACCTATCACAGAAACCTCCTGGGGTAGACATTGCACCTTATTCACCTATTATCTCCCTCACCTGCCAAAATATCTGCCACATAAAAGGTACTCCATTAATATGTCAAATAACTAAATGTGGTTAAGAGTGCTTTCTTATATACATAATTACCTCACAGAAAAAAAGTAATTTTTGGTCCTTCTGGTGCAAAAGGTTGCATTATTTTATAAGATTTATAAAATATGTTTTAAAAGCTATGTTTCCTTTGTTTTTGGAATACCATAGTGATTTTCAAAGAAAACACATTATCAGGATCATCTGAGAAATTCTTTTCAGCCTGAAAATGGGCAGCACTTCCCCTAACTTGCTCCTCTCCTCAGCCTTTGTTATGTGCAGCCTCAGATACTGGGAAATACTGAGAAATATTTTTGGAGTGATCCACTGTTACTTATGAGAGTATGTCATTCTGTCACCTTCCTCAAGTCTAGGGGAGTTAAAACAAAAATTGAGACAGTCTGAGATTCAAGTTCTAATGCTGTATATTTTCCCGAATAGGGACAATAACTGTTCATATGCAAAGTCTTCTTTCCTTTTTTTTTTTTTTTTTTTTTTTTTTTTGGCGATGGTGGGGCAGGGACAGGACAGAGTCTCACTCTGTTGCCCAGGCTGGAGTGCACAGGCGTGATCTCGGCTCACTACAACCCCTGCCTCCCAGGTTCAAGCGATTCTTGTGCCTCAGCCTTCCCTGTAGCTAGAAGTACAGGCAGATGCCACAACACCCAGCTAGTTTTTGTATTTTTAGTAGAGACAGGGTTTCACCATGTTGGCCAGGCTGGTCTCAAACTCCTGAGCTCAGTGGTCAGGCTGGTCTCAAACTCCTGACCTCAAGTGATCTGCCCACCTCAACCTCCCAAAGTGCTGGGATTACAGGCGTGAGCAACAGTGCCCAGCCTCAAAGTCCTCTTTCTATGTAACAGCAAAGTATTTTATACTAAAGCATTTTAATACATCCATTAATGAAACATTAACAAAATGATAAAAATATAACTTACCAATGTTGGAATAATATTCACTTAATATTTTGATTTCATGGCAAAATTGATACAAAACATTAACTTAAATTTCTGTATTTATTTACAAATTCACAAAAAGACAGCTGCAAACAGTAAGAGAAACCACGCAGACTTCCCAAGAGCCTCTTTTCCTTATTGAAACTTCCTTTAAGCATGCATAATTAAAGCAATCCATATTCCCTTGTAGCGTAAAAAGTTAAGCAACACCCAGGCAAGGAAAAATGAGCTATTTTGAGCAACCCAAAACCAAGCTGCTAAAACAAAATATACAGGACCCACAGTAACACTGGAGTCATTAAGAAGTTCCTGTCCTCTTGTTTCATTTTCATCGTGCACTTTCTGGTAATGCTCCGATAAATCAATAGCAGTTACACATCTTTTCATACATAAGGGGCAGATGAAACCCTGTGAAATAACGACTTTTAGAAAAATATACGGAAAAATATTTTTATAAAACAAGACAATGCAAATAGAAATAACAAGAAAATAATTAGTGTATCTCTTTTGGTATACATAAGGAAAATTTTCAAGTGGTAACTGTACAAAAGGTGAAAATCTATCCAAAGTAGGACTTCTAAAATTAGTTCCCATCCTTATGCTATAAATTTGCATTGGTTCAATTTCTTTTCATTATGGTATCCAGTTGCTTCAGTTAGAATATTATTTTGTTTATGACACTTTTAAAAAATTCTTTGTTTATGACACTTTGTCCTTACTTATGTAAGACCTATTATCAGCAAGTTAGCTTTTGTTTTATTTTATTTTATTTATTTATTTATTTATGAGACAATTTCACTCTGTTGCCCAGGCTGTAGTGCAATGGTGCGATCTCAGCTCACTGCCATCTCCGCCTCCCCGGTTCAAGGGGTTCTCGTGCCTCAGCCTCCCGAGTAGCTGGGACTACAGGCACGTACCACCAACGTCTGGATAATTTTTTTTTTTTTTTTTTTTTTTTTTGAGACAGAGTCTCACTCTGTCGCCCAGACTGGAATGCAGTGGCACGATCTTGGCTCACTGCAACCTCCTCCTCCCAGGTTCAAGCAATTCTCCTGCCTCGGCCTCCTGAGTAGCTGAGACTACAGGCACGTGCCACCACACCTGGCCAATTTTTGTATTTTTAGTAGAAATGGGGTTTCACCATGTTGGCCAGGCTGGTCTCCAACTCCTGACCTGAGAAGATCTGTCTGCCTCGGCCTCCCAAGGTGCTGAGATTACAGGCGTGAGCCACCACGCCCAGCCAGGATCAAGAAATTACTGGCAAGCATAACAAATACTTTTATGTCATATAATGTGTTCAACAAAGAAGTTCTCTTTGAAAGTAATTTAATGAAAGTAATTTTTAGTCTTTACTATATTCCACTAGCTTGAGATCCCATTCTTCCCGACACCCATAATTCCCAGCAGATGATTCTTCCTTGTAATTTTCTGAGCCAAATAAAACCATCTTCAAACAGTATTTTAAATTCCATATACCTAGCAATATCTATATTTTAAAATACGGACTGTTATACTGATCTATGTATGGCTTGAGGTTTTGTCAAATAAGAATAATAGGATGAGGGGCTGGGCATGGTGGCTCATGCCTGCATCCCCAGCACTTTGGGAGGCCAAGGCAGGCAGATCACTTGAGGTCAGGAGTTCGAGACCAGTCTGGCCAACATGGTGAAACCCCATCTCTCCTAAAAATATAAAAATTAGCCAGGCATGGTGGTGTGCACCTGTAATCCCAGCTACTAGGGAGGCTCAGGCCAGAGAATGGCTTGAACCCGGGTGGGTTGGGGAGGTTGCAGTGAGCCAAGATCACACCACTGCACTCCAGCCTGGGTGACAGAGTGAGACTCTGTCTCAAACAAAAAAAAAAGAATAATAGGATGACAGACTAGAATTGAAAGCATCAGGGAGAAAGTAAATAAAATGAAGACAGCAATAAGGATGAAATGCTATAACATCATGAGTGTCAGTGTCAAAAACAGATGTGGGCTTGGGTCTTGGGTCTCAACCAATGCCTAATTATATGACCTTAAGGAAATCACTTTGCAAAATACTAAATACAGTGCTTGAGATATTGTAAGTGCTCAACGAATATGAACTGCCATTAGATGTACACTTAAAGATGAAAGGGAAGGACTGAAAGACTAGATGAAAAGATAGCAATTAAAAAACTAGATTACTCAGCAAGGCCAAGGAAATGAAGTAGTGAGAATATGAAGAAGAAAGTTTGTGAGAGGATAGACAATTATGGTAAAGAATGGGGAGATATGACTTTAATATTTCAGGTGAAACTATTGTTCCTGATGATACAGTAGAAGGTACTGCCATGGAATTGAGTAGCTAGAAAAGAGATACGGGCCGGGCGCGGTGGCTCACGCTTGTAATCCCAGCACTTTGGGAGGCTGAGGCGGGCGGATCACGAGGTCAGGAGATCCAGACCATGGTGAAACCCCGTCTCTACTAAAAAACACAAAAAATTAGCCGGGCGTGGTGGCGGGCGCCTGTAGTCCCAGCTACTCGGAGAGGCTGAGGCAGGAGAATGGCATGAACCCGGGAGGCGGAACTTGCAGTGAGCCGAGATTGCGCCACTGCACTCCAGCCTGGGCGACAGAGCAAGACTCTGTCTCAAAAAAAAAAAAAATTTAAAAAAAAAAATAATAATAATAATAATAATAAATTAAAAAATTTAAAAAAAAGAGAGATACGAAAGATCATTGACATTGACAACATTAAGGAACTGGGAGGTTAAAATGTTCCTTGAGTTATCAAAGTCACTTAGAATAGCAAGGAGAGAGAGGAAGACTGAAAACAGATGCCAGATGGGAAGCAAGACAGGGTAGCAATTAAGACCTAGGCTTCGGCTTGAATCCTGGATTCATACTGCTCTTAGTAGCTATGTGACCTTCAATTTCCTCATCTGTTAAGTGGAATAACAATAACGCTTACTTCATATGAATCTCATGACAATTAAATAATACATGCAATGCACTTATCATTGTACCTGGTACAAAGAAAACATTCAGTAAATGTTAGCTATCATTACTTTAATTATTCCTTTTGGTAATAACCCTTAAAGGAGATTATCCAGGGGATGAAAGTGAGGAATATGAGTTCATCTTTTTTTTTAACTGATGAAAGAGTTGTCTTCCAGATGACCACAGTCTCAAGTGCTAGAACTACAGAACAATTCTTCTTTAAAAGATGCTTCAGCCGGGCACAATGGCTCACACCTGTAATGCCAGCACTTTGGGAGGCTAAAGCAGGCAGATCGCTTGAGCCTAGGAATTTGAGACCTGCCTTGGCAACATGGCAAATCTCCATCTCTACAAAAAAACACACACACAAAAAAAAAAATTAGCCAGGCATGGTGGCATGCACCTATAGTCCCAGGTACTTGAGAGGTTGAGGCGGGAAGATCACTTGAGCCCAGGAGGTCCAGGCTGTGGTGAGCCATGTTCACACCACTGCACTCCAGCCCAGGCAATAGAATGAGACCCTGTCTCGAAAAAGAAGGAGAAAAAAGAAAAAAAGAAATAGAAAAATATGCTTCATTTGTTTTGTTTTGTTTGAGACAGAGTCTCGCTCTGTCACCAAGGCTGGAGTGCAGTGGCATAATCTCAGCTCACTGCAACCTCTGCCTCCCAGGTTCAAGCGATTCTCCTGCCTCAGCCTCCCGAGTAGCTGGGATTACAGGCGCTTGCCACCACGCCTGGCTAATTTTTGTATTTTTAGTAGAGACGGGGTTTCACCATGTTGGCCAAGCTGGTCTCAAACTCCTGACCTCAGGTGATCCACCTGCCTCAGCCTCCCAAAGTGCTGGGATTACAGGCGTGAGCCACAGTGCCCGGCTGTTTTGTTATCACCACCACAGCTTTAGGCTGCCTTTCACTTTACTCTCGTTTTTCACTGTTAAGTTTCCATATACAGTCATTCATTCAAAAAGTATTTACTTGCTGCTATTATACCATGCAGTAGGGTAACTGTGGTTAACAGTGAAATATTGTATATCACAAAATAGCTAAAAGAGAGCCTTTTGAATGCTCTCACCACAAAGAAATGATACATGAATGAGGTGATGGATACACTAACTACACTGATCGGATTATTACACAACATAGATATGTATTGAACATCAAAATGTAACCCACAAATAGGTGTAATTAAAATGTGTCAATTTAAAAAGTAAATAAATGTTTTTAAGTACTATATGATTTTTTAAAAATCACATGGGCATGTGATTACTATGTTCTAGCTGTTGTGATATGGTGCTAAGAATACAATGATAAATAAGACAAGGTCTTCACCCTCAAGAAGCTTACAGACTCTCTGAAAAAGTTACCCAAAAAAATGACATTTTAGGCCGGGCACAGTGGCTCATGCCTGTAATCCTAGCACTTTGAGAGGCCGAGGCAGGCGGATCACAAGGTCAAGAGATCAAGACTATCCTGGCCAATGGTCTATTAAAAATACAAAAATTAGCTGGGCATGGTGGCACGCCCCTGTGATCTCAGCTACTCGGGAGGCTAAGGCAGGAGAATTGCTTGAACCCAGGAGGCGGAGATTGCAGTGAGCCAAGATTGCGCCACTGCACTCCAGACTGGGCAACAGAGTGATACTCTGTCTCAAAAAAGAAAAAATTACATTTTATGTCCCACTAATCAGAAAATCCTATTAGATCCACATTCAAAATGTATCCAGAATCTCAGCACCTCTACTGTTACCACTCTGCTCCAAGTCACCATCACATTGTACATAGATCATTACAATGGCCTCCTAACACTCTCTTTGCTCCTACCCTCACCCCACTAACACACAGCAGCTAGAGTGTATCCCATAAAAATGCAAATCAAATCTTGTTGTTTCCTTGCTTAAAATTATCCGATAGCTTTCTACGACAGTAACAGTTAAAAACTAAAGTCTGTATAATAGTCTATGAGGCCCTACAAGAGGCAGGCCTGATCACTGACCCAATGTCCCCCTTGCTCACTATGCTAGAGCTACACTAGCCTCCTGGTTGCTTTTTCAACATGAGAGGCATATTCCCACCTTAGAGACCTGCTGTTCCACAGATCTGGAAAAATACTTGCCCCAGAAGTCCACGTGACTCATTTCCTCACCTCCTTCAGTTCTTTTTGTGTTATGCCCTCCTCAGAGAAGTCTTCCCTGGTAACTATTTAAAATTGCAGCCACCAAGAACACTTTATATGCCCCCTTTCCTGCTTTATTTTTTTCAATAACACCAACTGTCTAACTTGATACATTTTTTATTTATTTATTTTTGAGACAGGGTCTCACTCTATCATCCCAGCTGGAGTGCAGTAGCACAATCATGGTTAACTTGCGGCCTCGAACTCCTGGGCTCAAGCGATCCTCCCACCTTAGCCTCCTGAGTAGCTGATAATACAGGTGCATGCCACCACTCTTGGCTAATTTTCCTTTTTATTTTTTGTAGAGATGGAATCTCCCTATGTTGTCCAGGCTGGTCTTAGGTGATCCTCCCACCTCAGCCTCCCAAAGTGCTGAGATTACAGGCGTAAGCCACCATGCCTGGCCAATACATGTTTAGTATGTTTTTATTTTTGCCTATTTCCACCCACTTGAATGTAAGCTCCACCAGGATAAATAACTTTTAGTTTATCCTAACTAATGGGTAAAAGGGAGCTCTTTCACCCATCCCACCACATGAGGACACAGGGATAAGACCCCATCTATGAACCAGGAAATGGGCCCTCAACAGACATCAAATCTGCCAGCACCTTGATCTTGGACTTCTCATCCTCTAGAACTAAACTATAACTAAGAAATAAATTTCTGCAGTTTATAAGCTACCAAGTCTGTAGTATTTTATAATAGCAGTCTGAACTTACTAAGATAAGCAGGTGAGGTACACAGATTAGTTTATTGAAAAGCCCGAGAAAAGAAAAAACTTGGCACACAATAAAAACAGAGAGAGAATTCAGTATGCCTGGATCAGAGTATCAAGAAGACTATGAGAAGAAATGAAGCTATAGAAGTAAAAAGAAAGCAGATCACCAAAAAAGAGATAAACAACAAAAAAACTTCTAGAACAAGCTAAAGAATTTAGACTTTATTCTAAGGATAATTGATTGAAAGCCATTAACCTGGCTGTTGTTTTTTTTGTTTGTTTGTTTTTTGAGACAGAGTCTTGCTTTATCACCTAGACTGGAGTGCAGTGGCACGAGCTCAGCTCACTGCAACCTCTGCCTCCCAGGCACAAGAAATTCTCGTGCCTCAGCCTCCCAAGTAGCTGGGATTACAGGCATGCGCTGTCATGTCCAGCTAAATTTTTTTTCTTTTTTTTTTTTTTTTTTTTGTATTTTTAGTAGGGACAGGATTTCTCCATGTTGGCCAGGCTAGTCTCAAACTCCTGGCCTCAACTGATCCACCAGCCTGGGCATCCAAGCGCTGGGATTACAGGCATGAGCCACCATTCCCGGCCTAACCTGGGTTTTAACCAGGAAAATGGCATCATAAAATCCTAGAGATATTTTAAAAGAATAGATTCAATTGGAAGAGAGAGGAGATACGAGGTGGGTAACATCAGATAAAAGGAGGATAGTTACAATAATATGTGAGAGTTAATGATTGATGGTAGTCTGTGTTAAGGCAGTAACAGAATGGATTAAAATTATTGCTTAAGTAATTTCAATAGAAAAGGTTTTCCAAGGAGGTGATAATTGAACTAAAATTAAAATAATTTTTTTTTTTTTTTGTGTGACAAAGTCTTGCTCTGTCACCCAGGCGGGAGTGCAGTGGTGCGATCTTGGCTCACGGCAACCTCCACCTTCTGGGTTCAAGTGATCCTCTTGCTTCAGCCTCCTGAGTAGCTGGGACTACAGGTGCGTGCCACCACACCCTTTAATAGAGATGGGGTTTCACCATGTTGGTCAGGCTGGTCTCGAACTCCTGATTTCGTGATCCGCCCGCCTTGGCCTCCCAAAGTGTTGGGATTATAGGCATAAGCCACCACACTCGGCCTAGGAAATGAGACTTGATAGGTAGGTAAAGGCCACATATGCAGGGCCTTATAGACCACGATACGACATAATGGAATTTATTTTGCATAATAGGAAGCCAATGAATTTTTTTTTTTCTTTTCTTGCTGGGAAGCATAGCCTCCAGCAGAAGCTGGAAGCAGGCATTTCCTAAAGCCAATGACGATTTTAATTCAGGGAATGGCCTGATCTGATTCCAGTCCTTCTGGTTGCTCTTTGGAGAACTGGCCTAAAATGATAAGGATGATACACCCTTATGATCATCTAGGTGAAAGACAGATGGCAGCAGAAATAGAAAGAAGATAAGACCAGGCACAGTGGCTCACACTTATAATCCTAACACTTCAGGAGGCCAAGGTGAGAGGACTGCTTGAAGCCAGGAGCTTGAGACCAGCTGGGGCAACATAGCAAGACCCCTTGCTACAAGAAAATTAAAAATTAAATTTCCACACAGCTTCCTTTGGAAAAAAAAAAAAAGGTGGGGGAACGGACTGAAGATATATCTGGGGACTAAAATGAATAGGATTTATCATGTACTGAATATGGTGGATGAGGAAAAGGAAGAATCAAGTTTGCTCTGAAATCCTTAGCTTCAATATCTGAGATTTTCTACAATTTTCAGCTTTCTAAGACAGCTAAAAGAATAGCAAGTTGAATGTTGGGATAGGAAAGGGTGGAGGGCAAGAATTTAACTTAAACATTAAATTTAGGACAAATATTAAATTTAAAATGCATATTAAAGTCCTAAGCTTCCACCTTAAGAATCTAGAAAAAAGATGAGCAAACTAAATCCAAAGTAAGTAGATGGAGGAAATTAAATATAAAAGCAGAAACCAATAAAAGAGAAAAGCAAAACACAGAGAAAATTAACAAAGTCAAAAGTTGGCTATCTTAAAAATTAATAAATGGATAAACTAATAGGAATAGTTAGGAAAGAAAGAAAAGGATAAAATATTTTCTCTCTTACCAAAATCATGGGATATCACTACAGATGCTATAGATGTTTATGCCAATAAATTCAACACATTAGATGAAATAACAGATTCCTTAAAAACACAATTCACCAAAACTGACTCAAAAGGAAACAGAGAATCTGAGTAATAATCAATGCACTTCCCAAAAAGGAAGCTCCAAGCCCAGATGGTTTTACTAGTGAATTCTAGCAAACATTCAAGGTATAATTAGTGCCTATTTCTTTCAGAAAATATAGGAAGGAGTGCTTCCTAATTTATGAGGCCAGGAAAACCCAGATACCAAAACCAGACACAAACATTTCAAAAAAGAAAATTACAGACTGATATCCCTCATGACCAAATGAAAAGGTCCCCCAAAAATATATAAACAAATGAAATCTAGCAGTATACAGGCTGAGCATCCATTATCTGAAATGCTTGAGACACTTTTGGATTCTGGATTTTTTTTTTTTTTTTTTTGTATTTTGGAATGTTTACATGATACTTACCAGTTGGACATCCTAATCCAAAAAATCCAAAATCTGAAATGAACACCATTTGGACACTCAAGTTTGGAGTTTTGGAGCATTTCGGATTTTGAATTTTCAGATTAGGGATGCTCCACCTGTATTAAAATAGTAATAACAACACAGCAAGACCAAGTGGAGCTTATCCTAGAAACAAGAGTAGACCAACATTCAAAAATCAATGTAAATCATCGCAATAACGGAAGGAGAAAATCATATTATCATCTCAATAGATGTGGGAAAAGCATTTGGCAATATTCAAAATTCATTCAAAGGGAAGGGGGAGGGGAAAAGAAGGGAGAGAGGGAGGGAGGAAAGGGGAAAAGCTCTCAGAAAACTAGAAAGCATCCTTAAGCTGATCAGAAAAAAACCCATGGCTACCATCATTCTCAGTGGTAAAAACCTTAAATGTTATTCCCCTAAGTTCACAAAGTAAAATACTTACTCTCCCCAATTCTATTTAATATTTGACCCAAATTAAGGTCCAATATTGTGTGCTTCCTTGACATCTGGTATAACTGGGAGGGCCTCAAATGGCCTCAAATGGCCTAACCACAAGTTTGCCTCCCCACTCTGCTCCCACAGATAAGGCTGCCTACTCAAACAGCCCTTCTGATCACAGGGACCAGGCACAGTGCCTGCTTATCCCTACGTAGTGGCTTTCCCATGTCCTGGTCCCCTGCCAGCCCACAGACTTATCCAAACAATCCAATCATATCCTTCTGTAGGAACCAGAAGGCACCCCAGCCTCTTGATATCACCAAGCCTGCCTCCCACAGCCCCTGGTTGTTCATTTTGTTCCCAAATGTAATTTTCATGTAGCCATGCATGGCATGTAGTGTCTTTCTCCCCTAGGCTGTAAACATATAACAAACTGCTGTTGATCTCAACTGTCCAGTGTCACGTGTTGTATGTTCAGCCATCCCCATAACCCTAGGGCAAAATCCCTCCTTCACCACACGGTACATAGGAGGCAATGAAAACACTGGCAAATGCAAATGACTTGCACCCGGTATAAAGGAGTCTTACAATTCAATAATAAAAAGATAATCCAACGTTTTTGGGTTTTTTTTGAGTTGTGGTCTCACTCTGTCACTCTAACTGGAGTGCAGTGATGCAATCTCGGCTCACCGCAGCCTCTACCTCACAGGATCAAGCGATTCTCCTGCCTCAACCTTTCAAGTAGCTGGGATTACAGGCACACGCCACAATGCCTGGCTAATTTTTTTTGGCGGGGGGCGGGGCGGGGAGGACTGAGTCTCACTCTGTCGCCCAGGCTGGAGTATAGTCATACAATCTCGGCTCACTGTAAGCTCCGCCTCCAGAGTTCTCACCACTCTCCTGCCTCAGCCTCCTGAGTAGCTGGGACTACAGGGACCCACCACCACGCCCAGCTAACTTTTTGTATTTTTAGTAGAGACGGGTTTTCACGGTGTTAGCCAGGATGGTCTTGATCTCCTGCTCGTGATCAGCCCACCTCAGCCTCCCAAAGTGCTGGGATTACAAGCGTGAGCTACTGCACCTGGCTTAATTTTTAAAATAGGTCCATTTCCAGTTCCAGAAAAAATGGCATAGATGCACTTTTCCTTATTCCTTCTGCCAAGTACAGCTAAAATTCATGGACATTATATATAAAACAAATGTAAGAAGACTCTGAAAGACACAGAGAGGAAGGCAGACCAGTTAGTGATCTCAGGAGCCAAGACTGACTGATGAAGTTCTTTGCCTCATATATTCTGAAATGAATACTAGAGAAGCCAGCAATCTGGAAACACCAGACCATGCTAACAAGAGAAGCCTGCTCTCTCTAGGTGCATGATCAGGGAAGAGGTAGTCCTCTCACTGCTAAATCTGACTGGCTTTTTAGAAAAGGGGCTCAGTGTAGTAGATCATGCCTGTAATCCCAGCACTTTGGGAAGCTGAGGCGGGTGGATTGTTTGAGCCCAGGAATTCCAGACTAGCCTCGGAAACATGGCAAGACCCCATCTCTATGAAAAAAAACAAAAATTAGCAGGGCCATGGTGATGCATGCCTATGGTCCCAGCTACCTACTCTATTCAGGAGGTGGTGGTAGGAAGATCACTTGAGCCCAGGAGATGGAGCAGTGATCACACCACCGCACTCAGCCTGGGCAACAGAGTGAGATGGAGAGGAGGAGGGGAGGGAAAGAAGGAATGGAGGAAAGGATAGGAAAAGGAAGAAAGAGGGAAAGAAAGGAGATGCAGTACTGAGATACTACAACATCTGGAGGTCAGTTGGAGAGGCAGGAAAAACACCAGAAGAGAGGTATCAGAGAAGCACAAGAAAGACTGCGTTATTAGACAGCGAGAGTTGACTGGACTAAATGCTTCTAAGAAGTAAAGTAAGATGAGGACAAAGAAGCAAAGATGAGAATTAGTAAAAGATAGGCCATTAGTGAGTAGTTTCAATGGAAAAACTGAGGATGGAAGCCAGATTGGAATAGGATAAACAATAAACAAAGACATTTGCTTCCAGCAATACAGTGTACTAAACACTCTGAACTGTCCTGATGAAAACAATGAAATGATATAAAACATCACTTATTACATTATGTATTACATATATTATATATTATTACAGCTGACCCTCGAACACCACAAGTTTGAACTGTGTGGGTCCACTTATACGTGGATTTTCTTCCACCTCTGCCTCCTCTGAGACAGCAAGACCAACTCCATTTCTTCCTCCTCCTCCTCATCCTACTCAACATAAAGACAAAGATGAAGACCTTTATGACCTTCCACTTAAAGAATAGTAAATGTATTTTCTCTTTGTTATGACTTTCCTTTTCTTTTTTTCTTTTTTGGCTCTATGGAATCTTTCTAGTCATATGATTTTTCTTTTTTCTTTTTTTTTTTTTTTGAGAGAAAGTCTCACTCTGTTGCCCAGGCTGGAGTGCAGTGGAGTGATCTCAGCTCACTGCAACCTCTGCCTCCTGAGTTCAAGTGATTCTCCTGCCTCAGCCTCCCGAGTAGCTGGGATTATAGTCACGTGCCACCATGCCTCACTAATTTTTGTATTTTTAGTAGAGACATGGTTTCATCACGTTGGCCAGGCTGGTCTCAAACTCCTGACCTCAAGTGATCTGCCCACCTCGGCCTCCCAAAGTGCGGGATCACAGGCGTGAGTCACCGCATCTGGCCTCTTTTTTTTTTTTTTTCCCACTTTTATTTTAGATTCAGAGGGTATATGTGCAGGTTTGTTACCTGGGTATATTGCATGATGCTGAGGTCTGGGGTACAAATGATCTTGTCACCCAGGTACTAAGCATAGTACTCAACAGTCAGATTTTCAACCATTGCCCACCTCCTTCCCTTCTCATTCTAGTAATCTCCAGTTTCTATTGTTGCCATCTTTATGTCCATGAGTACCCAATGTTTAGCTCCCATTTATAAGTGAGAACAAGCAGTATTTGGTTTTCTGTTCCTGTGTTAATTTGCTTGGGATAATAGCCTCTAGCTGCATCAGTATTGCTACAAAGAATATGATTTTGTTATTTTTATGCCTGCATGGTATTCTGTGGTATATATGTACCACATATATATATTTTTTTTTTTTATCCAATCCACCACTGATGGGCACATAAGCCGATTCCATTTATTTGCTATTGTGAATAGTGCTGTAATGAATATACAAATGCATATGTCTTTTTGGTAGAACGGTTTGTTTTGTTCAGATATATACTCAGTAATGGATTACTGGGTTGAATGGTAGTCCTGTTTTAAGTTCTTTAAATCTCGAAACTGCTTTCCACAGTGGCTGAACTAATTTACATTCCCACCAACAATGTATAAGCATCCTCTTTTCTCTGCAGCCTCACCAACATTTGGTTTTTGATATTTTAATAATAGCCATTCTAACTGGTGTGAGATGGTATCTCATTGTGTTTCTGATTTGCATTTCTCTGATGATTAGACATATGGACCATTTTGTCACATTTCTTGGCCACTTGTATGTTGTCCTCTCAGAAGTGCCTGTTCATGTCTTTTGACCATTTTTTAATGGGTTTTGTTTGCTTGTTCAACTGTTTACGTTTCTTATAGATTCTAGATATTAGCACTTTGATATCTGCAAACTTAGCTGCACAGTTTGCAAATATTTTCTCCCATTCTGCAGGCTATCTCTTTACTCTGTTGATAGTTTCTTTCGCTGTGCAGAGGCTCTTTAATTAGTCCGGCTTGCCAATTTTTGATTTTGTTGCAATTGCTTTTGAGGACTTAGTTATAAATTCTCTCCTGACACTAATGTCCAGAATGATGTTTCCTAGGTTTTCTTCTAAGATTCTTACAGTTTAAGGTCTTACATTTAAATCTTTAATCCACTTTGAGTTAAATTTTGTGTATGATGAAAGATAGGGAATCCAGTTTCATTCTTCTGCATAAGCCACATGATTTTCTTAATAATATTTTCTTTTCTCTATCTTACTTTATTGTAAGAATACAGTGAGACACGTTCATCAGCTTCTTCCTTTCTGCCCGCGGACGCTGCTGAAGAAGCATCGTTAAAGTCTCTCTTCTCCCTTCCATCATGTCTAAGTCAGAGTCTCCTAAAGAGCCCGAACAGCTGAGGAAGCTCTTCATTGGAGGGTTTAGCTTTGAAACAACTGATGAGAGCCTGAGGAGCCATTTTGAGCAATGGGGAACGCTCACGGACTGTGTGGTAATGAGAGATCCAAACACCAAGCACTCCAGGGGCTTTGGGTTCATTACATATGCCACTGTGGAGGAGGTGGATGCAGCCATGAATGCAAGGCCACACAAGGTGGATGCAAGAGTTGTGGAACCAAAGAGAGCTGTCTCAAGAGAAGATTCTCAAAGACCAGGTGCCCACTTAACTATGAAAAAGATATTTGTTGGTGGCATTAAAGAAGACACTGAAGAACATCACCTAAGAGATTATTTTGAACAGTATGGAAAAATTGAAGTGACTGAAATCATGACTGACTGAGGCAGTGGCAAGAAAAGGGGCTTTGCCTTTGTAACCTTTGATGACCATGACTCCGTGGATAAGACTGTCATTCAGAAATATCATACTGTGAATGGTCACAACTGTGAAGTTAGGAAAGCCCTGTCAAAGCAAGAGATGGCTAGTGCTTTATCCAGCCAAAGAGGCTGAAGTGGTTCTAGAAATTTTGGTGGTGGTTGTGGAGGTGGTTTTGGCGGAATGACAACTCTGGTAGTGGAGGAAACTTCAGTGGTGGTGGTGGATATGGTGGCAGTGGGGCTGGCTATAATGGATTTGGTAATGATGGAAGCAATTTTGGAGGTGGTGGAAGCTACAGTGATTTTGGCAATTACAACAATCAGTCTTCAAATTTTGGACCCATGAAGGGAGGAAACTTTGGAGGAAGAAGCCCGGATCCCTATGGTGGTGGAGGCCAATACTTTGCCAAACCATGAAACCAAGGCGGCTATGGTGGGTCCAGTAGCAGCAGTAGCTATGGCAGTGGCAGAAGATTTTAATTAGGAAACAAAGCTTAGCAGGAGACGAGAGCCAGAGAAGTGACAGGGAAGCTACAGGTTACAACAGATTTGTGAACTCAGCCAAGCACAGTGGTGGCAGGGCCTAGCTGCTACAAAGAAGACCTGTTTTAGACAAATACTCATGGGTATGGGCAAAAAACTTGAGGACTGTATTTGTGACTAATTGTATAATAAGTCATTTTAGTTTCTATTCTGTGGAAGGTGTAAAGCATTCCAACAAGGGTTTCAATGTAGATTTTTTTTTTTGCATCCATGTTGTTGATTGCTAAATGTAATAGTCTGATCATGATGCTGAATAAATGTCTTTTTTAATGTGCAAAGAAAAAAAAGAATACAGTGTATAATATATACATATAGCATGCAAAATATGTGTGAATCAACTGTTTATATTATAGGTAAGGCTTCTGGTCAACAATAGGCTATTAGTAGTTAAGTTTTTGGGGAGTCAAAAGTTATACATGAATTTCAACTGGAGGTTGGCACTCAAATTGTTCAAAGGTCAGCTACACGTTATAAAATATAAAATATTATATAAACAGAACCAAAGTAAGCTTTCACCCTGAATATTTCTTTAATGTCCTGGAGACCATGATATTTCCAATTCAACTTAGAAGCTGTTAAAGGCACCATGTTAAAACCTAGAGCTTGTCCAAGGTAGGAAGCCAAACTCAATGTAAAGGTAAAAAGGAAACAAACCTCAGAGAGACAGAGAGAGAGACCAACCAAGACCTTGTCTGTACCTTAGTACTGGTGGCATATGGAAAAAACAATTTCCCCTGAGAATCCGTAACCACTAATAGCCCTCAATTAGATTAGCAGTCAGAATGTATCCTATTGTATAATCTGAAGAATTTCAAGCTCAGAACTTAATTTAAGGCAGTCCCCCGTTAACGGCACCTCTGTAACGTTCCCCAGTTAACGGCACCTCTCTAATGTTCCCATCCATTAAGTGGAAGTGGATCATGATAAAGTTTTTCATCCTTGTTGTCTCTGAGTAGGCTGAAAAGGAAGAGAAAGAAGTGGAATGGGTCTTGCTGTCTCAGAGGTGGCAGAGGTGGAAGAAAATTCACATATAAGTGGACCTGCGCAGTTCAAACCTGTGTTGTTCAAGCGTCGGCTGTAATAACATATATGTAATACATAATGCTGAGCACTGGCAAAAGCAAATCCTCTCTGGAAGAACATCGACATAGACCACAAAGAGTTTCCACTAGAGAAGTTCCAAGGAACATAAATTCACAATCGAAAAAAATTCACAAAATATACAAGAGAAAAAGCCACAAGCCATTGCGAGTGACATCCAACAGAAAGAACTGGCAACAGAGTCAAACCTATAAAGTTTCCAATACTATAATGCTATAAACATTACCAGACAGAAAACATAGAATAATCATATTTGAATGTTTTAATAAATAAAAGAGAAGCTTGAAAATTGAAGCAAAGAACAAGGAACTAAGAAAAAGAAAGATTGAATTTGAAAAAAAAAAAATCAGAATTAGCTGGACACGGTGGCACATGCCTGTAATCTCAGCTACTCAAGAGGCTAAGGTGGGAGAAATGCTCGAGCCCAGAAGTTCAAGGCTGCAGTGAAAGCTATGATTGAACCACTGCACTCCAGTCTGGGTGACAGAGCAAGATCCTGTGGAAAAAAAGAGGAAGTGAGGGGAGGGGAGAGGAGGAGAGAGAAGGGAAGAGAAAGGAATGGACAGGAGGGGACTGGAGGGGAGAGGAGGGGAAAGGAGGGGAGGAGAGGAGAGGGGAGAGGAGGGGAAGGGAAGAGAAAGGAAGGGATGGGAGGGGAGGGAGGGGAGGGGAGAGAAGGGAGAGGAGGGGAGAGAAGGCAAGGGAGGGGAGAGAAGGCAAGGGAGGGGAGAGAAGGCAAGGGAGGGGAGAAAAGGGAAAGGGAGAGGAGAGGAAGGGGAAGGGGGGAGAAGGGGGAAAGGGAGGCAGGGAGGGAGGGAGGGAGGGAGGGAGGGAGGGAGGGAGGAAGGAAGGAAGGAAGGAAGGAAGGAAGGAAGGAAAAAAGAAAAAGAAAAGCCAGACGCGGTGGCTCACGCCTGTAATCCCAACACTTTGGGAGGCCAAGACGGGCGGATCACCAGGTCAGGAGATCAAGACCATCCTGGCTAACACAGTGAAACCCCGACTCTACTAAAAATACAAAAAATTAGCCAGGCGCGGTGGCGGGCACCTGTAGTCCCAGCTACTCGGGAGGCTGAAGCAGGAGAATGGCATGGACCTGGGAGGAGGAGCTTGCAGTGAGCCAAGATCCACACCACTGCACTCCAGCCTGGGCAACAGAGCAGGACTCCGTCTCAAAAAAAAACAAAAAAACAAACGAACAAACAAAAACCAAAAACAAAAAAAAAGAAAAGAAAGAAAGAACTTCTAGGAATGAAAAAAAGACACTTAAAATGAAAATTACTGGCATATTAAACAGTAGGTATTCTCCACAGCTGAGGAAAGATTTAATTAATTGGATATTACATTTTTTAATCCAAAATGAAAAACAACAAAAAAAAAGATATAAAATATAAAACAGGCCAGGCACAGTGGCTCATGGCTGTAAACATTTTGGGAGGCCAAGGCAGGAGGATCACTTGAGGTCAAGAAGTCAAGACCAGCCTCCAACCAGAGTCACAGATGGAGACCTCATCTCAAAAACTAAAACTTAAAAATTAAAAAATAAAACAGGGAGGGGTGCAGTGGCTCACGTCTATAATTCCAGCACTTTGGGAAGTTGAGGCAGGAAGATTGCTTAAAGCCAGGAGTTCAAGATCAGCCTAAGCAACATAATGAGATCCCATCTCTGCCAAAAATAATAATAATAATAATAATAATAATAATAATAAGCCAGGCATGGTGATATGCACCTATAGTCCCACTACTGGAGACGTCAGATTGGGAGAATTGCTTGAGCCCAAGAGTTTGAGGTGCAGTGAACTATGACCATGCTCCAGCCCAGGCAATAGAGCAAGACCTTGTCTCAAAAAATAAAAATAAAAAAAATACCTATGACAGAATAAATCATACAGGGAGATATTTTAACATACAGGAAGCCCCCAACTTAGAATAGTTTGACTTAAAATTTTTGACTTTATGACTGATTTATCAAGATGTAACCCCATCATAAATCGAGGAGCATCTGTATATCTAATCTAGGTTTCAGATGGCAATATCAGAAAAAAATTGAGGCAACAGTCAAAGATAATCACCAAGAATTTTCCAAAACACTTCAAATACACATTGGTGTGTACAGAAAGCCCAATGAGTCTCAAGCAGGATTAAACACACACACACACACACACACACACACACACACAACAGGAAACGAAAGAGACTAGAACAGATTAATTGATTGGCTGATTAATTATAAAAAACAACCACAGGAGTCGAGAAAAGGATCCCTTCAATAGAATCAAATAGACTAAAAGCAGTCCTCTCAACAGTAACAATATGACCCAGAAAAAAGACAGAGATGGAAGTTTTCAATGTGCTGACAAAAAAAAAAGGTCTGTATGTAGAAATTTATGCTCAGCAAAATCGTGTTTCAAGAACGAGCATGAAATAACATTTTAGACTGAAACTGAGAGTCTAGCAAATCAGTCCTCATTTTTAAAAAATCCTAAATGATGTTCTATAAAACAAATAAAATAGGCCGGGCATGGTGGCTCACGCCTGTAATGCTAGCACTTTGGGAGGCCGAGGAGGGTGGATCACAAGGTGAGGAGATTGAGACCATCCTGGCTAACACAGTGAAACCCCGTCTCCACTAAAAATACAAAAAATTAGCCGGGCGTGGTGGCGGGCACCTGTAGTCCCAGCTACTCGGGAGGCTGAGGCAGGAGAATGGTGTGAACCCAGGAGGCAGAGCTTGCGCTCAGCCGAGATCACGCCACTACACTCCAGCCTGGGCAACAGAGCCAGACTCCGTCTCAAAAAAAAAAAACCAAGAAAACAATTGTAAGGGGAAGGCTGAAGATGCAATAAGGAATGGTAAACAACTATACTGGTAAATACACGGATAAATCTAAAAATAATAATAACCTCTAATTTGTGAAGATAAAAGAAAACAAGATAAATCTAAACTACTGAACCACAATATAAGTTGGGAAGTAGTGATCCATATCAAAGCATTCAAAGGTCCTCGAAACGGAAGGAAAGAAAAGTATTCTAGACATTATGTATGTTACAAAAGAAACAAAAATGGGCCAGGCATGGTGACTCACACCTATAATCCCAGCACTTTGGGAGGCCAAGGTGGATGGATCACTTGAGGTCAGAAGTTTGAGACTAGCCTGGTCAACACGGTGAAACCTTGTCTCTACTAAAAATACAAAAAAATTAGCAGGGTGTGGTGGCACGTGCCTGTAATCCCAACTACTTAGGAGGCTGAGGTGGCAGAATCATTTGATCCTGGGAGGTGGAGATTGCAGTGACCCGAGATCACGTCACTGCACTCCAAGGCAACAAAGCGAGACTCTGTCTCAAAAACATAAAAAAAAAAAAGAAACACTAAATGAACAGAATATAATGTATAATATCCAAACTAGTAGCAGTACCCAGGACTAAACCCAGCAATATACTCCACCACCATGTGAAGGTTGCTTACCAAAGGGCCAGCAAATAAGAAGAATGAACAGCTAGACAGGTAAGAAAAAAACCAGAAGAGTGTGGTATTATAGAAGCACAGAAAAGAGTGTGTAGTAAGGAAGTTAAATCCAAACTAAGGCAAAAAGAGAAAAAGAAACAGAAGAGCAGGACAAGAAAAAGTACATAAAAAGCAATAAAAATAAGTCAAAATACATCAATAACCAAAATAATTCAAAGGGGTTTTCCCAGTTAAACGACAAGTGTTATGCTCTTTGCAAAAAACAAAAACAAAAACAAAACAAAACAAAAAAAAACCCACCTAAAACAAAAGGAACAAGAAAATATGAAAATGAGAAGAAAGATAAAATCCAGGAGCAGTGACTCATGCCTGTAATCCCAACACTTTGGGAAGCTGAGGCAGACAGATCACCTGAGGTCAGGTGTTCGAGACCAGCCTGGCCAACGTGGCAAAACCCTGTCTCTACTAAAAATAAGAAAAAAAGAAAAAAAATTAGCCAGGTGTGGTAGCACGCACCTGTAATCCCAGTTACTCAGGAGGCTGAGGCAGGAGAATCACTTGAACCTGGGAGGCAGAGGTTACAGTGAGCCAAGATTGTGCCACTGCACTCCAGCCTGGACAACAGAGTCTCAAAAAAAAGAAAAAAAGGAAAGAAAGAAGAAGATACACAAAATACTAATCAAAACAAAGCTGGGGTTATTCCACTACTATTAAACACTAATTCATCAAAAAGATATAACAGATCTAAGTAGATAAAATATGAAGCCAGTGACTGTAAACCGCATATTAGAGAAGTTTGGCTCTGAAGGAAAGCAAATAACAAATGGTACCTGAAGAGGGGATTTCAAGTCAAAGAAAGAGTTTTTGGTTTTGGTTTTATTCATTTTTGATTTTTTGGTGTTCTTTTCTTATTTGTTTTCATATGAATCATATTGAACAAATTTGTACGTTATTGGGAATTATATAAAGTAGAGGTAAAAAGTGAAGTAGCAGGAGGGAGAGAGGATAAATTAAAAATGAAAAAGAATGGAATCCAGAGAACAAGAGAAAGGACTGAAATTAGATAAACAAATTTTTTTCAGTGTAATAAAGTAAGAGAAAACAGGTATGGTATAGGTATGATAAAATAAGAACATTTATCTAATGGTTCCTATTTTCTCAGTTATATATAAGGTGACTGAGAGAAGGTTAAAAAGAGACAGATTTCAAAACAAAGAAGGTACAAAATAACTATCTCACAAAGTAGGAAGTTAATCCTACTAATACGATATTAACAGTATTGCCAGGCACTGCTCAATACCAATACCCATTGGAATTGTTTTTTGGTGTTGTTCTGTCTGAGGTCAACTAAATTATTACTAGATTCCTTTCAGTTCATCATATCATGAACACAGTTTGGAACATTTTTCTTAAAGACATTTCCTGAAACTTGTTCTTAATAAAGTCCAGCTGATACTTTTCCTCCCCTCTCGCAAATCTGTAAAATCTTACTATGGTTAAAATACATATACATGGAGATAAAAAATAAACACATGGTCAGAGAGAGACAAAACAGAATGATGAATGGACAGAAAGAGGACATATCCAGAAACGTATGCACAGTACGCAGACTCATCAACCAAGAGGAGGTGGAGAAGAGGAGAGCAGGGAAAAAAAGACTGGGTAAGGACTACAGCTAGGCCTCCAAACGGGCAACTGACAAAAAGTATCAAAGCAAAATGTGAGCATCTTGATCTCTTCGTGGCAGTATTATGGGTAAGTGTTATGTTCTTCACATTCTTTATCTCCTTTTTCGATAATCATCCAATATTACTTGTTTATTAAAAATAATATTAATACAACTAAAGCTGACTTTTCAAATTTTTGGAAGTTTTTTTACTTGTTTACAATAATTTCTCCATTCATTTTTAATATAATGTATTTATATTTAATATAATGTCTTTAATATCAAAGACAAAAGTCCTTACAAAGTCATACATGAAGACAGTAAATAATATGTAAATTTTATAGATAACCCAATTTTTCCTTAGTCTAACAGTTCATGACAGTACACACAAATAGATACTAATTAACCTGTAATTCTTTATAAACAGATGTTTTAAAATCTTCAGTGAGATGACACTAGCATTAAAAACAAATTGGCAATATTATTTTTCAGAGTCTTAATGTACACTTTTTCAGTCTCACAACTAGGCACAGGTATATAGCTACAAGTATGTTTCAAAAGTCACATTCCAACTTATAAGAAAAACTTATGAGAACTTTTCCTATACAAATCACCAATCGTTACACCAAATATTTGCTCATTTTCCCTTAAATAATATTGAATTTTACTGCCAAGTTTTTATTTTCATACCTCTGAAGAGCTTTCATTATTGACATCCACTGTGTTTATAGGAGTTGCTGATGAATCTAAATCAGAACCTTGAGAGCCAACTCTCCCAGGAGTCTGGAACACAAACAGAAGGGAGAAAAAAAACAAAGCAGACATTAACAATATATTCATAGGCCATTTAATAATCTAAACCTTTTCACATAAGAAAAGTAGATGTCTTTACAATAATAACAGTACTAACAGTATCGTTTATGGAAGACTGTACCTAATGCTGTATCAAAATCTCTATATATGCATTTCTCTCATTTTCAGTCACTTTAAATTAATAAAACGTATACAACGCTTTACAAATACTTCAAGTCACTTTCACAAAACATCTTATTTAATCAAAATGACATCTCTTAAGACAGGTAAGATGGATGTTACCTCTGTAGAGAAGAAAACAGATGTAAAGCAGGAAGTGACTTGTTCACAATTGTACTCTTTTGTTTCGGTTGTTTTTTGAGTTGGGGTCTTGCTCTGTCACCCAGGCTGGAGTACAGTGGTGCAATCTCGGCTCACTGCAACCTCCGCCTCCCAGGCTCAGGTGATCCTCCCATCTCAGCTACCCAAGTAGCTGGGACCACAGGTACACACCACCACACCCAGCTAATTTGTTGTATTTTTGGTAGAGACGAGGTTTCACCATGTTGCCCAAGATGGTCTCAAACTCCTGAGCTCAAACAATCTGCCCACCTCCGCCTCCCAAAGTGCTGGGGTTACAGGTGTGGGCCACAATGCTCAGCCCACCATTGTACTGTTAACGAAAATCAGAAAGTCTTAAAGATGCAAGTTCAAGGAAGAAAAAAAAAAAAAATCAGAAAGTTCTCACGATCCAAGTTAAAGCAAAAAAATCAGAAAGTTCTCACGATCCAAGTTAAAGCAAAAAAATCAGAAGATGCAGAACTAAAATGCAGATCTTCTGATTCCTTTGACAATGCTTTCTCTTTTTTTTTTTTTTTTTTGAAACAAGAGTCTCGCTCTGTCATCCAGGCTGGAGTACAGTGGCACTATCTCACCTCACTGCAATCTCCGCCTCCTGGGTTCAAGCAATTCTCCTGCCTCAGACTCCTGAGTAGCTGGGACTACAGGCACATGCCACCATGTCCAGCTAATTTTTTTTTTTATGTATTTGTAGTGGAAACGGGTTTCATCATGTTGGCCAGGCTGTTCTCAAACTCCTGACCTCACGTGATCCCCCCACCTTGGCCTCCCAAAGTGCTGGGATTACAGGCGTGAACCACAGTGCCCAGCCGGCAATGGTCTCTTCTACACAAACTAAAACTACAGTGATTCAAGTGGTGCAAAAAAGACCAATGCAGCCCAAGTTATCAAGTCCCCATCACCTACCACTCAAACCAGTCATTACCATCCATCTCCAATACTTGATCAGAGACATATTTTGGAGGGTTAAAGGTCTTTTCCCCCTGCACCATTTATCACTTAGCATTATCATTCATTAAAATCTAGGTGTTACTTTTATATCAAATGGCTTTTTGGATGAATTTGAAACCTAGTAAAACACTGGGTAAAAAGAGATTTAGAGCACAAAAACTGACCCAATAATACTTATCAAAAATATATATGGTATATACTAGCATTATCTACACTTTACACATGAGGGAACCAAGGCATAGAGACTAAGTAAATTGCCCAAAGTCAGATGGGTAATACATGGAAGAAGGGATTTTAATTAGAGCAGTGTGGCTCTTAATCACTAACCAATACTGCTTCTCTGTTAGACATCTCCACTGAAATGCCCCTCAATCATCCAAGATTCAAAACACCTCACTACATATTTGCCTCAACATATGAACATCCTGTACATCACTACTAAATGTTCAAGCTAAATCCAAATAAGGATGAATTCATAATGCTATATTCATCAAAACTATAAAAACTATATACAATGGAAAAATATACACAGTATGATTTAAATTATATATAAAAACTACTGATATAAGAAAAAAGATTAAAAAGAAATATTCCAAAATTCAAATAATGATTTCTGTAGCAAGAAAGAAATCTTCATTTTTATTTTTTTCAGTTTTCGTTTTTGCTACCTTTTTTTTTCAGAATTTTAGACCCATACTTGAATTGCTTTTATCTTGAAAAAAATGTTTTATGTTAAAGATAAGCAAACCGAACCAACCCAAATGTCCAACAACGATAGACTGGATTAAGAAAATGTGGCACATATACACCATGGAATACTATGCAGCCATAAAAAATGATGAGTTCGTGTCCTTTGTAGGGACATGGATGAAACTGGAAAACATCATTCTCAGTAAACTATCACAAGGACAAAAAACCAAACACCGCATGTTCTCACTCATAGGTGGGAATTGAACAATGAGAACTCATGGACACAGGAAGGTGAACATCACACTCCGGGGACTGTTGTGGGGTGGGGGGAGGGGGGAGGGACAGCATTAGGAGATACACCTATGCTAAATGACGAGTTAATGGGTGCAGGAAATCAACATGGCACATGGATACATATGTAACAAACCTGCACATTGTGCACATGTACCCTAAAACCCTAAAGTATAATAAAAAAAAAAAAAAAAAGATAAGCAAACCTCCAGTTGAATAGCCAGCATTCCTTTTTTTTCCCTCATGCAGATACTTTGCACATTTATTTACAGGCATATCTCATTTTATTGTGTGTCACTTTATTGCACTTTGCAGATGTGGCGCTTTTTAGATATTGAAAGTTTGTGTCAACTCTGCCATCAAGCAAGTCTATTCCTGCCATTTCTTCAAAAGCATGTGCTCACTTTGTATCTCTGTCACATTTTGGTAATTCTCACAATATTTCAAGCTTTTTTATTATTATCGTATCTGTTATGGTGACCTGTGATCAATGATCTTTGAAGTTACTACTGCAATTGTTTTGGGGCACTACAACCCATACCCATATAAGATGGCAAACTTAATTGATAAATGTTGTGTGTGTTCTGACTGCTCCACTCACTGGCCATTTCTCAGTCTCTCTCCCTTCTCCTTGAGCCTCCCTGTTCCTTGAGACACAACCATATTAAAACTAGGCCAATTAATAACCTTATAATGGCCTCTAAGTGTTCAAGTGAAAAGAAGAGCTGCTCATTTCTCACTTTAAATCAAAAGCTAGAAATGATTAAGCTTAATGAGGAAAGCATGTGGAAAGCTGAAACAGACCAAAAGCTGGGCCTTTGTGCCAAACAGCCAAATGTGAATGCAAAGAAAAAGTTCCTGGGGAAATTAAAAGTGCTACTCCAGTGAACACACAAATGATAAGAGCACAAATTGCTGAGAACGTTTTAGTGACATGGATAGAAGTTCAAACCAGCCATTAACATGCCTAATTCAGAGAAAGGCCCTAACTCTCTTCAATTCTATGAAGGCTGACAGAGATGAGGAAGCTGCAGAAGAAATGTTTGAAGGTAGCAGAGGTTGGTTCATGGGATTTAAGGAAAGAAGCTGTCTCCAAAACATAAAAATGCAAAGTGAAGCAGCAAGTGATGATGGAGAAGCTGCAGCAAGCTATCCAGGAGATCTAACTAAGATAATTGATGAAGATGTCTATATTAAGTAACAGATTTTCAATTCAGAAAAAAACAGCCTTCTATTGGAAGAAGATGTCATCTAGAACTACTATAGCTAGAGAAGAGAAATCAATACTGGGCTTTCAAGCTTCGACTTCCAAGCTTCAAAGAACAGGGTAATTCTTGTTAGGGGTTAATGCAGCTGATGACTTTTAAGTTCAAGCCAATGATCATTTATACCGTTCTGAAATTCCTAGGACCCTTAAGAATTATGCTAATGCTACTCTGTGCTCTATAAATAGAACAAGAAAGCCTAATTAATAGCACATCTGTTTACCACATGGATCAATGAATTTTTTTTTTTTTTTTTTTTTTGGAGACAGAGTCTCACTCTGTCGCCCAGGCTGGAGTGCAGTGGCCCAATCTCGGCTTACTGCAAGCTCCACCTCCTGAGTTCATGCCATTCTCCTGCCTCAGCCTCCTGCCTCAGAGTAGCTGGGACTACAGGCACCTGCCACCACGCCCGGGTAATTTTTTTTGTATTTTTAGTAGACACAGGGTTTCACCGTGTTAGCCAGGATGGTCTCGATCTCCTGACCTCGTGATCCACCCGCCTCAGCCTCCCAAAGTGCTAGGATCACAGGCATGAGCCACCGTGCCTGGCCGGATCACTGAATATTTTAAGCCCACTATTAAGAGCTGTTGCTGGAAAAAAAAAAAAACATCCTTTCAAAAATATCACTGTTCACTGACAATTCACCTGGTCACCCAAGAGCTCTCCTGGAGGCACACAAGGAGTTTAATGTTGTTTTCAGGCCTATTTATATAATATCCATTCCACAGCCCATGGATCAAGGAGTAATTTTGATTTTCAAGTATTATTTAAGAAATATATTTTGTAAGGCTATAACTACCATAGATAGTGATTCCTCTGACAGATCTGGGCAGAGTGTATGGAAAACCTTCTAAAAAGGTCACCATTCTAGATGTGATTAAGAACATTTGTGATTCATGGGAGGAAGTCAAAATATCAACACTAACAAGAGTTTAGAAGTTGATTCCAACCTTCATAATGACTGTGAGGGGTTCAAGACTCCAGTAGAGCAGATACGGTGGAATCAGCAAGAAAACTAGAATTAAAAGTGGAGCCTAACGATGTGACTGATAATTTTCTTTTTTTTTTTTTCTTGAGATGGAGTCTTTCTCTGTCACCAGACTGGAGTGCAGTGGCATGATCTCAGCTCACTGCAACCTCCACCTCCCAGGTTCAAACTATTCTCCTGCCTCAGCCTCCCGAGTAGCTGGGACTACAGGTGTGTGCCACCACGCTCAGCTAATTTTTGTATATTTAGTACAGATGGGGTTTCACCATGTTGGCCAGGATGATCTCGATCTCTTGACCTCGTGATCCGCCCACTTCAGTCTCCCAAAGTGCTGGAATTACAGGTGTGAGCCACCATGCCCGGCATGACTGATAATTTTCATAATAAAACTTTAATGGAGGAGGAATGGCTTCTTCTAGGGATGAGCAAAGAAGGTGGTTCCTTGAGATGAAATCTACTACCAGAGAAGATGCTGTGAACACTGTTGAAACAACAACAAAGAATTTAGAATATTCCATAAATTTAGTGATAAAGCATCAGCAGCTTTTGGGAGGATTGACTCAAGTTTTGAAGGAAGTTCTACTGTGGGTAAGATGCTATCAAACAGCAAGCTACAGGGAAATCTTTCATGAAAAGAAGAGTTAATCAAAGCAAAACAGCAAACTTCATTGTTGCTTTATTCTAAGAAATTGCCACAACTCCAGCCTGACCAACATGGTGAAACTCCGTCTCTACTAAAAATACAAAAATTAGCCAGGCATGGTGGTGTGCGCCTGTAATCCCAGCTACTCAGGAGGGAGGCAGGAGAATCGCTTGAATCCGGGAGGCAGAGGTTGCAGTGAGCCAAGATCACACCACTGAAAGAAAATAAAAAAGAAAAAAAAAGAAATTGACACAGCTATCCCAACCTTCAGAAACCTCCACTCTGGTCAGTCAGCAGCTATCAGTATAGAGGCAAAACCTTCCACAAGCAAAAAGATTATGACTAGCTGGGCAAGGTGGCCCACATCTGTAATCCTAGTGCTTTGGGAGGCCAAAGAAGGAGGATCGCTTGGGGCTAGGCACTTGAGACCACTCTGGGCAACATAATGAGACCCCATCTCTACCAAAAAAATACAAAAATTAGCAAGGCGTGGTGGAGTTCACCTGTAGTCCCAGCTACTAGTGAGGCAGGAGAATAGGGTCTGGAGGCGGGGAACCTAAGGCTGTTTCATGGTGACTTCCTAGAACTAAACTGAAAGGAAAACCCTAACTTTCCACACCTAAGTAACAAAAGGACCACAGGCTACTCCCTTGGACCTTTTCTGCGCAGATGGGAAATTGGCTATCCACAACAAATCAGACTGATTGAAGGCAAGTTTCATTTGCACAGAAGTATAACTGTGTAGCTTCACCCTAGGCTCTGATTGGTTGCCTTTTGCAACCAATCAGATGTTTGCACAGGAGTGTGCCCTTTGTAACTTTACTTCAGCCTCTGGTTGGCTGCTTTCTGCAACCAATCAGACTGAATGTGGGCTACCACTTCATTTAACAAGAGGTGAGCGTGAAGTGGCTAATCAGAAATGTCTAGAGGGTATTTGGACCCAAGAAGATTTTGTATCCAGGCCCTTGAGCCACTGCTCAGGCCCACTCCCACACTGTGGGGTGTACTTTTGTTTCCAATAAATCCCTGCTTTCATTCTTTTGTTGCTTCTTTCTTTGCTTTGCTGGGCGTTTTGTCCAATTCGTTAGTCAAAACGCCAGGAACCTGGACAACTTGCAGTCATGACCCTCTACCAGTGACACTAGGAAGACTGAGGCGGGAGGATCGCTTAAGCCCAGGAATTCAAAAATGCAGTGAGCTATGATCACACCACTGTATTATAGACCCGGTGACAGAGCAAGACTCTGTCTCATCAAAGAAAAAAGATTACAAATCACTGAAGGCTCAAACGGTTGTTAGCATTTTACAGCAATAAAATATTTTTAATTACGGTATCTACTTTATTAGACATAATGCTATTGCACACTTAATAGACTACAGTATGCCGTGAATATAATTTTTATATGCACTGTGAAACGAAAGAATTTATGTGACTCGTCTTATTGCGATACTTGTTTTATTGCAGTGATCTAGAACCAAGCCCGCAATATCTCCAAGATATGCCTATATACAAGTATGCCTATATACTTGTATAATTTTTGTATAAATCAGTAAACTAGAACAAGTACAAAATAACAACCAGTAATTAAAGCTACAGAGAAACTCCCAAACTCTTCTTAAACATACTTCCTCAAAAAAGGGTATAAGATTAAACTTTTATTTTATATTCTGGATAGAGTATTAACCTAGCATGCCATGAGAAAGGGGAAATAAAATGATCTTCAACCTTTTTTAAAGTACTTATGTTCTTTAGGATTCTCAAAAGAACTCAGGGTTCTGTGAGGTTCTGTCAACTAAAGAATGACAAAGAAGGAACATTATGGCTGGGTGAAATGGCTCACGCCTGTAATCTCAGCACTTTGGGAGGCTGAGGTGGGTGGATCACTTCAGGTTAAGAGTTTGAGACCAGCCTGGCCAATATGGTGAAACCCCGTCTCTACTAAAAATACAAAAATTAGCTGGGCATGGTGGTGCACACCTGTAATCCCAGCTATTCGGGAGGCTGAGGCAGAAGAATTGCTTGGACCTAGGAGACAGAAGTTGCAGTGAGCCGAGATCATGCCACTGCACTCCAGCCTGGGTGACAGAGTGAGACTCCATCTCAAAAAAAAAAGAAGAAGGAATATTCCTTGTGTAACTATGTCTTCTTTTTTTTTTTTTTTTTTTTTTTTTTTAGAGACAGGCGTCTCACAATGTTGCCCAGGCTGGTCTTGAACTCCTGGGCTCAAGTGATCCTTCTCCCACTTCATCCTCCCAAAGTGCTGAGATTACAGGCATGAGCCACTGCACCCAGCCTATGTTTCAATAAAGATGGCTGAGAACATCAGAGGCACACTTCAGAAAGAGACAGGTATCTTACTAATGAGTGAAAAAAAAAAAAAAAAAAAAAAAACCACAAACATTGTTTAGAGATGGAGGAGGCAATAACTGTATCCTGTCCAAGAACAGTAGCAACCACCACACCAAGGCTTATCCAAAACAGGTAGAAAGTGGCAGAATTTCAATAAAGTACTAAAGATGAAGAACGCAAAATGAATCTCTGGCCAAAGGCAAAAAAAAAAAATGAGAGGAGCTGGATATGAGGGGTCTCCATTTGCTTGTCGATACCAGGAAACACTATCCAAAATGATGAAATCGTAAGGCTTTCATCCTCAGAGAAGTCAGAGAAGGTTAAGCCAACCGAATACATGAGTGAAATAAACATGAATTTTAGATACCACCAATCTAGATCAAATCCGACTTCAGCCTAACTTCAATTTGCTACAGGCTTTAGAGAGATTGCACTTTATTGCCAGGTCTTGGAACCTGAGCACTACCTCCTGCCTCACTGACCCTTTTTCTGGGAGGTTTCCACTTTCTAGACAAGCAGACAAAGCTTGTGAAATAATCAAAGCAGTGATGCCAAGGATGTCATGGCAGAAGGCCTGTGTTCCTGAGCCACTGAGAGCTCACAGGGCTGGATTTGACATTCCTGATGCATTACACAGGCACATTCATCCTGCTGACACTGTAATCTGTCCTCATTGGGAAAGTTAGGATCATCTTCCTAGGCACTGAATAGGGTCAAGCTTTTAATCTAGTCTCTTCACTTTGTGGTGGGACCAAAGGTGTTGGAAGAATTAGGGGAGACGGAGCAGTGGGCCTCTACTTTCTCCTTCCTCTTGCTCGTTCTCATTTTCTTTGTCCTTACAATCTTCCTAAAATGCCTATGCTTTTTTGGAAGTTGATCTAGCTTTCTTTTCTGGACTGGAGGCACAGCAGGATATTGTGAAACCTCAGCCACATGACTCTTGGGTGTCTCCTCCAATGGCTCTGACAATGATTCCAAACTTCTCTTCAGAGAGTCATTCTCCCTTGGGTGGAGTTTATCTTCTGCATCTTGAGTATTTGGTGATGAACGTTCAAGTCTTTAGTGACATGTTTGGGAGACTGGAGATTCCTAAACTCTGTCACTGAGGATTTTTTTTTTTAAACCTACTATGCTGATCCCAGCCAGCTTTGCAGAAACCAGGAATCACAACAAAAGAGACCAAAAGTCGAATGATTTTTTTAAAAAGGTAGTTAGCACCCTGACTGTTTCCAATGATGTATCCTTAGCTATCACAGATACAGGAGGTATACTAATGTCAGATTTATCCCCTCGACTTATCTAAAGGCATTCAATGGACTTCAGAAATAAAGTCATCAAGTTGTTCTTAGCCTAGGGAATCTCAGATTTCCTGGTATAGTATGGAGGAGCAGGCCTCAGTCTCTACAGTCCCTTTAAATTTTCCCAAAACCTAACATTCTATAACTGTCTAAATTTATCCAGAGTATGCCTTTACTGTGTTCATTTAATGCCCACAAAATTCTCGTTTTAATATCAGCTACAGTCCTGCAAACACCAAAGCAAGATTCCCAAAATAATATAATTGAGACATGAATTTATAAATAAATAAAAGCCATTTCTGGATTTAATGATACACTCATGGATGTGGCAAAAAATGGCAAAAACGTTTTAAAAGAGCATTTAAATTGTTTTTTTGTTGTTGTTTTTGTTTTGTTTTGTTTTTTTGAGGCACAGTCTCGCACTGTCACCCAGGCTGGAGTACAATGGTGTGATCTTGGCTCACTGCAACTTCTGCCTCCCAGGTTCAAGTGATTCTCCTGCCTCAGCCCCCCCAGTAGCTGGAATTACAGGTGCACGCCACCACGCCCAGCTAATTTTTGTATTTTTAGTAGAGACAGGGTTTCACCATGTTGGCCAGGCTGGTCTCGAACTCCTGACCTCAACTGATCTGCCCGCCTCGGCCTCCCAAAGTGCTGGGATTACAGGCGCAAGCCAACACGTCCAGCCTAAATTGGGTATTTAATATAAATAAATGTTCTATAGAACTAGAAATTCATGCTTGATTCATTAACATTTCAATAGCTTCACACTACGATGGTATTAAGAACAATGAAAGACACTAGAAATAGGAAGTTTTACTTCCAAAGAACTATATTTTCCCCATTTCTGTTTCCTTTATTTTTCCAGATGCCAGATGGCTTTTCACCAAGGTTTTCCTTGACTGAGAGGAAGTAAGGAATTCAAAGAAACATTGTACTTTTTTTATTTTTGTAAAGATGAGGTCTCCGTATGTTGCCTAGGCTCATCTCGAACTTATGGGCTCCAGTGAGTCTCCTGCCTGAGCCTCCCAAAGTGCTGGGATTACAAGTGTGAGCCACCATGGCCACCTGAAATAAGGTACCTCTACATAAACCTATTATCACCACCAAAAATACCCTTTCTCAAATTTGCCTAAAATAATCCTAGTAAATATACCTAAGTAAAGCCCAAGAGGCATGGGGAGTAAACAGAAAAAAACAAGGAAACCCTCACAAGATAGGGGTTTCTGATGTCCATGTTTTAAATATACTCCTCATGATTGTTGTTAAATTATCTAAGAACTTCTTGTTCTTTTTTTTTTTTTTTTTGAGATGGAGTTTCACTCTTGTTGCCCAAGCAGGAGTGCAATGGCACGATCTCGGCTCACTGCAACCTCCGCCTCCCAGGTTCAGGCGATTCCCCTGCCTCAGCCTCCCGAGTAGCTGGGACTACAGGTGCGCATCACCATGCCCAGCTAATTTTTTGTATTTTTAGTAGAACTGGGGTTTTTCCATGTTGGTCAATCTGGTCACAAACTCCTGACCTCAGAAGATCTGCCCACCTCGGCCTCCCAAGTGCTGGGATTATAGGCGTAAGCCACCACAACCGGCCTTCATTCTTATTCTACTTTTAAGCCACTAAAATTCCTTTATTTCAAGGAGAAGCCCAAAAACAATAACACTAACCCTAAATAAACAATATAAAGCATTCTAACTTTTTCACTTATAAAAGTTTTATTTTGCAAAAAGAATGGGATTGGAATGATTTATGCTAAAAATTTAAAGTGATAGGCTGGGCACAATGGTTCACATCTGTAATCCCATCACTTTGGGAGGTCGAGGTGGGAGGATCACTTGAGCCCAGGAAGTCAACGCTGCAGTGAACTGTGATTATGCCACTTTACTCCACCCTGGGCAACAGAGTAAGACCTTGTCTCCAAAAAAAAAAAAAAAAAAAAAAAAAAGAATTTCAAATATTATTAAGATGGAACCAATCTTAATAACAAGGTAAGTATCTATCACAATGGACCAAAAATAAAATGGAAACATAGAGTATGCAGGATTCTGGAACCTAAAACAGGTAGAGGCAGCTAAGTTCAGTAATAAGAACCAAAAATGCCCTGGATGCGCAAGGTAACAAGAAGCCAGGCCCACTGTGAGAACTTAGTAAGCGCGGCAAGACAACTATCCCTTGCAATGAATAGAAACCCTTTAAAAAACTGTAAATCCGGCCAGGTGCAATGGCTCACGCCCGTAATCCCAGCACTTTGGGAGGCCAAGGTGGGCATAACACGAGGTCAGGAGTTCCAGACCAGCCTGGCCAACACGGTGAAACCCCGTCTCCACTAAAAATACAAACATTAGCTGGGCGTGGTGGCAGGCGACTGTAATCTGAGCTACTCGGGAGGCTGAGGCAGTAGAATCATTTGAGCCTGGGAGGCAGAGGTTGCACTTGAGCCAAGATTGCGCCACTGCACTCCAGCCTAGGCAACAGGGCAAAATTCTGTCTTTAAAAAAAAAAAAAAAAAAGCTGTAAATCCTGCCATGCACTGTTTAGGCCCAAAGTTTGAGCAGATCTTTTCCAGGTAGAGATGAGAGGGCATTCCAACCAAAGCATTATTTGTAACAGCTTATAAATCATAAGCAACCTATATGTTCAAAATGAAGAAACTGTTAACTAAACTATGACGTAACTGTTCAACAGTCTTGACGATTAATGGGATAAGTGTGTAGGTTATAAAGTATGAAGGTTATGTAGAAAAATGAGAACGCAGTTGGAAGTGGTAGCTCATGCCTGTAATCCCAGCACTTTGGAAGGCTGAGGCAGGCAGATCACCTGAGGTCGGGAGTTCGAGACTAGCCTGACCAACAAGCAGAAACCCCATCTCTACTAAAAATACAAAAATTAGCCAGGTGTGGTGGCGTGTGCCTGTAGTCCTAGCTACTCAGGAGGCTGAGGCAGGAGAATCACTTGAACCTGGGAGGCGGAGGTTGCAGTGAGCCGAGATAGCACCATTGCACTCCAGCCTGGGCAACAAGAGCAAAACTCCGTCTCAAAAAAAAAAAAAAAATGAGAATGCATATGATATATGATATATCTACTACAAGAAATAAAAACAAGAAAAAACAAAAAGAAAGAAAAGAATGTATATGATATAAATCCTGAATTTGTCAAAGAGGTAAATACAACATTTGTATATATTATGACTAATTACATAAAAATATACACACATAAAGAGATTAAAAGGTAATCATATAAGACCAATGAGTTTTACGTTAGGGTGATTTTTTTGTTGTTACTTTTCCCCCTCATATTACTGAAAAGATGAGATTTGTATTAAGATGATTTTATTAACCACCCACCTACTTCCACCCATAATTTTTTGTTAGCGTTGTCATATTAAAGTTTTCTGATTTTTTTTTTTTTTTTTGAGACGGAGTTTCTCTCTTGTTGCCCAGGCTGAGTGCAATGGCGCGATCTCAACTCACCACAACCTCCGCCTCCCAGGTTCAAGCAATTCTCCTGCCTCAGCCTCCCAAGTAGCTGGGATTACAGGCATGCACCACCACCCTGGCTAATTTTGTATTTTTAGTAGAGACGGGGTTTCTCCATGTTGGTCAGGCTGGTCTTGAACTCCCGACCTCAGGTGATCTGCCAGCCTCGGCCTCCCAAAGTGCTGGGATTACAGGCGTGAACCACCATGCCTAGCCAAAAGTTTTCCGATTTTTAAAAAACTATTTGGCCTTGACAAAAAGATCCAGAGAATTCTAATTATCAAACACTTACCATTAATGTTTAAGTAGCTACAACCAAACAGACCAACTAAAGGAAAACCAGCTACAACAAAACTACTTCTCTATTCACTATACTTCTAAACAAATGTTTGAGTTGTCCACACCAGTTCTCTGCAGACACCAACTGTATGTCCTACAATTTAATTGAATTCTGACACTATCTGGAATCAGCACAGACCTCACAGACTAAGGGATCAGTCCCTTAAGACTGCCCTCCCCTTCTAACACCAATAGCAAATAAAAGGTCCCCAGGTTACCCACACTTTTGTCTACCTAGGCTATATATCGGGAACTCTCACAACTCCCCTCCTCAGGTTTGATAATTTGCTGTAGCAGCTCAAAGAACTCAGGGAAACATTTTACTTATGTTTACTCTAAAAGATATCTTAAAGGACACAAACAAACAGCCAGATGAAGCAATATGTAAGGGAAGGTCTGCAGGGGTCCCAAGTACAGGAGCTTCTGTCCCCATGAATTTAGAGATATGTCACCCTCCCAGCACATGAATGCATTCGACAACCAGGAAGATCTCCAAAATCATTGTTTAAAGTTTTTACAGGGGTTCCATTATATAAGCATGATTGATTAAGTCATTGGCCATTGATGATTAACTCAATCTCTAGCCCCTCTCTATTCCGGAAGGACAGAGGGTAGAGTTGAAAGTTCCATATCCTTAATCTTGTGGCTAGTGTCTATGGCAAGGAGTTCCCAACCTGAAGCTATCTAGGGGCCCATCAATATCACCTTATTAGCACAAACTCAGGTATTGCCAAAAGGTACTTATTATGAATGACAAATAACACTCCTTTCACCTCCATCACTCAAGGAATTCCAAAAGTTTTAGGAGCTCCATGCCAGAAACAAGAAAAAAGACCAAATATATATTTCTTATTATAACACAATATTACATCAATATTTGAAATTATGAAAAAAAAATACATAGTATTCAAAGTATTTACTTCAAATAAGAACAGATGTTGGCTGGGTGTGGTAGCTCACACCTGTAATCCCAACAATGGGAGGCCAAGGCGTGCGGATCATTTGAGATTTGAGGTCAGGAGTTAGAGACCAGCCTCGCCAACATGGTGAAACCCCATCTCTACTAAAAATACACACACACACCCAAAAAAAGCTGAGCGTGGTAGCACACACTTGTAATCCCAGCTACTGGGGAGCCCAGGGCAGGAGAATCACTTGAATCCGGGAGACGGAGGTTGCAGTGAGCCGACATCACGCCACGGCACTCCAGCTTAGGTGACAGAGAGACTCTGACTCAAAAAAAAAAAAAAAAAAAGAACAGATGTCTGCAATAAATAGGATATTCTAGATTGTTGGTATAAAAACAAATTCATAGTACAAGATCAGTATAAAACAGCATTAATCTCTGCAAAAAACTATCAAAGAAGCAAACACAAATTTGAGAAAGAACAGCACTTTACTGGGAGAAAAAATGTTATTGTTTACTATATGCAGTATCTTAAAAAGAAATATCACTGTCACAGAAGTTTTAACAACCTAAAACTTTTTTGAAATAAATGATTTATCTATTGCAGACTAGCTGTTTATTGAGTATAATTTAGACATTTTTTTTTTTAATAGGCAAAAATCTCACTCTGTGACCCAGGCTGCAGTACAGTGGCACAATCATGGCTCATCGTAGCCTCAAATTCCCTGGGCTCAAGCTATCCTCCCGCCTCAGCCTACTGAGTAGCTAGGACTACAGATGAGTGCCACCACACCTGGCTAATTTTCTTTTCTTTTCTTTTTTTTCTGAGACAGGGTCACAGGTGACTCTGTCACCTAGGCTGGAGTGCAGTGGTGCAATCTCAGCTCATTGCAACCTCTGCCTCCTGGGTTCAAGATATCCTCCCACCTCAGCCTCCTGAGTAGCTGGGACTACAGGCACATGCCACCACACCCGACTAATTTTTGTATTTTTTTTGTAGAGACAGGGTTTTGCCATGTTGCCCAGGCTAGTCTCAAATTCTTGGGCGCAAGCAATCCACCTGCCTCAGCCTCCCAAAGGGCTGAGATTACAGGCATGAGTCACCGTGCCTGGCCCTGGCTAATTTTCTTTAAGCAAAATTATTTCTAAAACTGGAAAGGATACAAGTATTAGAAATTAAATAATATACAACTCAAAATCTTGGGGATTTATAAGCTATCTATAAGGATTTCTTACAAAATGTAACTTTCGGGGCTGGGTGCAGTGGCTCACGCCTGTAATTCCAGCACTCTGGGAGGCCAAGGCGGGTGGATCACGAGGTCAGGAGATCGAGACCATCCTGGCTAACACGGTGAAACCCTGTCTCTACTAAAAATACAAAAAAAGTTAGCCGGGCGTGGTGGCGGGCGCCTGTAGTCCCAACTACTGGGGAGGCTGAGGCAGGAGAATGGCGTGAACCCAGGAGGTGGAGCTTGCAATGAGCCGAGATCTCGCCACTGCTCTCCAGCCTGGGTGTGACACAGCGAGACTCTGTCTCAAAAAAAATAAAAATAAAAATAAAAAAATTGAATAAAATGTAACTTTCAACACTGATTTTGTTACTCCATTTCATCCACGTCCCACCATAAAAACGAATTAGAAAGATTTTCACAAATGCAAAAAGTTTGAAAAGCCATTTACTATATGCAGACCTTAAGAACAATGCTTTAAATACATTATGCAAGCCTTATACTAAATGGATAGACAAAGGGCTCTCACTAACCCTTTTCTACTATTAAGAGCTAAAAACGAACATATAGATAAAGCGAGAAGGTATCTTTGCAAATAATGAATACTATTTCATGAAAAAAAATTCATGTAAAGTAATTGAGGGGTTCCCAGGGAGTTTTCATACTTGACCTCTTAGCTTATCACATACTCTTTAGGTAAATTCATTTACTCCCTTAATTTTCATTACCACCATTGCTGACAATAATAAAACACTAACTTTAATCCAGACCTTTGCTGAGTTTCCAATTCATATTTTCCTGTACTGCCAAGTATATCTAATTGAATGCCTTGAGAGCACCACAAAGTCTGCTTATTCAAAACCAAATTCATTTATCTTTGCTCAAAGCTTTCACCCATCTACACACTCCATCTCAGATTATAGAACCATCACACACTCATTTTGCCTAAATCCAAGGCATTACTCTTACTTGTCTCTATTCCTTAACCTTCACATCCAACCACCAAGTTAATTCAATTGCCCACTTAAATTTTGAATCTACCCCCCTTTCTCCATCTCCTTGGCCACTACCTTAATTCATGTTGCCATCATCTCTCACCTGGATTATAAAAGAGACCTAATATAGCACTCTATACCTCTACATCCACATTTCTGTTGTTTACTAAGAAATCAAGTAATGGATTTCTCAAAGCATTGCAACCAAACCAAACTCTTCATTCATCTCAACACTTTACCATCCTAGGAAAAAGTTTACTTTCCTCACTATGTTCTCCAGCTTAGTCAATAATATCCTCATTCATCAAGAACTTCAGTTAAAACCTACATGAACTATTAGCCAGGCATGGTGGTGGGCACCTGTAATCCCAGCTACTTGGGAGGCTGTGGCAGAAGAATCACTTGAACGCAGGAGGCGGAAGTTGCAGTGCACTGAGATCACACCACTGCACTCCAGCCTGGGTGACAGAGTGAGACTGTCTCCAAACAAACAAACAAACAAAAATTAAAACCTAAGTGAACTAAAACAGATATTTGCACACCAATGTTCATGGCAACATTATTCACAATAGCTAAAACATGTAAATAACCCAATGTCCATCAACGGATGAATGGATAAACAAAATGTAGTAGTATATACATCCACAATGAAATATTATTCAGCCTTTAAAAGGAAGAAAATTCTGATAACATGCTGCAACATGAAGCTAGAAATAATTATGCTAAGTGAAATAAACCAGACACAAAAGGATCACTATCGTATAATTCCATTTATATGAGGTACCTGGAACAGTTAAATTCATAGTGGCAGAAAGTGGAATTGTGGTTACAGTGGGTTTAGGGGAGGGGAGGAATGAAGAGTTATTGTTTTATGAGTATGGAGTTTAGTGGTAATGATTGTACAACAATGTTAATACATTCAATGCCACTGGACTGTACACTTAAAAATGGTAAAAACTGTATCTTTTAAATTATGTATATTTTGTCACAATTTTAATTCAAAAAAATTTTTTTAAAACCTAAATAAGTATTATATTGCAGGCATTACCACACAAACAAAATAATTATTTTACGTATTTAAGAACGCAGAGTTTTTACTACATATCCTTTTGAGATATAGCACAAACCCAAAAAACAACACTGCTAGAAAAAGAAACAGTAAAATTAATTCAATAATCTTAGCCATAATATTCATATTGTTAATTTTAAAGCTATTTATGTATATTTTAGCAAAAACATTTGCTAACGTTAAGAACCAAGATATTCAGTATAAGAAAAAATAATATAAATACAGAATCAAATAAGTAAAAAAACATTTTATATCTTAAATTTGAATTATTATTTTGGTTTTTGTTTCGTTTTTTTCTGAGACAGAGTCTCACTTTCTCACCCAAGCTGGAGTGCAGTGGTACAATCTCAGTTCACTGCAATCTCCATCTCCCAAGTTCAAGCAATTCTCCTGCCTCAGCCTCCTGAGTAGCTAGGATTACAGGCGTGCACCACACCCAGCTAATTAGTAGAGATGGGGTTTCACCGTGTTAGCCAGGATGGTCTCGAACTCCTGACCTGTGATCTGCCTGCATCAGCCTCCCAAAGTGCTGGGATTACAGGCATGAGCCACCACGCCCGGCCTTGTTTCTTAACAATAATGCTTATCATTCAAAAGCTTAAAAGCAAAGACAACCCAAAAGCAAAGTGCACCCTAAGTGCTTATGAAGAGTGATGGTCTCTAACCATCACTCCCCACTCAAAGGAACCAGAATTTTCTAGAGAAATGGCTGATTCCAGACATGGGAGAGGGAATTTACAAGATAAATCTGAAACATATTATTGTGCCAAAAAGCAAGGAAGCTTTTTGGACACAAATAAGTTCCTGTCAAAATGACGTCACCTTGAAGGTACTCCCAGTAGCTAAAGCTGAGATCATTTTCACATCAGCAAAAAACATTGACTATAATTGACTGAAACACGCTAAATATATGTAAATCCATGAATTCATAATATAAAAATCCATGAGTTAGTCAACTAATCTTTGACAATGGAACAAAGGCAACAAAATGAGAAAAGATAGTAGCTATTGCTTGAATGTCCCCACCAAAACTCATGTTGAAATTTAATTGCAAATGTAATGGTATTGAGAAGTGAGGCCTTTAAAACGTGACTAGGTCATGGTAGTTCCACCCTCATGAATGGATTGCCATTATTGTGAACATGGATCAGTTATCATGGGAGTGGCTTTGTTATAAAGACAAGCTTGCGGCCGAGCATGGTGGCTCACACCTGTAAACCCAGCACTTTGGGAGGCCGAGGCAGGCAGATTACCTGAGGTCAGGAGTTCGAGACCAGCCTGACCAACACAGAGAAACCCCGTCTCTACTGAAAATACAAAATTAGCTGGGTGTGGTGGCGCATGCCTGTAATTCCAGCTACTTGGGAGGCTAAAGCAGGAGAATCGCTTGAGTCCAAGAGGTGGAGGTTGTGGTGAGCTGAGATGGCGCCATTGCACTCCAGCCTGGGCAACAAGGGCAAAACTTCGTCTCAAAAAAAAAAAAAAAAAAAAAAAAAAAACAAGCTCTCCATCACACTGCTCTCTTGCCCTTCCTATTTGCTATGAGATGACACAGCAGACAGGACCTCACCAGAGAAAGGTGCTATGTGCTTAGACTCCCCAGCATCCAGAACTGTGAGCCAAATAAGCTTCTTTATAAATTACCTAGTATGTGGGATTCTGTAATAGCAGCAAAAAAAGAAAAAAGAAAAAAAAAATGGGCTAAGACAATAGTCTTTTCAACAAATCGTAATGGAACAATTGGATATTCACATGCAAAAAAAAAAATCTTAACACAGACCTTAAACTCTTCATAAAACCTAACTCAAGGCTAGACACGGTGGCTCATGGCTATAATCCAGCAACTTGGGAGGCCGAGGTAGGAGGATTACTTGAGCCCAGGAGCCCAAGACCAGCCTGGGCAACATGGTGAGACCCCACCTTAATAAATTTAGGTTGGGCGTGGTGGCTCATGCCTGTAATCCCAGCACTTTGGGAGGCCGAGAAGGGTAGATCACCTGAGGTCAGGAGTTTGAGACCAGCCCGCCCAATGTGGAGAAACCCTGTCTCTGCTAAAAATACAAAAATTAGCCAGGTCTGGTAGCAGGGGCCTGTAATCCCAGCTACTTGAGAGGCTGAGGCAGGAGAATCACTTGAACCCAAAAGGTGGAGGTTGCAGTGAGCCAAGATCACGCCATTGCACTCCAGCCTGGGCAACAGAGCAAGATTCCATCTCAAAAATAAATAAATTAATTAAATTTTAATTTTAATTTTAAAAAATTAACTCAAGGCCAGGCGCGGTGGCTCACGCCTGTAATCCCAGCACTCTGGGAGGCCGAGACAGGCAGATCACGAAGTCAGGAGTTCGAGACCAGCCTGACCAACATGGTGAAACCCGTCTCTACTAAAAATACAAAAATTAGCCAGGCATGGTGGTGCACACCTGTAATCCCAGCTACTCAGGAGGCTGAGGCAGGAGAATTGCTTGAACTCGGGAGGCAGAGGTTGCAGTGAGCCAAGATCATGCCACTGCACTACAGCCTGGGCAACAGAGCAAGACTCCGTCTCAAAAAAAAAAAAAAAAATTTAACTCAAAATGGATCACAAACCTAAATGTAAAACACAAAACTATAAACCCTAGAAGATAACATAGGAGAAATTACTGTGGTTTGTCCATTTTTTTTTAGGTAGAACACCAAAGGCGCAATCCATGAAAGAAAGAATTAATAAGCTGGACTTCATTAAAATTAAAAATGTCAGCTCTTCAAAAGACATTGTCAAGAGTAAAAAGACAAGCCATAAACTGGAGAAAAATATTTACAAAAGACAAACCTGATAATGGACTATTATCCAAAATATACAAACAACTCTTTAAATTCAACAGTAAAAAAACAAACAATCTAATTTAAAAATAAAGCAAAGACCTTATAGACAGGCATCTTACAAAAGAAGATACACAGATGGCAAATATGCATATGAACAGTTGCTCCACAGCATACATCATCAGGGTAATGCAAATTAAAACAATGGGATACAACACACCTAGTAGAATGGCCAAAATCCAGAACACTGCCACCATCAAATGCTGACAAGGATGTGGAGAAATAGGAACAGGAATTCATTGCTGGTGGAAATACAAAATGGTACAGCTACTTTGGAAGACAGTTTGGTAGTTCCTTACAAAACTAAACATACTCTTACTATACAATTCAGTAATCACACTCCTTGGTATTTACCCAAATGAACTAAAAACTTCTGTCCACACCAAAACGCGGACATAGAAGTTTAAAGTAGCTTTATTCATAATAGCTAAAGCTTATAATTGACCAAGATGTCCTCCAGTGGGTGAATCAATAACTTACTAGTACACCCAGATGATATTCTCCAGCGTTAAAAAGAAATGAGCTATTAAGCCATGAAAAGACAATGAAGAAACTTAAATGTATATTACTAAGTGAAATATAAAGTGAAAGGAGGCAATCTGAAAACGCTACATACTGTAAGATTCCAATTATATAGATTTCTGGAAAAGGCAAAACTATGAAAAAAGTGAAAAGATCAATGTTTGCCAAGAGTTAAGGGGAAGGGAAGGATGAATAGGCAAAACACAGTGGATTTGTATGGAAGTGAAAGTACTCTATATGGTATTATAATGGTAGATACTAAAAATTTGTCCCAAAATCCACAAAATGTACAACGCAAAGAGTGAATCCTACTGTAAACCGCAGACTCTAAATGATAATGATATGTCAATATAGGTTCACAAATCATAACAAATGTACCACTCTAGTGGGGAATGTTGATAATGGGGGAGTCTATGCATGTGTAGGAGCAGGAAGTATATGGGAAATCTCTGTAACCTTCACTCAATTTTATTGTAAACCTGTAATTGCTCTAAAAAGTAACTTCTGTTTTTCAAATCTAAGAATTTCCTTTTCTCAAGAAAGAGAAAATCAAAAGAAAACTAAGCAAACCTCAGTGATCACTGCTGGAGTAGCTAGTGTACCAACTCTTATTCTAACACTTAGTAATCAATGAAAAACAATTAAGTCTTCATCCTGCCTTCCAAGTATGCACTGAAATTTGGGATAACCAAATAGCCCTGGTTGATGTCAAAAAGTTCTTTACAGAAAAATTTCAGTTAATATATGCAGAAGCAATGAAAGATTTAGAAGATCATTTTGCAAATACTGCTGAAATCTAACCCAAATGACTTCATAAAATCTTCTCTGAATGTTCTTATTCAAATAAGAAATCTTTCCATCCTTTAAACTCAACTATGTCCCTTATTTATATTTCCTCTTGCAGCACTTATTCATAATACAAGGAAGAACAAAATGGTGTCAGTGGTAGTTCATTATGGTAATTACCATCAATGAATCAGGCCTATGTTTTCATGTCATGCCCTTGTAATTCTCTTATGTAATCCTCCCCTACATAAACTCTGGGCTGGCCATGAGACTTGCCTTGACTAATGGTAGTAGCAAATGAGACACAAGCAGAGACTTGAAAGGTGTCTGTCTGCACAAGGGGATTTGTTCTCTTGTTGCTGGAAACTCCTCTGCCAACACATAAACCCGGACTAGCCTTGGACACATGTGGCCCAATGGATAAAACCAGCAATATGACTGAAGGTACCTTAGATCATCCATTCTGTTTTCCACCTTATTTTCTTTTATAGATTTAGTGGGTACAAGTGCAGTTTTGTTAGATGGGCATATTGTGTAGTGGTGAAGTCTCGGCTTTTAGTGTACCCGCCACCCTAATAATGTCACTGTACAGAATAGGTAATTTTTTTTCATCCCTCACTCTCCTCCCACCCTCACCCTTCCCCCTTTTCCATCTTTATGTCTATTTGTATCCATTGTTTAGCCTTCTGTTTCTGAGTGATTTCACTTAGGATAATGGCCTCCAGTTCCATCCCTGTTGCTATAGAAGACATGATCTCATTCGTTTTTATGGCTGAGCAGTATTCCATGGTATATAGAAACCACATTTTCTTTATCCAGTCATCTGTTGATGGACACTTAGGTTGATTCTATGACTTTGCTGTGGTACAAAGTGCCATGATAAACAGCCATGTGCAGCTGTCTTTTTTGTACAATGATTTGTTTTCCTTTGGATATATACCCAGTACTGGGACTGCTGGATTGAATTGTAGTTATGTTTTTAGCTCTTTAAGAAATCTCCATACTGTTTTCCATAGAGGCTGTACTAATTTACATTCCCACCAACAATGTATGGGCATTCCCTTTTCTCCACATCCTCACCAACATGTTGTTGGTTTTGTTTTTTAATTTTTTGTAATAGCCATTCTGACTGGTGTAAGATAGTATCGCATTGCGGTTTTAATTTGCATTTCTCTGATGATTAGCAATGTTGAGTATTCTCTCATGTTTGTTGGTCACTTGTATGTCTTCTTTTGAGAAATATCTGCTAATGTCCTTAGCTTACTTTTTGATGGACTTGTTTTTTTCTTGTTGCGTTCCACGTAGATTCCGGATGTTAGTCCTTTGTCAGATGCATAGTTTGCAAACATTTTCTCCCATTCTGTAGGTTGTCTGTTTGTTGATTATTTCTTTGGCTGTACAGACTTTTACTTTAATTCCCATTTTTTTCTATTTTTGTTTTTGTATTTGCTTTTGAGGTCTCAGTCATAAATTCTTCACCCAAGCTAATGTCCAGAGAGATTTTCCTAGGTTTTCTTCCAGGGTTTTTAGTTCCAGGTTTTTTGTTTATTTGTTAGTTTGTTTTTGAGGCAGTCTTGCTCAGTCGCCCAGGCTAGAGTGCAGTGGCGCGATGTCAGCTCACTGCAACCTCCACCTCCCAGGCTGAAGCAATTCTCCTGCCTCAGCCTCCCAAGTAGCTGGGATTACAGGCGTGTGCCACCACATCTGGCTAATTTTTGTCTTTTTAGTAGAGACAGGGTTTCACTATGTTGGCCAGGCTGGTCTTCAACTCATGACCTCAGGTGATCTGCCCGCCTAGGCCTCCCAAAGTGCTGGGAGCCATCACACTTGGCCTAGTTTGAAGTCTTACATCTAAGTCTTTAATCCTTCAGTTAATTTGAGTTATCTTTTGTATATGGTGAACAATATGGGTCCAGCTTCATTCTTCTGCATATGGCTATCTAATTTTCCCAGCACTATTTATTGAACAAAGTATCCTTTCCCCGCTGCATTTCCCTACCCCCACCACACCCTCAGGTCTCCCCCTACCACTCATCCACCAGCCCATGCCCCCATGGCCTCTGCCCCTGCCTTTGCTTGCCTCTAGCCCTGCACTCAGATCCCAGGCCCATAATCAGAAGCCACAGTGCATAGTTTTGTCAACTTCATCGAATATCAGTTAGTATAACTATGTGGCTTTATTTCTGGGTTCTCTCTTCTGTTCCATTGACCTGTGACTATTTTTATACCAGCACCATGTTTACTGTAGCCTTGTAGCATAACGTGAAGTCAGGTAATTTGATGCCTCCCACTTTGTTCTGCTTAGGATTCCTTTGGTTATTCGCACTCTTTTTTGGTTCCACACGAATTTTAGAATTGTTTTTTCTAATTCTATGAAAAACAATGTTGGTAATCTGACAGGAATTGCATTGAGGCTCGGCGCACTGGCTCACACCTGTAATCCCAGCACTTTGGAGGCTGACGTGAGAGAATCACTTGAGGCCAAGGGTTCAAGACCACCCCCTGGGCAACACAGCAAGACCTTGTCTCTACAATGTTTTTTTGTTTTTTTGTTTTTTTTTTTGAGGAGTCTCCTCTGTAACCCAGGCTGGAGTGCAGTGATGTGAGCTCAGCTCACTGCAACCTCCGTCTCCAGAGTTCGAGCAACTCTCCCACTTCAGCCTCCCAAGTAACTGGGAGTAAAGGCACGCATCTCCATGACCGACTAATTTTTGTCTTTTCAGTAGAGACAGGGTTTTGCCACGTTGGCCAAGCTGGTCTTGAACTCCTGACCTCAGGTGATCCACCGGCCTTGGCTTCCCAAAGTGCTGGGATTACAGGCGTGAGCCACCACACCTGGCCAAAGCTATGTAAATTTACTTAACTTCTCTAAGCCTGAAATTCCCATTTGTAAAGTGAAACTAATAATGTCAGACTCACAGAATTGTTGTAAAGATTAAATAATATAAAATGTTTAAATTAGTGTCTGGCATTATGGTAGATACACTATAAATAGATACATATTATTATTAAGTACAACTCTCTACACAAAAAAGACTTAGAATCAAAATTTAAAAGCTGTCCGGGCACAGTGGTTTGTGCACGTAATCTCAACACTTTGGGATGCCGAGGTGAGAGTATCACTTGAGCCAAGGAGTTCAAGACTAGCCTGGATAACAAAGTGAGACCCCATCTCTACAAAAAATACAAAAAAGTAGCCAGGTGTGCTGGTGTGGGCCTGTAATCCCAGCTACTAGGGAGGCTGAGCCAGGAGGATTGCTTAAGCCTGGAAAGGCTGAGGTTGCAGTGAGCCGTGATCATGCTACTTGCACTCTAGCCTGGACAACAGGGAAGAACCTGTCTTAAAAACAAAACAAAACAAAACAAAAACAAAAAAAGCTAGAAGGTACTCAGAAATCATTTGGTCCAACTGCAGTCACTTCATACATGAGGAAACTAAAAGAAAGAATAGCTGGCTTGCCTGACAACGCTCTGCTATCTAATGGCAGAGTTGCAATTAACATTTAGGTTTCCGGGATCTCAACTGGTATCTTCCCTACAATCTCAAAATGTTTCTTGTTCATCTCTCTGATACCAATTAAGCCTAACTTCTCTAATCTCAATTTCTTCATTGATAAACTATAAGGACAGGATGAATTCATAGAATCTTCCAGCTCCAAAATTCTCACTCTATGATTGATTTGGAGCCATAAATTGGCTGACCTAAAAGGATGTCAAACATATTTCCAATATCTGTATATGCTTAGTTTTCTTATGGTCATATTTAAAACTCACTTAACTTACTAGTTACATGAAAATAATTTGTCTCTCACAAGCAGCCAAGTCAGTAAGAAACTGAGACTATCAGAACTCATTATAGATAAGTTCCTAGTACCTAAATTGAGTTTACAGATATCATACAATTAACTTAATATTAAGTGAAATATTAAGTGAATATAACTAATATTAAGTGAAATAATAAGCTTTAAAAATACCCACCATCGGATTAAAATTGACCTACATATCTTAGACAAGCTTAAAGTATAGGGTGTTTTGATTCATCAAATATGAATAGACAGCTATAAAAACATACCAAAATAAGGGTTAACAGTCTACTTTAAAGAAGCCACTTTTCATTTTATTTAAGTCTTAAACTCACTTACGGGAACAGGGAAAGGTACTGACAATAAAATTTCTTGAACAGAGATCTGTGGATCATGCCCAAAATCATGGACTATGAAATGAACTTAAAAATCTGGGCCGGGCACGGTGGCTCATGCCTGTAATCCCAGCACTTTGGGTGGCTGAGGTGGGTGGATCATGAGGTCAGGAGTTCGAGCCCAGCCTGACCAAAATGGTGAAACCCCATCTCTACTAAAAATACAAAAATTAGCTGGGCGTGGTGCCACACGCCTGTAATTCCCAGCTACTGGGGAGGCTGAGGCAGGATAATCGCTTGAACCTGGGAGGCAGAGGTTGCAGTGAGCCAAGATTGTGCCATTGCACTCCAGCCTGGGCAACAGGGTGAGATTCCACTGCAAAAAAAAAAAAAAAAAAAAAAAATCTGTTAGGTGACCAAGCACAGTGGCTCATGAGGCCAGAAGTTTGAGAACAGTCTGGTCAACATGGCAAAACCCCATCTCTGCTAAAAATACAAAAATTAGCCAGGCATGGGGGCATGTGTCTGTAATCCCAGCTATTTGGGAGGCTGAGGCATGAGAATCGCTTGAACCTGGGAGGCAGAGGTTGCAGTGAGCCTAGATGACACCATTACACTCCATCCTGGGCAACAGTGAGACTTTGTCTCAAAAAAATCTGTTAGGTAACACTTTATAATCTATCAGAAATTCGAATCTACTGGCTACAGATTCCCATTGTAAAAGATATATAGAATCAGTTTCAAAGAAGTAGACCACAAAATTCATAAAATTAAAATCCATCCTGAATATAATCATTTTCTATAATGCAAAAATTGAGAGAGACGATCCAAATAGTAGATGACTGTCGTAACTTGGGTTCCCAAGGAAACAGACTCTGAGACTAAAATTTGCATACAAGAGGTTTATCAGGAAGTAATCTCAAGAACAACACCTGTGTGGGCATAGAGGAAAGCATGACTGGGTAGAGGGAGAAGTTGAACAGTACTGAACAGTAACACAATTGCAACAGCAACCTCAGTGAATCCTACTAAGAGTTCTGAAGTGGGGACAGTCCTTCATATAAGACGCTAATGAGGCAAAGCATATCTTCCATATTAATCATTAATTAAATGCAGGCTGCTTCCAGAAAGGAGACATAATCTTGGGTGCTTCCTTCTACAAGGGCAAGTCCAAGAAAAAAATGCACCTATGGGCCTTTAGCAGCCATGACTCTAGGCAGCTAAAGGAAGGTGTCTCCACCCTGAATGGGGATCTAGGTGTCACACTACAATAATGTGCCTTACTTGCCTTTGAAATGTCAAAAAGGGCTATACACTGGAGGGACAAAGATCTCGGTAAAGAAGGAGACCTAATATCTTCTGGAGCCTACTATGTGGCAGGTGCTGTTTCCACCACTGCACTCCAGCCTGGACAACAGAGCAAGACTGTGTCTAAAAAAAAGAAAAAGAGAGAGATCACCAGCCGGGCACGGTGGCTCACGCCTGTAATCCCAGCACTTTGGGAGGCCGAGGTGGGCAGATCATTAGGTCAGAAGACCATCCTGGCTAACACAGTGAAACCCCGTCTCTACTAAAAATACAAAAACATTAGTCGGGCATGATGGCGGGTGCCTGTAGTCCCACCTACTCAGGAGGCTGAGGCAGAAGAATGGTGTGAACGTGGGAGGCGGAGCTTGCAGTGAGCCCAGATCATGCCACTGCACTCCAGCCTGGGCGACAGAGCAAGACTCCACCTCAAAAAAAAAGAAAAAGAGAGATCACCTAGCCCATGCCCTCATTGAACAGATAAGGAAAATAAAGCCCAAGAAAGCTCAATGATTTGCCTAAGATCACACTGGTAGCAGAAGTAGAACCTGAACTCAGGTCTTTGATTCCAGATTCACTGATGTCTTAACATGCTCTGGTGCCTTTATAATCAAAAACTTAATAACACCAAAATAATCCTGAGGCATAAATCTTATTATAAAGCTCTGGATATCAACTTCCCCTAGATTATGTGCATTTTCAAATTCCTGCACATAAGAAACCTGAATTTTATACTAGTTGAAGAAATATCAGTTGGTAGTCTGCTAAATGAAAGACTATATTTTTATTAACAATAGTAATAGCTAACATGTAAACTCTATGATGGGCACTATGCTAAGCACTTTAATTGCTTTATAACATTTAATCCTCACAACAATCTTTTGAGTAAAGACAACAGATTGCTCTCATTTACCCAAGTGGGGAAAAAAATAAGTTTAAAGAAGCTAACTTAGTCGTTAGCTAAGACCACAAATGTAATAATGGGCAGAGCTGAGATTCCATCTGACTTTGAGTCTTGTGCTTTTAAAGTTAAACTACTCACTGCGCTACAGCCCTATGATACGTCTCAGTTTTTCTTTTCTAAACTTTTCAAATTTTCATGATGTATGAGATTTATTTTCATAATCAGAAATATATTTTGTTTTTAAATATTTTTAAAATAAAATCATTGCTTAAAATATATAGGCAGTTGCAAACAAGTTACATGAAACAAACAAAAAAAAAAGTTTTACAGAACAAAATAAACTCATACTTCTTTATTGGGGATCTAACTCAATATGACCTACCAACCACCTAATCCATTCACAAAGCAATTATTTTGGCACAGCACAGTATAAAGGAAGGAACTCTTAAAACATTATCCAAACATTATTTAGTTAATTAAGTCAAAATAAAATACCACCAACACCCTGGAAAAATTTTTATATTAGCATACATATGTAAAATTTAACCACAGTCTGATATTAAAAACTGAGATAAGGGAAAGAACATGATTTTTATTAAATTGCATCTACTGCTATGGCCCATGCAACACTAAAACAGATGTCTATGCATCTTATGCTAAATATGTCAATCAATCATAGGGCATGCAATGGCCATGATCCATCCTAAAGTAAGCTGTCCTACCACTGTCCGTGTTGAGAACACAGCCCAAGACAGCCAAATTATATGATTCCCATGCCTACTGCTGACTAACCAGATGCAATCACTTGGACTCAACCATTCACAAGCTAGCTAGCCACCAGTGAAATGGCCCAGCACAGGGCAGGGGGAGGCCCATGCAGGAGTGAACAGCTACAGCTGGGTCCCATGTTTAGGCCTGTGAATTACAAACTAAAAAGAGAAATGATTGATTAGCTGTACAAACTGACACTAAACAGACATACAGTGTAGTTATGAGATAAAGTAAGAGTACTTGAAGGACTTGAGCAAATCAAAGTTACAACCCAGCCAAAGTTTCAAAAGACCATAGATTCTGAGTGTGCAGAAGCCATGTTAATAAGAAAAAAACTAGAATAAAGAGTAAGAAATGCCAGGCACGGTGGCTCACGCCTGTAATCCCAGCACTTTGAGAGGCCAAGGCAGGCGAATCACCTGAGGTCGGGAGTTCAAGACCAGCCTGACCAACATGGAGAAACCCATCTCTACTAAAACTACAAAATTAGCCGGGCATGGTGGTGCATGCCTGTAATCCCAGCTAGTCAGGAGTCTGAGGCAGGAGAATCACTTGAACCCGGGAGGCGGAGGTTGCGGTGAGCCAAGATCACACCATTGCACTCCAGCCTGGGCAACAAGAGCGAGACTCCATCGCAAAAAAAAAAAAAAAAATTTACTTAACAACAGAAACAAGGATGCAAACAGGTGAACTGAGTCCTTTAATAGATGAACCCAAAGAGCACTGCCTTAATCCTGCAAAGCCTTCCAGTAAAAATGTCTCAGAGGCTCAGTTCCATATGACGTTTTTGGTCTTCGATTTCTAAGAAATTCTACCTTTTTTTATTGCAGAACGTATCCTTATAACCATTACTATCCTATTTGAGCTAACCAAATAGATTCTTTACTCCTAGAACCAAATGAACTTAATCAGAACCATTATCACTGTTACAGAGCCATGGTAAAGTTTATTTCCAGAAAAATGACCTACAAAAGATGTGTTTCATGGTGCCACAACTCCTAGAAGACACAATATTACCCCACCCCCAACCTTGGTTGACTAGACCAGCAATGGACACTTGACTCGGAGGAAATAACTCTATTGGCCATCCAGAGACCTATGCATGACCCGACAAGAAAAGATGAGAAGAACGTTTTAGATTCTTCTGTTGGGATTTTGGAAATGAGACACTGGGCCAGTTGGCTATGCAAAGTTAACATGAAAGGCATGTGGAATCATGTCAGATGGCCATCAAAATCCTGGCCATACTTGGTAAGCAGCAGCGAGAAGAATAGGCACAGATAAGTGGAGACAAGAAGCCAGTGGTCCATCAGAGAGTGTGAGACAGAGAAAAGAGCTGCCTCTGTCCCTGACACATTCTAGGTCCTGCTCTCCAGAGACCCAACTAGGTATACAGTAATTCCAGATCTTGGATCACTATGAAACCTTATAATAAATCCCCCTTTCAACTTAAACTAATTTGAGATCTGTAATCCTTGAAAATAAAGTTACTGGCTGGATGTGGTGGCTCACGACTGTAATCCCAGCACTCTGGGAGGCCAAGGCAGGCAGATCACGAGGTCAGGAGATCATCCTGGCCAACATGGTAAAACCCTGTCTCTACTAAAAATACAAAACTTTGCCGGATATGGTGGCGCATGCCTGTAGTCCCAGCTACTCGGGAGGCTGAGGCAAGAGAATCGCTTGAATCCAGGAGGCAGAGGTTGCAGTGAGCCGAGATCACACCACTGTACTCCAGCCTGGCTACAGAGCAAGACTCTGTCTCAAAAAAAAAAAAAGAAAGAAAAGAAGAGCAAGACTCTGTCTCAAAATAAAATAAAAAAAGAAAAGAAAGTTATTAGAAGATGGTCAAAGAATGACAGATTACATTAATGCATTAAATATTTCAATACTTTCCATGTAGTCTGTACTCCCTGTTTCTATTCCCTTATTTCCTAGTCATTCATTTCCCCCGTGACTCTCTTGAAACTGAAATAGGTATGACCCAATTGTCACATTCAGTGGGCACTTCTCAGTCCTTATTTGACTCAACTTCTCTTCAACATTTGCACATACCTAACACCTGCCTCTACTTGTCTCCTGAGTGCTGGACCTGTATTTTCTCCTGCCTACTGAACATCTCTACTTGGGAAGTCCAGACCTCTAGTTCACATTTATCTTCTTCCCCAACCTTTTCCTCCTCCTCTATCCTTAATCTTAAGTCTATTCCACCACCCTCACAGCTACCCAAACTACTCACAAGTCAACAAGTTCTAGCAATTCTATCCCTCTTCTTGAAAATCAATTTATTCTCTCTCTATCCCCAAAACCACTGCCTGAATTCAAACTTTCATTATCCCTAGACTGAAGGCCAGAGGTCCAGAAATTCTGATTCAATTGAGAAACTCAAAAATCTGGTTTAAGAATTCCAAATGATTCCAATATGCAACGATTTTAAGAACGACAACAACTTTCTAGCTGATCTCTCCCTAATGAAGTCATCCTCTCTACAGGGCCACCAAGTAGTCTATATATATTACTGAAAAACCACCAGGCATCAAGCACCACGTTAGACCTAAAGATACAAAGAAAGACAACAAAATCTCTACCTTGGCCGGGTGCAGTGGCTCACGCCTGTAATCCCAGCACTTTGGGAAGCCAAGGCGGGCAGATCGCCTGAGGTCAGGAGTTCGAGACCAGCCTGGCCAACATAGTGAAACCCCGTCTCTACTAAAAATACAAAAAAAAAATTAGCTGGGCATGGTGGCGGGCGCCTGTAATCCCAGCTACTCGGGAGGCTGAGGCAGGAGAATTGCTTGAACCCGGGAGGCAGAGGTTGCAGTGAGCCGAGATTGCACCGCTGCACTTCAGCCTGGCCAACAAGAGCAAAACTCCACCTCGAAAATAAAATAAAATAAAATAAGGATTATCTGGGAGAAATATTTTTGGAGGGTTTTTCCTTATTACAAATTTGATAACTTTAAAATTCTCTGGCTGGGCGCAGTGGCTCATGTCTGTAATCTCAGCACTTTGGGAGGCCGAGGCGGGCAGATCACGAGGTCAGGACATCGAGACCATCCTGGCTAACATGGTGAAACCCTGTCTCTACCAAAAATACAAAAAAATTAGTCGGGCGTGGTGGCGGGCGCCTGTAGTCCCAGCTACTCGGGAGGCTGAGGCAAGAGAATGGCATGAACCTGGGAGGCAGAGCTTGCAGTGAGCCAAGATTGCACCACTGCACTCCAGCCTGGCTGACAGAGCGAGACTCAGTCTCAAAAAAAAAAAAATTCTCTGTGGCTCCTTACTGTCTACAGTATAAGGTCCAAAACCCTTCAAGCTACCTGTTGCAACCATCCCATCCAAATCCAAAAATACGCACAATCCCCCTACTCTATACTAAACCATATCATGCTCTTGGGTTTGTCTGGTTCCTGTCACTAAAACGCCCTTCTGTCCTTTGTCCCTCCTTGCCTGAGTCACTTCCATCCTCTGCAAAGACTTCCACAATCTCTATTCCTTGCCTTCCCCTACCACACCCCCTCTCCACCACAGTTACTTTTTCTTTTGTGCTTACAAACTTTTCCTCTGTGTATCTATTACAACACTTACCACATTGTTTTGTAATTATTTATCTGTCTCCTGCATTAAAACTCCGCAGGTTTTTTTTTTTTATTCTCGAGAGTGTTTTGCACAGTAGTTAGCACAAAATAAATATTCAGTAGTACATAAAATGAATGCACCTATGTTCTAAGTCCTCATCTACCTCGTCTACAAAAAAAAAAAAAAGTGGAGATTAGAAAAATAAATGAAGTGATAAGTGTTCCTTAAAAAAATTTGGAGTTTATAATTATAATAACACTGAAACACCATTTTAAAAAATCAGCCAGGTGTGGTAGTTCACAGCTATTCCTGAGGCTGAGGCAGGAGGGCCACTTGAGCCCAGGAGGCAGGGGCTGCAGTGAACGTGATGGTGTCACTGCACTCCATCCTGGCTGACAGAGCCAGACCCTGTTTCAAAAAAGAAAAAAAAAGAAAAGAAAGTTAAACACCAAAAACAACAACAAAACACCAACATTAGCAGCAGCTAACATTTAAGACTTTTTTTTTTTTTTGGGCGGGGGGATGGAGTTTTGCTCGTTGCCCAGGCTGGAGAGTGCAATGGCACGATCTTGGCCCACTGCAACCTCTGCCTCCCAGGTTCAAGCAGTTCCCCTACCTCAGCCTCCCTAATAGCTGGGATTACAGGTGCCTGCCACCACGCCCAGCTAATTTTTTCTATTTTTAGTAGAGACGGGGTTTCACTATGTTGGCCAGACTGGTCTCAAAATCCTGACCTCAGGTGATCCACCCACCTCAGCCTCCCAAAGTGCTGGGATTACAGGCGTGAGCCACTGTGCCTGGCTAAGACTTTTGTACATATTAGTTATCTAGTTCTCAACTTTATAAGGAGGCTAGTATTATTACAACTATTTTCCTGAGACACAGAGAAGTAACTTCTCCAAAACTACACAGATAGTAAATGAAATAGGATACAAACCCAGGTAGTCTGGCATCAGAGTTCATGTTCTTAACTACTAAATTACATTATTTCTTTAGCTCAAGCAAAAGGCCACTGGAATTAGAGACGAAAATTGAGTACTAGCCCTGGTTCTTTTCATTTCTTAATGTCTTCTTTATTCTTAGTTCTAGTCCTGGTTCTTTAATATCTTAATCTCTTCTTTATTCCTAACATGCTAAAAAAAAAAAAAAACAAACTACTCAAAAGGAAAATCATTCCATTAGCTGTCACTTTTTCAAATTCACTTCAATAAATTAGCAATACTTTCATCAAACTTAGATGTGCAACTCATCTGGGAAGCCTTCCCAACATCTAAAACCAGGGCCCTCTTGCTGGGTGTTCTTGGGGCATCCTGTGTTTGTCCTTCCTAGAACTCATTCAAGAGTATAGTTGTATGAATCTCTGAACAATTCCTCTCTCTTCCACTGGACGCTAAACTCCACAAAAAATTCATGACTGCTTTACCCATCATTGTCTGCAGAGCACACAGTAGGCCCACAAAAGATGTCTCAAAAAAAAAAAAAAAAACACTAATCACAGTACGTTACTTTTTTTTTAACACAGGGTCTCACTCTGTTGCTGGAGTGCAGTGGTGCGATCTTGGCTCACTGCAACCTCTGCCTCCCAGGTTCAAGCAATTCTCCCACCTCAGTCTCCCAAGTAGTTGGGATTACAGGCATGCACCACAAAGCCCGGCTAATTTTTGTATTTTTTGGTAGAGACGGGGTTTCACCACATTGACCAAGCTGGTCTCGAACTCCTGATCTCAGTGATCTGCACGCCTCAGCCTCCCAAAGTGCTGGAATTACAGGCATGAGCCACTAAGCCAGCCCACAGTAAGTTATAATACTTAAGAAAGAAATGGCAACAAGGTTCACAAGCTGCCTAAGGTACTAAATGTTGATTAAATTTCTAACCATCAAGTACTTTAAATTCATGTTTTTCTTCAAAGGACTATTAAGTAAAATATTCAATACATACATATTGGAGCTACTTCATTTTGGTTTTGTTTTGAGGTTTTTTTGTTTTTGTTTTTGTTTTCCAGCCTCTTTCAAGCCTCAGAGAAACACCTTAGTAAGCTAATGAAAAATGAGGAGCAGTAGCAGGAGGAGGGACAGAAGCAGGAGAACCAGAAACCAAATTTCTGTAAAGTATCCTGAGACTTACTGATGATGTTCAAAGACTTTGAGTTCTAATTGATTGTAAGCACTTTGTCTGTTTCTTCTTTTAAAAAATGCTATTTAAAGGAAACTATTCAGAAGAAAATAAGAATAGTTAAAATGAAAAGGTCACCTAAAAACAAAATGTTAAAGGAATGCCACATAATTTCTTTTTTCTTTTTTTTAGATGGAGTTCCGGTCTTGTTGCTCAGGCTGGAGTGCAATGGAGCGATCTCAGCTCACTGCAACCTCCGCCTCCCGGGTTCAAGTGATTCTCCTACCTCAGCCTCCTGAGTCACTGGGATTATAGGCATGCACCACCACTCCCAGCTAATTTTGTATTTTTAGTAGAGTCAGGGTTTCTCCATGTTGGTCAGGCTGGTCTCAAACTCCCAACCTCAGGTGATCCGCCGGTCTTGGCCTCCCAAAGTGCTGGGATTACAGGCATGAGCCACTGCACCCAGCCAAGGAATGCCACATAATTTCAAAGCACAGAGTCCATTTCAAATAAATCTCTAAATTAACAATAGCTTTAATCTTATATCTTAATATCTGTGCTGAGAAATAAGATTAGCAGGGAGGGGCAAAATAGGTTGCCATGTTACACAATTTAAAGATTCAAGTTATACTTGTTGGTAAATACCACTTGTAGAGTTAATAAAATATATATATTCTACCTTCTAAACTAGTAAGTCACCAGATTTAAGACATTTATCAAAATGTCCCTATTAAATACTCAGCATTAACACTGACCCAACTACAAGATAAAAGCTGAACTCCTTCAAAGGGACTCTTAAGTCCTCTCACAATTTGGTCTCTAGCCACCACAGTAGCTTCATCTCTTACTAATTGCTACAGACCATCTCACTTCCTAAGCTTCATTGTTCACACTCCTCATAGTACTACCTGCGCCTTTTATGACTCCATCTCTTTACATTTGCTGTTCCCTCTGCCTGACATGCCCTTCCCTCTTCTGAGCTGTGAATATGCCCCCCTCCCTGAAGCTTTTCCTAATTGCCCTCACCTCCCACAGAGTGCCTCCTGGGTCCTCTTTCCTCTTCATTATTCTGTTACATAGCACTGTCATTACTTTTAAATGTTCACCTCCCAAACTGCCTGTGAGTTCTAAAGGGAGGACCCATAGCTTAATCAACTGTTTCCCACCTCTTAGCATGAAGCCTGGCATTTACTGAAACTCAGTATAACTACACTGAATAAAAGAAAGTTCAGTACTTAACTGTGAGAAACACTTCAAACTTTCCTATTAAAGAGTTAACGCATTTAACACAGTGATTCTCAACCAGAGGCAATTTTGCCCCTAGGGGACATTTGGTAAAATCTGGAGGTATTTTTGGTTGTCACAACAAGGGGGAAGGGATATAGGGGAATGCTACTGGCATCTAGTGGGGGTAGATGCCAGGGATGCTGCTAACATCCTACAAGGCACAGGGCAGCCTCCCACAACACAGAATTATCCAGTCACAAATGCCAATAGCGCCGACGTTAAGAAACTCAGTTGTCAACTGACTTATTCAGATGTGATGATTCAGTATCACATCTCTGCAATAACCACAATCAATTTCACTTTTGTAGTTTCAACTGAAGCTTCTTTAACAGTTGATAGGTACGCACCAACATTAAAAATGATCTTCATATAATCTCGATGTTTAAACCAAGATTACTAGAAAGCATCCCATATTTCTGAAAACCAATCTATAACTACAGAAGCCACTCTTAAACCAGTAAACACTTTTATTTGTAAACTTCAAAGCAAACCACAGGCAAACTAATTTTCACTTGCAGAAGTATGACAGAAACACAATCTGAAACATGAGGTAATCAGTTCCTCCAGGTCTGATAAAAGAAAAGTCTCCTAAAGCCTGAAAGTAAATCATGCACAGATGTCTTTACTGCTGAACTAAGGAAGTGATGGGGAAAGTAAAGGACATGCCCTTGCTACTGCCAAAATCATCGCTTACCAGGATTTCGAAATTCACAAAACACTGCAAAATACAATTAAATGTCAACACAGGTTGTCAGATAAAGAAGTTAACTACTTCTCCCTCTAATAACTGACCAAGTTTCACATGACTTCATTCTTTCAGGAGAAAGCTAGGCAGAAGCAAGAGCACTCCCTTCCTATCTACTGGATGACTCAACTCTCTTCCGCACATTCCTCGGCTGAATCCTACAAATTCACTAATTTCTTTTGTCCTTTGAACTAGTTATCCGACTCCCTCGGTAAAGAACTAATAGGCTTGGCACCTACTTTTCAATCATTTACATTTTGTTACACCCTATCAGCCTCAAAAGGAAAAGAAAAATGCTATACCAAAAAAAACAAACTTAAGTTGATAGGTACAATAACTCTTATAGGAAAAGAGATGTGAATTATGTTATTCTAGTAACTGATTCTTAAATGATACACCTACAGTTTTCTAATGCTCTAATCTTTCTGTCCTCAAGGTTTTCCAGACTTCAGAGACAGCACTGGCAGAAACTAAGTGTATACCACTTGATCAAGCTTACTGCGAATTTATTCTTGGATAGCTAAAATAAGGTAGTGGGGCTTGGACAGAAAACGTATTTTTAATTAAAAAAAAAAAAGTTTCCAACAGTGAGTAACATCTCCCTTCTTGGCTGACTTTGCCAGTGTCAGTCCCACGACAGGGCCCAGGCTAGGCCGGGGCTCACCACACCACCCTCCAATGTGGTCCAAAGGGGAAAGCGGGGCCGTGTGTGGCAGGTGCGCGTCGTGTCAAATTGGGGGGCACGGGGAGTGCGGCGGGTAGGGAAGGGCGAAGCAAGCCGCCTGCAATCTCCCATGGGGCGTTCTCCAGCCCGGCAGGCGGCGGCTGGCCCGTCCCACGGGCAGCAACTCTCCATTTTCATTCCCACTCCGGGATCCGGGGAGGAACGCGCCGGCACCACACCCTCCAGCTCGCAGCCCGCTCGCACACACGGAGCCCCGCGCCGGAGCGGACGCCAGGCCTGGACGCGCGGGGCCACCAGGGCTCCGCCTGCCACCCCGCCGCGTCGGCCCCACCCGCCCTCCCCGCCCCCGGGCCGGGCGACCGAGGCCTAAGCGCCTGCCGGGCTGTGGGGCCTAGGGAAGGAAGGAGCCCGCGCTGAGGAGGGGCGCCCGCGCCGCGGCCCCGAGCTCCGGCTGTCCCGCTCACGTGCTGCCGGAAAGACGGTTTCACTCTCTTACCCTCTGTAAAATCCTCCTTAACATGGTTTAACCACCACCCGGCGCCGCCGCGGTGACTCTCCAGACCCTGCGCGGGGCCACTCACTACTCAGGGCGCGCGGGCGGGAGGGACTGGGCCGGGAGGGGACCGGGAAGGAGGTCGGGGCGAGGCGGTGGCGGCGGCCGCTTGGGCGGCCCCGACTTCCCCACAGGCGGCGAGAGGGAGCACGCGAGAGAGAGCGAGCGAACGACTAGGAAGCCTGCGAGCGCCTCCTACCCGCCCGCCGGGCGGCCCCCGTAACTGACAGGTGGGCGGGCCCGCCCGCGGCCGCCGGGGGGCGGGGCGGTGGCGGGCCCGCCCCTCGCCTGTCCCTTCGCGGGAGGCGGGGCTGAGGGGGGCCGGTCCGGGCCAGCGACCAATCGGAAGCGGTGGCAACGTGGGCAGCTGCGTGACGGACAGGCGGCAGGACGCTGTTGCCGCAGCTTCTTCCGGCTAGCTAGGGGACGCCGAGGCTGCGGAGCGCACGCTTGGGCTCCGTCAGAGGGCCGCGTCCGCGCGACGACCGCGTGCCCGCTAGTGGAAGGCGGGCGAGGACCCCTGGGGGTGTGGGAGGAGGGGACGCCTTAGGCTGTTTTGTAAAATGTGTCGGTGTGACCCCTCCGGCGGTTGCTACTGATTCTGGACGTGGTACTGAGCCTGAGCTATATCCTCGTTTCTGCTGGAAACGCTGACTCTGCCTCTTAGCCCCTGGGTTGAAGCCAACTAGAAAATCTCAGACGTGCTTAACCGGTCTGTTGGGCATCCCTGCCCTTTTCCAGCCCCTGGTTTGCTTTCCCTGCTCCCTTCCTGCTTCTAATTTCAGCCAAAGAGAAAGCAAAGACTTAGAAAAGAAGGGTAGGGAGAAGCTGGAATTTGAATTGGCAAGAGAAGTTTGAGGTTGTCTTTTCTAGATCAAAACAATTTTTAATAGGATGATGTTCACATGTTGCGCTTTCTCTTTCTAAAGCCCGTGCTTGACCTCCTAAGGAATTTTAAGTCCTATTCTGATAATAGATACATGAAGTAAGTTGTCATTAATGCCTCTGTTTTATAGATTAAGAAGAAAATGAGGTCACAGATAAATATCGTGCCAAAACGACGTGGACTTGGAACTGACCTCCAGGCACGATGTCATTATTTAACTCGAGAAATCACAGCTTCTGCGTCTTACCAGTCTGCCAATATTCACAGCCAAGAGGCTCAACTTAACACCCTGGTAGAAAAAGAGAAGCCTTTAATATTGCTTGAATAGGGAAGGAGAGAGAATAATGGAACTAACCTTGCTGGGAGGGAAAAAAAAAAAAAACAACAACTGAACACTGAATGAAGCCTCTGAAGCAGTGAATGGAGTGCTTTTTGGAAAGTACTTCTAGATCTCTTGAAAAGCAGCACAAAATTAAATATTATTTGCAAATGAGTTAATGAATAGGAAAATGTTTTGTAAAGTATAATTCATTATATAATGTAATACGATATTTCTATCCCAAATATATTTGGTTTTTTATTATGTGTGTGTGTGTGTCTCTCGATGGTGCAGCAGAACAGTCATGCCTACAGCTAATATATGAGTAATCACTAGCGATAATGCACTTACAAAGCACATACTTTTCCATCTTTCTAAACATGTGGTGCTTTATTTTCAGACAATATGGGAAACATTCTCAGCGACATGGAGTGTTATAAGTGACTTTTTTTCTCTTTTTTGTTTGTTTTTCAAAAATTAGTTTAGGGTCAGGCACACTGATTTGATGCCTGTAATCCCAGCACTTCGGGAGACGGAAGCAGACAGATTGCTTGAGCTCAGGAGTTTCAGACCAACCCGGACAACATGGCAACAACTCGTCTAAAAAAATATTAGCTGGATGTGGTGGTGTGCGCCTGTGTTCCCAGCTACTCAGGAGGCTGAGGTGAGAGGATCACCTGAGCCCAGGGAGGTTGAGGCTGCAGTGAGCTATGATCTCACCACTGTACTCCATCCTGGGTGACAAAATGAGACCCTGTCTTTAAAAAAAAAAAAAAAAAAAAAAGTTTAAAACTGCTCATTAATGTTACATGCTAAGACCTTCTTTACTGGAATTCTCCTGTAGAATCCTTTGAATAATATAATAGGCTCTCATCTACAGCTGAGCTAGATGGATTATTGGAAAATCTGTGTACTCCCCTGCACAGTTCATGATAACTCCATCACTGGGATAATACACTGGAGAACTTGATTACTCCAAAAGAAAATAAGCAGTGGGTGAGAGATAACCATGTAAGAATACCCTTCACTAATCTAGCAGCTTCCTACACATAGCAGTTCTGCTTACCCTGTCTGACCACTAATTCCTATCCGTTCAGCTATGGTGCATTAATATTCCTGCACCATCTATTTACTTTGATCTTCAGCAAGACCTCAAATCCATTGGCCCCTCTTACTTTCTTAATATCAGTCATTTCCCTAGCCTACTCATTTCCATCAAAAGCCAACCTAAAGCCCATGGTCCAACTTTACAATCTTCCTTTTGCAAATATGCTTAACTTCTTCACCTTTTTTTTTTTTTTTTTTTTTTTTTGAGATGTAGTCTGTCACCCAGGCTGGAGTGCAGTGGTGAAATCTCACTGCAATCTGTGCCTCCTGGGTTCAAGCGATTCTCCTGCCTCAGCCTCCCAAGTAGCTGGGACTACAGGCACCCACCACCACGCCCAGCTAATTTTTTGTATTTTAGTAGAGACGGGGTTTCACCGTGTTGCCCGGGCTGGTCTCGAACTCCTGAGCTCAGGTAATCCACCCACCTCTGCCTCCCAAAGTGCTAGGATTACAGACGTGAGACACCACACCCGGCCACTTCACCTTTCTCTTCCTCCATTGCTTTTGTCTAGCAGATGCCAAACCCTGGTTAAGTTCGACTAACCATCTACTCTCTGCTGCACAGGATCCATAGGAATAGAAGGCTGGGCACGGTGGCTCACGCCTGTAATCCCAGCACTTTGGGAGGTGAGGGGGGGGGTGGATCACCTGAGGTCAGGAGTTCAAGACCAGTCTGGTGAACATGGTGAAACCCTATCTCTATTGAAAATACAAAAATTAGCCGGGCATGGTGGCGCACGACTGTAGTCCCAGCTACTAGGGAGGTGAGGCACGAGAATCACTTGAAGGCAGGAGGTGGAGGTTGCAGTGAGCTGAGATCACGCCATTGCACTCCAGCCTGGGTAACAGAGTGAGACTTCGTCTAATATATATATATATATATATATATATATATATGAATAGGAAATTGTCTAAAAATCACTAGAGACACACATATATAACTGGGATTGTTGGGCTCATTCTGCATTAATAACCACAGATCTCAGGCGTATATCTCCCCAACAAGAATATAAATTTTCTGAGCTCAAGGATCTTGTCCCCCTTTCAGTGCTGTGACCCCAAAACTAAAACATCGCTCAATTCATGGTAAGCACTAAATAAATATTTGTTGAACGAATGAAGGAAGGATTGAAGGAATAAAAGGTATGTAATTACTCCTTTAACAGTTGCCCAACAGCATTCCTGTTACACTTTATTTCTGTCTTCTTTCTCAAGATCTTCAAGATGGCCTACGCATCTATAGTTGCTGCACTTTCTTACTCTATATTTTCTTCTTGACCCATTCCAATCAAGCCTCTGTAGGCTGTGTCCCACTGACTCCGATAAGGCTGTTCTTATGATCACTAATGACCTGCATGTCTCCTATTCCAGTAACTACATTATTGTTTTGACTTTCACTGTTTCCTTTATAGAAAACAGGCGGCCACTCTCTCCTTGAGTTACTTTATTCTCTTGGCTTCCTTGACACTATACTTTCTGGTTTTTCTCCTCATTGCCCATTCCCTCTATGTCTGATGGCTTCTCTACTGCGTATCTTAATGTTGGAGTGTCCCTACTCTGTTCTGGGGCCCTTGCTTTTATCTGTCATACTCAGCCTAGAAGTAATCTCAACTAGTCCCCTGGCTTTAAATTTCATTTATCAGCCTGGGCGCAGTGGCTCACACCTGTAATCCCAGCACTTTGGGAGGCCAAGGTGGGTGGATCACGAGGTCAGCAGTTCAAAACCAGCCTGGCCAACATGGTGAAACCCCGTCTCTACTCAAAATACAAAAATTAGCCCGGCATGATGGTATGCACCTGTAATCCCAGCTGCTCGGGAGGCTGAGGCAGGAGAATGGCATGAACCTGGAAGGCAGAGATTGTGGTGAGCCGAGATCGTGCCACTGCACGCCGGCCTGGGCAATAGAGCGAGATTCCATCTCAAAAAAAAAAAAAAAAAAAAAGAATTATCTACTTCATATTTCTTCTTGGATGTCCATTGAGCATCTCAAACTTAACAAGGCCCAAACAAAACTGTTTCATTTTTATCCTCAAAACTTCTTCACTAGTTTTCCTGTCCCAGTATGTATTACTACCAGATACTTAGTTGATTCAAACCAAAAATCTCTTTATCTCAACACTTCTCCTCCTTCCAGCAAATCCGTCAGGATATCCCGACAGATCCACCTCCAAAATATATCCCAAATCTGACACTTCTCACAACTTTCACCCTGGTTTATAGCCCCTTCCTCTCCTGTCGAGACTACTAGAATAGTCTTCTAGTTGGTCTCCTGCCTTTTACTTTGGCTTCTCTGTAATCCATTCATTACACAGAAGCCAGGGACAACTTTTTAAAATGCAAATCAAAAATGTCACTGCTCTCCTAGATTGTAGCTTCCCATTATCATCACAATGAAATCCAAATACCTTATCCTGGCCTACACGCCCTGCTGATCTGGGCCTGCCTGCTTCTCTGCTTTCCACCTAGAACATCCTCCCCTTGGCCCACTATGCCCCAGCTGCTCTGGACTTTTCTCAGTTGCACAAAACCTATTCCTGCCTGTACACCAACCAGTTCCTATTTAGGGAATGCTTTTTCCTGAAATCTGGTAGTTAATTTTGTGTCATTCAGATTATTCCCTTAAAGTCACCTCCTTAGAGAGGTCTTCAAGGACCACCTCATCCAAAGTGCTTCAAATCTCTAGTCACCCATTCTAATTCTCTACATGGTAGAGAAACTACCACTTCTGACTTCTCTTGTTTGTCTGCGTATGTCTTCCCAACAAGAATGTCAATTTTCTGAGCACAAGGATCTTGTCCCCTCTTCAGTGCTGCAACTTCAAAACCAAAACATTGCTCTATTAGTGGTAAACACTAAATAAATATTTGTTGAATGAATGAAGGATTGAAGGAATGAAAGGTATATAATTACTCCTATAACAATTAACTTCCGAGGTTCCTCAAGCTAACATCTTCCTACTTATGAAGAAGTGATCCAAATGCAACAATCCTGAAAGTAATCTGACAGTCTTTTGATCCTATCTGACAGTCTTTTTTCTTTTTACATAATGTGTATGTATGTTTCTTGACTCTTCAAAATTTCCCAATATTTATGGGAAACAACCTATTTCCTACTTTCCATAAATTAGAACATTGGGCCAGGCATGATGGCTCACATCTGTAATCCCAGCACTTGGGAGGCCAAGGCAGGCAGGTCACCTGAGGTCAGGAGTTCAAGATCAGCCTGGCCAACATGGTGAAACCCCGTCTTTACAAAAATACAAAAATTAGCTGAGCATGATGGCAGGTGCCTATAATCCCAGCTACTCAGGAGGCTGAGGCAGGAGAATCCCTTGGATCCGGGAGGCGGAGGTTGCAGTGAGCCAAGATCGGGCCATTGCACTCCAGCCTGGGTGACAGAGCAAGACTCCGTCTCAAAAAACAAAACAAAACAGACAAACAAAACATTGTTAAGGCACCTTTCTTGTCAGTTTCCTGTGCTATAACCAAATAATTCATTTCCAACTAGAAGCAAGTCCATGAAAAAAATCACAATATCACTTGAACCCGCAAGGCAGAGGTTGCAGTGAACCAAGGTCGCGCCATTGCACTCCAGCCTGGGCAACAGAGCAAGAAACCATCTCGGGAAAAAAAAAAAAAGAAAAATCACAACAAAAATAAGCAAAGTGTAGATGATGGCTCTGTATAAGTAAGGCCAAAACAGTTTATGGATTCTTTAGAATCCAGACATGACCACTAATCCAACTAAAATAGCTTTTTCTTTCTTTTTTCTTTTTTTTTTTTTTGGTTTTAAATTAACTGAATTGTTCACAAATTATGTTAGCATCATTGAACTAACTAGTTGAAGCCTAGCATCAATCTGTGCTTCTTTCAGCCCTTGAGGGCAGGGTAGGGAGGGCAGTAAAGATGAGGAGCTCAGAGGAGTTGGGAGATACATGAATTCTCTAGTACTTCCTGCTGGTTTTCTCCAGGCCCTAGCTGACTTGCATAACGTCAAGAAAAGTATCTGGTCTCCACTGAATTTATTTGAAGGCAGGATTAGGGAAAATTCAAAATAATAGTGAGGACTAAGTTCTGATTTTTTTATCTTGCCCAAATTCCTACCTAAGGGGCCTAGGGAGTCATGTCCTTCAAACCATAAATTCTCATCAGATGGGTTTTATTTGATCCTATATATAGTGACTTACTTTTCTTTTTTCTTTTTTTTTTTGTTTTTTTGTTGTTGTTGTCGTTGTTGAGACTGAGTCTCTCTCTGTCGCCCAGGCTGGAGTGCAGTGGCGCAATCTCGGCTCACTGAGAGCTCCGTCTCTCGGGTTCACACCATTCTCCTGCCTCAGCCTCCGAAGTAGCTGGGACTACAGCTGCTCGCCACCACGCCCGGCTAATTTTGTTTTGTATTTTTAGTAGAGACGGGGTTTCACCATGTTAGCCAGGATGGTCTCAATCTGCTGACCTCATGATCCACCCACCTCAGCCTCCCAAAGTGCTGGGATTACAGGCATGAGCCACCACGCCTGGCCTATAGTGACTTACTTTTCAGTCTTACTCTGGCATAACATTATGACACAAGGAAAAAAATTAAACCCCCAAATATATTTTCTTGCCATACCTTGAAAATGTCCTGCAAAGTCTCTTGTGGGAAAAATCCACATCCTATAGAGAATCCCCTTTCCCCTTTGGTTTCCTTCTTTCCTTTCCAGATCCAGGAGATAATCAATTAAGAGCCAGGCACCCTTTTAGGTCCAGTAAGAAACATTTTACAACCTACTCTCTCTCTCTGTCTCTTTTTTTTTTTTTTTTTTTTTTGAGATGGAGTTTCGCCCAGGCTGGAGTGAGGTGGCGTGATCTCAGCTCACTGCAACTTCTGCACCCCGGGCTCAAGTGATTCTCCTGCCTCAGCCTCCCAAGTAGCTGGGATTACAGGTGCGTATCACTACACCAGGCTGATTTTTGTATTTTTAGTAGAGACGAGGTTTCACCATGTTGACCAGGCTGGTCCCAAACCCTTGACCTCAGGTGATCCACCTGCCTTGGTCTCCCAAAGTGCTAGGATTACAGGTATGAGCCACCATGCCTGACCACAACCTGCTGTCTCTCTGAAGTCTGCTGAGAGATTCTTCTGCACAATAAACTTGGTCTCCACAATCCTTTTTCTCAACCTGAACATTCCTTTCCATTAATCCCAGGTCTTCAGATAAACTCAATCAGTTGTCCATCAGAAAATTTAAATTTGCCTATAGCCTGTTTTAAGTTGTCCCGCCTTTCTAAACCAAACCAATGTATTTCTTAAATGTATATGATTGATGTCTCATGCCTTCCTAAAATATATAAAACCGTGCTGTACCCCAACCACCTTGGGCACATGTTCTCAGGACTTCCTGAGGGCTGTGTCATGGGCCATGGTCACTCATATTTGGCTTAGAATAAATCTCTTAAAACATTTTACGCAGTTTGGCCAGGTGCGGTGGCTCATGCCTGTAATCCCAGCACTTTGGGAGGCCGAGGTGGGCGGATCACCTGAGGTCAGGAGTTTGAGACCAGCCTGGCCAACATGGTGAAACCCCGTCTCTACTAAAAATACAAAATTAGCCGGGCGTGGTGGCAGGCACCTGTAATCCCAGCTACTCAGGAGGCTGAGGCAGGAGACTCACTTGAACCCAGGAGGCAGAGGTTGCAGTGAGCCGAGATCACACTATTGCACTCCAGCCTGGGGTATGAGAGCAAGACTTTGTCTCAAAAAAAAAAAATTTTTACACAGTTTGACTCTTTTTGTCGACAATAATTACATTTTAAGATATATTATAAATAATATTCTTCCAGCCTAGGCAACATAGCAAGACCCTGTCTCTATAAAAATTTAAAAATTAGCTGGGCGTGGTGGCACACACCTGTAGTCCTAGCTACTTGGGAAGTTGAAGCAGGAGGATTGCTTGCATGCAGGAGTTTGAGGCTATAGTGAGCTATGACAGCACCAGTGCATTCTAGCCTGAGTGACAGAGACATTGTCTCTAAATAAATAAATACATGTTTTAAAATAAATGAAAAGAAAAATGATGTTCTTGGCCGGGCATGGTGGCTCATGCCTGTAATCCCAACACTTTGGGAGGCTGAGGCGGGTGGATCACTTGAGGTCAGGAGTTCAAGACCAGCCTGGCCAACACAGAAACCCCGTCTCTACTAAAAATACAAAAGTTAGCCGGGCATGGTGGTGCACACTTGTAATCCCAGCTACTCAGGAGACTGAGGCACGAGAATCACTTGAACCTGGGAGGTGGAGGTTGCAGTGAGCTGAGATCACACCACTGTACTCTAGCCTGGGTAACAGAGTGAGACTCTGTCTCAAAATAAAAATAAAATAAAATAAATATTTTAAAAATGATGTTTTTAATATATGTGATAAGCAATAGCCAAGTCTATCACATTTAAACTTCAAGTTGGTAGAGTACAAAATAGACAGTGTAAAGGTGGCACAATAAAAATTCTCATCTATGGTAACAGGGTGACTCTTGAATGCCAGTGTCTCCTAAGCAAGACCTGCCTGTGGACCCCAAGCTGAGCAGCCAACAAAATGTAATACAACATTTAAAGTACTACAAAAGTGGTGTGGGTAAATTTTAGAAACAGAAATAATATCTGAAGCTATTTTCTGAAATATGTTCGTGGGATTGTGGAAGCTAAAGCAACTCCATCTTAGATGCTAATCCACCATGTTGACATCTGATTAATCCGTGTTCCAGGAAGGCCTCTAAGATTTCTGCTTTTTCCATTGTTACAGTGAATCCTTCCCTCAGGTCAAAACAACCTTGACCATAAATCCTACCTTAGCCAGACTCACACAGCATACTTGCCTTCCCCTTGGAAGTCAACTTCAATTGTCCTACACATTTTTTCCCTATGATATATAAGCCCTGGGTCTGAAAGGTAATGGAATGGGGGTCCACCAACTCCCTTGTGGACATCTGAGACTGTGCCTTCTTTTTGTAAATCCCTGTTAAATGTTTCTTTTTGAGAATTGGTTATATCAGCCTCTTTCTTCAGCCTCTCAGCTTCCTCAGACATTGGGGTAGGTTTGCATAGACCTACTCACCACAGAACAGTGGTCAGGTGAAGTTATTTAGAGTGCAGTATAGAGATATCATCCCTGCATTAGTCAGAACTTAGATTTCTTTTTTCTTTTTTCTTTTGTTTTTTTGAGACGGAGTCTCGCTCTGTCACTCAGGCTGGAGTGCAGTGGCACAATCTCGGCTCACTGCAAGCTCCGCCTCCCGGGTTCACGCCATTCTCCTGCCTCAGCCTCTCCGAGTAGCTGGGACTACAGGCGCCCACCATCACGCCCAGCTAATTTTTTGCATTTTTAGTAGAGACGGGGTTTCACCATGGTCTCGATCTCCTGACCTCGTGATCCGCCCGCCTCAGCCTCCCAAAGTGCTGGGATTACAAGCGTGAGCCACCGCGCCCGGCCAGATTTCTTTAAATTTGTGGAGTTTAGTGTTTTTGAAAGCGTGTTCCTTGAAGCCCTAGAGTCCTCAGAAGCCACTTCAGTGGATGGAGAAAATCGAGCAATTGAGGCCCTGTGTTATTCACCTTTGCATTAGCTGGTATAGCTTTACTTTTATCTTTATGTGTTTTACGTAATAGGGTGCTGAAGAAGAATTCTTTCTTTCTTTCTTTTCCTTTCTTTTTTCTTTTTTTTTGTTTTTCATTTTCTTTTTTTGGATGTAGATAGGATCTCACTCTGTCACCCAGGCTGGAGTGTAGTGCTGCGATCTCAGCTCATTGCGGCCTCAACCTCCTGGCCTCGAATGATTCTCCCACAGTGCTGGGGTTACAGATGTGAACCACTGTGCCCAGCCTGACATTTTCTTTACACTGTACGCTTCAGGCATGCCGAACTATTACACAGTTCTGGGCTCACATAGTGTCTCCCTTACTTCTGAACCATTATGTATGCTATTTCATATGCCTGGAATGTTCCCTACACTCATCCTACTGTTACTTGTCTAATTCCTACTCATCTGCAAGTCTCACCTTGCCTCCCAAACCAAACTACATGGCCTACGTATACCTATATTTTTGTACTCAACCCTGTAACTACAGGGAAGAAGAGACCTTGAGTCAAACACTCAAAACACTCCAGGCCACATGACAAATTTGACAAAAATGTAAGGTACGTCTTCCAACTACCTTCTCTTGTTCTGAATACATACCCCCCAATTATAATTGGCTTCCCATGTAGTTTTGTCTTTATAGAGTAAACGCACTGGTCCCATTGGTACAGCACAACTCACGTAAAAAATTTGTTGCCCATTGTGAATTAATACCATTTCAGCCTCTGTACGTTTGAATAATATGAGTCTGCTAAGAGAAGAATTTACTTTCAACATGCTGACCAAAATTCAAGTTTTGAACCTGCTGAGCAAAGATTCAGAGCCTGGACCACAGTGAATTTACCAATGTAAATGAGCTTCCTGAGGTCTCTTGACAGCTAGCCAGCTGGCCTCCCTACATGATATAATTAGGATGATGGGCTGCATACAATTTAGTCCTACAGCACTTCTATCTCCCCTTAGAATTTGATAGAAACTCAGTGGTAGAAGTTTCCAGAGGCTAATTCTAACAATACCATTGATTAAACTCGTAGATTACTTAGAATGGTCTGAACATTTAAAGCAATGCAGTAAGGACTCAAATAAATGGTTTTTGTGAAATGCTAATCTGAAAGTGTCTTGCTTGGCAGCATAAGTAAAGAACAGAGATGGTAAAGTACTCTAAAGTATTATTACTAGTGACATTATTATTTTGTAAAAATACATTCTACTGGCCGGGCGCGGTGACTCATGCCTGTAATCCCAGTACTTTGGGAGGCCGAGGCGGGCAGATCACGCGGTCAGGAGATCGAGACCATCCTGGCTGACACGGCAAAACCTCCTCTCTACTAAAAATACAAAAAATTAGCCGGGCATGGTGGCGGGCGCCTGTAGTCCCAGCAACTCAGGAGGCTGAGGCAGGAGAATGGCATGAACCCGGGAGGCGGAACTTGCAGTAAGCCAAGATGGTGACACTGCACTCCAGCCTGGGTGACAGAGTGAGACACTGTCTCAAAAAAAAAAAAAAAAAATATATATATATGTATATATATATATTCTAGTGAAAGAGGTACATACACACACTCCCTCTCTCCTCTTATTTGTATCTATTTCTACCTAGAAAAGTTTTTTGTTGTTGTTGTTAAAAGAGAAAAACTTACTTGATAACTCAGAGCAATCATCCCTTATTTATGTCATTGTTTCTAAGTGATATCAAATGAAATTTAAAATTAAAATTTGTAAGATAACATAAACAACATAATACACTTTTTTTTTTTTTTTAGATGAAGTCTCACCCTGTAGCCCAGGTTGGAGTGCAATGGCTCCATCTTGGCTCACTGCCACCTCCGCCTCCTGGGTTCAAGCAATTCTCCTGCCTCAGCCTCCTGAGTAGGTAGGATTACAGGCGTGCACCACCATGCCCAGCTAATTTTTTTGTATTTTTGGTAGAGACAGGGTTTCACCATGTTGGCCAGGATGGTCTCGAACTCCTGACCTCTTGATCTGCCCACCTCAGCTTCCCAAAGTGCTAGGATCACAGGCGTGAGCCACCACGCCCGGCCCAATATGCCTTTTTAAAACTTTTTCAGGACAATGCTTGTTATGAGTTAGTTGGCTAAAAATGGGACCCAAAAATATATTTTATTGACATATTTTGGTTAATATAAAAAAATAGACATTTAGATGATGAAAAAAAGCAACAAACAAATTAACCTGAAAAGAAAATTAAAGAACAACTTGGTAAAGATACAATACCCCTCCTCTTCCTTTTCCCTAATGCCTCTTTCCTCAGGTTGTAGAGCATTGTGTGGCCTTCAAGAAAAAATATCAATTTGCTCAATTCAATTAAAATCTAGATTGTAATGTTCTGTTGACGTAAAGGGAAAAACTGAGGCAAACGTAATGTAACTAGAGAGTTTATTTGGGCCAAGTTTAAAGACTGCAACCTAGAACATAGACTCAAAGTTCCCTGAATATATACTCCAACTAGCAGCAAGTACAAGTAGCTGGGGTTTTGTTTTATTTTATTTTATTTTATTTTATTTTATTTTATTTTATTTTATTTATGAGAAAGGGTCTTTCTCTGTCACCTAGGCTGAGTGCAGTGGCACGATCATGGCTCACTGCAGCCTGTGCTTCGTGGGCTCAAGCGATCCTCTTGACTTTTTTTTTTTTTTTTTTGAGACTCGCTCTTTCACCCAGGCTGGAGTGCAGTGGCGCAATCTCGGCTCACTGCAGGCTCCGCCCCCTGGGGTTCACACCATTCTCCTGCCTCAGCCTCCCGCGTAGCTGGGACTACAGGCGCCCGCCACCTCGCCCAGCTAATTTTTTGTATTTTTAGTAGAGACGGGGTTTCACCGTGTTAGCCAGGATGGTCTCGATCTCCTGACCTCGTGATCCGCCCGCCTCGCCCTCCCAAAGTGCTGGGATTACAGGCGTGAGCCACCGCGCCCGGCCTTTTTTTTTTTTTTTTTTTTTTTTGTAGAGAGAGGGTCTCACTATATTGCTCAGGCTGGTTTTGAACTCCTGGGCTCAAGCAATCTTCCCGCCTCTGCCTCCCAAAGTACTGGGATTATAGGCATAAACCACTACACCCAGCCACAAGTAGGTTTTTAAGGGACAAGAAGAGGTGGTCTTACACTGTTTACTGATACAGTTTGGCTCTGTGTCCCCACCCAAATCTCATGTTGAATTGTAATCCCTACGTGTCAGGGAAGGGGACTGGTGGGAGGTGACTGGATCATGGGGGGGCGGATTTCCTCCTTACTGTTCTCATAAAAGTGAGTGAGTTCTCATGAGATCTGATGGTTTAAAAGTGTGGCATTTCCCCCTTCACTCTCTCTCTCTTCCTGCTCTGCTACGGTAAGATGTGCTTTTCTTTCCCTTTGCCTTCCACCATGATTGTAGGTTTCCTGAGGCCTCCCCAGCCATGTGGAACTGGGAGTCAATCTAACCTCCTTTTAAAATAAATTACTCAGTCTTAGGTAGTTCTTTTTTTTTTTTTTTTTTTTTTGAGATGGAGTCTCGCTTCGTCGCCCAGGCTGGAGTGCAGTGGCACAATATTGGCTCACTGCAACCTCCACCTCCAGGGTTCGAGTGATTCTCCTGCCTCAGCCTCCCCAGCAGCTTGGATTACAGGCGTCCGCCACCACCCTGGGCTAATTTTTGTATTTTTAGTAGAGACGGGGTTTCACCATGTTGGCCAGGCTGGTCTCGAACTCCTGACCTCAAGTGATTCGCCTGCCTTGGCCTCCCAAAGTGCTGGGATTATAGGCATGAGCCACCATGCCCTGCCTCAGGTAGTTCTTTATAGCAGTGTGATAATGGACTAATATATGTACCAATAATTTACATTTAAATAATATAATTTATTGATTGGCTGTACCATGTTCTTTGTATCACAAATTTCAGGAACATGAAGATAATGGGCAGGTCAGCTAGTCAGAAACAGAATGGCTTTTTTTTTTTCTTCAAAATCGGTGTGTTTAAATAGAGACAAGTTTTCTCTATATTGCCGGGGTTGATCTCAAACTCCTGGCTTCAAGTGATTCTCTTGTCTTTGCAAAATGCTGAGATTACAGGATGAACCGCCATGCCAGCCAAAATGCCTTTAAACAATTGTCCCTGACTGGGCATGGTGGCTCACACTTGTAATCCCAACACCTTGGGAGGCCAAGGCAGCAGGATCCCTTGAGCCCAGGAGTTAAAGACCAGCCAGGGCAACAAAAGCCATGATCATGCCACTGAACTTCAGCCTGGGCAACAGAGTGAGACCCTGTCTGAAAAAACAAAAAACCTGATAAAGGGCATGTTGGCTCATGCCTATAATCCCAGAACTTTGGGAGACCAAGAAAGGAAGATTGCTTGAGCACAGCCTGGGCAACACGGTGAGACCACATCTTCATACTCACAAAAATTAGCCGGACATGGTGGCATGCACCTGTAGTCCCAGCTACTCTTGAAGCTGAGTGGGGACAATCACTTGAGCCAGGGAGGTCGAGGCTGCAGTGAGTTGACATCATGCCATTGTATTCCAGCCTGGGAAACAGAGCAGGACCCTGTATCAAAACAAAAACAAAAACAAAAACCCAAATAAAAAACGATTACCCCTGGGCATGGATGCAAGATGGTGGAGGGTTGTAGGATGTGACAAAAGTCACATACTCATGTCTCTCTGGGCCTGGCACCTCTTGCAGACCTCACATAGCTCAGATTGCTTTGAGCTATATTTCTTTCCTCAATTCACTCAAGAAACTGTGCTATGTATGTTGTTACTGCATAACATGATGGGAAGAAATGTAAAACTAATAAATAATTCAGTTTTTTTATGAGAAGTGACAAAAATCTTTAAACCCTTTCATATACTGAAGAAAATTCTGAAATAGCATATATTGTAATTTTAAGTAAAAATGTTAGGGGTATTGAAAACACCTTCGCAAAAGTAAACACTGAGAAAATTATGAAAGAGGTCTGACCTGACTGACTCCAGCTTGCTTACACTCTCCAGGCTGCCCTTCTTCATTCCTGGGTGCAGGCCAAACTAACTTTGGGAGGAATTTAATTTATAGTCTAACTTTGAAACAAAGATGATAACAGCAGTTTCCCAAAACAAACCCCCTTCTTGCCAGGGGGACCAAACTGCTTTTGTAAGACTAACATATTAACCACAAGATTAGAAATGATGGCTTAGGAGTCACGCAGCCAGAAACCACAAAATTTCAATCCTCCCCAGTTGCTCCTAGGGATAATATTACTATTGTAAAACCTAAGATTGGTGCTCAAGATATTTTTTAGACCCTGCATTATGGTGCATCAGCTGGCACCTCCTGATCAATCAGCACTCTCTACTCTCTGGCCCTCTACCCACCAAACTATCCTTAAAAAATGCAGTCTCTGAATTTTGGGGGAGACTGATTTCAGTAATAAAACTCTAGTCTTCCATTCAGCTCGCTCTGTGTTAATTAAACTCTTTCTGTATTCCAATTCCCCTGTCTTAATAAATCATCTCTGTTTGGGCAGTGGGCAAGGAGAACCCACTGGGCAGTTACAGTATTATTAGGTTAATAAATATATTTGTCCAGGAGTTCGAGTCCAGCCTGGACAACATTATGAAACTCTGCCTGTACAACAAATGCCAAAAAAATTAGCTCAGCATATTGGCCCATGCCTGTAGTCCTGGCTACTCGGAAGGCTGAGGTGGGAGGATTGCTTGAGCCCAGGAGGCTGAGGTTGCAATGAGCCATGATGGAGCAATTGCATTCCAGCCTGGACGACAGAGTGAGTCTCTGTCTCAAGAAACAAAAACAATATGTATTTGTCCCTCCATATTGACAATCTTGCTAAATTTTAAATACTGTGAGGCAGAGTAAAGGGATCTATTGTACCTTCTGCTCTGAGTTAAAAAGTTGAAAACACTTGGAAAGAGAAAGCCATTTTTAAAAGCTGAAGGCATTCGGAACCACCAAGTCATTTTTCAAGTTTGCATAGTAGCTTCTGACCTCTAGTGGGAACTTGGCTTGAATAACTATGCCTACAGTGTAGAGGGAGCCATATCTACTCTTGTTATGTTTCATTCTATTGAATTTTTATCTTCGTGTCTTGTTTCTGTGGTTTGAAGAATGACTACTAAAATTTGGTTTAAGTGTAAATCCTCTAAAGAAATGCTTGCCAGAGCTTTCTTTATATTTTAACTTGCTTACTCAAGCAACTTAAGCAACAGTTCACTTAGGACGTTTTTTGTTGAGGTTTTTTTTTTTTTCCCATGCAAAACAAGTATCGTTTGTGTTGAAACCTGGGTTTCACTAGACAACACAATTTACCTGTGGTTGACTTGAGTTTCACTGGACGACACAGTTTACCTGTGGTTGTAAAATGTTCTGTAATTCAATAAAATAAAGATAAAATACGAGACTTTTTGTGGATAAAAATTAATCAATGTTTTGACTTCAAAGAAGCTTTGTGTTTCTTTTTAAAAATCAATGTTTTGACTTTAAAGAAGCTTTGGTAGGAATGTTTCAACACTGAGTAACATTCTATTGAACTTTGCAAACATTGTATATGATTTTAAAAGTAATTTATGCAATGATAGGAAGCTGCATTGGTTACTTACTTGCTCTGTATTACTTTATGTATTGTAACTTTTCATTGCAAAGATAAAAATAACTAAACAGAAAGTTTGTAACTAACATTGAGTGAGCATTTGGTAACACTGTTCTAAGCTTCTTACTTATTTCATTTATTACTCACAACAATCCTGTGAGGTAGAAAGTAATGAGGTGTTTTGTTGTTGTGATTGTTTGTTTGGGACGGAGTTTCGCTCTTGTTGCCCAGGCTGGAGTGCAATGGCGTGATCTTGGCTCACCGCAACCTCTGCCTCCCAGGTTCAAGCGATTCTCCTGCCTCAGCCTCCTGAGTAGCTGGGATTACAGGTATGTGCCACCACACCTGGCTAATTTTGTATTTTTATTAGAGACAGGGTTTCTCCATGTTGGTCAGGCTGGCCTCGAACTCCCGATCTCAGGTGATCTGCCTGCCTCAGCCTCCCAAAGTGATGGGATTACAGGCATGAGCCACTGTGCCTGGCTAGTAATTAGGTTTAAAAAGATTAAATAACTTGCCCAAATTAAGAAGTGATTGAGCAAAGATTTAAAACCAGACAACCTGACTCGAGAGCCTGCAGTGTCAATGATTTCTAATACTTAAATACCTAGTATGCTGGTTACACTAGTAAAGAGGCAATATTATTCTAGGAGTTTAAATGTTTTATTTACTTATTTATCTGTATATTTTTTAAAAAACATTCTCATAAGCTTTCATCACATATAACTCTATGGTCTTCATAATTTTAATTTCTAATGCCTAATAGTCTATCAACATTAGAATGTAGAAAATCAATCCACAAGGAAGTTTCTTTTTTTATCTCTATGTTTCATTTTTTTTTTTTTTTTTGAGACGGAGTCTCGCTGTGTCACCCGGGCACCCAGGCTGGAGTGCAGTGGCGCTATCTCGGCTCACTGCAAGCTCCGCCTCCCGGGTTCACGCCATTCTCCTGCCTCAGCCTCTCCGAGTAGCTGGGACTACAGGCGCCCGCCACCACGCCCGGCTAATTTTTTGTATTTTTAGTAGAGACAGTCATTTTTAATATATATATTTTAGGTTTTTGTTCACTCATTTAAAAATGTATAACAAATCAGAAACATATAAAGTGCATTCTATATGTCATTGTATAATTTTTAAAAAGCTAAAAGCCATTGCTCTCATAGTACATATATAAAGAGTTGTCTAAGCCTGCTGGCTCACATCTGTAATCCCAACACTTTGGGAGGCCGAGACAGGAGGACTGCTTGAGCCCAGGAGTTTGAGACCAGCCTGGGCAACATAGTGAGACCTTGTCTCTAATAAAAATAAAAAGAACTTAGCCACCTGTGGTGGCACATGCCTGTGGTCCCAGCTACTCAGGAGGCTGAAGCAGAAGGATCACTTGAGCCCAGGAGGTCAAAGTTGTAGTGAGCCATGATTGCATCACTACATTCCAGCAGCCTGGCTGACAGAGCAAGACCCTGTCTCAAAAAAAAAAAAAAAAAAAAAAAAAAAAAAAATCCAAAAACAAAATCAAAGAGCTCATAGATAAGAGAGTAAACAAGAGGAGAAAGCCAGTTCAAAGGGGCATAGGACAGGTAGTTACTGAAAGAAAAAACAAATGCTAGACTATGATTACTAAATTACATAAAAACTGGTTAGTGCCGCATAGGGTAATAAAACTAACTGTTGGGTTGTAGTCTCTTTACCAGCCTCAAATCATCTGCATCTCTACGGGACAAAGGTTATTTGCACTTATATTACACAATGATTATTTGCATCACTATCTGGTTTTCTACAATTTACTTTCAGCTCTTACATCTTTACCAATTACCACTATTATATTGCATATCTTATATATTTACTTTGTTTGCTGTCTTCTCCATTAGAACATTTTCCCACTTCTGTACACTGCTATATCCCCAACACCTAGAACACTGCCTAGCACATACAATGTACTTAAAAGTATGTGTGGAATAAATAAATAAGAAAAAATTTTTCCATGCTGGCTAACACGGTGAAACCCCGTCTCCATTAAAAATACAAAAAATTAGCTGGGCATGGTGGTGGGTGCCTGTAGTCCCAGCTACTCAGGAGGCTGAGGCAGGAGAATGTTGTGAACCTGAGAGGTGGAGGTTGCAGTGAGCCAAGACCGTGCCACTGTACTCCAGCCTGGGCGACAGAGCGAGACTCCATCAAAAAAAAAAAAAAAAAAAAGAAAAGAAAGAAAGAAAAAAATTTTTTAAATGCAGATCAATTTGCCTTTAAAACAACAAGCTATTTTTTTTTTTTTTTTAACTTTTTACCTTTTTCTCTTTTCTTTTTTTTTTGAGACTGGGTCCCACTCTGTTGTCCAGGCTGGAGTGCAGTGGCATGATCTCGGCTCACTGCTGCCTTGACCTCCTGGGCTCAAGCAATCCTCCTGCCTCAGCCCCTTGCATAGCTGGAACTACAGGTGCATGCCACCATGCCCTGCTAATTTTTGTATTTTTGGTAGAGGCAGGGTTTTGACATGTTGCCCAGGCTGGTCTTGACCTTCTGGGCTCAACTGATTCACCTGCGTCAGCCTCCCAAAGTGCTGGGATTATAGGTGTGAGCCACTGCACCTGGCCCCACAGTTATTTTAAAAGGAAAAATGGGGAAAATGTAAAGTAAACAAACCCAAAGTATATTTAAATGTAAATTAAATCAGCTGTATGCAGGATACCCAAGCCCTCATATTGGTGATTGAACAGAGAAAAGCTTGTTTCTACCTATTTGTGGAGAGATGAATAGAAACGACGTGTGATGAGGTAATAAAACATGGAGAAACTGGAGAAAATCTACTAACCCCTCATTCTTTTTTTTTTTTTCTTTGGAGACGGAGTCTAGCTTTGTCGCCAGGCTGGAATGCAGTGGCGTGATCTCAGCTCACTGCAACCTCTGCCTCCCGGGTTCAAGCGATCCTGCCTCAGCCTCCCAAGTAGCTAGGATTACAGGTTCATGCCGCCATGCCTGGCTAATTTTTGTATTTTTAGTACAGAGGTTTCACCATATTGGCCAGGATGGTCTCAATCTCCTGACCTCAAGTGATCCACCCACCTCAGCCTCCCAAAGTGCTAGGATTACAGGCGTGAGCCACCGTGTCCAGCCGTACTAACCCCTCATTCTAAAGGTAAAGTGGAAGAATTTCTCTCCTACATTGAGAATGTAGGAGAGAAAAAAAATTTCTTTTCCTCTATTCTTTTTCATTGTGTGGGTCCCTGAAAATTAGCCTGACAAAAGATAGATTAACAGAAGAAAAGGCATACAAATTTTATTTAATATTAATTTTTAGCAAACAGAGGTGCTTTTTGTTTTTTGAAGAGATGGGGTCTCACTGTGTTGCCCAGGCTGGTCTTGAAACCCTGGGCTCAAGCAATCCTCCCACCTCAGCCTCCCAAAGTTCTGGGATGACAGGCATGAGCCACCATGCCCAGCCCACAGGGGCTTTTCTAAAAAAGAAGTGAAGACTCAGTGAAGCAGATAGGCCTAAGAGCTTAAGTACCACTTTAAACAAAGAATGATAAATTGTGGAGATGGGACAAGACAACAGAAAAGTGTTTTAAGTTTCCAAGGGCAAATGGTGAGAAGGTAAATATATAGTAGGAGAAACTAATGGAGTAAGGTTGATTTGTGCAGGTCCACTTTAGCACTGACAACCTACAGAAAAGGAGAAAATTTTTGCATTCTATCCATCTGACAAAGGCCTAATATCCAGAGTCTACAAAGAACTTAAACAAATTTACAAGAAAAAAAACAACCCCATTAAAAAGTAGGCAAAGGACATGAACAGACACTTCTCAAAAGAAGACATTCATGCAGCCAACAAACATACAGAAAAAAAGCTCAACATCACTGATCATTAGACAAATGCAAATCAAAACCACAATGAGATACCATCTCACACCAGTCAGAATGGCAATTATTAAAAAGTCAAGAAACATGGCAAGGTCCACATTGGTGGAAAAAAGCAAGCAAGCTAGGGTGGCAGATTATTACCTGTAAAATTATCTGGCCCTAGTGGGTTTTCTTTGTATGTATAAGAAAATTTTTAAATACTACTAATTTAGTTTTTATGATCATTGTGATTTCTCCTAAATTCGTTCATTGTATTCTCTTCTTTTAATTTCTGTTTATCATTATTTACCTTTTCCCTCTCTCTTTTAAAAATTATTATTATTCTTATTTTCTTTTTGAGTCAGAGTTTCACTCTTGTTGTCCAGGCTGGAGTGCAATGGTGTGATCTCAGCTCACTGCAACCTCTGCCTCCCAGGTTCAAGCGATTCTCCTGCCTCCCACATAGCTGGGATTACAGGTGCTTGCCACCACGCCCAGCTAATTTTTTCTATTTTTAGTAGAGACGGGGTTTCACCATGTTGGCCAGGCTGGTCTCGAACTCCTGACCTCAAGTGATCCACCCACCTCAGCCCCAAAAGTGCTGGGATTACAGGCATGAGCTACCATGCCCAACTCTTATTTTTAATTATTTGAGACAGAGTCTCACTCTGGTCACCCAGGCTGGAGTGCACTGGCAAGATCACAGCTCACCACAGCCTCCATCTTCCCATCTCAGGTGATCCTCCCATCTCAGCCTCCTGAGTAGCTGGGACTACAGGCATGTATCACCAAACCCAGCTAATTTCTGTATTTTTTGTAGAGACAGAGTTTTGCCATGTTGCCCAAGCTGGTCTCAAACTCCTGGGTTCAAGCAATCCTCCTGCCTTAGCATCCCAAAATGCTCAGATTACAGGCATGAGCCATTCTTCATTTTTCTGGCCTGTTCTTCATTTTTAATTTCCCATTCTGGCCGACTTGACCATTATCTTTTGCCTAGATGACTGTAGAATCTTCCTCTCTAAATGATTGTTTGGCTGGGTGCACTGGCTCATGCCTGTAATCCAAGCACTTCGGGAGGCCGAGGAGGGAGGATTATTTGAGCCCAGGAGTTCAAAACCAGCCTGGCAACAAAGTGAGACACTGTAAGAAAGGAAAGAAAAGAAAAGGGAAGAGAAGAGAAGAGAAGAAGAAAGAAAAGAAAAAGAAAGAAAGAAAAAGAAAGAAAGAAAGGAAGGAAGAAAGAAAGAAAGAAAAGAAAGAAGGAAGGAAAGAAAGAGGAAGGAAGGAAGAAAGAAAGAAAAAGGAAGGAAAGAAGGAAGGAAGGAAAGAGGGAGACAGGGAGACAGGGAGGGAGGGAGGGAGGGAGGAAGGAAGGAAGGAAGGAAGGAAGGAAGGAAGGAAGGAAAGAGGGAGACAGGGAGGGAGGAAGGAAGGAAGGAAGGAGGAAGGAAGGGAGGGAGGGAGGAAGAGAGGGAGAGAGGGAGGGAGGAAGAAAGCAATAGGAGGGGAGGGGAGGGCAGGGGAGGGGAAGGGAGGGCAGAGGAGGGGAGAGGAGGACAGCAGAGGGAAGGGAAGGGCGGGGAGGGAAGGGAAGGGAAGCGATTAGCCAGGTGTGGTGGTAGATGCTGGCTGAAGAAGTAGGAGGATCACTCGGACCCAGGAGGTCAAGGCTGCAGTGAGCCGTGATCAAACCATTGCACTCCAGCCTGGGCAACAAAGCAAGACCCTGGCTCAAAAATAAAAATAAAAAAGTCATTGTTTATATCACAGCCAGAATGGTCATATTTAAACATAAACTAGATTTCTTTTCCTAAATGTAACCTAGCCTATAAATCGTTAACCAGTTTATACACATAATTCTGCTCCTTGTTCTATTCTCACTTAACAATATATTGGACCTCACTATGTTCAAATATGACATGGGACATTAAAGTATTCCTTGTTTATATGAAATTCAAATGTAACTGTGGGTTCTGTATTTTTAGTTGCTAAATCTGGCAGCCCTACTTCTACCATTGGTCCAATACAAGGTGGCTGTTCCAGTTCTGGCCTCCACTCAGGCATGGGAGGAGCTTAAGTAGGCTCAAGGAGCACAAGTCCAGTTCTCTTTAGGGCAAAACCTGGACATGTCACATATTACTTCTGTGCATATACCATGGGTCAAAGCCTTTCCACATTTAGCTTCTAAGGAAGCTGGGAAATGTAGTCTTTAGCTAGGCAGGCATGTAGCAGACTAAAACTCTATTGCCGAGAAAGAAAAGAAGAATGGGTACAGGAAAACAACTCGTAGTCCCACCTAGACAATAATCTCGGCCGGGTGAGTCAGCTCACGCCTGTAATCCCAGCACTTTGGGAGGCCAAGGTGGGGGAAATCACCTGAGGTCAGGCCTTCAAGACCAGCCTGACCAACATGGAGAAACTCCATCTCTACTAAAAATACAAAATTAGCCAGGCGTCGTGGCCCATACCTATAATCCCAGCCACTCGGGAGGCCGAGGCATGAGAATTGCTTGAACCCAGGAGGCGGAGGTTGTGGTGAGCCAAGATTGCGTCATTGCACTCCAGTCTGGGCAACAAGAGCCAGGAAGGAAGGAAGGAGGAAGGAAGGAAGGAAGGAAGGAGGAGGAAGGAAGGAAGGAGGAAGGAAGGGAGGGAGGAAGAGAGGGAGAGAGGGAGGGAGGAAGGGAGGGAGGGAGAAAGCAATAGGAGGGGAGGGGAGGTGAGGGGAGGTGAGGGGAGGGGAGGGAAGGGAAGGGAAGGGAAGGGAAGGGAAGGGAAGGGAAGGGAAGGGAATCCCAGCACTTTGGGAGGCTGAGGCAGGAGGATCACCTGAGGCCAGGAGTTCAAGACCAGCCTGGCCAACATGGAGAAACCCTGTCTCTATTAAAAATAAAAATTAGCCGGGCATGGTGGCTGGTACCTGTAATCCCAGCTACTCAGGAGGCTGAGGCAGGAGAATCACTTGAACCCAGGAGGGGAAGGTTACAGTGAGCCGAGATCATGCCAATGCACTCCAGCTTGGGCAATAGAGCGAGACTCCGTCTCAAAAAACAAAAAAAACTAAATGAGAACATAGTGAGAAATGAAAATTAAATCTGATTAGGCTAATACTTGTGTTTACTCTGCCAGGTGCTTTGCAAAACCTTTTACACACATATTTCATTAAATCTTTTTCTTTGAGACAGAATCTCTGTCGCCTAGGCTGGAATGCAGTGGTGCAATCTCGGCTTGCTGCAATTTCCGCCTGCTAGGTTCAAGAGATTCTCCTGCCTCAGCCTCTCAAGTAGCTGGGATTACAGGCATGTGTCATCACGCTGGCTAAGTTTTGTATTTTTAGTAGAGATGGGGCTTCACCATGTTGGCCAAGCTGATCTTGAACTCCTGACCTCAAATGATTTGCCCACCTCAGCCTCTCAAAGTGTTGGGATTACAGATATGAGTCACCATGCCCTGCTTCATTAAATCTTTATTGCAACAAGAGGAATTATTATTATTATTATTTGAGACACAGTTTTACTCTGTCATCCAGGCTGGAGTGCAGTGGCACCATCTGGCTCACTGCAACCTCTGCTCCCAGGTTCAAGTCATTCTCCTGCTTCAGCATCCCAAGTAGCTGGGATTACAGGTATGTGCCACCATGCCCAGCTAATTTTGTATTTTTAGTAGAAACGGGGTTTCACCATGTTGGCCAGGCTAGTCTCGAACTCCTGATCTCAAGTGATCCGCCCGCCTTGGCCTCCCAAAGTGCTGGGATTACAGGCGTGAGCGACCACGCCTGGCCAAGAGGAATTATTGTAATTCTTATTTGGCGACAGGGAAAATGGAGCTTGTAAGGGTTAAGTGACTTTCCTAAGTCACATAGCTGATAAAAGATGTAGCCAGTATTCAAAACTGAGGTTAACTTCATTATGCCATATCACATTCACACCTTAAAAAAATAAAATCAAGGTATCTGATATCCAGACAGAGTCTTACTCTCTTGCCCAGGCTGGAGTACAGTGCTGTGATCATGGCTGTCTGCAGCCTCACCCTCCTGGGCTCAAGAAATCCTGCCACCTCAACCTCCCAAGTAGTTGGGACTACAGGCATGTGCCACCACATCTGTCTAATTTTTGTAATTTTTGTAGAGATGAGGTTTCACCATGTTGCCCAGACTGGTCTTGGAACTCTTGAGTTCAAGCAATCCGTCCACCTCAGCCTCCCAAATTTCTGGGATTACAGGCACGAGCCCTGGCTCCTGGTGTTCAAACCTTTTATTATGGAAAATTTCACATGTGAAAATAGAATAACGTAACAAAGCCATATGTATCTATTGCCCAGCTTCAATAATTATTTACACTCTGCCATTCTTTTTTTATGAATCTTCCCTCACCCCCTAAATTCTCACATTTTTTCTTTTATCGTGGAGTATTTTAAAACAAATCCCAGTCATCATATTTCTCTACCTGTAAATGTTTCACTATGCTTCCCTAATGCCTAAGAACTTAAAAAAAGAAACATAACAATAACATTGTCATGCCTCCAGAGAATAATATTTAATATCCAGTCCAAGTTTAACTTTTCTGGATTGTCTCAAGAGTATTTTTATGGCTGTTCAAATAAAAATTCAAACACAGTGCAGACATTACATATTTTACATATTCTCTTAAGTCTGTTTTTTGCTTGCCTCAGCAGCACATATACCAAAATTGCAACGATACAGAGAAGATTAGCATGGCCCCTGAGCAAGGATGACAGGCAAATTCATGAAGCGTTCCAAAATAAATAAATTAATTAATTAAAATTAATTAATTTTTTTTTTTTAGTCTGGGAGCGGTGGCTCACGCCTGTAATCCCAGCACTTTGGGAGGCTGAGGTGGGCAGATCACAAGGTCAGGAGATTGAGACCATCCTCGTTCACACGGTGAAACCCCATCTCTACTAAAAAAAAGTACAAAAAATTAGCCAGGTGTGGCAGTGTGCACCTGTAGTCTCAGCTACTCGGGAGGCTGAGGCAGGAGAATAGCATGAACCCAGGAGGTGGAGCTTGTAGTGAGCTGAGATTGCACCACTGCACTGCAGACTGGGTGACAGAGCGAGACCCTCTGTCTCAAAAAAACAAACTTTTTTAAGTCTCTTTTAATGTATGACAGTTCCCCTTCCCTTGTGTTTCCTCCCTTTTCTAATGTTTTTAACTCTGGGATCATGAATTAACTTTGTAACATGCTATGTGTTCATCGAAGAAGTAAGGCTGTTAGTCCTGTTGAATTTCTTACATTCAGAATTGGGCTGACAGTTTTCTCCTGGTGTCATTAATGGGTTCTTCCATCACCCATACTTCCTGTAAGCTGGTAGTTTGTTGAAGAGACTAGTCTAAATTCAGATTCAAGTTTATTTTTTAAATTTGTGTTTATTTTTTCTTTGTGGGTTTTATATATATATGCAAGGTTAGACCATAGGTGGTACAGTAGCTTACTTTTAAAATAAACTGTGTAATTTATTAAATGTGCTGAACTGGTTATTATAATCAGTAAACTACTTTTTCTTCTCTACTGCTACCTTCAAGCAAGCAGATCTCCCTTCTTTGTCCCTGGATGACATTTCAGGGAGATCTCTTAGCTTTGGGGCCATTCTCAGACGTAAGAAGAGTCTCATTTTCAGCTATGGAAAATTCTAGTTTGGTCTATATTAAACTTTAATTTCTCATCCAATTTAAATCTCCTGTCCTCTCTTCTCATCCCTATTCCTCCCTTGTCTTCTGTGACAGCTGACAGGCAGGACCAGCATTGAGGAAATGGTACATGATCTGTCCTTTTACTCCATCTGGTGAACAGTCTCCACAGTGTCCCCATGGTTCATTGATAACCTTATGCATTCTTGCCCAGCCAAACAATGGTGGTGTAATTGCTGCCACAGCAACCCTCTGTCCTTGCCCTGTCACTAGAGGTTGCTCTAGTTCCTCTATACCCCTCAAACTCCAGGAGACCTGATGCAGGATTTTTGCTCCTTAGCTCAGCTAAGTCTGGGTTCTTGTCTCACAACCAGGAAGAATTAGGCACACAAACATCAAAGAGTGAGTGGAGTAGAATTTATTAAGTGAAAGGAAAGCTTTCAGCAAAAAGAGGGGACATGGCAGGAGGTGGGGGTAGTTCTCCTACCTGAAGACAGGAAAGTTCCCCAATATGACTGAGCCTGGGGCTTTTTATGGGTTCAGAATAGGGAGTGTGTGCTGATTGGTTTGTGAGTATGCAAAAACGGTCATAGCAAACACACAACTCAAAGGTGGGCACAACAGTGTAGAAAACCAATTAGGAAAGGGTAGGTATATGTAAAATAGGTAAAGAGTGGGCATCAATCAAAGGAAAGTGCACCAAACGGGAAGGTGGGTTCTCAATCCCCTCTGAGTATTTACCCAGGACAGTTTCTGTCTTGAAGGTTGGCTTTCACAAGGGACCTGTCCCTATCTGCCTAGGCATTTGCCTGCCTCCTGCCTCTATCAGACCCTTGTCAGGTTCTCCCCAAAACTTAATTGCCTTTCACTCCTGTAGTAGCACTGGGCAGGCCTACACACTCCTACAGCCCAGCAGGCATCTGACCAAGGAGTAAAAGTCCCTCACCTGTTTCTGGCTAGCCCCTCGATTCTCTAAGGGGTGTTCTTACTGTCCCCCTTCACTTGGCTACATCCCATGTGGAACAGAGAATAAATGCCAGTGTGCTCTCTCTTTTTGTGAAGTCCCCTCAAAGATGCACCTGTCTTTTTTTTTTTTTAATGCTTATTTATTTATTTATTTTATTTTATTTTATTTTATTTTATTTTTGAGATGGAGTCTCGCTCTGTCGCCCAGGCTGGAGTGCAGTGGCGCAATCACGGCTCACTGCAAGCTCTGCCTCCCGGGTTCACGCCATTCTCCTGCCTCAGCCTCTCCAAGTAGCTGGGACTACAGGCGCCCACCACCACGCCAGGCTAATTTTTTTGTATTTTTAGTAGAGAGGGGGTTTCACCGTGGTCTCGATCTCCTGACCTCGTGATCCGCCCGCCTCGGCCTCCCAAAGTGCTGGGATTACAAGTGTGAGCCACCGCGCCCGGCCAGATGCACCTGTCTTAATGAAACACCAGCCTTCTGTGCTATAGGATTTTGGGAGTGACAATTCCTGGACCAGAAAGAATGACTGTGTCATAGTAAGGCCTGTGCACATGTGTGCAGATACCCTTTTGGGGACTACTTCCCACCCATTGTCAGCACCACTGAGGATTATCCTAAAAATAAACAGGAAAGTCCTAATCTATATTCAGACAAGTTTGTTAAGATTTACCCCTTGACTTCATTTTATAAAGTAGCTTAGCTAAACATACAGAATTTTCTAGTTTATTTTAAAATGAATGACTTAAAGAAACTATAATTTTTTTTTTTGAGACAGGGTCCTGTTCTGTCACCCAGGCTGGAGTGCAGTGGCATGATTACTGCTCACTGAAGCCTCAACCTCCCAGGCTCAAGAAATCCTCCCACCTCAGTCTTCCAAGGAGCTGGACTACAGATGGACACCACCATGCCCAGCTAATTTTTGTATTTTTACTAGAGATGGAGATTTCACCATGTTGCCCAGGCTGGTCTCGAACTCCTGAGCTCAAGTGATCGTCCTGCCTCAGCCTCCCAAAGTGCTGGGATTATAGGTGTGAGCCACTGCACCCAGCCAAGAGAAACTCAAATATAAATAATACCCTTCAGGACATGTTTTCATGTGTCATTGGGATGTTAATAAACATCATACACAACAGCTAACAAATTCTTATCTTTTGTCCTTACTTTATTTTTATTTTTATTTTATTTTTTTTTTTTGAGACGGAGTCTTGCTCTTTCGCCCAGGCCAGAGTGCAGTGGTGCGATCTCCGCTCACTGCAAGCTCCGCCTCCCGGGTTCACGCCATTCTCCTGCCTCAGCCTCCTGAATAGCTGGGACTACAGGCGCCCGCCACCACACCCAGCTAATTTTTTGTATTTTTAGTAGAGACGGGGTTTCACCGCATTAGCCAGGATGGTTTCGATCTCCTGACCTCGTGATCCACCCGCCTCGGCCTCCCAAAGTGCTGGGATTACAGGCGTGAGCCACCGCGCCTGGCCTGGGTGGCCTACCAAATATCAACAACAACAAATGCAACAAAAGAAAATAATTTCTGGCAGAGCGTGGTGGCTCACGCCTATAATCCCAGCACTTTGGGAGGCTGAGGCAGGCAGATCACCTGAGGTCAAGAGTTTGAGACCAGCCTGACCAACATGGAGAAACTCCATCTCTACTAAAAATACAAAATTAGCTAGGTGTGGTGGCATGTACCTGTAATCCCAGCTACTTGAGAGGCTAAGGCAGGAGAATCACTTGAACCTGGGAGGCATAGGTTGCAGGGAGCCAAGATTGTGCCATTGTACTCCAGCCTGGGCAACAACAGTGAAACTCCATCTCAAAAAAAAAAAAAGAAAAAGAAAAAAAGATCATTTCTAAAAACAGCAGAAAACATGGAAGCAGGTCCACAGTGATATATCAGCTATGTTAAACATACTCAGTCTTGTTTTCTATTTTAGCCTTTGTACATAGAAATATTTACTTGTTTGATTCACATGCTTTATTAGACATAACCTATAACCATTTTAATTGATGTGTTAAGGTCTATGTGTATTTTTTAAATTAATGGGTTTAATTACAATTGCTGTGTAGATAATTGCTTATTCAATCCTGAAGTAGAACTAGAATTAGGAAATGGAAAGAGGGTCCACTGACTCACTAGAGTCAGCTGAGCACACTCTTATTTTGCTCTCAAAGTAGAGGTGAACAATAATCTAATCAAGAACTGCGCGGTGGTGAGTCAGTATTCAAAGATGAATGGGCCAAAATAAGAGTTTAAAAACATGTGAGATGTGTGGATGGATATTACAATAGGTCAACTGCATCACATTAAACTTATTCTGGACATGGCTGGTTAAGTATGCTTGAATCTAAGTATTATATCTTCCAAATGTGTGCACTTAGAAAAGCTTCAGGCTCATAGAAGGATGAATGTTTGTGGAAGAAAGGAGGGAGGAGTAAAACAGGAAAAGGGGGGAAGGAAAGGAGGGAGAAAGAAAGGGAGAGAGGGAAGAAAAGCAAAATGGTTTTCACTACTTCATTTTAACCACTGAGTGAGTATAAATTGGCTAATTATTTTTTCATGGTGTGGTTAAAATGTTGATTTTAGTCCTAGTCATGTAAATAAGAGTTTAATTAAAATTATGTTATGGTAATAATCAAAAGGATGACAGCACAGCTTGTGTTTGAAAAAGGAATGTTAAGAGTTTTATGTTTTTTGTTTTTTGTTTTTTGTTTTTTTTTTTGAGACAGAGTCTTGCACTATCACCCAGACTGGAGTGCAGTGGCACGATCTCGGCTCACTGCAACCTCTGCCTTCTGGGTTCAAGCGATTCTCCTGCCTCACCCTCCTGAGTAGCTGGGATTACAGGCACCCACCACCACGCCCAGCTAATTTTTGTATTTTTAGTAGAGATGGGGTTTCACCATGTTAGACAGGCTGGACTCGAACTCCTGACCTCAGGCAATCTGTCTGCCTTGGCCTCCCAAAGTGCTGGGATTACAGGCGTGAGCCACAGAGCCCGGCCATGTTTTTGTTTTTAACTCTGGCATCATGAATTTACTTTGTAACATATTTAACATTCCAGAATATCAATGTCATGCCCCTCTGCGTGAAGAGTCCACCAACAGGCTTTGTGTGAGCAACAAGGCTGTTTATTTCACTTGGATGCAAGTGGGCTGAATCTGAAAAGAGTCAGCAAATGGAGATGGGGTGGGGCAGTTTCATAGGATTTGGGTAGGTAGTGGAAGGGGCGGGGGTCACAAGGTGCTCGGTGGGGAGCTCCGGAGACTTAATGTCCAGGAGAAGGAATGTCACAAGGTTAACTGATCAGTCAGGGTGGGGCAGGAACAAATCACAATGGTGGAATGTCATCAGTTAAGGCAGGAACTGATTCTTTTCATTTATTTTGTGGTTTTTCAGTTGCTTCAGGCCATCTGGATTTATAAGTGCAGGTCACAGGGGATATGATGGGGGCTCAGAGGCCTGTCATTGTTTTGTTCTCTTGGAAACTCCATTTACCAAGTCACCTGAATATAGTTACAAATGTATTTAAACACAAAGACATGGTAATTAATAGGAAGGAAATGTTCCATTAAGAAATACAATGTAGAATGCATGTTCAAAGCAAACTTGTAGAAAAAGAATTTCAGGGCAAGACAGTACTTCAGTCATTCTCAATTCTGTGTCACGTGCAGATTTCAGGGTTAATCTTTGTGTAAGTCTGAGTCTTGGATACAGATGCTGCAGAGAGGGTCACAGCCATGGTCTTGTGGGGCTCACATAGAGGCTGCATCCCTTGAACTGCCCTCCCCCTTCTCCCTCCATTGCACAGGAATATAATTCAACCTGCTGTGAATTTGCCATGTGGTGTTTTCACCCTTCATTTCATTCCCTCGGAGTAACCTACAGGGACGTGGAAGGAGATGAGAAATTGCCTCATGGCCAAAGTAACCCTTCTCTTCAGGGTGTTCCTATGGTATTTTATTTTGTTTTATATTTTATTATTTATTTATTGTTCTTTTATTTTTTTTGAGACAGTCTCACTCTGCTGCCCAGGCTGGAGCACAATGGCGTGATCTCTGCCCACTGCAACGTCCACCTCCTGGGTTCAAGCAATTCTCCTGTCTCAGCTTCCAGAGTAGCTGGGATTACAGGTGCCTGCCACCACACCTGGCTAATTTTTGTATTTTTAATAGAGACAGGGTTTCACCATGCTGGCCAGGCTGGTCTCGAACTCCCAACCTCAGGTGATCTGCCCGCCTCAGCCTCCCAGAGTGCTGGGATTACAGGCATGAGCCACTGCACCTGGCCTATTTTATTTTATTTTTTGAGACAGTCTTACTCTGTCACCCAGGCTAGAGTGCAATGCATGATCTCGGCTCACTGCAACCTCTGCCTCCCGGGTTCAAGCGATTTTCCTGCCTCAGCCTTCCAAGTAGCTGGGATTACAAGTGTGTGCCACCACGCTTGGCTAATTTTGTATTTTTAGTAGAGATGGGGTTTTTCACCATGTTGGTCAAGCTGGTCTCGAACTCCTGACCTCTGGTGATCCACCCGCCATGGCCTGCCAAAGTGCTGGGATTACAGATGTGAGCCACCATGCCTGGTCCCCTCTGGTATTTTATATGACCGTTGCACTGATCACATTGATCATTTTAATTTCTTGCCCCTAAAATATTCACGCTATATAAATTGAGTTCATATTCATTTTGGAATCCTCATTGAACAGGCTTTCTTGTATGCCCATACCGGTCAAGGTCCGTGTTAGATATTACATTTAAAATTGAACAAAGTAGATGTGGTCCTTACATTTTGGAAGGGTTGCTGGCATCTGCGGAAGACAGTCATTATCTAAATCAACAGGAAAAATAGAAGATTGCAAGTTGTATTATGAAGGAAGAGACCAGGGTTCCATGGGCTAGAAAAATAGGAGAGGCAGAATCAAACTGAGGATTTAGCAAAGCTTCTTTGAGGAACCAACATTTAACTTGAGGCCCACAACTAGGAGCTATTCAGGTTTTTCAAGCTTTGAGTGAAAAGAGGAATGTGCCTGCCATATGGGGCACCACGTGGGAAACAGGGGGCAACTGGACCTGGAATACATGGGGCAAGGAGTGAGTGATGGGGAAGGGTCAGGGCCCAGGGGCTGTGGGGCCTTAGAGGCCACATTAGGGATTTTGTATTTTATCCCAAGTGCAAACTATTTAAAGTTTGAAGCAGGTAAGCTGCAGTGGCTCATACCTGTAATCTCAGCACTTTGGGAGGCTGAGGCAGGAAGATAGATTGAGGCCAGAAGTTCAAGATCAGTCTGGGCAACATGGTGAGACCTCCACCCCCATCGCTACAAAAAATTTGTTTTTCAAAACATTAGCCAGGCCTGGTGCCACATGCTATAGTCCCAGCTACTTGGGAGGTTAAAGCAGGAGGATCACCTGAGCCCAGAAGTTTGAGGCTGCAATGATCCATGATTGTGCCTCTGCACTCCAGCCTTGGTGACATAGCAAGACTTCATCTCAAAAACAAATAAGTAAATAAAAAATAAAGTTCAAAGTTGGCAATAGATGTGATTTGCATACCCTGCCTTGTGTTCATTGGCCAGTATTGAATATTTAGAAATAAACTAAACATGAACAATGAATCAATGATACAGTTCATCTATGCCTTTCCCTAGTTTTACCAACCACAGGCAATTAGATTAATGTAATATAGTTTGTTCTTAGAAAATATGTAGTAGAGGCTGGGCACGGTGGCTCATGCCTGTAATCCCAGCACTTTGAGAGGCAGGCAGATTACCTGAGGTCAGGAATTCAAGACCAACCTGGCCAACATGGTGAAACCCTGTCTCTATCAAATATACAAAAATTAGTCGGGCTGTGGTGGTGGGCACCTGTAATCCCAGCTACTTGGGAGGCTGAGGCAGGAGAATCACTTGGACATGAGAGGTGGAGGTTGCAGTGAGCCAAGATCGCACCATTGCACTCCAGCCTGGGCAACAGGGCCAGACTCAGTCTCAGGAAAAAAAAAAAAAAAAAAAAAAAAAAGAGCTGTGCATGGTTGCTCATGCCTGTAATCCCAGCACATTGGGAGGCTGAGGCAGGTGGATCACCTGAGGTCAGCAGTTCAAGACCAGCCTGGCCAACGTGGTGAAATCCTGTCTCTACTAAAAGTACAAAAATCAGCTGGGTGTGGTGGTGGCGGGCGCCTGTAGTCCCAGCTGCTCAGGAGGCTGAGGCAGGAGAATCACTTGAACGTGGGAGGCGGAGGTTGCAGTGAGCCAAGATTGCACCATTGCACTCCAGCCTGGGCAATAGAGTGAGACTCCACCTCAAAAAAAAAAAAAAAAAAAAAAAAGGAAAAAGAAAGAAAGAAAGAAAAGAAAAAAAGAAAACATGTAGTAGAAATTTGTTGATTTTTTTTTTTTTTTTGAGATGGACTTTCGCTCTTGTTGCCCAGGCTGGAATGCATGACGCGATCTCAGCTCACTGCAACCTTCTCCTCCTCTCCTACCTCAGCCTCCCGAGTAGCTGGGATTACACGCATGCACCACCACACCCAGCTAATTTTTTTGTATTTTTAGTAGACGGGGTTTCTCCATGTTAGTCAGGCTGGTCTCCAACTTCCGACCCCAGGTGATCCACCCGCCCTTGGCCTCCCAAAGTGCTGGGAGTATAGACGTGAGCCACCGCACCTGGCCTGAAATTTGTTGATTTTTAGTCACTCACCATTCCCTTTCCTTTTCTACTAATCCCTCATTTTATTTTGGATAAATACACTGTGATGGTTAATTATATGAGTCAACTTGACTGAGCTAACAGATACTAGGATAGCCGGTAAAACATCATTTCTGAATGTGTCTGTGAGAGCAGTACCAGAAGAGATTAGCACTTGAATCAGTAACAGAGTGAAGATCTGCCTTCACCAGCGTGAGTGTTCAGAGCACAAATGAAACAAAAAGGCAGAGGAGGGGTGACATCACTTTCTCTTCTTGAGCCAGGACATCTATCTTCTCTTGTCCTTGGACATCGGAGTTCCTCGTTCTCAGGCCTTTGCACTCAAGGACTTGCACCAGGGCTCCCACCACCCCGTCCCAGTTCTCAGTCCATCAGTCTCAGACTGAGATTTGCACCACTGGCTTCTCTGCTTCTCAAGCCTTTGGCCTCGACTGAATTATATCACTGGCTTTCCAGGTTCTCCAGCTTGCATCTTTCATTTGTTTCTTGGCCATTTGGGAGTCTATAAATTTTTTTACACTTCCTTTCCAAGAAATCGAATACAGGGCTGCCAGTAGGGCACACCCTCAATTAGTATGGCTGATGCTACTTGCCATGACAATGTTGCCTGGTTCCCTAATGTTAACGTTAGCTCTTACCTTCTAAGTTGGGTAAATGAAGTTCACCTTTGTAAGTGGATGTGTTCTGGAAATAGCTGTTTTTCTGTAGACACAGTATCTGTGATCCCTGTATTGGATCCACTGAGTTATAACACTCTCCTAACTTTCACTGTGGGAGGCTCATCTGTGTAATTGAACTTCTGCCTCAAGAGCTAAAACCCAGCTCTACCCAACTAGAACCCTGTGAAGTCTTAGCATTCCTCTTCTGGGAGGCCTAGAGACTTTCTGCTAATCCCCAAGTTGCTGTCTAGGGCTCTACTCTAAAAGATGAACAGGCCGGGCGCGGTGGCTCACGCTTGTAATCCCAGCACTTTGGGAGACCGAGGAGGTTAGGAGTTCGAGACCAGCCTGGCCAACATGGTGACACCGCGTCTCTACTAAAAATACAAAAACTAGCATGGCCTGGGGGAGCGCAGCTGTAATCCCAGCTACCCGGGAGGCTGCGGGAGGAGAATCGCTTAAACCCGGGAGTCAGAGGTTGCAGTGGGCCAAGATCGCGCCACTGCAGTCCAGCCTGAATGCCAGAGAGATACTTAGCCTCGAAATAAAATAAAATAAAATGAAATAAAGATGAACATTCACAAGCAAGTTCCATGCTAACTTGAGGCATTACCTCTTCAAGGAGGCCTTTACTGACATGCTTCACCTGCAAACTGGACTCTCTTAGATATTAGCATTAGATACATGTATGTCAAGTCTGCCCTTTCCCTTTGAACACCAACTTGGACCACCTATTAGCATCCTTGCGGGTCTGAGTCATAGTCATGTCATGTGCCTCATCCTGGCTCCAACCACTACTTTCTCCCCACCAGCCAGGCACCAGGTCCCTGCATGCCTTGAGGCTGACCTACTAGATTATGACATCTGTCCTTTTTCCTTGGTTATTAATGTCTCAATTAAATGTAATTTTTATTGATTTGAACTTTTAAGCAAATAAAAAAATTGTTTTGCTTCATTGAAATCTCCTTCTCTGAGGTCAAAAGATGATAATGCACAAATCTTTTTCTTTCTTTCTTTTTTTTTTTTGAGACGGAGTCTCGTTCTGTCTGTCACCCAGGCTGGAGTGCAGTGGCATGATCTCAGCATATTGCAACCCCCACCTCCCGGGTTCAAGCAGTTCTCCTACCTCAGCCTTCCAAGTAGCTGGGATTACAGGCATGTGCCACCACGCCTGGCTAATTTTTGTAATTTTAGTAAAGACACGGTCTCACTACGTTGGCCAGGCTGTTCTCAAACTCCTGACCGCAGGTGATCTGCCCACTTCAGCCTCCCAAAGTGCTGGGATTAGAGGTGTGAGCCACCATGCCCGGCTGACTTACTTTTTTTTTTAAACTTTAAAAATTTTTAATATAGATGGGATCTCACTATGTTGCCCAGGCTGCTCTGAAACCCCTGACCTCAAGTGATTCTCCTGCCTCAGCTTCCCAAATTGCTGGGATTCCAGATGTGAGCCACCATGCCTGTTTTTTTCGTTTGTTTGTTTTTGTTTTGTTTTGGTAACCCTCATACTTTTATTGTTTTCCTGTCCAGGATTCAAACATTTCAATCCAAGTTAGATACTGAATTAAAATCATTTTGGCAAGGCTAAGCAAGTATCCCTTAAAATTTAAACAAGAAAAATTGTCTGATATTTCTTTTTTTTTTTTTTTTTTAATTTTTTGAGATGGAGTCTCGCTCTGTCGCCCAGGTTGGAGTGCAGTGGCACAATCTCGGCTCACTGCAAGCTCCACCTCCCGGGTTCATGCCATTCTCCTGCCTCAGCCTCTCCGAGTAGCTGGGACTACAGGTGCCCGCCACCACGCCCAGCTAATTTTTTGTATTTTTAATAGAGACGGGGTTTCACCGTGGTCTCGATCTCCTGACTTCGTGATCCGCCCGCCTCGGCCTCCCAAAGTGCTGGGATTACAAGCATGAGCCACCACGCCCGGCCAATTGTCTGATATTTCAATGGATTTTCATACTTTAGGTCAGCATATTTCTTTGAATTTAGGTATGTGGAAATACTGTGGCATTTGGTTTACAAAATAGGCCATTCAGTAAGACCGTAATGTGGATAGAAAGTTCTGTAGAACATAGCAGCATGGGGAGGCAAGTGATTTTTTGCCAAGCTTACTCCAGGTACTTAAACATGGCCCAATTCTGCAGTGAAGGAGAAAAGCATAATTAAAATTTTCTAACCTTGTACCTTCTTCTTCTGTTCTTATGTACAAAATTACACTCCCAACTATGCCCTTTACACCTCTTTTCCAACCTCTGCACTTCTAGGGTATGACTATGCTGTTTGATTTCATTTGTCCAGAAATATATCAGGCAGATTCCAAAATTCTGAGAGAGGAAACCATTGTTTTTTTAGGAAATGTTATTCTCTTTTTTTTTTTTTTTTTTTTTTGAGATGGAGTTTTGCTCTTGTTGCCCAGGCTGGAGTGCAGTGGCGTGATCTGGGCTCACTGCAACCTCCACCTTCTGGTTTCAAGTGATTCTCCTGCCTCAGCCTCCTGAGTAGCTGGGATTACAGGTGTCTGCCACTATGCCCAGCTAATTTTTGTATTTTTAGTAGAGACGGGGTTTCACCATGTTGGCCAAGCTGGTCTCGAACTCCTGACCTCGTGATCCACAGGCCTCAGCCTCCCAAACTGCTGGGATTACAGGCGTGAGCCACCGCACCCGGTCGGAAATGCTATTCTCTATTGGCACTTGGAACAAATCATTTACAAGCTCAAAATGTTTCTATATTTTAGAAAAGAAAAGAAAAAAAGATCAAGTTGCACGTCAGGAAGTTTTTCAGAGAAAATATTATCACTGCAAGTCACTAGTCATGTTTTATTGCCTCAGCAAAACAAATGAATAAGAAATATTTGTTCCCATAAAAGCACAACTGTGATTGCAAGAATTCTGAAATTTGATTTGGTTGCTAGTGGAATGAGTCTGACCACTAGTCTCTGAACTATGACCCTTTTCATGAGTTAGGATTTGACGTCAACCCGCAAATGGGAGGATTAGCCACATTTTTGAATTCTAGAAGTTTGGCTAGTTCATAAGCACTAACCTCTAATTTTTTTAATCTTGCCCAAATTCCTATCTAAGAGGTCTGGGGAGTCATGCCCTACAAATCATAAATTCTCATCAGATGGGTTTTATTCAACCCTATAGATCATGATTTACTTTCCAACCTGACTCTGGCATAACATTAGGAGACAAAGAAGAAAATTAAAATATTTTACCCCCAAACATGTTTCTTGCCATATTTTGAAATGGCCCTGCAAAGCTGTTCTTTGTGGGGGAGAATTTGCATCTGTAAAGAATCTCTATTAATATAGCTAGATCTTTTTCTTCCAGACCCTCCCAATCCTAAAGAGATTAACTAAAATCTGAATAGGAAACATTTGTCACCTATTGTCTCTAAAGGCAGCCACTATAAGACTTGAAAAGAACTTTGGTCTCCACAATCTTTTATCTTAACCTGAACATCCCCTTTCTGTTTATCCCAGGTCTTTAGACAAACTCAACCAATTGTTAACCAGAAAATGTTTAAATTCACCTACAGCTCCCACTTTGAGTTGTTCCACCTTTCTGGACCAAACCAACGTATTTCCTAAAAATATTTGATTGATGTCTCATGCCTCTCTAAAATGTATAAAACCAAGCTGCGCCCTGACCACCTTGGACACAAGTTCTCACATGTTCTGAGGGCTGTGTCACAGGCCATGGTCACTCATATTTGGCTCAGAATAAATCTCTTCAAATATTTTACAGAGTTCGACTCTTTTTGTCCACAGGTGAATGGTGGTTTTTGATAGCAAGTTTTAGAAAATTGAAAACTGTTTGACCACTCACTTGGTCGTTCTTTATTGCTATGCAGTCTTTGAGTGTAGATTGCCCTGACTAGAGTTCCAGTTCACTGTTCCCATAGAAAGGTGATATTTCTTTTCTTTCTTTTTTTTTTTTTGTTTTAAATAATATGTTATTTATTTTTGCTGGTTTGGGAGTTGCTTTTTGTTTTGCTTTCTGTTTTTGTTTTTTTTTTTTAATTTTACTTTAACTTCTGGGATACATGTGCAGAATGTGCAGTTTTGTTACATAGGTATACATGTGCCATGGTGTTTTGCTGCTTCTATCAACCCATCATCTAGGTTTAAGCCCTGCATGCATTAGGTATTTGTCCTAATGCTCACCCTCCCCTTACCCCCGACACCCCAAAAGGCCCCGGTGTGTGATGTTCCCCTCCCTGTGTCCATGTGTTCTCACTGTTTAACTCCCACTTATGAGTGAGAACAGTCAGTGTTTGGTTTTCTGTTCCTGTGTTAGTTTGCTGAGAATGATGACTTCCAGCTTCATCCATGTCCCTCCAAAGGAAATGAACTCATTCTTTTTTATGGCTGCCTAGTATTCCATGGTGTATGTGTGCCACATTTTCCTTATCCAGTCTATCATTGATGGGCATTTGGGTTGGTTCCAACTCTTTGCTATTGTAAAAAGTGCTGCAATAAATATACATGTGCATGTGTCTTTATAGTAGAATGATTTATAATCCTTTGGATATATATCCAGTAATGGGATTGCTGGGTCAAATGGTATTTCTGTTTCTAGATCCCTGAGGAATTGCCACACTGTCTTCCACAATGGTTGAACTAATTTACACTCCCACCAACAGTGTAAAAGTGTTCCTATTTCTCCACAGCCTTGCCAGCATCTGTGGTTTCCTGACTTTTTAATAATCGCCATTCTAACTGGCGTGAGACGGTATCTCACTGTGGTTTTGACTTGCATTTCTCTAATGACCAGTGACAATGAGTTTTTTTTCATATGTTTGTTGGCCACATAAATGTCTTCTTTTGAGAAGTGTCTGTTCATATCCTTTGCCCACTTTTTGATGGGGTTGTTTTTTTCTTGTGAATTTGTTTAAGTTCCTTGTAGATTCTGGATATTAGACCTTTGTCAGAAGGATAGATTGCAAAAATTTTCTCCCATTCTGTAGGTTGCCTGTTCACTCTGATGATAGTTTCTTTTGCTGTGCAGAAGCTTTTTAGTTTAATTAGATCCCATTTGTCAATTTTGGTTTTCGTTGCCATTGTTTTTGGTGTTTTAGTCATAAAGTCTTTACCCATGCCTACGTCCTGAACGGTATTGCCTAGGTTTTCTTCTAGGGTTTTTATGGTTTTTAGGTTTTACATTTAAGTTAATTTTTGTATAAGGTATAAGGAAGGGGTCCAGTTTCTGTTTTCTGCATAGGGCTAGCCTGTTTTCCCAGCACCATTTATTAAATAGGGAATCCTTCCCCATTGCTTGTTTTTGTCAGGTTTGTCAAAGATCAGATGGTTGCAGATGTGTGGTGTTTTTCTGAGGTCTCTGTTCTGTTCCATTGGTCTATATATCTGTTTTGGTACCAGTACCATGCTATTTTGGTTACTGTAGTGTTGTAGTATAGTTTGAAGTCAGATATCATGATGCCTCCAGCTTTGTTGTTTTTGCTTAAGATTGTCTTGGCTATATGGGCTCTTTTTTGGTTCCATATGAAATTTAAAGTAGTTTAGAAAGGTGGTATTTCTTAAGGATGGTATGATGGTTAATATTGAGTATCAACTTGATTGGATTGAAGGATGCAAAGTATTGTTCCTGGGTGCCTCTGTGAGGATGTTGCCAAAGGAGATTAATATTTGAGTCGGTGGACTGGGAGAGACAGACCCACCATCAATCTGGGTGGGCACCATCTAATCAGCTGACAGCATGGCTAGGATAAAGCAAGTAGAAGGGCTGGGCATAGTGGCTCATGCCTGTAATCCCAGCACTTTGGGAGGCCAAGGTGGGCAGACCACCTGAGGTCAGTTCAAGACCAGCTTGACCAACATGCTGAAACTCCATCTGTAGTAAATATACAAAAATTAGCCAGGCGTGGTGGTGGGCACTTGTAATCCCAGCTACTCGTAAGGCTGAGGCAGGAGAATCACTTGAATCTGGGGGGCGGAGGTTGAACTGAGCCGAGATCGCACCACTGCACTCCAGCCTGGGCAATAGAGCGAGACTCAGTCTCAAAAAAAAAAAAAAAAAAAAAAGGCAGGCAGAAGAACATGGAATGACTAGAGTGGCCTCCATCTTTCTCCCATGCTGGATGCTTCCTGCCCTCGAACATCAGACTCTAAGTTCTTTAGCTTTTGGACTCTTGGACTTACACCAGTGGTTTGCCAGGGGCTCTCAGGCTTTCGGCTACAAACTGAAGACTTCACTGTCAGCTTCCCCACTTTTAAGGTTTTGGGACTTGGACTGGCTTCCTTGCTCCTCAGCTTGCAGACAGCCTACTGTGGGACTCACCTTGTGATTGTGTGAGTCAATACTCCTTCATAAACTCCGTTTCATATATACATCTATCCTATTAGTCCTGTCCCTCTAGAGAACCCTGACTAATACAGATGGAGAGTGGGATACAATTTTCCCAACTCACTCCACAGAGCCTTCTGTCACACATACATAAAAATGTGTATCCTCAGCTGGAAGGGGGAAGTCAAGTTTATATACTGATTAAAATTTGTCAACACACCATAAAAATTCATGGAATAGTACTGTGCCATGCATTCAGGTACAGAACTATTGTCTTAGGTCTGATTTGAAAAAGCAGCTTACTCAGGCTAAGAAGGAAGCTTTCCTTGACAAATAAAAAACCCATCTTTGTGGCTGAGGGTCTTGGCTGGTTAGTGTAGGCCAGTGTTTTCAACGTGCCTCACAAATGAGATGAGTTTTAGTACTATATAGACACAGCAATAGCTAAAATGGTTATCTTGTGATTTCTTTCCAAATTCTCTTTAATCCTTCTGATTACATCAAGAAGAAAATTTTGATTTGGTACTGCTACTTTTTTTTTTCTTTTAACCACGTCTCTTTTTTCTGTTTGTTTTTTGTTTTTTATTGGTGCTGCACAAATTAAACCACTTCTCTTCTTAAGAATGACAGAGACAGAAGGTGCAAGGAAGCCTTAGGCTCAGAGCTTTCCGTAGACAATCCTGTCTTATTAGGATTTAATAACACTGTTTTGCCTTTGTTGTGGTTAGTTTTACAATTACCTTCCCTTTCTGACAAATGACACCAGTCGTGTAACATATTGGTGGAGCACATGGCAGCTTGCTTCCCCCAGAGCAAGCGCTGGGGAGTGGGGACCCATGATGGAAGTGAGTCTTTTTGTTACCTAATCTCAAAATGACATCCTATCGCTCTACCATATTCTATTTGTTAGAAGCAAGTCATAAGTTGAGTCAACACTCATGAGAGGGGGCTCACACAAGGACATGAAAACCAGGAAGCAGTGATCATTTGAGCCATTTCAGAAGTGCTTGCCACAGGGATATATTGCAATTGCTGTTTTCCTTCTTTTCTCCAAGAAATAATATGCTCCATGAGAACAGAGATAGTGTCTTGTTCATTGGGAGTATTCCTAGCACTGGACATAGTGCCTGAGACTTAAACTGCTCATAAGTGTTTCTTTGAAGGAAACAGAAAAGGAAGGAAGGGAGGGAGGAAAGGAGGGAGGGAGGCAGGAAGGAAGGGAGGAAATGAATCAGCATGAGAAGACCAGGGCACTTTGCTAATCCATAGAAAACAGGAGATGGTTCTTTGGGGAAGGAAAACTCAACCATAAGAAGGATTGTGAAGAAAAGAGTCAGTACTTTTATTTCTTTCCTAGTCTTGAGCATAAATGAACTTCTAGGGAAGTGGAAACACTCTGTGAAGAGACAACGCCCACCATCTTACTCCCAGGGTAGCTTCTGTGGATGGTGAAGAGCTGAGCTATAAAATAGCACAATGTGTTACCCATGGAAGGGCAGTCCTGGTTGAGGTTCTTAATTGTGAATGTACAGACTCTGTTGAATGAATTGTGATAACCTCCAATTATCAGGAAAGAATCAATTAGGGAGAACTCCTTGGTGCTTTTTTTCACTTGCACTTGCAGAGTGCAGCAATAAGTTACACTGAATGCATATAGACTGCTAGACTGCTTTGGCATTTAAAATTATAGAATAAACATATTACTTTGTTAGCATAATTCTTTTCATGTGTGTTGGGGAGGTGACAGCATCTTACTCTGTCGCGCTGGCTGGAGTGCAGTGGCACGATCTCGGCTCACTGCCTCAAGGGTTTCTTGAGGCACCTCGACCTCTGTTCAAGGGTTTCTCCTGCTTCAGCCTTCTGACTTGACCTCTGTTCAAGGGTTTCTCCTGCTTCAGCCTTCCGAGTAGCTGGGATTACAGGTGCCTGCCACCATGCACTACTAATTTTTGTATTTTTAGTAGAAATGAGGTTTCACCATCTTGGCCAGGCTGGTCTTGAACTCCTGACCTCAAGTGAGTGATCTGCTCACCTCGGCCTCTCAAACTGCTGGGATTACAGGTGTAAACCACCATGCTCAGCCTTTACTAGCATAATTTTAATGGCTCCATAATATTTAATCTAACAGATATGGCATAAGCTGTTTGGTCATTACTCTCCTGTTGCATTTATGGGTTGTATCCATTTTCTGTTCTTTTTTGTTGTTGTTGTGACAGAGTCTCACTGTCACCCAGGCTGGAGTGCAGTGGCGTGATCTTGGCTCACTGCAACCTCTGCCTCCTGGGTTCAAGCAATTCTCCTGCCTCAGCCTCCCAAGTAGCTGGGATTACAGGCATGCACCACCACACCTGGCTAATTTTTCTGTTTTTAGTAGAGACAGGGTTTCACCATGTTGGCCAGGCTGGTCTCAAACTCCTGACCTTAGGTGATTCACCTGCCTCGGCCTTCCAAAGTGCTGGGATTACAGGCATGAGCCACCCCACCCAGCTGGGTTGTATCCATTTTTAACCGTTATATAAAATGCTTCAATAAATGCTTTTGTAAACTTATCTTTTCACAATTGTATAAATCTCTCCTTACGTTGAATTCCTAGAAATGGAATTGCAGGGTAAAGAGTATGCACTCTGTGTGTGTGTGTGTGTGTGCATATGTATTTGTATATACTGTCAAATTGCCCCCAGAAATGATGTATAAACTTTCATTCCCAATTTATAGATGTTTATACACATTTGATGAGACAAGATTTTAGCTGGGCTGGGTGCAGTGGCTCACATCTATAATCCCAACACTTTGGGAGGCTGAGGTGGGAGGATCCCTTGAGTCCAGGAGTTTGAGATCAGCCTGGGCAACATAGGGAGACCCCATCTCTCTCTCTCTCTCTCCATATTTTTTTTTTTTTTTTTGAGATGGAGATTTGCTCTTGTTGCCCAGGCTGGAGTGCAATAGTGTGACCTCAGCTTACCGCAACCTCCACCTCTCAGGTTCAAGCAATTTTCCTGCCTCAGCCTCCCGAGTAGCTGGGATTACAGGCATGCGCCACCACACCTGGCTAATTTTTTTTGTATTTTTAGTAGAAATGGGGTTTCTCCATGTTGGTCAGGCTGGTCTTGAACTCCTGACCTCAGATGATCTGCCCACCTTGGCCTCCCAAAGTGCTGGGATTACAGGTGTGAGCCACCACGCCCAGCCCCTGTCTCTATATTTTAACTTTTTTGTTTAAAAAAGGTTTTAGCTGTTTTTTAAAGTTGCCAATCTGGTAGCTGAAAAATAATAACTTATTGTTTTGATTGTATGTTATGGTCATTAATGCTCCCCCCGAGCACATGATAAGATTTAATTTTATGAGCTGGGCGTGGTGGCTCATACTTGTAATCCTAGCACTTTGGGAGGCTGAGGCAGGCAGATTGCCTGAGCTCGGGAGTTTGAGACCAGCCTGGGCAACATGGCAAAACCCCGTTTCTACTAAAAATACAAAAAAAAATTAGCTGGGCTTGGTGGCACATGCTTGTAGTCCCAGCTACTAGGGAGGCTGAGGCATGAGAATCGCTTGAACGTGGGAGGCAGCAGAGGTTGCAGTGAGCTGAGATCACATCACCACACTCCAGCCTGGGCAACAGAGTGAGACTCTGTCTCAAAAACAAAAACAAACAAAAAAAATTTAATTTTAGGGCCCTTGAGGTTAGGTAGGGCCATGTGACCTGGTCTGGTCATTGAGTTGTGAATAGCAATGGTATGTGTCACTTCTGGGTTGAGCAAGACCTTTCAGAGCTCTCTTTCACTTCTGCTATTGATTACCAACAATGTTTCAGAAAATGGCCTGGGTCCCGTAATTGATTAACATAAACATACTCTATTCAGTTTGATAGAACAACATGGAATAAAGACTCCAAGTAAGGCATGATGAGTATGAACAAAAAATGTGACTTCTTTGTTGTAAGCCACTGAGACTGAGCGTTGAGCGTTATGGCAGCATTATCTACACCATCCTGACTAATACATTAAACATCTTTGCTCACTACTGAGACTAAACACATTTTCCTGTATTTATTGACCATTTGGACTTCCCTTTTTGAGAATTTTCTGCTCATGTCCTTGCACGTTAATTTTTTAAACATATGACACTCAGCTACACATTTGTTAAGACTGGACCTGATCATCACTGAGGTATCAGGGAGAAAGATGAAGTCTGTGAACTAAGAAAAATAGATGTTTCACAATAATCTCTAATACCCAGGGCAAGATTTATACAATCTACCTTCAACAATCTGAAAATCCTTTGCCACAAATTGTTTTTTTTTTTAAAGCCATGCTCTTTCATTCAACGATAATGTCAAAAATAATAGAAGCATATTTTGGATCATTTGAATGGCCACTTTATAACCGAAGGATGTTATTTACTTTTATGATCAAAATGGTTTCTTACGGTCATCAATACCACTACTTTTAACCATACAGACTCATAAGAAAAAAACAAATGTGAACATAATACATAATGTAATGTTTTTGCACCAAGTGAGGGACAAGTGGTATTTCAGCATATTGTACACAGTAAGATCAGAGGTTGCACAGCAGAATTACTGAAGAAAATTGTGGGAGCACTGGGTCACCCCACAGTCTGCAAGCAGGCTCAGCTCAAAAGAATCTGGCCCAGAACACAGCACCACTTTCACGTTGTCACTTGTCTCAGTTATGGTCCTTTGCTTGCAAACAACAGACATAGATTCTGACTAATTCAAGCAATAAAGAACTGATCGGAATAATACAAGAAAACACGGAATGCAAGCAACGAAAAGAACAAATCAGGCTCAAAAAGAACCAGACTAGGGGATCTCCAGGGGCTTCAGTACCAGAAATTCCTGAATCAGTACATTTTGGATGCTGCCAAGAAAATGACTCAATTACTCAATCCAGTTTTTTATTTTTTTTTTTTTTTGAGACAGGCTCTTGCTCTGTTGCCCAGACAGGAGTGCAGTAGTCCTATCATGCCTCACTGCATCCCTGAACTCTTGGGCTCAAGAAAATCTCTTGCCTCAGCCTCTTGAGCAACTAGGACTATAGGTGCATGCCACCAAACCTGGCTAGTTTTTTAAAATTTATGTTTTGTGGAGACAGGATTTCGCTAAATTGCCCAGCAATCCTCCTGCTTCAGCCTTCCAAAGTATTGGGATTACAGGCGTGAGCCACAGTGCTGTGTCCATCAACCCTAGTCTTCTATCTGTGTGTCTTTATGTTCTAGATTCAAATTTCTGCCTTCATTTGGGTCATATGCTCTTCATTTGAGTGGGGTAGGGGGAGGATGTTTGAGACTTCAAAATATTCAAGACATCTAGATGCTTAATAAAAAAAAAAGTTGTTAGGTGGGGCACGGTGGGTTCACACCTATAATCCCAACACTTAGGGAGGCCAACACAGAAGGATTGCTTGAGTCCAGGAGTTCAAGATCAGCCTGCGCAACATGGCAAAACCCCATCTCTACAAAAATACAAAAACTAGCCATGCATGGTGGTGTGCACCTGTAGTCTCAGATACTTGGAGGACGGAGGCGGGAAGATTGCTTGAGCCTGGGAGGTCGAGGCTCCAATGAGGTGAGATAGCACCACTGCCCTCCAGCCTGGGCTGAGATCCTGTCTCAAAAAAAAAAAAAAAAAAAGTTTATATATCTCAAAGTATGTGTGAGATATTAAGGGCCACTCCTAGAAGGTATATGGGATTTAATCCTTCCTGAACAGAAGAGCGGATGGGACCTTTTTCTTAAAAAGACCTTTTCTTTTCTTTTCTTTCTTTCTTTTTTTTTTTTTTTTGAGAGATGAGTCTTGCCCTGTCACCCAGGCTGGAGTGCAGTGGCGCGATCTCAGCTGACTGCAACATCCACCTCCCAGATTCAAGTGATTCTCCTGCCTCAGCCTCCCAAGTAGCTGGGATTACAGGTGCCGGCCACTGCATCTGGCTAATTTTTGTATCTTTAATTGAGATGGGGTTTCACCATGTTGGCCAGGCTGGTCTCAAACTCCTGACCTTAAGTGATCCGTCCACCTTGGCCTCCCAAAGTGCTGGGATTACAGGTGTGACCCAATGCACTCAGCCTAAATTGTATATTTAATATAAAGAACTGTTGTATAAAACTAGAAATTCATTTTTGATTCATTAACATTTCAATAGCTTCACCTCCGCCTCCTGGGTTCAAGTAATTCTCCTGCCTCAGCTCCCACCAGTAGCAGGTACAGGTGTGCACCACCATGCCCAGCTAATTTTTGTATTTTTAGTAGAGACGTGGTTTCACCATGTTGGCCAGGCTGGTCTCAAACTCCTGACCTCAGGTGATCCACCCACCTCGGCCTCCCAAACTGTTGGGATTACAGGTGTGAGCCACCATGCCCAGCCCAGCATTTTATTTATTTATTTATTTGTTTGTTTGTTTGTTTAAGACAGGATCTCACTCTGTTCCCCAGGCTGGAGTGCAGTGGCATTGCCATAGCTCACTACAGTCTTGAAATCCTGGCCTCAAGCTTTCCTCCTGTGTTGGCCTCCCAAAGTGCTAAGATTGGGAGCCACTGTGACCACTGTTCCCACCTGCTATGAACATCTATGTCCATATTTGTACATGTGGACCTAAGTTGTCAATTCTCTCTACTCAGTAAGCTTTATGGTTAGGTAATGGTTGGACTGCAATTTTCTTAACTGCCTGGAACGTGTAAGTCTCAGTCTTTGCTAAGGAGCTCTGTGTGCATGTTGGAACTTGCCTTTAACACTCAGCCAGGCAGTTTTCAACTCTGACTTAGCATTCACTTCCTGCTAGTGTAGTTTCAAGATCAGCCAGAGGTGAGAGTTCAAGGCCTTCTCAATTATTTCCTGAACTTGTACACAGCCCTGGGCATGCATATAGTTCTACTCATTTGTATTGCTTTCTTTTTTTTTTTTGAGACTGAGTTTCGCTCTTGTTGCCCAGGCTGGTGTGCAGTGGCGCAATCTCAGCTCACCACAATCTCCTCCTCCAGGCTCAAGTGATTCTCCTGCCTCAGCCTTCCTGAGTAGCTGGGATTATAGGCATGCACCACCATGCCTGGCTAATTTTGTATTTTTAGTAGTGATGGGTTTCTCCATGTTGGTCAGGCTGGTCTCGAACTCCCAACCTCAGATGGTCCACCCACCTTGGCCTCCCAAAGTGCTGGGGATTATAGGCATGAGCTACCATGCCCGGCTTCATTTGTATTGCTTTCTAGACTCCCAGGAATCTATCACAGCATGTCAAAGCCCCCTGTGGACATCTCATTCCCATTCTTTTCCTTTTTTAAAGTTTTTTCATTATTCTATTATTTTGCCCCCATGTTTATCTACCACCTCAGTGTAATCACCTAATGGGTTCCTCTTGCCTGCTGTCCAGAAAAGCCAATGCACTCAGAACAGCAGATTTATAAAGCAAAGAAAGAATTTAATAATTGCAGGTCTGGCCAAGTAGAAGTTAGAAATCTTGTGACATCTGGCCACATGACTCTTGAGCAGTAATGCATTACAAAAAAGCAAGCTAGGGAACAAATGGCTGGTTATCATTTAACAGTACCTACATTTTAGCAGAAATCAGCTCCACCCCTCATCATAATCCTAATCTTGTGGCCTTTCATTAGTCTTGAAAACGTGGTTTCAGTTTTAAGGAGGAGGTCAGTTTTAGGGAGGTACTATTATCATCCTTGATGCAAAGTTAAACTATAAACTAAATGTCTCCCATGGTTAGCTTGACCTACACCCAGGAATGAGTGAGGACAGCCAGCCTGTGAGGCTTGAAACAAGATGGAGTCAGCTATGCTAGACTTCTTTTGCTGTCATAATCTTTACAAAGGTGATTGCATCAGGCAGCCATGATGTTAAACAATTGCCTCTAATTGTTTTTAATAAACCCCCATGGAAAAAAGGCTCTATTCACTGCATGAGCTCCAACTCAAGTCAAACAATGACAACCTTGCAATTGGGGTCTTCCAGGGACCTATGAGACAGGTTAAATAATGACCATTCCCTGGGAATGGGGCTTTGAAGGAGCCCCAGTAACATTCTACCTTTCCAGTGGCTGACAGGCTGCTGGTTTCCATTGTGATCATTACAAATGTGGTTGCATCTTGTTGGTTTTGTGGCTTGTGGCTGCCTTGTTGCTTTTTAAGTCTTTCTTAGAGCTGCAAAAAGTGGGAATGGAAATAGAAAAAGTTAAAATGACACAAACTCTCCCTTTCTGAGTTTCAGTCATTTTTCTTGAATAAATATTCTCCAGATTTCTGCAAGCTTTTGATTTTGCAGAATTCTGAAAAAGTTGATTGCATAAATGTTTGAATCATTCTCATGGTTTTTATGGAAGAGAGAATATTGGGAAGGTCCTTACTCCACCACTTCACTGATATGACCTTATAAAAACATTTTGATCTAAGAATAATCACCCGTTTTATAGATTAGTAGTATTGCAGTGCATCTCACCCATTATCTAGTTTCCAAGCTGTATAAATTATGCTAATTTTTCTGTCCTTTTCCGTTGCTTTTCTCTTTGATGTTAAGTAAACTACTTATTGATTCCACCTGATGATCAGATTGCCTCAGAGGACATCAAGCCATTCTAGCCAAGAGATTAGCTGTTTCACAAGCATTAAAATGAAAGGATGCTTGAAGATGGTAGACTAAGTAGTTTTAAGGTAGGGTTGCCAGATTAGCAAATATAAATACAGGATCCCCAGTTAGATTTTAATTTCAAGGCTGGGTGAGGTGGTTCACATCTGTAATCCTAGCACTTTGCGAGGCTGAGGTTGGAGGATCAATTGAGCCCAGGAGTTCAAGATAAGCCTGAGCAACATAATGAGACTCCATCTATACAAAAAGGCAGTGCACACCTGTAGTACCAACTACTCAGGAAGCTGACATGGGAGGATTACTTGAGCCCAGGGATTTCAAAGCTGCAGTGAGCCTTGATCATGCCACTGTACTCCAGCCTGGGCCACAAAGCAAGACCTTGTCTCAGTAAATAAATAAATAAAATGAAATGTGAATTTCAGATAAACAACGTGAAAATATTTGGGACACATTTACACTAATCATTTTCTTGTTGTTGTTGCTTATCTGAAATTCAAATTTAACTGGGTGTCATATATTTGATCTGAAAGCCCTGTTTTCGATGAATAATAAACAAAACAATACCTGTAAAGGCATTCTCAGATGACTTGATGGTGATACTTTCTTCTGTTTTCTTTTAAACCACTGTTGAAGCTCTTTTCTAGTCTATAAGAGAGAACTAGTTTTGATTAATGTAGGTTTGGTTCTTTTATGGAAAAATATGTTAATTTGGCATGGTGACAATCCTGTCCATATTTCTTATACATTCAACAAGTATATTTAAGATGGTCTACTTATACATACTAATCAAGATTTGTAGTCTGTACAACCAGAATTTTAAGTTCAGCTCAGCTCCTAGGAAAATACATGTATAGAACAAATATGCTTATGAAAGGCCTCTAGAGAGCCAGAACACTCAAATCAGGAAAACAAGCCAAATCAGTAAAGTCAAGGACTTGCAGGTAGATAGATAAATATGTAGGGAGAGAAAAAGAGAAACAGAGAGAGAGAGAGAGACATAAATTTAAGCAATTAAATACAATGGCACAGTTTATTCCATAATATGGAATTTATTGTTCATTAATAGCAGTCAGTTACAAATCATACAGAGCATCAGTAATTTGGAATCTAGTTGTCACTAAGGAAGACAGGAACTCAAGAAAACTCAGATAAAAAAAACCCTCAAAATACGTGTTGTGAAGTATGAAAAAAAAATCCAAACACCCTCCAGACATAGACAAGGCTTTGAAGAACCTCTCTGGGCCTCAGAGGCAGCTTTTAACCCCCGGTAATACATACTTTCAATCCACTGTAGTCCTCTTACTTAATCATTCAAAAATGATTTCAAAATGCCCTTAAGAAATTGAAACCCAGACATGACAGAATTTATATACTATTTCCAACTCTAATTGCTTTTCATATCTCTTCATTAACCATGTATTAATCAACTACTATATGTCAAGCACTGTGCTATCACTCTATCTTTTCAGAATCAATTTCTCTTTGGTCTTCAGTCAATCATTTTGCCTTATAACAACACCGGGCAGCTCTAAACTTGGAAGCAAGCCCATGGAAGAAGAGACCAATTTGATTGCCAAATGTTTTCTTTCTCACTATTCTCACCACACCCCAGGTGCCCCCATGACTGCCTTGTTTCCGTTTGGCTTCTCTTTGAGACACTGCTTTGTTCCACTGTCTCAAGACTAGCAACGTCATGAGGGAATCTGGTGTGGAGAGGCAGAGAGGAGTGTGTATGCGACACTGCCCAGACCAGTTGCTGTCCAGGGGTGTCAAGTTGCCCTCAAAATATCACTTTGTGCAAGACTCAGCCAGGAGGAAATGACATTCTCAGCCTCCTACATAAAGACTCAATCATAATACTTCCTTTGATTAAAAATCTAACCAGAATTCTCTACAGCTGCTTGATGTCCTGAGTGTAAGCTCTACATGGAGAAGAGAGCATCAAACATTCATAAAATGGAACTCATTTCTTTGCTTCCACCTGCTGCTCTGAGCAGCAGTAGCCACTCTGCACAGGCAGATAAATTGTGAGTTCCGAGAAGCTAAAAAGACCACCCATTCAAAACTGCAAATATCCTTACCCAAGCTACCAACTCTCTACCCCATCACCACCACTGTGGCCCACAGTCGACCAGATTTTCTGATACTGCCACTTCCAAGGTGATTAAGGCTGGGCAGAGGCAACAGTTCAGTATTTTTTTATTTTATTAAAGTTATTTCTGAAGATGGCCAACTAGACACAGACAGGAAGAGCATCTCTCACCGAAAGACCAGACCATCAGGGAAACTTGGTACACTCTGAGCAGATCTTTGGAGATAAGGCATTGAGAGTGAATGCAGGGAGGACGTAGACCCCGGGCTGAAGGCAGAGGAAGCTGAGAACCGTGCACAGGGCTGCCAGGCACCAAGACTCATTCCTGGCCCCCAGTGGTTCCTTGGGAAGGGGTGAGTTAAACAGGTGGGGAGCAGCTTACTCTCACCACGGACCTACAGACTTCTAGTGCAGCAGACCCCATGACCCCCACTTGAGCTGGCCAGGAGAGCTGTTCAGAGAGGTGGCAGGGGCAGAACTCTAGCATGTGTGGAGTCCAGAGGGTTTGGCATGAGAACGGCAACAGTGGAGCATGGCCAGGGAGGCCTATCCTTCAGGGCTTGCCATGCTCCTCTGGGTGGCTTTGGCCCTTGGTGACTGCCAGACCTGGACAAGAAGGGCAGTCTTCCCTGTGGGATGGGGCCAATCTAATCTGAGTGCTCCACTGTCAACCAGCTTCTTCTGGAGCCCCAGCCTTGCTGTGCTTGCTTGCAGCATAGCCTTGGATGCCCAATCAGGGTGCTTCCTGAGGGCCTTCATTTTAGCTCTTTCACTGGCAGAGCACTCTTAACCATTGGAGAATTCCAGCAGACTGACCTATGCTGAATGCAAACACCCACCTGAAGCCTCCCTGAACCACAGCCTCCCCCTGCCACTTTACCTGTGTACACTTGCCCATGCCTGCCCTCCTCCCAACACATACACACACTGCTTTGCATGTGTGTCTGCATGGGTGGACCCTACTTCTCTTTTCCGATGGGTATGTGTGTGCATGCATTCCACCACCCCACTGCCAGTGTGAGCATGTGCCTGGATGCCACCACCCTGCCCCCACCCCACCCCCACCAGTGCTCCACCTGTGCCACTGCTGCTGCTGAAATACACATGAGCACAGATCCTGTCATTACCACCACAACAAAGCGCTTTAGCCAGCACTCTCCATCAGAGTATTGTTGCCATCTAGCCAGGAATACTTCGACCCCCTACCAGTGCAGCAAGTTCTTAATCTCAAGGGGCCAAAGAACAAAGCTGGAGCCCTAGTACCAGCCCCACAGGGTTAGAATACACAGCTCAGGAGTGCTGAGCTGAGCCTTGGGCTGCTAAAATCTTCCAGAAACAAAGCCGGTCAGCTGAACCCACCTTATATCACAATCAAACCGTCAAGGATGTCAAAGAATATAAAAGCAAAAAACTCCATCCAAAGGACTGCAGCTTCAAAGATTAAGGAAACATCAGCCCACATAGATGAGAAAGAACCAATGCAAGAACTCTGGCAACTAAAAAAGCCACAGTGTCTTCTTACCTCCAAACGACTGCACTAGTTCCCCAGCAATGGTTCTTAACTGGCTGAAATGGCAGAAATGACAGACATAGAATTAAGAATCTGAATAGAAAAGAAGATCATTGAGATTCAGGAGGAAGTAGAAATCCAATCCAATGAATATTAAAAATCCAATAAGTTACTGGGCACGGTGGCTCACACCTGTATCCCAGCACTTTGGAAGGCCGAGGCAGGCAGATCATGAGGTCAGGAAATCGAGACCATCCTGGCTAACATGGTGAAACCCTGTCTCTACTAAAAATACAAAAAAAATTAGCCAGATGTGGTGGCAGTCACCTGTAGTCCCAGCTACTTGGGAGGCTGAGGCAGGAGAATGGTGTGAACCTGGGAGGCGGAGCTTGCAGTGAGCCGAGACCACACCACTGCACTCCAGTCTGGGCAACAAAGCAAAACTCCGTCTCAAAAAAAAAAAAAAATCCAATAAAACTATACAAGAGATGAAAAGTGAAATAGCCATTTTAAGAAAGAAACAAACTGAGCTGATAGAGCTGAAAAACACTACAAGAATTTCATAATGTAATTGCAAGTATTAACAGCAGAATAGACCAAGCTGAGAAACATATCACAGAGCTCAAAAACTAGTTCTGAAATCAACTCAATGAGACACAGATTTAAAAAAAATAAAAAAATAAAAAAATGAACAAAACCTCTGAGAAATTTGAGATTATGTAAAAAAATCAAATCTGTGACTCATTAGCATCCCTGAAAGAGAGAGAGAGAAAGCAAGCAACTTGGAAAATACATTTGAGAATATTGTTCATGAAAATTTCCCCAACCTCACTAGAGAGGCCAACATTCAAATTCAGGAAATGCAGAGAGCCCCTGTAAGATACTATATAAGATAACTATCTCCAAGACACATAGGCATTAGATTCTCCAAGGTCAACGTGAAAGAAAAAATATTAAAGGCAACTAAAGAGAAGAGGAAGGTCACCCACAAAGGGAACCTTCATCAGGCTAACAGCAAACCTTTCGGCAGGAACCCTACAAGCCAGAAGAGATTAGGGCGTATATTCAACAATCTTAAAGAAAAGAAATTCCAACCAAGAATTTTATATAAGTTTCATAAGTGAAGGAGAAATCCTTTTCAGATAAGCAAATGCTAAAGAATTCTTTACAACCAGACCTGCTTTTCAAGAGGTCCTCAAAGGAGTGATAAATATGGGAAAAAAAGATCATTACCAGCCACCACAAAAGCACAAATACATAGACTACTGACACTATAAACCAACTACACAATCAAGTCTGCATAATAACCAGCTAACATCATGATGACAGGAAAAAAGTCTGCACATATCATTAACCTTGGATGTAAATGGGCTAAATGTCCCACTTAAAAGGCACAGAGGCTGGGCACAGTGGCTCACGCCTGTAATCTGTAATCCCATCCTGGCACTTTGGGAGGCCAAGGCAGTTGGATCATTTGAGGTCAGGAGTTTGAGACCAGCCTGGCCAACATGGTGAAACCCCATCTCTGCTAAAAATACAAAAATTAGCCAGGCATGGTGGTACACATCTGTAATTTCAGCTACTTGGGAGGCTGAGGCAGGAGAATCGATTGAGCCCAGGAGGTGGAGGTTGCAGTGAGCCAAGATCACACCACTGCACTCCAGCCTGGGCGACAGGGAGAGACTCTGTCTCAAAAAAAAAAAAAAAAAAAAAAAAAAGGCACAGAATGGCAAGTTGGACAAAAAAAAGCAAGACCCAACTCTATGCTGCCTTCAAGAGACCTACCTCACATTCAATGACATGGATAGGTTCAAAGTAAAGAGATGAAAAAAATCTACCAGGCAAACAGAAAACAGAAAAAAAGCAGGGATTGCTATTCTAATTTCAGGCAAAACAAACTTTAAACAAACAATGATGAAGGAAGACAAAGGGCATTACATAATGGTAATGGATAATGGTAATGGGTTCAATCCAACAAGAAGACTTAACCATCCTAAATATATATGCACCCAACAGTGGAGTACACAGATTCACAAAACAAGTTCTTAAAGATCTACAAAGAGACTTAACCACATAATAACAGTGGGAGACTTCAAAATCCCACTGATAGTGTTAGACAGATCATCAAGGCAGAATAATAACAAAGATATTTGAGAGCTAAGCTCAACACTTGACCAAATGGACGTAACAGACATCTACAGAACTCTTCACCCAAAACAACAGAATGTACATTCTTCTCATCTGCATATGGCACTACCTTAAAATTGACCACACAATTGGTCATAAAACAATTCTCAGCAAATTCAAAAAAACAAGAATCATACCAACTACACTCTTGGACCACAGGATGATAAAAACAGGAATCAATACTAAGGAGATTGTTCAAAACCATATAATTATATGGAAATTAAACAATATGCTCCTGGATGACTTTTGCGTTAACAATGAATTTAAGACAGAAATCAGGAAATTATTTGAAACTAATGAAAACAAAGATATAGCATATCTTTAGATATAACATATCTCTGGGACACAGCTAAAGCAGCGACAAGAGGAAAGTTTATAGCACTGAACAACCACATCAAAAAGTTAGAAAGATGCCAAATTAACAACCTAATATCACACCCAGGAGAAAAAAGAAAAAAAGCAAACTGACCTTAAAGCTAGCAGCAGAAAATAAATAACCAAAATAGAGCTGAACTGAGTGAAATTGAGACATGAAAAACCATAAAGAGGGTCAACAAAACCAGAAGTTAACTCTTTGAAAGAATAAATAATATTGATAGACCACTAGCTAGACTGTGATGGCTAATATTGAGTGTCAACTTGCTTGGATTAAAGGATGCAAACTATTGTTCCTGCGTGTGTCTGTGAGAGTGTTGCCAAAGGAGTTTAACATTTGAGTCAGTGTACTGGGAAAGGCAGACCTACCCTCAATCTGGGTGGGCACAATCTAATCAGCTTCCAGCTCAGCCAGAATAAAAGCAGGTGGAGGAACATCGAAAGACTAGACTGGCTAAATCTTCTGGCCTCCATCTTTTTCCTGTGCTGGATGCTTCCTGTCCTCAAACATCAGACTCCAAGTTTTTCAGCTTTTGGACTCTTGGACCTACACCAGTGGTTTGCCAGGGACTCTCGGGCCTTCAGCCACAGAGTGAGGGCAGCACTGTCACCTTCCTTACTTTTGAGGTTTTGGGACTCAGACTGGCTTCAATTGCTCCTCAGCTTGCAGACAGCCTATTGTGGGACTTCACCTTGTGATGATGTAAGTCAATACTCCTTAATAAATGCCCTTTAATACATACATCTATCCTATTAGTCCTGTCCCTCTAGAGAACCCTGACTAATACATAGACTAATAAAGAAAAAAAGAGAGATTCATATAAATATGAGCAGAAATGTCAAAGGGGACACTACCTCCTAATCCACAGAAATACAAAAACCCCTCAGTTTTTGTGCATAGAGGTGTTCACAATAGTCAGAACTATTATTAAATAAAAGGCATCCAAATAGGTAGGGAGGAAGTCAAACTATCTCTCTTCATAGGTAATGTGATTCTACATCTAGAAAACCCCATAGCCTCTGCCCAAAGCCTACCAGAACTGATAAACAACTTCAATAAAGTTTCAGGATACAGAATCAATGTACAAAAATCAGTAGTATTTTTATACAATAATAACATCCAAGCTGAGATCTAAATCAAAAACATAATCCCATTCACAATAGACACAGCCATACAGACACACACACACACACACACACACAGAAACACATGTACACCCAACACCCAGGAATACCACAGCTAACTAGGAAGGTGAAGAATCTCTACAACAAGAATTACAAAACACTGGTGAAAGAAATCAGAGATTACATAAACAAATGGAAAAACATTCCATGCTCATGGAAAAGAAGATTCAATATTGTTAAAATGGCCACATTGCCCAAAGCAATTTATAGGTTAAATGCTATTCAATATATAAATGTTTATGTATTCGTTGTTATTTTTCACAGAATTAGAAAAAAAAAACATTCTAAAAGCCATGTGCAACCAAAGAAGAAGCTGAATAGCCAAAGCAATCCTAAGCCAAAAAAAAAAAAAAAAAAAACCAAAGCCAGAGGCATCACATTACTTGACTTCAAACTATACTACAAGGCTACAGTAATCAAAATAGCATGGTAATGGTAAAAAACCATACACATAGACCAATGGAACAGATTAGAGAACCTAGAAATAAAGCCATATCCCTTCAACCATCTGATCTGCAACAAAGTCTACAAAAACAAGCAATGAGGAAAAGTCTCCCTATTCAATAAGTGATGCTAGGATAACTGGCTAGCCATATGCAGAAGATTGAAACTGGACCCCTTTTTTTCGCCATATACAAAAATCAACTCAAGATTTATTAAAGACTTAAATGTAAAACCTAAAGCTATAAAAACCCTTGAAGAAAACCTAGGAAATACCATTCTGGACATAGGTCCTGGTAAAGTTTTCATGATGAAGACGTCGAAAACATTTGCAACAAAACTGACAAATGACCTAATAAGCTAGAGAGCTTCTGCACAGCAAAACAAACAAACAAACAATGGAGTAAACAGAAAACCTATAGAATGGGAGAAAATATTTATAAACGATGCCTCTAGCAAAGGTCTAATATGCAGAATCTATAGGAAATACAATACACATATTAAGCAAAAAATCAACAATCCCATTAAAAAGTGGGCAAAGGACATGAACAGACACTTTTCAAAAGAAGATATCCAACAAACATATGAAAAGATTCTCAACATTACCAATCATTAGATAAATGAAAATCAAAATTAAAATGAGATACTGTCTCACACCAGTCAGAACAGGTATTAAAATAGTCAAAAAACAGGCTGGGTGTGGTGGCTGAAGCCTGTAATCTTAGCACTTTGGGAGGTTGAGGAGGGCAGATCGCTTGAGCTCAGGAGTTCGAGACCAGCCTGGGCAACAGGGCAAAACCCCGTCTCTACAAAAAATATTTAAAAATTAGCCAGGCATGGTGGTGCCTGCCTGTAGCCCCAGCTACACGCATGTAAGGTGGGAGGCCGAGGTGGGAGTATCACTTGAGCCTCGGAGGTGAAGGCTGCAGTGAGCTGAGATCGCACCACTGCACTCCAACCTGGGTGAGAGTGAGCCCCTGTCTCAAAAAAAAAAAAAAAAAAAAAACTAAAACAAAACAAAAACAGCTGGGTGCAGAGGCTCATGCCTGTCATCCTAGCACTTTGGGAGGCCAAGGCAGGTGGATCACCTGCGGTTAAGAGTTTGAGACAAGCCTGGCCAACATGGTGAAACCCTGTCTCTACTAAAAATACAAAAATTAGCTGGACGTGGTAGTGCACACCTGTAGTCCCAGCTACTCAGGAGGCTGAGGTAGGAGAATTGCTTGAATCTGGGAGGCAGAGGCTGCAGTGAGCGGAGATCACGCCACTGCACTCCAGCCTGGGTGACACAGCAAGACTCCGTCTCAAAAAAAAAAAAAATAATAACATGCTGGTGAGGCTGTGGAGAAAAGCGAATGCTTACACAGTGCTGTTAGGAATGTAAATTAGTTCAGCCATTGTGGAAAGCTGTTTGGTGATTTCTCAAATAATTTAAAACAGAACTACCCTTCAACTCAGCAATTGCATTATTGGGTATATACCCAAAGAAAATAAATCATTCTATCATAAAGACACACATGCATATGTTCATTGCAGCACTATTCACAATAGCAAAGACATGGAATCAACCTAAATACCCATCAATGGTAGACTAGATAAAGAGGTGGTACATATACAGCATGAAATACTTTGAAGCCATAAAAAATAATGAGATCATGTTCTTTGTAGAAGCTGTAGGTTGTTATCCTCAATGAGCTAACATAGGAACAGAAAACCAAATACCACATGCTCTCACTTACAAGTGGGAGCTAAACACTGAGTACACATGAACACAAAGAAGAAAACAATAGGCACTGGGGTCTACTTGAGGGTGCAGGGTGGGAGGAGGGTGAAGATCGAAAAACTAACCATCAGGTACTATGCTTATCACTCGAGTGACGAAATAATCTATACAACATACCTCCGTGACACGTATTTACCTAGATAATAAATCTGCACATGTAGCGCTGAACTTAAAAGTTTGGAAACACAAAACAGCCGGGCACGGTGGCTCATGCCTGTAATCCCAGCACTTTGTGAGGCCAGCACAGGCAGATCTCTTGAGGTCAGGAGTTCAAGACCAGCCTGGCCAACATGGTGAAACCCTGTCTCTACTAAAAATACAAAAAGTAGCCAGGCATGGTTGTGGACACCTGTAATCCCAGCTACTCGGGAGGCTGAGGCAGGAGAATTGCTTGAACTCGAGAGGCAAAGGTTGCAGTGAGCCAAGATGGCATCACTGCACTCCAACCTGGGCGACAGAGCAAGACTCTATCTCAAAAAAAAAAAAAGAACAAAAACAACAACAACAAAAGAACAGTTTATGACGTATCTCTCAGAAAGCAATATTCCATTTATGTTTCAGGACTGGATTTCTCTATGGGCTTATTGGTGTATATGGGAGACACAGCATGCTCTAATAAATATTGTCAATATTTGCTTACAACAAATTTCTTTCTTCTTTTTTAAAATTTTCTTTATTTTAGTTTGAAAAAAATAGAGATGGGGTCTCACTATGTTGTCCAGGCTGAGCTTGAACTTCTGAGCTCATGTGATCCTCTTGCCTTGGCTTCCCAAAGTGCTAGGATTATAGGCATGAGTCATTGTACCCAGTATCTCTCTCTCTCTCTCTCTTTTTTTTTTTAATAAAATAGAAACAGAGGCCAGGTGCGGTGGCTCATGCCTGTAATCCCAGCACTTTGGGAGGCTGAGGCAGGTGGATCACGAGGTCAGAAGTTCAAGACCTGCCTGGACAACATGACAAAACCCTGTCTCTACTGAAAATACAAAAATTATCCGGGCATGGTGGCACATGCCTGTAGTCCCAGCTACTCGAGAGGCTGAGGCAGGAGAACCACTTGAACTCGGGAAGCAGAGGTTGCAGTGAGCCGAGATCACACCATTGCACTCTAGCCTGGGTGACAGAGTGAGACTCTATCTCAAAAAATAATAGTAATAATAATAATAACAGAGACAGAGTGTGACTATGTTGCCCAGGCTGTTCTTTAACTCCTGGTCTTAAGCAATCCTCCTGCCCTGCCCCCGCTAAAATGTTGGGATCACAGGTGTAGCCACCAGGTCCAGCCTTTTTTTTTTTTTTTTTCTTTCTTTCTCTCTCTCTCTCTTTCATAAATTAGAGATGGAGTCTCACTATATTGCCCAGGCTAGTCTCAAATTCCTGGCCTTAAGTGGTCCTCCCACCTCATAATCTACTTTTTGGGGACTAATGTGGTGTAGCCAAAATACAACATGTGGTAGGCAGTAAATACAGAGATTAGGAGTAGATTTGGCAAGCCAGACTGCTGTGGTCACACCCCAGCACAGAATTTATGAATCTGGCTCCTCCTCATTCAAATCTCTGCTAAAAATCACCTCCTTCTGGACGCCCACCATGACTATTCTATTTAATATAGCTTACCCCACTGCCCTATCACTCTCTACACCATTCTCATTTTATTATGCTCAGAGTATCTATTATTCTCTGAAGAAGCATCTCTTAAAAATCTAGCTGGTAATCTTCTCTGCTTATTAGAATGTAAGCTCCATGAGAGCAGGGATCTCTCTGTATCAGAATCTGTATTGTGCTTGGCAGGTAGTTGACTCAATAAACATTTCTGAGTGAATGAATATATTATATGGAAATTGAAGAATACAAGCTTCTCCACATAAGCGCGTGGGAGAAAAGACAAAAAGAGAAGTAGAGAAAAGGACTCTCTTTTTTTTTTTTTTTTTGAGACAGAGTCTCGCTCTGTCGCCCAGGCTGGAGTGCAGTGGCACAATCTCGGCTCACTGCAAGCTCCGCCTCCCGGGTTCAAGCCATTCTCCTGCCTCAGCCTCCCGAGTAGCTGGGACTACAGGCACCCGCCACCGCACCCGGCTAATTTTTGTATTTTTAATAGAGACAGGGTTTCACCGTGTTAACCAGGATGGTCTCGATCTCCTGACCTCGTGATCCACCCGCCTCGGCCTCCCAAAGTGCTGGGATTACAGGCGTGAGCCACCGCGCCCGGCCAAAAAGACTCTCTTTTTATTTAATCTTCCCTCCCCTGTTGAAATCCACTACTCCAAAAAAGGGAGACACTGACCAAAACAGAAACAAAAGAAACTAATTCTTGGTTTTTATGCTTCCTGATAATTTAAGGGATTTTCATAGATAGGTTTGACGAATGCGATTTTTTTGCCTTAGGCGCTGGCACTAGAAATTATTAATAACACCCTGAGATGTGGTTTCTTGTATTTATAACAAGATTGGCCTACAGAGGGTGCTAGTTCACTTCAAAAAAGTAAAAGAAGTGCATGAGGTTTTTCATTGGGTCTGGGAAAGAGTTTACAAAGCAAGCAGAGACACAGCTTAGTAACAACTAATGAAACGTGTAAATTGCCACACATTTTGCTTCATAACCAAAGTTTAGGAAAAAAAGGAGCAATCTGTGAAAATGCCAGAGGCATTCAAAGACGTCTCCTGAAGAAAAGAATTGGCATCATTTTTCAAATGCAAAGAGAAGCCAAGCTAAGAGAAGCATCCATTTAAAAAGATTTTTTAGTCCTTATTTTTGATACAGAAGGGGTATCACTACGTTGACTGGCCTGATTTTGAACTCCGAGGCTCAAGGGATCCTCTGCCCCTCAGAGTGCTTGGATTGCAGGTGTGAGCTACCAAGAGAGGCATCCTGAAGTTGAAAAGACTGAATCTGTTGTGAAACAAAGACCCAGGTGGGGGGAAGTTAAGTTGCCAGCCCTGGAGGGAGGAGAGGTGACAGGCCTCTGCCACATTCCACCCCCACTTCATGCCGGGACATGGGGACCTGGAGACCTCGTGTAAGATGCCTATAGACTCTGTAAATGGAGGAGTGTTCTGACAGCTGTGTTTCCTGAAACTGAGTGTTGGTTTCAGAGTTCAGCAAGGGATATGCATGGTGGTGGTAGGGTTGGGGCAGAAGAGGGGCACCACTTGAGAGTTTTGAAATATGTAATTTGTCACAGCAAGGACAAGGGCAAGTGAGCCTGGCAGGAAGGAGGAGCCTCCTCAAAGTCTGGATCTGCAAAAAAATCTTCAGAAGAGGAAATGAAACAAACAAGCGAGTTCTTAAAAAAGCTTTTGAGCTCTCTAAATGAGCAATAGGTGAGGCAGCTTTGATAGTCCAAAGCTAATCTCAAGGCTGGGATTCTTTTATTTATTTATGTATTTATTTATTTTTTATTATTTTGTAGAGATGGGAAGGGGAGGGGTCTCACTATGTTGCCCAGCCTGGTCTTAAACTCCTGGCCTCAAGCAATCCTCCAGCCTTGGCCTCCCAAAGTGTTGGAATTACAGGCATGAGCCACTGTGCCAGGAAAAGGTTAAGATTCCTTTTTTTTTTTTTAACTTCGAGGCTGAGATTCTTAATCCTAGTACTCTAGACGTCATGTTCCAGTGATCAGATGCAGAATCCATAAGTGCTCTGACAGGTCTTATCATTATGTGTGGTGTTTTCACTTAGTGAGTGCCCTTGTTTTTGTCAGTTCAAGGTGGCTTGCTTAGTTACTTTATTGTAATGTTCAATGGCTAAACTTTAAACAAAAATCAATAAAGGGCAAGGAAAGAGTTTGCAAAAACTATCAGCCACCTCCCTCAATTTAATTGTAAAATCAATCAAATCTGTTTTTTGGCACAGTGCAAGGAAAACATCTATTTGTCCAATAAACTGTCTCATTGATTAAATGGTTCATTTGGAAGAGATAACAAAAGTCTAAGATTTTAATCTCAAAGAAAAATGTATCTTGCAAACATGCTTTCCAGATTCTGAGATCATACTATTTTCCTTTAAGGATTTGCTTCATCCCAGGTGTTCATCTAATCCTACTTTTGCTATTTTTAATCATTATTCATCTATGTAAAATGGAAAATCCATTTAGATGCTTAAAAGTCAACGTAAGCTCGCAAACCTAAATTTCTGCAACTAAAAAGGGAGAAGTAAAAATGATTCAGTTCTTACTGGGAGCCACTTTATACACTATTTTATTTGGATCTCATAACAACTATATGAGGGAGAACTGTGCACTCTCTGCCAGGGGTCATGAAAATGAACAAAGCAGGCCAGTTATGAGTGCTGTCACCTCACAAGGAGATGGAAACAATGTTTCCAGATCCTGTTTCTTAAGAGAAGTCAAAAGATTTACGTAAAGTCTCCTGATTTTTTTCAATGGTGGTAATTGATTAAAAGAATATTTCCAATACTGTGTGTACTGAATAAAGGAAATTTGGGGCTGACCCTGGCCCAGCAACTGCCACTTAGCAATGTCTGGTATTGAGGTAAAAATAAGGCTCAGAGCTGGGCACGGTGGCTCATGCCTGTAATCCTAGCACTTTAGGAGGCCAACGTGGGCAGATTGCTTGAACCCAGGAGTTCAAGACTAGCCTGGGCAACATGATGAAATCCTGTCTCTACAAAAATTACCAAAAGAAATTAGCCAAGCATGGTGGCAGGCACCTGTAGTCTCAGCTACTTGGGAGGCTGAGGTGGGAGGATTGCTTGAGTCCAGGAGGCCAATGTTGCAGTGAGCTGAGATCACACTACTACACTTCTGCCTGGGCAACAGAGCAAGACTCTGTCTCAGAAAAGAAAAGGCTCAGGAAGGTGACATCACTATGCTAATTCAAGGAGGAATGAAAGGGTGACCTCATGGGACAGTAGATCAGAGAATGTTCTACCTGGTGGCCAGCCTATTTGGGGGGAGGGGTCCCTAAGAAGAGGCTGTATGCTGGCTTGGGTTAGGGAGGGCCAAAGTTCGGGGGCCTGGGGGAAGGAGAGAAGCTTAACCAAAGTTTGGCTAACAGGCATTTTGTTCTGATTGATCAGTGGTGACAAGCAGTTCAGCTAGTCATTTAGGAGGTCAAAAACAGAAGACTGGAAGATCCCTATCTGGTTTTGTCATCAGTAGACAAAAGGGCACTCATGAAACTTGTGTAAGTCATATGGGGAAGGGTGGCCCCTTGCAGTAAGTCATTTTCCAGAACATAAAAGGGCTTCAGGTAAAATTCCACTTTGTCAAAACATAAGCATGATGTAGACAAAGGCGGCTGAGAGTGAGATCAGGCTTATTGCCCAGTCTTAAGCCATTTAAACCCAAGGTGGACTTTCCCCTCAGGAAAGAAGGGAAGGAAAGAAGCTAGGAAGGCCCTGGCTAGGCTCTGTGTGGGTTGGGGAATGTGAATCCCGATGGAGCAGCCTAAGGAAGTCGAGCAGCCTAAGGAAGTCAAACAGCCCTGTGGGAGGTTCCTCCTGGGAGTGGAGGAGGGCTAGTGCTGCAGGTCCGTCAGTGGAAATGGGACTGGACCATCAGGGGGAGAAGACTTCTGGAAGCTGGGAAGTCTAAGATCAAGGTGCAGCAGATTCTGTTCCTGGTGAAGGCTCTCCTCCTGTTTTGCAGGTGGCTACCTTCTCGCTGTGTCCTCACATGGTGGAGAGTGAGACTTCATCTAAAAAGAAAAAAAAAACCCACTCCGGACATAGTGACTGGGGCTGGGGCTGGGACTGCAAGAAGACCATCCTGGTGGGAAGATCTTGACCACAGGTGATATTCACCTTGGATAAAAAACATTCTGATAATTCAGAATGTTTGTGCAAATAAGATTTTTAACCCAGTTCTATGGAGGTATAATTTATATATGGTAAAATTCACCTCTTTCGGTATTCAGTTTATGAATTTTGAGAAATGCAATCACCAACCACTACAGTGAAGATTCAGAACATTTCCATCACCCCAGAAAGCCTCCCAGTGACCCTTTGGAGTCACTCCCCTCCCCTCAGCCCGAGTTCCTGGTGACCAGTGATCTGATTTCTATCCGTGTACTTCTCCCTTTTCCAGAGCGTCACCTGAGTGGAACCGCACAGTATTCCACCACAGTGTTTTGCATCTGACTTCTTTTCCTTGGCATGTGCTTTTGAGATTCATCCTTTGCTGTTGTATTATCAGTGGTTTGTTCCTTTTTGCGGAGAGTATTTTATTGTTTGGATACACCACAGTGTGTTTATTAGTTTACCGCCAGTAGATGGACATTTGTATTGTTTCCTGTTTCTGGCTGTTAGAAATAAAGTTAATATAAATATATAAAAAAAACCCAATAAAACAAGAAGCTAGAAAGTTGCTAGTTTTCAGTAGAGGGGGACAGGCTGCTGTAGAAGCTCAGGACTGCTCTGCTTTTGGCACCCAAATGTGAGAGTGGTTTGCTGAAGGCAGCAGCTGTGAGGAGTGACAACTCCACCAAAGTCAAGGAAGCAGGTGTAGAACAGGCAGGCCATAGGTGGCAATCTGTGGTCCTAAAATACCCTGGAAAAGACCGGGAGCCCTTTCAGGATTGGGAAACCAAGAGAAAATGTGGGGCAAAAAAATCCCTCAGGTTTCATTCACGGTCATCCCCACAGCCATCTTAAGTCATCAAGAAAGATTCGGAAAAGCTCCAAGAATCAGCAGATGGGGGCTAGTGCAAAATAATACTTTTTGTCTTAATTATTAATAATCTCAATCCCTCACTCAGCTCTTAGGTTGATGTCACCTGGGAGGTAATATTTACTACATTGCATTTCCATAAATGGTGACCTTTTTTGTATGGATGTTGGACACCAGGGAATGCTCTTAAGTTAACTGCATTTCATCAGATCCCCCTGCTATTTAATTTGTTCTTATTTCTATCATTTCAACTCGAGATTTATTGTTCTTATCTTACATTCTAAAGAACTGAGGGCTGTCTTTGAAGTGGATATGAAAAGTTTCACCTCAAACAGTCTACCAATATATCATTGAAAGTTTAAAATAACAAATACAAGAACAAAAATACTCTCCACTTGTCCAAGCATCCCAGGAGGTCTCTGTATTGTTTAAATTACTTCTGAGTTTAAGCTGCAATTGCTCTAGTAAATTAGCTAACATCTGCTGTCTGCCTGATGATGAAGACCAGCCTACTAGAAACCAAATACACTCTTTGCTTGAGTCATTTACTTACTATCCAGGACAACCCTGACTCACAGAAGTATAATATAAGCCACATTTTATTTTAAATGTTGTAATAGTAACCACATTTTAAAAAGTGGGAACAGATAAAATTAATTTAATAATACATATTTAGCTCAGTATATCAAAAGTCTTATCATTTCAATACATAATCAATATAAAAATTATTATTATTATTTTGAGATGGGATCTTGCTCTGGCACCCAGGCTGGAGTGCAGTGGAGCTCACCGTAACCTCAACCTCCTGGGCTCAAATGATCCTTCTGTCGCAGCCCCTTGAATAGCTGGGACCACAGGCACACACCACCATGCCTGGCTAAATTTTTTATTCAACTTTTCTTTTTTTTTTGAAATGGAATTTCACTCTTGTTGCCCAGGCTGAAGTGCAACAGCACGATCTCAGCTCACTGCAACCTCCACCTCCCGGGTTCAAGCAATTCTCCCGCCTCAGCCTCCCAAGTAGCTGGGATTACAGGCACGGGCCACCACTCCTGGCTAATTTTGTATTTTTAGTCGAGATGGGGTTTCTCCATTTTGATCACGCTGGTCTCGAACTCCCAACCTCAGGTGATCTGCCCACCTTGGCCTCACAAAGTGCTGGGATTACAGGTGTGAGCCACCGTGCATGGCCTTATTTAACTTTTTAATTTTTTATTAATTAATTTATTTTTTTATTTTATTATTTTATTTAGAAATTTTTATGTAGAGACGAGGTCTCACTATGTTGCCCAGGCTGGTCTCTAACTCCTGAGCTCAAGTGATCCTGCTGCCTCAGCCTTCCAAAGTGCTGGGATCACAGGTATGAGCCACCACACTCAGCCAATACAAAAATTATTAATGAGATATTTTATATTCTTTTGTCTTCATACTAAGTCTTCAAAATTATGTGTGTATTATAATCTTATAGCACATCTCAATTTGGACCTGTTACTGAAGGAGATTAGCCATCCCAAAATATGCCACTTTGGCAAAACGATTATTTTGAGCTGAAGGCAATTATGAATTAACAGATGCTGAAAGGAGGTCTCTGCCCTCTCCTTATCTGCCTAAAATCAGAGCATAAACTTCCCTTGGTGCAGGTCTCCTCTCCAACCCTCCCCTGCCAGGAAATGAAGAATGACTATTATCACTGGAGATGAGGAGTCAACACTGAGATGAGTTTGCATAAACAGAACTTACTAAAATAACCTTTACCTTCCATTGGTTCTCCCAACATTTCGTAGTTACTTCCCTATGATTTACCATCCTTTGAAGCCCAAACTCTTTTCTCTTTGTTAAAATGGTATATAAGCCCTCAAGTCTAACTGCTTCTTTGAGTTTCACTTCTATTATGTGAACTCCCATGCACATAACTATTAATAAACATTGTGTGCCTTTTCTCTTATTAATCTGTCTTTTGTTAGTTTAATTTATTTAACTTAAGAAGATGGAGGAAAAGTTTTTTTTCCCATCACTACATTTCAAGTGCTTAATAGCCACATAAAGCTAGTGGCTATATATTAGACAATGCAGGTCTAGGAGAATATGTAGCATAAATCATTTCTAATCTACGCTTTATATTTTTTCTTAGGCAAAACCTATTTTTGTCAGTACTTTTTCCATGGTTGCAGAAAATCAGCATAAACAGTGTTACATTTTAGCAACTACCAGCAATTAATAACTTAATGGAGTCTGTAATACTTTAGTTTTATATTCTTGAAGGTTTCAGAGCATGAGAAAAAGACCAGTCCTTTCCCAAATTTCTTCGTACTTTGGTCCTGAAAAAGCTATTACTAATAGTTCTGCAAAGTGAAAAAAAGTAAATCTCAATTAAAAAATTATATGTGGTTTTAAAAACAAATAAGTACAAAACGAGACTATATCAAAAAGCCAGGCACGGTGGCTCACACCTGTAATCCCAGCACTTTGGGAGGCTGAGGTGGGTGGATCATGAAGTCAGTTGTTCAAGACCAGCCTGGCCAACATGGTGAAACCCCATCTCTACTAAAAACACAAAAATTAGCTGGGTGTGGTGGTAGGCACCTGTAATCCCAGCTACTGAGGAGGCTGAAGCAGAGAATTGCTTGAACCTGGGAGACAGAGATTGCAGTGAGCCGGGATCACGCCACTGCACTCCAGCCTGGGTGACAGAGTGACAGAGTGAGACTCCTTCTCAAAAAAAGAAAGATTAAATCAAAGTAAGAATTCGCTTTGTACTTTGCTGGAATTTTCTATTCTGTAGTCAATGGTGGTTTCTAGTAGTGCAGGGCAGGGAAACTCCAGAGCCCAACTAAAATAACCACATGTTCTGAAGTTAATTAAAAGCATAAATTAGCGTTATAAATAGCGAGATGTCCCATTCAATGGTTTTAATTATTTTACTTCTTTGAAACAACAAATGGATTTGATTAAAGAATAATTTGATCTATTAAAATGTAATTAAAGGCATGTGTTTGAGCACTTCTATTATTTCTCCAAAAATATAAAGATGTGCCCTTTATCCCTTTGTATATTTTTTTTGGCTTCATTTAAAATTTACACAAGTGTTCAATACCTAAAATCTAAAAGTAGGATTAGATGTAAAATTCCCACATGATTGTTATTTTATTTTTCCCACCACCATATCAGACATGAAAGATGAATTGTGAATCTTCTTCCTACTTTTCTTTCGTGCTCTGCTCTGCTCTGAATGAAGACTCATGCTGTAGCAGTTAAATGAAAATAAGATCTTTTTTCCTTTGGCTTATCTTTACTAACAAGGGATTTTTTTTTGGTGGGGGGTGGTATAATTCCTGGTAAAGGAGAAGATAAAAACTCATCATTAACAGCCCCAGCAGACTTTATGGTGATATCAATTAAATTTTTGATAAATGAATGGCTCTCTGAGTAAATGAATGGATATGGCCATGACATAGGATGTAACAAATACCCAGGAACCTGGTATTAGAATCAATGCCCAGTTCTGAGAAGGCTCTGAGTATCATCCATAGTCCTTATGTCTTCCACGTGTGATTACTCCATGATGACTATTCTCTAGAAGCTTATATAAAAATAAATCTGCAGAAGGTTAAGGATGTTTGGGGCTGTTAGTATAATTCTTCAAAGGAGCTGAAGGTCTGATCAGATCTGTACAACTTTGCACATCTTGCATCCTGCCACGTCACAAACTCTCTGCTGTTCAGTTCAGCTATTACTGCAACTATTCACCTAAAAAACCAACTGTCAAGAAAACAAGTTGTGGCTCTACTGAAGCCTAAAGCCAACCACACTGTGGTGGTTCTAGTCTTGTTTTGTGTTCTGATTCTATGCCAGGGGTTTAACTTACAGTTCACGGACTCCTACTTGGATCATGGCTTTGGGAAGTCTATGAACTTCTGGATATAGCATGAGTCTTCTTTTTTTTTTTCCATTTTTCTATGAAGGGCTTTCAGTAGATTCTTGCAGGACCAAGAACCACTGCACAAAACACACATGCACACTGGGAACTGAGAAGCAACACTGTCATAATCAGTCAACTGAGAAGAGCCCACTGATGCCTGACTGCCAAGGAACCTGCTAGGCCGCTTTGCATCAAGAGAACAGACAATCCTGGCTTGGCACATTACATTTCAGCAATGGGGTGTCCTTTGGACTAGCAGCTTCCATTCAGTCCACACACAACTGTAAACCACACTGGGCTTTACGGATCAGAATTTTTAACTATAGAGAAAAGATCATGCACAGGGGTAGTATATCAAATGGTTGTGCCCGGGTCTTCTATACAGGGGTGGTGATTGAAGTTAAGAGCGTCACTTTTTTTTTTTCTTTTTTGAGACAGAATGTTCCTCTGTCGACCAGGCTGGAGTGCAATGGCACGATGTCAGCTCACTGCAACATCTACCTCCCTAGTTCAAGCGATTTTTGTGCTGCAGCCTCCCGAGTAGCTGGGATTATAGGCACCTGCCACCATGCCCGGCTAATTTTTGTATTTTTAGTAGAGACAGAGTTTTGCCATGTCGGCTAGGCTGGTTTCGAACTCCTAACCTCCAGTGATCTGCCTGCTTTGGCCTCCCAAAGTGCTGGGATTACTGGTGTGAGCCAGCGCACCTGGTCGAGAGCACCATCTTTTGACGCAACAGACAAAGGCAGAACTTGACCATGAGGTAATTGCCATGTCATACCACGGAAATAGCTGCATGAGGGATGGCTAAGGATATTCATCTCTACAAATCATTTTCAAAGTTTATCTAGGTTATTGAACCAAAAAACCATGGGAAAAAACAATGGTATGTATTCTTTCACCCTTGATCTTAGAAGCGATGGTATGTATTCTTTTATTCCAAATACTTATCAAGGTCACCTAATAAGAGCAATTTATCTCCCTGAGAGATTTTGTGCTTCTGCCTTGGCCCATGTTAATGAGGCATGTTTGGCTCATGCCCGTAATTCCAGCCCACCTTAATGAACTAAAGGACAAAATCACACGAATTTCTCTTATATATGCAGAAAATAATGTTTAAATCAATTGTGAACTTTTGAAAAAGGTGTTTACAAAGCCAGGAATAGAGAAAAAGTTTTTTAAGTTGCCAAAAATCAGCAGCAAATTTAACATTTCTTGGGTAAATATTAGAAGCATTTCCTTTAAGGTTCAGAATGAGCTAGGATGCCTTTTGCTTTTTTGTTTTGTCTTAAAAATTTTTTTGAGACAGTCCTGCTTTGGCCCCCCAAAGTATTTTGGGATTACAGGCATGAGCCAGCATGCCTGGCCTCTAGGAGGCCTTTTAAATTATCTTTACTTCCATGTAATATTGGGAATTTTGATCAAGACACGTAAGTAAGCAAAAGGATCAGAAGAAAGAGAGTCAGGAGACTCAGCTGTCATTATTTACAGATGATATAAATATTCACGGAAAACTCACAAGAGAATTGGCAGAATCTGTTTAGAATGGTGAATATAGTTCAGCAGAGTTCTAGAGACCTTTCTGAGCTCTATTAACCTAGGAATTAACCTAACAAAAATGCCCAGCTTCTCTTGAAGAAATCTTTAAAATTCTACGAAAGCTGTCTTTTTCCAACTTTAACGTACCTCCAGATAACCTGGGGATGTTTAAAAAACAGATTCTGATTCGGTAGCTCTGGGGTGGGGCGGAGCCTGCGTTGACATTTCAAAGCCTCTCAGGTGATGCAGCAGGCCCCGTACAACACTTCTGAGTTGACGGTGCGGACGCACTTAAAGAATACGTGCAGAGCAACTACGATAGAATGGGACATAACATGAATACATGCAAAAAAAATGATCTTTAAAAAAAAAAAAAAAAAAAAAAAAAAAAAAAAAAAAAAAAAAAAAAAAAAAAAAAAAAAAAAAAAAAAAAAAAAAAAAAAAAAAAAAAAAAAAAAAAAAAAAAAAAAAAAAAAAAAAAAAAAAAAAAAAAAAAAAAAAATCATGTGGGACTCTTTACCATTGCAAAGACTCTAATTCTCTCCAAACTAGTCTATGATCTTTAATACCATTCTCACCAAAATCCCAGTAAAATTTGGGGGTCAGGGGTACTTACTTAATTTACATGAAAAAAGGTCAACTTTCAGAAAAAAAAGTGGGGAAAATGGAGAATTTGGCTACCATATATTAAGACATGTAACAAAACCAAGGTAATTAAAAAACACCACCAACAACTTGATAATGCCCAGGAACAGACAATAAAACAATGGAACAGAATACAGAAACAACCCAGAAACAGACCACATGATACTGATTTATGAAAGAGATGGCATCAAAACTTTGTGGCTCATGCGTGTAACCCCAGCATTTTGAGAGGCCAAGGAGGGAGGATTGCTTGAGGCCAGAAGTTCGAGACAAGCCTGTGCAGTATAGTGAGACCCCATCTCCATTAATAATAATAAAAAAAAAACCTTGGTGAAACAAAAAATACATTGATAAATTGTATGCACAAAACTGGCTTACTAGATGGAGAAGATAAAAAATTCTCTCACACACACACACACACACACACTCTAAGCTAAAGACATGAAGTTGTTTATGCTTCTGGTAGAGATTGGTTTTGGGCTTCTGATTCAGAGGCAGAAAGCAGAGGCGAAAGACACACTCTTTCTTTTTTTTTTCCTTTTTTTTGAGACGGAGTCTCGCTCCATTGGCAGGCTGGAGTGCAGTGGAGCGATCTCGGCTCACTGCAACCTCCACCTCCCGGATTCAAGCAATTCTCCTGCCTCAGCCTCTCGAGTAGCTGGGACTACAGGTGTGTGCCACCACGCCTGGCTAATTTTTGTATTTTCAGTAGAGACAGGGTTTCACCACATTGGCCAGGATGGTCTCGATCTCTTGACCTCGTGATCCACCTGCCTTGGCCTCCCAAAGTGCTGGGATTACAGGCATGAGCCACCACGCCCGGCCAAGACACACTCTTTCAAGCAAGCGTCCTGCATCAGCTCATGGGATCCACTGCTTAACTCCTTCAGTTAGTCACCCTTGGCCTTGCCATTCATGGAAATTCCTCTGAGATTCTCACAACAAGCCAGTTCTCATACATTGTCTCAGTTATATGGTATTGTGAGTTGAGTTTTATGATTCCTTTTTTTTGGTCTTCATTAGTATTTTATTGCAAACTTGGAAAAAGGCACGTGAGGAGCTGATAATCTCATCCAGGTTTAACTACACTCCACCTTTTGATTATTGAAGCCAACGCATTAGAGGTTTTCTCTAACTCTGTGTTGTTCACAAATTTTATTTTCATATCCTTGTTTTCATTCAAGTTCATAATGACTATTTGAATAGGTCAGAGTCATAGACAAAAGCTCTTAGACAAATAATCAAGAGCTTTCCCACAAAGCTGGTATAGACCCACTGATTGACCCTACGTGGGGATAAGGCACTTCCTGATTCTTTCCCTTTGTAGCCCTCCTCTCTACAGCTTAGGCCACCTGACTTCTCTCTATGGGCGTGGTTTCCCCCATTTGTCTAGGGATAATACTCAGAATTTGAAGGTCTCCAGACCAAAAATCTAGAACTCAGCACAGGATCGTGATTCCTCCTTGTACAGTGCTGGCCCTTGTCCAAGGGCTAACAGCTGAGCTTCTGCCATGCCTGTGGCCCTTTCTTTTTCTTTTTTTTTTTTTTTTTTCCTGACAGGGTCTAACTCTGTGACCCAGGCTGGAATGCTGTGGCATCATTACAGCTCACTGCAGCTTCGACCTCCCTGGCTCAAGTGATCCTCCTGCCTCAGCCTCCCGACTAGCTGGGACCACAGGCATGTGCTACAACAACCAGCTGATGTTTTTTTTTTTTCTGGTTTTTTTTTTTTGGTGTTGTTGTTGTTGTTTGTTTGTTTGTTTGTTTTTAGTAGAGATGATGTTGCATTACATTGCCCAAACTGGTAGCTGGTCTCGAACTCCTGCCCCCAAGTGATCCTCCTGCCTTGGCCTCCCAAAGTGCTAGGATTATAGGCAAGAGCCACACTGCACCTGGCCAACGCTTTCTGAAATTTTGTGGCTCAGAAAACAGTATCCCAAAGTGAAGGCCTCAGAGGTAGCCTCAGAAGTAAGTTCTCTCTGACCTTCTCCTTCCCTCCTGTCTCTGGCCCATCAATCTCCCCTGAGGCTAGCCATAAAAACTATAATCCCTCTTCCCCAAGGTGTGTTATAGAAACAAGAACTCCTGTTCCCCAAAGCCAGCCATAAAACCTAAAAACATTACTCTAACCTCTCCCGCCACTCCCCGACCTTCCTGTGTAAGACCTGGCCATAAAGACATCTCTGACTTACATTGTTTGACAATAGGCCATAAGACACTCATTCCAAAAAGGGTTCTGCCTCATACTGGAAGGAAGACAGCTGCACAGAGAGGCCAAGAAGAACCTTAACAGACAGGCCTTGCTGGGATTCCCCACTCGGTCTATTTCCATTAGATTATACCTTTTCTGTCCAACCACAGTTCTACACTGTGGTCCATTCTTCATGGAACCTAAGTATAGAAATGGATGGTTTTACCTGTATCTTTGGGTCTTCCTTCTAAAGGCTCCCATGTCATATAAAACTATGATTAAATAAATTTGTATGCTTTTCTCTTGTTAACCTGTCCTTTTTTATAGGAGTGTCAGCTTTGACCCTCAGGATGGGGAGAAAAGGGATCATCCCCTTACTATCCCTATGAGGTACAAAGTGATGTTATGGTTCTCTTTTTTTTTTTTTTTTTTTTTTTGAGACAGGATCTGGCTTTGTCACCCAGGCTAGAGTGCAGTGGCACAATCTCGGCTCAGTGCAACCTCTGTCTCCCATGCTGAACCAATCCTCCCACCTCTGCCTCCCGAGTAGCTGAGACTACAGGTGCACGCCACCAAGCCCAGCTAGTTTTTGTAATTTTGGTAGAGACAGGGTTTTGCCATGCTGCCCAGGCTGGTCTTGAACTCCTGGGCTCAAAGCGATCTACCGCCTTGACCTCCCAAAGTGCTGGGATTACAGGCTTGAGCCACCAGGCCCAGCCCATGATGTTATGACTTACGAATACAATGCGGAGTAATTAAATCAAGCTAAATAACATATACATCACCTCAAATACTTTTTTTTTTGTGGTGAAGACATTGGAAATTTACTCTCTTAGCAATTTTGAAAAGTACTATACACGATTATTAACTACCTTCACCACCCAGTGCAATTTATCTCAAAACCAAACCAAAACACAACCTTGTTCCTCCTGTCTAACTGAGGCTGTATACTTTGACCATCATCTCCTCATTCCCCCAGCCCCCAGCCTCTGGTAACCACCATTCTACTCTCTGTTTCTAAGAGTTTGATTGTTTTAGTTTCCAAATATAAGTGAAAACATACAGTATTTGTCTTTCTGTGCCTGGCTTATTGCACTTAGCATTATGTTCTCTAATTCCATCTCTGTTGTTGCAAATGACAGAATTTCTTTCTTTCTCAAGGCTGTCACAGTACCTTTAAAATGCCATGATCTGTTAACCAGTCTTGTCTTCCTCAGCATCTTGTCTTTCTTCAACACTACATCATCTCCTCAATATTTTTCCATCCAGTATTGACCAAAATATTATAAGCAATTTTATCAAATGCTTGCTGAAATCCATTACGTGATGTTGGTGACTTCCTCTGGCATGTAATCTACTAATCCTATCAAAAAAGGAATGTTTAGCTTGGCACGCTTGGTCTCAGTGAATCCAAAGTAGATACCACTGTTTACCTTTCCTTTCTTTAAATGCTTACATGTCAAATATTGTTCCATTCTCTGGAATGACTTTTACCTGTGTATGGAAATTTGAATGTCATTCTACAGTAAAATTCTCAACCAAAAAAAAAAAAAAGCCACTGATTTCTAGTCATCAATCTATAAACACTAAAGACATTTTACTACTTCACGTAGCAAAAAAATTCTGAGGTAGGGTGATTTCAGGTTGGTTGATTCAGCATCTCAATAATATTATCAAAGACTCAGATTCTGGCCAGGTACGATGGCTCATGCCTATAATCCCAGAGCTTTGGGAGGCCTAGGTGGATAGATCATTTGAGCCCAGGAGTTTGAGACCAGCCTGGGCAACACAGTGAAACCCTGTCTCTACTAAAAATACAAAAATTAGCCAGGCGTGGTGGCATGAACCTGTAGTCCTAGCTCAGGAGGCTAAGGTGGGAGGATCACTTGGGCCTGGCAGGCAGAGGTTGCAGTGAGTGGAGATTGTGCCACTGCACTCCAGACTGGGCGACAGAGGGAGACCCTGTCTCAAAAAAAAAAAAAAAAAAAAAAGGACCCAGATTTTTTCCATATCTGTGCTCTGCCACCATCATTACGATGGCCTTATCTTTGGCTTCTTCTCTTCATGGAGGCAAGGGAGCTATGGCAGCTATGACCTGCTTTTCTACAGGTCTTCTTTTCGGAGCAAGAAAAACATCTAGGAGCTCCCCTTGCCTGACCTGCCATTGTTTTGTTTCACAGAACTGGGTCACTTTCCCCCTCCAAACCAATCACTGGCAAGCTGAGACAGATCAGAATTTAATCCCGAGACATACAGGGAAGAGATGGGTAAACCCTTGAAATTGGCTGTTTACCAACAAGAGAAAGTTGACAAATGCTCTGGGCTAGGGAACCCTACTGTCTGTTCCAGACTGAAGGAATTACTCTCTAATTTGGAGAGTGGTCATATTTGAAGACGGTTACTGATGAAGACCTATTAAAATAACATGGACTTTTTATCTATTCAAAACAGCTTAAAACAGGACTGTGTCCAAAACAAAGGGGTAGATTAAGTTATCTCTAAAATTCCCCGCCAACTGTTTAATGCTGTGATTCTGTTCTCATTGTTTTCACTGTGGAAACTGCTTGCAATTTGGAAGACTGCGTGTCAGCAATGTTTGTGCTGCCAGCAAAAGTGCATAGTTGCTGATCTGTGTGCATTTCCCCAAATAGCACATTTGTGGAAAACTGAGTCACGGGGATTCTAGGTACTGTGAATCCATCATCTGCACAATTTTCTGAATGCCTTACGTCTTAGACACTGGCGGCTTCCCTGTAAATAAACAAACTGTAATAAGACAGTTGACACATAACATGGGATTGGCCAAAGCAAAGCAGGTTTAGCTAACTGGTTTTCCTCTGGCAAATTGTTTTTTTTTTTTTTTTTTTTTTTTTGAGACAGAATCTTGCTCTGTCGCCCAGGCTAGAGTGCAGTGGCATGATCTTGGCTCACTGCAACCTCCGCCTCCTAGGTTCAAGCGATTCTTCTGCCTCAGTCTCCCGAGTAGCTGGGACTACAGGCACGTGCCACTGTGCCTGGCTAACTTTTGTATTTTTAGTAGAGACAGAGTTTTACCATGTTGGCCAGGCTGGTCTCGAACTCCTGACCTTGTGATCCGCCCGCCTCAGCCTCCCAAAGTGCTGGGATTACAGACATGAGCCACCTTGGCCGGCCATTGTTCCTTTTTTTAAATTTTGTGCTGAAAGCAGATGATTGTGTTAAATAAAGCAACAAATTAAATGTGGATGTTAGTGCTGCAATGGAGGAAAACTTGCAGAAAAGTTGACCTGACTTATTTAATCAAGTGCAGAGACATTACTGTGCTACCTGGGGAGCTATTCATATACAATACAATCTATATGCCTTCCACCTGAGCAACCAAGTTCTTGCAGCGCTAACTAGAGAAGGTGCAGGGAGGGGTGGGAGGGCTGGATCAAGTTATTTTTGTGGCAGTTAAGGTTCGATTACTTGTAGATCCATAAATCATCAGCCAAGGTTCTCTTTTCTCCAGCAGTGAGCCTAGGGAGAAGGAGGTGCATGCAAGTGATACTGCAGGGACAGAATCAGAATCATCAGCACTTAGCAACTGATTGGATTTCTGGAGCAAGAAAGAAGAGTTGAAGATAATGTTGAACTTTCTCATTGGGAGATTTTACTAACATTATTGAGCAATTACTGCATGATGGATACTGCGCTAAGAGCATTATATAACTATTATACCTCTTAATGTCTCCCAGTAGTTCTATTAAGTAAGTACTATTGTTTTTGTTTTAGAGACAGGGTCTTGCTCTGTCACTCAGGCTGTAGTCCAGTGGTGCAATCTCAGCTTACCACAGCCTCGGGCTCAAGTGATCCTCCCGCCTCAGCTCCCCAAGTAGCTGTGGTCCCAGCTGGCTCCTTATGGAAAGCCTCTTGCTTCCTTAATTACTAACCAATGGTAACAGTTTTTTTCTTTTTTGTTTTTTTTCAAGAGACAGGGTCTTGCTCTGTCACCGAGGCTGGAGTGCAGTGGTGGTATCAGAGCTCACTGCAGCCTTGAACTCCTGGGCTTGAGGGATCCTCCCACCTCTGCCTCCTGAGTAGCTGGGACTACAGGCACGTGCCACCATGCCCAGCTAATTTTCAAATATTTTGTAGAGATTGGGTTCTTGCTAATTGCCTAGGCTAGTCTTGAACTCCTACCTCAAGCAATACTCCTGCCTCAGCCTCCCAAAGTGCTAGTACTTCAGGTGTGAACCACCACCCCTGGTGACCAACAGTAATTCTATGCTTTGGTCTCTTGCATCCTTACCCTTATCTTGTGTCCTTATGATCATCATAAATAGCTCATTTGGCCAGGCACAGTGGCTCATCCTGGGCAGCACACGAAACCTCATCTGTACAAAAAAATATAAAAATTAGCCAGGTGTGGTGGCACATGCCTGTGGGCCCAGCTACTTGGGAGGCTGAGGCAGGAGAATTGCTTGAGGCTGGGAGGTCAAGGCTGCGGCGAGCCGAGATCATGCCTCTGCACTCCAACCTGGGTGAGAGAGCGAGACCCTGTTTCCAAAATAAAATAAAATAAAAGCTAATTTGTCTCAGGCTTTGAATTAATCTGCATTAGCTCATGTAATTGTTGCAATAACACTATGTGGTAGGTACTCTCAGCCCTGTTATGCAATGGGTTTGAAATGACTACTGATATACAGAGGTTTGAAATGATGTTACTTGCCCAAGTCTCGTGGTGAATGGAGGAGCAAGGAATGGAACTCAGATCATTTGACACCAAAGCTCTGACCACCACACAGCACTGCCCTCTTTAGCCAAACTAATGTTTTTGTCTTTCTTACCTTTGACCCATTTTATTCCACCTTTCTGAGGTATTTTCAGCATTTTCATTAAGATAATGAATACAACAATTATTTAAGCAGCTAATCCTTAAAATATACTTCTATAAAATGTCCTTTTAGTTTCATTTTCTCCTTATCACTCCCCAAACCCACCAGACCTACACTTCGTATTTTCCCAAACATGTGTCTACACAAGGCATTCACCTGGTTTTATATGATTCCTTTCCTGTTCTCTCAACCTGGTAAGGTTAAGAAGGAAAATGATTTAACATATTAGAGGGGATAGTGCTACAAAACAATATGAGACACAGACAATTTTGTAAAAAAAAAAAAACAAAACCTTGTATGAGATACCTTATGTACATACATAGAACAGTTAAATCCTGGGCAACATGAAAAAAGCCTCATCTCTACAAAAAAATACAAAACTTAGCTGGGCATGGTGGCACGGGCCTGTAGTCCCAGCTACTTGGGAGGCTGAGGTGGGAGGATTGATTGAGTCCTGGAGGTCGAGGCTGCAGTGAGCCATGATTGACAGAGTGAGATCCTGTATCAGGAAAAAAATAAAAATAAAAATATAATAAGAAAAAAATAAAGTACAGTGAATGACTAAGTGTTCTTAAGAAAAATCAAAGCAACAATCCATGGAAGAGGTAGACCTTAAGGATGAGTGGGATATGATGGGAAAAGGGTGGAAGCTAGAGTGAAGACAGAAATCAACATCTCATTACTGACAGCTATTTATCAAGCACCTCCATGTGTTTGGCCGTTAAATTAAAGTTTTGAGGATAGAGATGGAAAAGCTGCTTGCTGTCTTTCTCCCAAATACTCTGTGTTTGGGAAAGGCTTAAGCAGATAGCAAAATACACAGTGACACAAAGAGGCACACAATACACAGAGCAAGAGTTTCAGGCATTCTGAAAATGCAGGGAACATATCCCAGTAAGAATGCTAAGCCCTGGGACAGAGGGTGAGCGGTTTACATGGATCAAAGGGCTCACTCATGATAACGACAGCCTTCTCTAAGCCAGGCACTGAATACTATGGATACAAAGAGCCCCGAGTCATCAAGAGGAACCAGGAACTCTAATATGATGTGTGGAGCAGGCTATGAAAAGAGGGATACCTCTCCCAGTCAGAGGCATCAGAGAAGGCTTCCTGGTGGAGGTGAGTAGGAATCACATGCAATCATGCAGGCGAGGCGGGGAGAGGACACTTCCGAGCAAAGAAACTGGTTAGAAGATGTACTGGTGTGTGGGGAGAAAGAGGGCCTCCAGGTCACTCAGGGTTGCTATGAGAGCACAAAGTGTAAGGCCAGGAGCAGTGAGATGACATGGAAGAGAGAGGTGGTGACTGGCTGCCTTAGGGAGCCTGGGCTTGATATTGAGCCAGGAGAGTGTTTTAAGCATCCTTTAGGTTAGGGAGCTGTATGAATTAGATTCAGGTTGAGCCAAGATTTTAGCAAGCTTCAAACGCCCAAACTGAGCAAATCTTCCCTCACTATGAGTTTGCTATGATCACTGTTCTTATAGTTCAGAGAATAACTGTGCTCTAGATATTCGGCTCAATTCGAAGTGGAGCTGCTGAAAAATTTATTAGTGCTGGAGTGCATAGGATGCTGTTCATGCGTGAATAGCATTTTAAAGGGCTGTAGATTAAAAGCGAGAGGTCTCTGAAGTCCAATTTCAAAACCCAGAGCCTCTCTCCCATTTATCTCCTATTTCCCACCAATCCTGGAATGAGTCTGTAGACCACTGTAACTTCTCCTTCTCAACTTTCACATCTTTTCTTCTCTTTCTATTATCAACTGTTACATTCCCTTTGGGTGTTTTCTTTTTCTTTCTTTTACCACTTATGATAACCACATGGTCATACTATGGGAAATGCAGAGCTGAGTCCCATTAGCGTCCATTGAGAGCCTGCTGTGCTCCAGGCATTGTTTGGGGCATTTGAAATCATTATCTCATTTAATTCTCCTATCAACAGTAAAAGGCGGGTGGCCTTTTACATGAAGAATTTGTGGCACAGACAGGATAAATTACTTGCCCAGATTCACACAACTAGTAATGGACAGAGGTTTTTCACATAAGCTTTTTGGATGTGAATTGGAACACACTCTTCTCTGCGAATTCCCAAAGCTCTTGGGATGACAATACAAACCTTTGTCATGACCTACAAGGGTCTGGATGGCGATTCCTCTGCTCTCTCACCCTACAACCAAACCCAGACAGTTGGCATCCAGGGCCCAAGGTCCCGGCCACTCTAGTATACTCTCTCTGGGTTTTGAAACAGTCGATTTAGGATCCTGTATATACAATGAGTTACGAATCATATTCTGCGAGTTTCTGATCTAAGTTAACCATTCTTTCTTACCAAGAAGACGAGGAACAAACACACAGACAAGAAAGAGCTGCAGGGGAGTAACAATAACCTCCAACAGGTTCTTAGTTGGAACGGACCCATCACACCAGACAAACAGGAGAAAAACAGAAGTTTATTAATACGGATATTTTATACACACATGGGAGACATCCAGAGAATGAGTTTTCAAAGAGGTGGCTTTAAGTTCCAGTTTATATATAGCATCTTCAACAAAGAACAATGGATTTTTAGAGAAGTGGCAAGACAACAAGAAAGAACTGTGAGTTTCTGTGAGCAGGCTGGCAACTCGAGGAAAAGCAAACAAACAGCAGATAAATGCTAGTTAGGAAAGCCTGCCAATGCGAATTCCTCTGGTTCCCACTCTAGGCTGATGAGGGTCTAAAGCTGTCTTCAGTGGTTAATCTTTCCTTGGGGGGGAAAAGGCGGGGGTTGGTGGCCATGATATTTTTTGCCTTTGTAAATCTATGTCCTCCTTTTGGACAAATGGGGGCAGAGACCTCTCCTGTACCTGTTTCTTCTTGAGCATCTTCAGCTCAACAATCCTTCATATTCTGGGGAAGATATTCTGGTCTCCCACAGAGCCTTTCAAAGAAGGTTCAGCTCTGGTCTGGGTTCCTCATCTCTCACTATTATCTGAGTTTCAGTGTCTCCCACCCTCCTCTGAGTCCATACTGGTCTGTGGAAGAGGCTGCTTCGCTGAATAAAGGCCCTAATGTTCTATTTGCACAAAGCTCAGTCTTTCTCTATGCTGAACTTGGCTTTATTACTAAGTGGCTGTGAGATTTTCTTGTTGTCAACTCTCCTATCTCAGTTTCAGTTTCCTCATCTGTGCAAAATCAGTCATCCCCAAAGTGTTGGCCAGATCAAAAATTTTAGAATTCTATGAAGAGCTTTACCCACTAGTAGAAGAGAGAATTAATAAATTCATCAATGAGGACCCCATTTGCACTATTGTCCAGTATAATTATTTAAACTTTCTATCTTTGTGGCATTTATAATTACTTATTGTAAATGAAACTGGTGTGAGGGACACACATTTTTAATGCCTTTAATTGTCATCCAAAGGTGCTTTCCAGCTGAAAAATTCCATGATTCTAAATGTGTATCAATTTCATGTCAGGCAGGATCAGAGGCTTGGTCAATATTATTTTTTCCACAGTGAAATTGTGTAAGGCAGGAGATTCTACTTAAGCTAACAAATGTGTATCCTTCACAATGGAAGAATAAATAAAAGTATAAGTTGTGGATTTGCTAATAGTTTCTTCCTGCTAAAAATATTAACCTCTTCTATTCCTTAACAAGAACTTAATACACGTAGTTTTAGCTTAAAATGTTTGGGAATTTTTGGTGTCTTGAAGTATTTTCTGCAAATTTATTTCTCATTCTCCAAATTCTATCTCCCTTTTCTGAATGTTCTTGATGCTACATTTTCATGTATTCATCAACTTGAGATGTTTGGCTCCTTTTTTTTGTTTGTTTTTGAGACAAGGTCTCACTCTCTCGCCCAGGCTGAAATGCAGTGGCATGATCATAGCTCACCACAGCCTCGACTTCCCTATCTTAGGTGATCCTCCCACCTCAGCCTCCTGAGTAGCTGGGACTACAGGCACGGGCCATAATGCCCAGCTAATTTTTGTATTTTTTGTAGTGGCGGTGTTTTGGCATGTTGACCAGGCTGGTCTTGAACTCCTGGGCTCAAGTGATCCTCCTGCCTCGGCCTCCCAAACAGCTGGGATTACAGGCGTGAGTGACCACACCTGACCTTTTCTACTGTTCTCTGACCTCCCCAATATTTTCACATTTCCCAAATCACTGTTATCTACAGAGAAATCTCCATCAAATATTTCATTATTTGAAAGAAGTGACACCAATAAAGAATTTACTCTCTGTTTACTTGGACATAAAGAGCTACTCCAAATTAAGACCTCACATTTTCTCATCTCCTTCTTTGCAATAAAAATAAAATTGAAATTAAACTGGGATAAGTGCAACACATTGTATCTAAGCAGCCATTGTCAAATTGTTTCTAAATATCAACAGTAAAAGCTCTAATCTGAGCAATTTTGGAATGCACGCATATCCCAAAGGGAAATGAATTTTCAAAATGGTATAGGACTCAACATTGCATATTTTAGTCTTCAGGCCGAGCAGGGAAATGCTAACAAGCTACTTCTTCCCATTTTGCTATTAATGCAAATTGATGTAAAACTACCTGCTGTGGGCAAAACACTCAGCTTCTGCAAATGGCCTCATTCTGAAACGGTCAGTGTCAGGGAAATGGTGTTTCCCTTCCACAGCTCATTGAAATGGAGATGGCACGGAATGGAGTAAAGGGATCCGCTTTCTAATCAGGCAAAATTAGATTCATTTGAATTGGTGCATGGACTGAAATGAAGGGAAAATCCCACCAGTGCCTATTTTTACCTCCTTAGACAGCCTTTGAGCCACTAGGCAGAGTAAAACCACACATGCTAAAAATTTCCCACATTGATACAGAATTCATGAGGAAATTATTTTCACACTTTAATGGAATGGTTCTATTGCTTACATTATACAATGTAAGGGAAAAAAATTACTAAACTCAGAAGCACATTTCCATATTTCTCATCAACTTAGTTTCTTCCATACAAACATAAGAAGCTACCCCAACTATCATAGAGCACATTTTGCAACTTTCACTAATGCATAGTACTCATGTGATCAAAAGCAAAAATATCAAAGCAAACACACGGACAACAAATGAAAGCAAACCTTTATAGTGTATCATTCAGTGAAAAATACATGTTCTAAAGAGTTGTGATATATGATACTATGGAACTATGATATATTCCAGTTTCTACAATTTCAGTTCTTTTCAGATTTGGTGTTTATAAAATAACCTAGTAAAGAAGTGGTAGAAGAAAGTGAAATTTTACACAGTGGATTCTGTGAAACACAAACTAATGAAACCAGCCAAAGTTTCTGGGTTCCTTTTTTTTTTCCAGCCTTCCCCCAGCCAAATGAGTTTTTAATTCACATAGGATTTTTTTAAATCATTTATTTAATTCTCCTATATTTTAGAATAATAGCATATTTAGGTTAGTAGTTTTCAGACTTTAAATTTTCAGGACAGTAAAATTTCCCAAGGCAGTAGAAAGAGCTGACATAGAGTTGCCAAACTGTTAATTTTGCCAATAACAACAATAACAAAAAGCTACCATTGCCATCATTTCAGACAGGAAAGGATATTTCCACACCAAAAATGTAGGAAGTTCATAATGTCAGAATACAAAAGAGCTCTTCCCAAGAAATACAATTTGTTAACCGTAGATAATTTTAAAGGATATACTTATAGTTTTATACACATTTAGAAACATTTAAAACATTAAAATTTATTTTATACTACAACAAATGTTATCTTCCCTCAGTACAATTTTTTTTAAATTTGATAGCACTATATATATTTCATACTCTGATATTTGATAGCACCCATGATGAAGAGCTCTAAGGTGTCATTTGTTTTGGTGTTACATTTTTATCAGTGCCATCATCAAACATTCTGTTTTACAGATATGAGCAAAAATAAAAACACCAGTCTTAATAGTGTTTTTTTGTTTTGTTTTGTTTTGTTTTGTTTTGTTTTGTTTTGTTTTGTTTTGTATGAGATGGAGTTTCTCTCTTGTTGCCCAGTCTGGAGGGATGGTGCGATTTGGACTCACTGCAACCTCTGTGTCCCGGGTTCAAGCGATTCTCCTGCCTCAGCCTCCAGCGTAGCTGGGATTACAGGCACTCGCCACCAGGCCCAGCTAATTTTTGTATTTTTAGTAGAGGCGGGGTTCCGCTATATTGGTCAGGCTGGTCTCGACCTCTTGACCTCGGGTGACTCATCCACCTTGGCCTCCCAAATATGCTGGGATTACAGGCATGAGCCACCATGCCCAGCCTAATACCGTTTCAATTATTCTCACATAGCCTAGGCAAACCAACATGCTAAGGAACAGTAGCTCCCACATTCTCAAGTCCTTCCTTTTACCTTGCTTACAATGGGCAGGTAGGAAGGCCGGCTGAGCCAGGCCAGGTGGGTGGCTGGGACTCTGCAGGAAGTAAGCTCAGGGCTCTCCTCAGTCATTGCCCCTCACTTTCAGGGCAGAACCATATGGTCTCCTTGCCTTACAGAGAGAAGCTGGAAATTTTTACAATAGGTGTTCTGTGGGCCAGTAAAAACTCTGGCCCTTCCCAGCATTTGGGAACTATTGCAATGGGTCATTTAGTCTTTGAATTCCTGAATTTTGTGTGATCCAGAGGAGCCTGAGACTCTGTGTGGATGTGGGTTGAATCCACAGCCATCAAAAAGCACCTTCCCATTGGTAAGTTAAACATAGTAGAAAAAGCACTGGTTCTAGGGACAGAAAAGTTGGGTTCAAGTCTCTATTTAACATAGACAGTTGACTCTTGAACAATGTGGAAGTTAGGGGTGTTGACCCTTCCTGTAGTTAAAAATCCAAGGATAACTGTTGACTCCCCACCGAAACTTAATTACGGTTAGCCTGCTGTTAACCAGAAGCCTTACTGTTAACATAAATAGTCAATTAACACGTATTTTGTATGTTACATGTATTATATATTGTATTCTTACAAATAAAGTAAGCTAGAGAAAAGAAAATGCTATTAAGAAAATCATAAGGATGAGAAAATATATTTACTACTCATTAAGTGGATAATCACAAAGGTCTCATCCTCATCATCTTCACATTGAATAGGATGAAGAAGAGGAGGAAGAGAAGGGGTTGGTCTTGCTGTTTCAGGGGCGGCAGAGGTGGAAGAAAATCTGAGTATAAGTAGACTCACACAGTTCAAACCCATAATGTTTAAGAGTTAACTGTACTTGGTTTCATAACGTTTTCTAATGTTTTTCTCATGTTCAGATTGGGGTTGTGGGGAGGAAGACCACACAGATAAAGTGCTGTCAAGAATTCTTGATAGAATTTGAGAGGCTGAGGCAGGTGGATCACGAGGTCAGGAGATCGAGACCATCCTGGCAAACACGGTGAAACCCTGTCTCTACTAAAAATACAAAAAATTAGCCAGGTGCAGTGGCAGGAGCCTGTAGTCCCAGCTACTTGGGAGGCTGAGACAGGAGAATGGTGTGAACCTGGGAGGCGGAGCTTGCAGTGATCAGAGATCGCACCACTGCACTCCAGCCTGGGCCACAGAGCGAGACTCCGTCTCAAAAAAAAAATAAAAAATAAAAAAGAATTCTTAATAGAATTCTCATCATATTCTATCAAGGGTACATACTATCAATAGAACATCACTATTGATATCAACCTTGATCAACTGGTTGAGATAGTGTTTGTCACATTTCTTCATTGTGAAGTTACACTTCCCTCTTTCCACACTATTCTTCAGAAGGAAGTCACTTAAGGAAGGGGAAGCTACGTTCCACCTCCTTCAGGGCATAGTACCCTCATAAATTGTTTGAAATTCATTTGCATGGAAGATTTGTCTATTCTCCTCCATATATTTATTTGACAATTTATTTATATCAATATGTTGTCATTAGTTTTCATTTCAACTGTTCTAATATGTGTATAGTAATGGTCTTAATTTGCATTTCCCTTGATGGCTAGTGATATTGAACATATCTTCAAATGCTTGTTTGCTATCTTTGCATCCTCTCTGGCGAACTCTCTGGATGTCTTTTGCCAACTTTCAACTGGATTCTTTTTAATGTTGAGTTTCAGAGTTCTTTATATATTCCAGATACTAGTCCTGTGCCAGATGTGTGATTTGCAAATATTTCTCCCAGTCTTTAGCTTGTCTTTTTATCTTCAACAGGGTCTTTTGCAGAGTAAAACTTTTAAATTTTGATGAAGTCCAATTTATTATTTTTTTTAATGGATTGTGCTTTTGGTATCACATTCAAGAACCCTTTACAAAGCGCAAGGTCCCAAAGACTCTTCTATGTTATCTTCTAAAAGTTTCATAGTTTTACATTTTACATTTACATCTATAATTCATTTTGAGTTTTTTTTATAAGGTATGAGATTTAGATGAAGATTTATCTTTGTCTATGAATACCTAATGAGCCAAGAATATTTTTAAGGAAGTGATATCAATGGAAATGAACTCTAAACCAGATGAAGATGGGGCCAGGTGTGATGGCTCATGCTTGTAATCCTAGCACTTTGGGAGGCTAAGTGGGGGGGGAATCCCTTAAGCCCAGAAGTTCAAGACCAACCTGGGCATCAAAGTGAGACCCCATCTATACAAAACAAACAAAGAAAAAATTAGCCTAGTGTGATGGTGCGGAGTACTGTGGTCCCAGCTACTCTGGAGGCTGAGGTGGGAGGATCCGAGGTAGAGGCTGCAGTAAGCTGTGATCATGCCACTACATTCCAGCCTAGGCAACAGAGGGAGACCCTACCTCCAAAAAATAAACTAATAAGTAAAGATAGAAGAAGGCTTACGGATAATTCTTAAGTGTTAGAGTCCATGCTTAAGGTAAAATAAATGTAGCTATGGGCTGGGCTTGGTGGCTCACACATGTAATCCCAGCACTTTGGGAGGCCAAGGTGGACGGATCACCTGAGGTCAGGAGTTTGAGACCAGCCTGGCCAACATGGGGAAACCCTATCTCTACTGAAAATACAAAAACTAGCCAGGCATGATGGTGCTCACCTGTAATCCCAGCTACTCAGGAGGCTGAGGCAGGAGAATCGCTTGAACCTGGGAGGTGGAGGTTGCAGTGAGCCGAGATTGCACCACTGCACTCCAGCCTGGGCGACAGACCGAGACTCCATCTCAAAAAAAAAAAAAAAAAAAAAAAAAGTAACTACAAAGCCGGTCAGCCAAAGACTAAGAAATAGATAGTAGTTGGAGATTTCAGAAAGAAAGCAGCTACTGGTGGTGTAAATAAAAAGCCCAGTAGTGGCCAAGGGGGTGACTGGCTGAGATGAGGTGGAGTGGGGTAAAGAAGGGAAGGAACTGAGATATCAGGGTGTAGAGAGGCTGCCTGTGAAAGCTGAGGTCAGAGAATGATGCAGGAGTGGGTGGAGAGAAAGCACATTGGGCAGGGGCTCAAGGGTTTCTGAACGAGCAGGAGTGAGCGGAGGTCAAGGAGATGACTGGTCCAAGATGGGGGGAAAGGAGCAAGAGGAGACAGTGTCAGGAGGGAGGGAGAGAAATGCTTTGCAGTCAACAGTGAGGAGCCAGGGGGATGCTTTTCCTACTTCTTGGCCTTAGGGGGCGAGGGGGATAAGAAAGAAAAAAACAAAACAAAACAAAAAACTACCCTGTCCTTGAAGAGGCAGTGGGGAAGGAAATGGCCTCAGAAGTCTTCCAATGTCCATTAGAGCAAACAGGTGAAAGGAATATTTGGAGAAAATGCTGCATGAGCTGATCCCAGGGCAAGAGGCAGGAGGGCAGTTTCAGGAACTCAGAAATACCAGGAATAGGAAGAAGGCTTTGAGTCATGCTGGAGAGCAGAGCCCAAGTGACAGAGCTGCCTTTGGTTATCATGAAATTCTGAGGGATACGTCGTTGTTAGACTGGGCCTGAAAGTCAAGACTGGAAGTTCTAAGAGTCCTCAGAGAAAAAGAGGGTGAGCTGATGTTCAGGCCTCTAACTGAGATAATTATGTGAAAGCACTTTGCTTATTTATTTATTTATTTATTTATTTTGAGATGGAGTCTCGCTCTGTTGCCCAGGCTGGATTGCAGTGGCACGATCTTGGCTCACTGCAGCCCCCGGCTCCCCGGTTCCGGTGATTCTCCTGCCTCAGCCTCCCAAGCAGCTGGGATTACAGGCATGTGCCACCACACAGCTAATTTTTTGTATTTTTAGCAGAGATTGGGTTTCACTACGTTGGCCAGGCTGGCCTCAAACTCCTGACCTCAGGCGATCTGCCCATCTCAACCTCCCAAAGTGCTAGGATTATAGGCCTGAGCCACTACATCCGGCCAAGCACTTCGTTTATAAAGCTGTGTCTTAAAAAGCTGGAAATCACTAGCTATTGTTAGGTGGTGAAAGGCACTACACAAAGCAAATTAATATGTTTGATACTTGTTGTCCAGAAATTATATATTTATGATTATATCTACATACATGATAACATTAAAAAATATCCATTGTTGCTGGGAGCAGTGGCTCACTGCTATAGTCCCAGCTACTCTGGAGGCTGAGGATGGAGAATTGCTTGAGTCCCAGAGTTGGAGGTTATAGTGAGCTATGATCATGTCACTGCACTCCAGTTGGGGTGACACAACAAGACCCTGTCTCTAAAAAATAAAAGTAAAAAATCCAATCGCCTAGACATAACAATTTCATGGTTAGTTATATAGACAAATATAGAAATACACGCATACACGTTAGCCAAAAATGGTAAGTTCAAGCAGCTGTAAAATAAAATGCAATCGGACATTTTACAGCTTGTATTTTAAGGTCCTGGCTCAGTTCAATCTGTCTTCTCACTGGTTCCTGCTTCTCTCTTCTTTGTTCTACTTCTATTTCTCACCATGTTTTGACAGGTGAGGTTGTTCATGCAAAGGGATCCAACAAAAATACAGGAATGCCACCTTTGCCTCCTCAACCAGGACAGAGCAACCCTCCCTTTCCTCCTTGCAACAAAGCAGGCAAAACACACATTCTCCTACCGCCCCACCATGAAGCCGAGGCACGAATGGCAGTGTTGCTATTGTTTTGCTTGCAGGGAGGGAATTTTTATGCAATCAATAAGTCACCTGCCCTCTTTGCCCAGGATCAGCTCTCCACCCGAACCCCTGTGAGCTTCAGTGGTAGAATACTTCAAGCTTCAGCCAGCACAAACATGTCACAGCAAGAGGGACAGCGATTGTATTTGCACACACAATTTGTTTAAGTACAGGCTTTATTTGATCCTTAAAAAAAAAGAACCACTTTGGTATTATATTACAACCAAAGGAATTTAGCCTTTAACCTGCAGTTTCCCTACTCTCAGTGATATAAAAGCTTTTTCTGATAAGAGGTGAGGCCCAGTGAAATTTTCTTCTTTTCCCTCATTCCCGGAGGTGAGGTAATGAACTCACAACTTAATTAGACCGTGTTTTATACCAACTAAAATAATAGAAGGGAGTCTTTGGTAACATGGCAAAAAAAAAAAAAAAAAAAAAAAAAAAAAAAACCCAGGAACTCCAGGCATCATAATACAGAGAAATATACGATTAGAATTAATTAGGATATGGAAAGATATGTTTATCCTGTAGATACTTCACCCTGAGGCCATACCATTTTTATTTCCCCTCCATTGGGCATAATGGAAGGGACTTGAACCCTCTGCAATGGACTGAATGTGCATCCCCCTGAAATTCATATGCTGGAGTTCTAATCCCCAAGGTGATGATATTAGGAATGGGGCCTCTGGGAGGTCGTTAGAGTTAGATGAAGTCCGGAGGGTGGAACCTTCATCATGGCATTAGTGCCCCATATAACAGGCCCCAGAGAGATCCCCTGCTTCTTCTAGCATGTGAGGTTACAGTGAGAAAACGACCGGCTATGAGGAAGCAGGCCCTCACCAGACACTAAATCTGTCAACACCTTGATTTTGGACTTCCCAGCCTCCAGAACTGTGAGAAATAAATTTCTGTGTTTATAATCTACCCAGTCTATGGCATTTTGTGATAACAGCCTGAAGGGACTATGACATTCTTCCCCACTGCCCAGCTCCACTGAGAACTTGAGAGCTAGGACTCTAGAGGACACCTGAGAGAGAGAGGCTGGCTGGAGAACAAAGGGAGATAGGCTTTTTTTTTTGTTTTTTTAAACAAAGGCCTTCTTATTGCCCACCAAGGAGGAGGATTCTCATAGACTAATTTCCACCAATGGAAAAAAACAAGAGCAGCTTCGCACCATCCTCTGAACTCAGGGTCTCCCCAATCATCACACAGCAAGGTTTTTTGTTTTTGTTTTTCAGGTAATAGTCTGTGTATTTGTTTTCTATGCTGTGTGACAAATTACCACACACTTAACAGCTTAAAGCAACACATGCTTATTATCTCACATGCTCTTTGAGTCGGGAGCCTGAACACAGCTCAGCTGGGTTCTGTCCTTAGGGTCTCACCTGGTGGCAATCAAGGTATTGGTCAAAGTTGGGTTCTCATCAGAGGCTTGACCAGGTAAAGATCTCTGCGCATACTCCCTCAGGTTGTTGAATTTATTTCTTTGCCACTGTAGGGTTCACGGCAACTCAATTCTTCAAAGTCAGCAACAGAAAGAGAAAGAGAGAGAGAGAGACTCTACCTGGGTCTACTAAGAAAACAGAGTTCTACATGAACTAACATAATCTTGGGAATGACACCCCTTTACCTTTGCCATATTCCATTGGTTACAGGCAAGTCACAGGTCCTGCCTACACTCAGGAGGACAGAAACCTCAGGAGATAGAGATCCTGGGGGCCACCATAAAGTCTGTCTGTGTCTCTCTAGTCTAGAAATTTAAGGGTATAGCCAAGGAGTTCTAGAAGCAACATTTGTAGAAGAATCATAAAAAGAGGGCAGATATTTTAAGTCTACACACATATTCACACACCCTAACCTACAAATAAAATAAAGGTAGGAGTTTTTCTTGGTGGTCAATGGCATGAGATATTGTAGTCATGCAGCATGGTTTGCATCTCTGATCTATAATTTATTGGTTGCTTAACTTTACTAAGCCTCAGTTCCCATCTTTAAAATGGGAATCATGGTACTTATCTTTGAAGATGTTATGAAAATTAAATTAGATAAAGTAGACAAAACACTTAGCACAATGCCTGGCATAAAAATGCTCAGCAAATGACTGCTATTGTATCCGGGTAAGATCCTGAGGTGCCTCAAACCAAGTAGAATTTTATTTTTTTAGTTTTATATATTTAATTAACTAATTAATTTTTGGAGACAAGATCTCCAAAAGTCACTCAGACTGGAGTGCAGTGGTGCAATTATGGCTCACTGCAGCCTCTAGCTCCTGGGCTCAAGCAATCTTCCCACCTCAGCCTTCTGCCTGGCTAAGTACCACCATGCTAACTTTTTTTTTCTTTTTTGGTAGAGCTGGGGTCTCACTATGTTGCCCAGGCTGGTCTCAAACTCCTGGGCTCAACCCATACTCTCACCTTGGCCTCCCAAAGTGCTGAGATTACAGGGGTGAGTTACTGCACCCAGCCCAAGGTATGATGTTCTCTAGACACAGATAACTTAATCTTCAAGGTTGGGTTCCCCTCTGAGACCTAAGAGGTTTGACACCATTTTGGCTCCATGCTTCCCTCAAAACCATGGTCTTTTTAACCTCCTGAGTGGCTCTACCAGGATCTCAAGCCTACCTTTTCCTGCATCTTCATCAATGGAACCAGTAAACTTTTGCAATGCTGAGTTCAAAGTCCCTGCAGACCTTCACACTTCATAACTGGAATGCCCTGGAGGAGGCTGGCCTCTTTCCTACCCACCTATGCCTCCACACATCCTGTCCTTAGGCAGAAACCTACAGGTCCTAGCTGACTGTCTTAGCACAAGCTTCCTATATGCTAGACCTGCTTAGACCTTGGAACCTGGCTCCTGAGATGGATTCACTCAATTATTCACTCACTAAACACCTAGCTGACACTTACCATGTGCCAGAAACAGAGCTAGTCTGAGAGAGAGAAAAGAGTGATGAAGACAGAACCCTCTCTTCAAGCAGGCCATTGGCCAATGGAGAGGCAGACACATGCCAACAGAGTAAAGCCAACCCTTGACTTTGGACAGGAATATATCGGACATCTTACACCAGTCCCTCAGCCTGTGAAAACGCAATGATCAGCCGGGCCCCTTGCTTTCTCCCATGTCTCAGTTCCATCAAGATTCATGCTTCCTGTATGGTCTCACACCACTTGTGCATTTCCAACTTCTACTACAGTTTTATGCCTCACGTGGTAAGCAGTTTTTCTGCTAGCTGTTTAGTAAATGTTTCGTACTTACTAAAACATTTCATGCACCATGTTTTCCTTTCTCCGCAGAACGTGTGTGATGGACTCATGGACTCATTCACTGCATCGATCTTGGGCACTGCCCCCAGCTTCATGTTCCACTCTCCCATTTATCCCAAATTACTGAGGATTTCCTAGCTAAGAACCATCGCTTTCCAGAGCTCATTATTTTCTGTTATTTGGCTCAGAAGCACAAGCTGTTTTCACAAAGAAATAAAGGGTCTTCTATTCCAGAAGAGTTCTTCTATGAACGTAGGTGAGCAGACAGTGCATAGCCATGCTGAGGTCTGTCTGCCTTGTTGTCACTGTCTCTCCTCCGGGAGGAACACTAGGCTCCTGTACACCAGGCTTCCCACAGCCCAGGAGGAAGACATCCATACCTTGCCAGTCATCTGCATCTTAGTAAGACTAAAACTAATAAAACTAAAAATAAAACTTAAAATAGATGGAAGGATTACAGTATGCCAAGCATATATGTATTGTGTTATTTGGCCCTCACAGTTGCCTTTTGAGCTAGGCACTAGTACCAGCTTTAAGAGCTCAGGAAGCTGAGGTGTCAAGATTTTAAGTCATTTACTCAAGGTCACACAGCCAGGAAGTGTAGTGGGAGAGTCAGTCCCCCATTTGTCCAATGCAGTGCTGTCGCCCAAGTGTGAAGAGGGATGTGCGGGTCTGAGAACAACGTTAGCTTGCTTAATACTTTGTCCAAGGTCAGCCCTGGCTCCAAGCCCAAGAAACAAGGCAGGATCAGCAGCCACAAAGTCCAATAGTCAGCCAGGCTCCCATACTGCAGGAGTCTCTATCACAGCCCAGCTCTGGATATGGGCAAACGAAAGCTAGCAGCAGAGTACCCAGGCTACCTCTACACAGGGAGTGACTGTGGAACTTCAAGAACAAAAAAGAGGCAAAAGACATGGGGTGGCCTGGCTGGGAGGGACTAGGGAACAGGGACATCTTGCAGATAACTCTCAGGACTGAGGAGTACATATCTTTTATTAAACAAAGCTTGTAATTCTGACTCTAAGCCTGGGGTTCCTAACAATGGCAGGGACTGATGGCTGTGAAAGGCACTAATCAGACACCAGTAGATTCGTGTTTACACTGGGAAGGGCTGCTGATCCTGCATAGGCCTTTGAAGCCACCCGTGCTCATACAGATTGTAATGCACTATGAAGTAATGTCTTCAAATAAAAGGGAGGAGTTGAAATAGACCTGTCTAGCCAGTTATTTCTCTAAGGCACTTCAAAGAAGCATTTTCTTTGATCATTTTGACTTTCTGTCTGTAAGAAATGTGAACATATTACTCATAGAAATTACTGAGAGACCTCAGGCCGATGGGGGCTTCAGTTTGACCCATCGCCAGTGAAATGGGAAGGATAAGGTAGGGGAGGGCACACTGGTTCTTAAAACTTCCACCAGGAAGTGACACACATCCCCCGCTCCCTCACATTTCACTGGCCAAAGCAAGTCACCTGGCTCATCTAACTTCAAGGGGAACAGAGAAGCACCATCCTGCCACGTGCTGAGAAGGAGGGTGGGCAGATACCCACGACCCCCAGTAAACAGCACTGATGACTAACACAAAGGCCAAGTGACAAGGAGGTGTTTTTAGGAGGTCAAACAAAGGAGTATATTCTTCAAGAAAATAAGGCACTGATGAGCTTTGTTATATCTCCACAGTAATTTCTAAAATGGAATTTCCCTGTTGAAGGCCTTTAATATGAGCATTATAATTGTTTAAGAAAACAAAGTGTCCTGATTTGACTAAATTATCAAGGAAAAATGTGGAAATTACAAAACTGGGACCAAAGCAATTTTCCCACGTGTAACTGGAGGATGAAACAATCCATCTGTCATTCTGGATTTTGGTGGGAAAATCCACTGTAGGACTCTACAAAGGAAAACTACCAAAACTCGGATGGCACCTTAAACCTTTTCTCCCTGGAACTTGCCTATTATCTTGCTTTTTCTCTCAGCCGTTTCAACGCATTTTACGTGTATCACCACATCTGGAGCTTCAGATAACCTGATGATGACTATTTATATTTCACTCACATGTTACTTCATTCAACAAACATTTACTTTTGAGGATCTGCTACACGCAGCATTCTTCTCTAGACACTAGGGATACAAAGATAAAACATGGTTCTACCTGTAAGGTACTTATTGAAAAATTTAGTTGAGGGAAGAAAGAACATGAATCAGAAAATTATAGAATATTGCAAAAGTACAGGCTGGTCTCAAGGTAGTGAGGTATCTCAATTGATTTTTCAGTCAGTTGCAGATTGAATTATTCGTCCTACTTTTCCCTTCTCATTACCATAATTGACTAGAATTTAAGAAAAAAAAAAAGTAGGCCAGTCTTGGTGGCTCACGCCTGTAATCCCAGCACTTTGGGAGGCTGAGGTGGGTGGATCACCTGAGGTCAGGAGTTCGAGACCAGCTGGGCAAACATGGCAAAACCCCGTCTCTACTAAAAATACAGAAAAAAAAATTAGCTGGGCATGGTGGTGGGTGCCTGTAATCTCAGTTACTCAGGAGGCTGAGGCAGGAGAATCGCTTCAATCTGGGAGGTGGAGGTTGCAGTAAGCCCAGATTGCACCTCTGCACTCCAGCCTGAGTGACAGAGTGAAACTGTCTCAAAAAAAAAATGCCCCAGATATTACGGGAGAGCTGAAATGATATTTATAAGGATATCACCTTCCTTGCAAGGGAGTAGTGTCCTTGTAGGGGCCACTCAGTATATAGGGACATGGCTTGGGGCAGTGCAGGTGTGCATTGCACAATATTAAGGCACACTCATCCCCTTAAAGGCTTCTTAGATTTATGCAGATGTCAGTTAGGTGTCTTGAACCGTGAGTACTCCTATCTGTGCCACATTTGAACTATGAACAGGACAGCCAGCAGCTAACCAACCCTTAGTTCTCTGAAATATGTTCATCATATGCTTACTCTTATTTTTATTAGTATGATATAATGATAATCTCTAACTTGCTGAACAATTTTTTTCAATAATCATCGATCATACATCTAGTCTGACTAAGACTGTTCTAACCACACTGGAAGTCCGAGATAAAGATATGCCACAGTGCTTGACCTCAAAAAGCTTTAAAACTAGATGGGGAAGAGAGCCAAAAGCACATAAATCAATTCGAGGATAATTAAATGCTAACTTGTGTAACATTAAGTTTAAATACAATCTGAGTTATGAAGACCAAGAGATCAGCCTTAGATGGGACTTCATCTGGAGCTTAAAGGACATGGAATATTTGGGTAGGCCAGGGGAAAGAAAATGATGAGAATGTATGACTGTATCAATCTTTGGCCATTACTTCCTGGGCAAAACACCTCAAAGCTCACACCTTGCTGATGGAGAGTAGCAGCTGCCCCTGTTGTCACAGCAAGGAGGGTGGCACAGCTGATAAAGGGTAGGGAACTCTGCCCATCACTCCCTGACCTGCTCTAGCTCCTTTCAGCACATCCAGTTACCCTGTGCCATTGTCCCAGGTTCCTTCCGTATAGAGCAAGTCCTTCCTTCTGCTATTACCTTGCAGCAGTTAAGAACATAGGCTAGCCCACTAATTCTCCAAGTGTGGTCCCCAGCCAGCAATATGAGCATTACTGGGGAACTTGTTAGAAATGCAAATCCTTGACCCCTGCCCCAGAGCTAGTGACTCAGGTAGACTGGGGGTTAGGTCCAGCAATGTGTGGTTTCCCAATCCCTCCAGGAGATTCCGGTGCACACATGTTTGAGAACCACTGGGCTCAGCAGACACCCTGGCTTCAACTCCTGGCTCCGTTGGCACTCATCAACTCCATGCCTCAGACAGATGGTTAATCCTGCTAAATCTCAAAAGGATATAATAGTAGCACCCACCCCCATGGGGCTATTATGAAGAAAAAATGAGTTAATGCATAATGCAAGGCCCTTAGCCTAATAAATCCTTGATAATTGGTAAGCACTCAATGAATTAGTACAATTATCACCTGACAAGATTTCCCCTTACTTTTTTTTTTTCTTTTCACCCAGGCTGGAATGCAGTGGCACAATCATGGCTCACTGCAGCCTCGACCTCCTGGGCTCAAGTGATTCTCCCACCTCAGCCTCCTGAATAGCTGGGACTACAGGTATAGGCCACCAAGCCTGGTTAATTTTTTGTGTTTTTTGTAGAGCTAGGGTTTCACCATGTTGCCCAGGCTGACTTTGAACTCCTGGGCTCAAGCAATCCATCTGCCTCAGCCTCCCAAAGGGGTAGAATTACAGGTGTGAGCCACTGGGCCTGACTTATTTTCTTATCATAACATGGTTGGGAAATCTTATCTAAAGATATGTTTCTCAACATATCTAAAGATGTATTTCATTGCTCCTTCTCATCTCCTTCACCACTGTCATCTCCAATAGCCCCATTCTCACCACTCTTTGGCCAACTAGTCTTTTTATTCATAGCATAAGATTTGCCATTTTAATCAATTTAAGTGTACAGTTCAATGACATTAAGTACATTCACATTGTTGTGTTATCATCACCACCATAGATCCCCAGAACTTTTTTTTTTATCTTTCCAGACTAAAACTCTGCACCCATTAAGCAGAAATTCCCATTGCCCCTTCCCCTTCTCATCCTTGGAAACCAGCGGTCTTCTTTCTGTCTGTCTCTGGGAATTTGACTACTCTAGATACTTCATAAAAGTAAAATCATACAGTATTTATCCTTTGTAATTGGCTTATTTCATTAGCATAATATCCTCAAGGTTCATCCATGATGTAGCACAGGTCAGAATTTTTATCCTTTTTAAGGCTATATTCCATTGCGTGCATAGGCCACATTTGTTTCTCCATTCATCTGTACATGGATACTTGGGATGCTTCCATCTTTTGGCTGTTATGAACAGTGCTCCTACAAATATAGGAGTACAAATGTCTCTTGGACTCTCTGCTTGTAATTTTCTTTTCTTTTTTTTTTTTTTTTTGAGACAGTCTCACTCTGTCGCCCAGGCTGGAATGCGGTGGTGTGATCTTGGCTCATTGCAACCTCCGCCTCCTGAGATCAAGTGATTCTCCTGTCTCAGCCTCCTGAGTAGCTGGGATTACAGGTGCCTGCCACCATGCCCGGCTAATTTTTGTATTTTTAATAGAGATGGGGTTTCCCTGTGTTGACCAAGCTGGTCTTGAACTCCTGACCTCAAGTGATCCACCTGCCTTGGCCTCCCAAAGTGCTGGGATTACAAGCATGAGCCACTGCACCCAGCCTCTGCTTGTAATTCTTTTGGGTTTATGCCCAGAAGTCGATTGCTGGTGGTTTACTAATCTTGATAGCCCCCATCTTTATGAGAAGCCTTAGTTTCCTGTCTCTTCTGTCAAGGTGGCTTAGCCTCCACTACCAGAGAGCAGTACATCCTCCTTCTGCATCCAGGAGAATGTTATAGGAGTATGTTGTATTCTTCAAAAACTTGAAACTGGGTGAGTAAACGGCCATTACTCATCAGAGTAAATGGTTTTTATTGTCTGTCTACAGATACAAACTCCTCAAAGAGAAAACTTTATTTTCTGCCATTCCACTGGTGACAAGGACCTGAGAATAAAGGAGGATTATAGGGCAGACTGTCTGCTATGATAACTTATTTTTCTTCCAGTTGTTTCCAACCAAACATACAGTATTATTAACTTTGACTGTAGTCATCACTTTGGCTTCAGGCTTAATCTATTTTGACTAGGAGTATTGTCCTCGGAAACACTACAATTTCCTGAAGAGACTGCAAATCAGCAGTCTTGACTAAACTCATACATGGCCGTTATCTTTCCTCTGCTTGAAAGATGTACAAAGACAGTATGTCATTGTGAGCCAGGAGGTTTTCTTTATTTAGCGTCTGCCTTCTGGCTCAGCTATAAGGTAAGGCAATTAGGTACCCAACATTTATAACAGACATGTTTAACTTCCCTGATATGTCCTGCAGAAGTTTAGCAAACACAAAGATAATAGGTTTTAACTAGCAGTTAGGAAGTTTAGACTTCAAACTTTTGAGACTGTATAAAATATGATGGCGAGACAATGGACAATGTGTTCATTTACTACTTAAAACCATCTTGAACTGAAATAATTAAGGTAGAATCATTTCTACCTTTGAGGTCCACAAGAAATGAGTACTAAACATCTTTTAATGCAAGACTTTGATGTTGAGCATGGTCAAGAATAAGCAAAACAAATGGGATTCCTCCAGGAGGCAGTGTTGTGTAGTGGAGATGTCTTGATTCAGGTTGGCTACGTTGCTGTTAGCCTCCACCTCATACTGGTTATATGACCTTGAGCAAATTACTTAAGTTCTTCATATCTCAGTTTCTTCACCTGAAAAGTGTAGATACTATTAGCACAGGAAGGCCATTTCCTGTCATTTAAGGGTAACTAGTACCTGGAAATTGCCACATTGATTGATTGATTGAGACAGCCTGTTACCCAGGCTGGAGTACAGTGGTGCAATCATAGCTTGCTGCAACTCAAACTCCTGAGTTTAAGGAATCCTCCCACCTCAGCCTCCTGAGTGGCTGGGACTTCAGGTGAGCGCCATCATCCCTTACTAATTGTTTTTTACTTTTTTTAGAGACGAGGTCTCCTTATGTTACCCAGGCTGGTCTCTAACACTTGGCCTCAAGCCATCCTCCAGTCTTGGCCTCCCAAAGTGCTGTGATTCCAGGAATGAGCCACTGCACCTGGCCTTTAGGGCCACTTAAAATAAATGCATCAAAATATCATTTGGAAAAAGTAGGTGTTATTGGGACATTTTCTTGAAAAATGAACTAAAAATTCCACCAATTATAAAATTATCTTACATTTAACCAAATTTAGTTTAAAAATTCAACTGTACAGTTATTCTCAGAAAAAAATTCAACAAATAAATTATTTTGGAGCAAAAACCTATTGCTTTGGTATTGGATTCTCCCTTTTGAAGCACTTGTCACTGTTCCCATCATTGTTTTCTTCAATTGTGAACAGGTTGAGTCATGTCAAATCCTTGTTTCCCATTGGCTTGCAAGTAGTTCTAGTAGCTCTCCTCCATCACTTTCATCAACTTCATGAAATTCTAAATGTTTAGCAAACTGTGCTTTTTCCCTTTGCAGTCCTTCTGCTTTATATTTTCAATGTACAGTTTCATGTTGTAAATATTTGACAATTAATGAGACTATTGCCAACAAGGGTGACTGGCCCACTGGTCAGAAAAATATGATGGATCAAACAGGAATAGACATTTGAATGGAGACTGATTTTAATAAAGGGCCAGCTCATAACAATTTTTGCTTTCCCAACATCTATTAACTACAGAGACATGGAAAATGAGTACTGAAACAGCATAAATGCTCAGTTTCTCATTAAATTGTTAAATGCCATGGCTCAGCACAGTGCCACGTGAATAAATGTGCCTTAGCTGTTAATATTCTCATTATTTATTTAAGAGGACCCACATGTTCACAAAGGAGTTGAAGGCATTTAAATACAAATTGTATGTAAGCTAAGAAGAATATTTTCCTTAAATCCACTTTTCCATCAATAAACACCAGGATTAGAGAACAAAGGAATCCCTCACTCTTAAACCTGCCTCTATTTCTTATTCCCCTTTCCCCTTGTTTTGTCTTATCTTCTCTCAACAACACTTACTGCCATCTGACAGACCGAATGTTCATATATAAATATGTGTGTGTGTGTTTTAATCTTTCTTCTGCCACTAGAATCTAAATTTCAGAATCCAAGGATTTCATTTGTTCATTTACGTGTCCCTAGCACCAAGAACAAGATCTGGCAGATGGTGCATGTTCAGTAAGATTTGTTGAATAAATGATGAATGGAAGACTCCTCATTCCAGGGCCCAAGTGCCCAGGGACCATCACAGCAATTCCATGGCTAGGGAATGCACTATGTCCTGAAAGAGCCTCTGATGTGAATAGGAAACACAATCAGTGGATACTGTGCAAATCCTAAGAAGAAAAGACAGCACAGAGATTCCAAGAAGCACACGGTAGATTGAAAGGCTGTGCACAGTTACTGCAAACTCAGCCCTGATTTGTGGTTGAACTAGGCTCCATTCGAATTCAATTCAATTCAGAAGGAATGGAAGGGTCTTCTGTGGGGCAAAGGAAGCAAGCTGGAATTCTCCCTTCCACAAAGAAAAGGATATGTGTTTTGCATCATGGTGTAGTGGAAAGAACTACCTGTACAGATCAGAAAACCGGTGTGCTGATCTCAGCTCTGACGTGACTTGGGTCTGTAACTCAGCAAAATCACTTCAAGCTTTCAGGGCTCTACAGCTTCATCTGTATGACCAGAGGGTGTGACTAGATCAGCATTTCCTAAAGCATGATCCTTGGAACATCTGGCACTCTAGACCTGCACTCACAGGTCTAGACACATTTAGCTATTGAGCACTTGAAATGTGGCCAGGGTCACATTTTAAAATGTAAAAACTAAAGCAACATACAAGGAAAATTTAAAGTGTCTCACTAATAATTTTTATGTTGATTAATGTTGGAATAATAATCATTTTGTAGATTGGGTTAAATACATTATTAAATTTGGGATAGAAGGGGAGGCTGGGCATGTTGGGGGAAAGGGGTATATGGGGACTGTCAGTACTTTCTATTCAATTTTGCAGAAAATTGAACCTAGAACCAAAAAATGAAGCCTATTTATAAATAAACAAAATTTATATAAAAAGTTAGGGTTACATGTTTCTTTTTACTTTTTAAGTGTGGTTACTAAAACATTGAAAATTACATATGTAGTTACAGATATGGTTGGCAGACTATTTCTACTTGACATATATTTCTATTGCTGTTCTATAATCTGAAAGAAGAAAAAATGTTTCTCTAACCAAACACTGCACATCATATACCCCACACTTCACCACCCCTGTCCCATGTCATCACGCTCATTATTAAGGTGTGAATATCGACATGGATATAGAGTGTGGAAAGGTAGACAATGGAGATTTGGAGGGGTGATGGGATGGGAGAGGGGTGAATGATGAGAGGTTACTTAATGTGTATAATACATGTTATTTGGGTGATGGATGCCCTAGAAGCCTTGACTTCACCACTATGCAATCTATGCATGTCACAAACTTACACTCGTACCCCATAAATTTATGCAAAAAAATACCCAAAGTGTGTTTAATATACAGTATGGAGAAACATGTTTGATTGGCATTTTCTAGATGCATTTGATAATGGAATCTATTTTCCACTGACCATCTATTCACACCCTTCAGTTCTGAGGAAGATATTCTGGAAATGTCAGATCTAGATTCTCTGTAAAGTCTTTTTGGAGTCCAATAATTTGTGATATTAGGATTCTAAGGATGTGTAAGGAGGCCATGAGTGAGAGTCCAACATGCCTGTTCAGACAGGGAGAGTTTTAAGGAGAAATCATGTTCTTCACCAACACCTCACAGGAGAGGTAGCAGCTAACTGAATGCTGAAAGGGAAGAAAATTGGGAGACCAGAGCCTGGAATCCAGGGATTGGGGAGGAGAGCCAAACTCAGGCCCGGGGGTCTCCTAAGAGAAGTAAACCTGGCTGTCTACTGTGTGAGATGCTGATGCTTGAGAAACCAGCACCACAGGAAATGTCAAAGTCCTAGATAGAAGTTGGAAACGGAAAACATGAAGTTCCAGCAGCAGCAGCAGTATGAGCAACTAGAGGGCTGCAGAAATCCCGCTGTTGAAAGAACACCTTCCATGTCAGCGGGTCAAACCCAGCCAGGGAGGCTAGGCTGCTCCACGCTTCCACCCTCTCACCCCCAGGGCTTCCACCCTCCACGCTTCCACCCTCTCACCCCCAGGGCTCCAGAGAGCAGACGAGGAGAAACCCGTAAGGATTTATCTAGCCAGATAAAGCACTGAAGCCACAGCCTGTGGCCTCTCACTGAGATTTCTACGTGAGTGATAAGAAACCTATTTCTGTGTCTGACATTTCTGCCTGTTTCCAGACAGGGTGTCCCAACTCAAGTGCTATGTGGCTTAGGATTTCTGAGGTTCCGTTATGAATGGAAGTTTCTCCGGGATGAACCTCCAAAATTCTCCTACTATATTGCTTCCTAACTTCTCCTTGGTCCTCTGAAACTGCCAAAGTCTCGCTTTGTAGAATTACTTTCTGTAAGCTCCAAGTGTATATTTATTTTGAATTAACATTGTTTACAGCTTTATTGAAGAATAATTTATATACAATAAACTGCACCAATTTAAAGTGTGAATGGATTTTAGTAAATGAAAATAGTCATGCCACCACCACCACAATCACATTTTGGAACACTGCCATAACCCCAAAATTGTCCTCAGGCTCCTTTGCAGTCAACTCCTGTCCGTATCCCCAGCCCCAGGAAAAAAAACATCTATTTATTGTCCCTTTAGTTTTGTCTTTTTAGGATTTTCATTAAATATTTTGAGACAGCCAGGTGGGAAGGGATCCCCAGAGAGACTCCAACCGGCCTGCGCCCCCCCCCCGGGAGGAGCGCGCACTGGGGTGGAGCCTTGGGAAGTTCGTGACATTTGCAGGGGGAGGAGCCTGGCTTTTCTTCTTGGGTGGAACCCGGGATTCAATCTGTGAGGCGGAAGCCTTTGCTAGCAGGACCCTCACTCTGCTTAGGGTCCCTATTTGCCCTTTTTTTCCTTTTCATCCAATAAATTCCATTTTTCTCACCCTTCAAAGTGTCTGTGGGCCTAATATTTCATGGCCGTGTGACAATGACCCGGCTCTTAGCTGAACTAAGGAGAAAGCCCTACAACGATTTCAGGTAAATGGACTCATACAGTACTATACATGGTATTTTGTTTTTGGCTTCTTTCACTTAGCCTGGTGCCTTTAAAATTCATCCACATTGTTGCATCAGTACTCTATAGAGGAGGAAAAATAATTTTTCCTCTACCCTTCATGAGTTCTTAATTGGGACAGACCCTTGTAACAAAACACAGATTAATAAGAGAAAAACAAACAGAAGATTAATCACATGTATACCTTATGCATATGTGGAAGATACTCAGGGAAAAGTGAATAAAATCGCCAGAGTAGATCTCAAAAGCTTGCTTAGACTTGAGACTACAGTCGTGTACCATGTTCCCTGAAATAAAGAAAGAAGGGTGTGGGAAATGCCTAGTTATGGGGAGCTGGCCAGGAAAAGCCCCATAAACGAGGTTTAGATTTGTTGTACAGATTTAAGCCTATGCCTTCTCCATTGGCAAGAGTGTCTAGTGATCTACCATCCTTTCCTCCTGGTACAGAGAGGAAGACAACCTTACAAATGGAGAGTTCCTTTATAGATGTACATTTCTCTTTCAAAAGGGTAACCTCTACTCTTATTTTCAGAGCTTCTCCTGTGTCTGCTGTTTCCCAGAAGAATCAGCTCAAAATAATCCTTATGCCAAAAAGGCATATTTTGAGGTGGTATATTCTGGTCTCCTACAGTCATATTTTGGGAGTATTGTGCCCTGTACCCCCATCAACTCCATTCCTTTTAGTTGTTAATATTTAACTGTATATCACCATTTTCTTTTTATCTATATATCCGTTGATGGCCATTCAGATTGTTTCCAGTTTGGTGTTATTATGGAATGATATTATGAACATTCATGTATGCCTTTCAGTGGGCATATTTTCTCATTTCTCTTGGGTAATACCTAAGGGTGAAATTACTGGGTGGTAAGTGTATGTTTAACATTTTAAGAAGCTTCTTTTTTTGAAACATCTGTATTGTTTTCCATTGCCAACAGCAGTGTATGAGATTTCTAGTTGCTCTATAGCCTCACCAACACTTATTATTGCCAGTATTTTTAACCTTAGCTATTCTAGCGTGGGTGTAGTGGTCTCCCATTGTGGTTTTAAGTTGCATTTCTCTAGTTACCGATGATGCTAAGCATTTTTTCATGTGATTTTTGACAGTTCATGTATTTTCTTTTGTGCGTTGTCTATTCAAATATTTTTCTCATTATATTATTGGATTGTTTTCTTAAGTTGTAAGAGAAATTAATGTTATCTGGATACAAATCCTTTGTTAGATATATACTTTACAAATATTTTCTCTTAATGGCTTAGCTTTTCATTTTCTGAATTGTGTCTTTTGACAAGCTAAAGTTTTAACTCTTTATGAAGCCCAATTTATCAATTTCTCTTTTACAGTTCATGCTTTTTGTAATCTATCACATAAGAAACTTGCCCTAATCCAAGGTTACAAAGATTTTTTACTATATGTTATTCTACAAGGTTTATAGTATTAGCTCTGAGATTTAGGTCTACGATCTGTTTTGAGTGAAATTTTGTGTATGCTGTGAGGAAAAGGTCAAGGTACCTTTCTTGATATAGAGATCCAGTTATTCCAGTATAATTTATTGATGGCTATTCTTTTCTTACATTGGCACTTTATCAAAACTCAATTGACTATGTTAGTGTAGGTCTATTTCTGGACTCTCAACTCTGCTGCATTAATCCATATACCTGTCCTTATGCCACTACCACACTGTCCTGATTTTCTAGCTTTTCTAGTAAGTCCTAAAATCAGATAGTATAACTCCATTAACTTTGTTCTTTTTAAAAATTATTTTGGGTATTCTAGTTCCTTTGCAGATGCTGCATTTTAAATAATGCTTTAATGATTGGGAAATATAGCATATCTAATGCTATACCCATTTTATTTATTTATTTATTTTTTTGAGACAAAGTCTCACTCTGTTGCCCAGGCTGGAGTACAGTGGCACCATCTTGGCTCACTGCAGCCTCCACCTCCTGGATTTAAGCAATTCTCCTGCCTCAGCCTCCTGAGTAGCTGGGATTATAGGCATGCATCACCATGCCTGGCTAATTTTTGTATTTTTAGTAGAGATGGGGTTTTACCATGTTGGCCCAGGCTGGTCTTGAACTCCTGACCTCAGATGATCAGCCTGCCTCGGCCTCCCAAAGTGCAGGGATTACAGGCGTGGGCCACCACACCCAGCCATGCCCATTTTATAGACAAGGAAGCCACAGACTTATAGACAAATATCTGACTTCGCATCACAAGTCTGAGTTTCTTTTTGTGGTCACGTCTCATTTTCCTACTGGACTGCCAGTAAGGATCCTATGACAGCAGAAACTATGTCGGTTTTCTTCACTTCTGAATCCCAGGTAAAGTAGCTTTTATAGTAGGTTTTCAACAAATATTTCGTGAACAAAAGAAGGAATCAGGCCCAAGAGAAATTCAATGACTTGTGTCTGGTACTAAGGTCAGTAGCAGAACTGAATCCAGAACTTGAGTTTCCAAACGCTTCATTTAGTACTTTTTCTATCATGCAGTCTGAGTGGAGGAGACAGAGAACAAATGCAAAGAAGAAAACACAAAGCAAATGATGTTGGTGTATAAGAGCATTATTAGAAAGTTTGATAAATGCTTTTGTTTTGATACATCTCAGCCTATAGCCTACAGCTCCCAGCCACTAAACATTTACATGTTTATTTTTTGCTTGAAATACTTTTTAACATGCAGAGGGATATCCAGATGATTCACAGATCCCAGACCACAGCCTAAACAGGAGGCAACATTTCCTTCCTGAGCATGGTTCTAGGAAAATAAAGAACAGGTGCATGAGGCCAGAATGAGTCTCTGGGGCTCACAGCAGACAGACCCCAGCTGAACTCTTCTGGACTGACAATGCTTCCAATGAGGAAAGATCTTCAGGGAGCAATGTTTGGCAATGATTTTCTCCCTACAATCTAATTCTAAATAATTTCAAATATATATATATATATACACGTATATATAATATATACGTATATATATACATATACGTATATATAATATATATACACATATATATTATATATACGTATATATAATATATATGTGTATATATATATATCTTGTGCTATAGTTCTTTTTTTAAACCTGGAAAACCAGGTGCCAGAAAAAAAATAATAACATGGTGTTAATCTGAGAAGGAAAGTAACTGGAAAAGAGGATAAGGAACGTACAACAATCAGACAGTGGAGGTGGCTCCAACTCCACAACCTCTAATTCATGTGACATGTAATCTTCTTAAACAATGATTATAGATACTAACTGTGTATTTGAAGAGGATGGAATTGTCATTAAGTGCTATGCAATATCCTGTCAACCAAATTCTCCCTTTAAGTAAACACATGTCGCTTCTGTTGAAATTAGTAGGTGTCACAGGTAACCGGGAGGCAAGTTTGGTTCTGGGACCTTACAAGGCACTGTGAAGACTTTGATTTACAAGCGATTATTAAGGAAGATTTCCACCAGAAGTAGTCATCCATAGGGGAGGAATTAAGTATCTTTATTTCAATAGAGTCAAGAAACATTTGCTGATGGTAGACTTTGTTCAGAGCAAGATGCTAAGTGTTGCTACGACAATCCAAGAAGAAACACAGACAGCCCTGCCCCAACTTGCTCCCACATCTGCAGGTGAAAGGCAGACCATCTCTTGTGTCTGCCTCATTCCCTCAGTTGTCAGCTTAAATGTCACTTTCTCTGGAGGAGATTCGATTTGCCCAGTAAGATGCATCATATTTGTAATTACTTGTTTAAGGCTTGTTTTCCTCTCTACCTCCAAGAAGAAAGGGACCATGGCCATCTTATGTTGGCAGGCTGTGGATGTCTTCAGAAGAACACAGGTTCTAGAGCCAGCAGGCTGTGTTCATATTTCAGCTTCACCACTTACCCTCAGTGTGATCTTGGGCAAATCACATAACTTCTCTAAGCTTTGGTATCCTCATCTGCCAGAGAGAAATAATAATTCTCTAGTACTTACCTCATAGCACTGCTCTGAGCTATGATTAAATGAGGTAAAGCCACTAAGTGGCCTGGCATGTATTAAGCCCCCAATAACAATGAAATAAAATATCAGCAGTTAAATGAAGTTCATCCCTTTAGTGAATAAAAAAAGACAATGGTTGCCATTCTCTGGTTATTATAATGATGATACAACAACAATAATTCTTACTGAATGCTTACTGTGGGCCAGGCACTGTAATAAATGCTTTACATATAGTCAGTGAATTTAGGAGATGTGGACATCAAGCCATCAATGACAACCAGGCCTTTTAAACTCTTCTCTCTGGGCATATCAGCATTTATTAGGGAAGTAGGACCATCAGAAGAGCCAGAGTTGGTGGCATACGAATGTCTGTGTTAGTCAAAGTCTTGGAAGGAACTGAATGACATGCTCAAAGGGTTAATTGAGGAGGATGAAATGAAAGACCTGTGTCAAGGATTTGGGCACAGTTAAGGAAAACAATAAGCATCAAGGAATACCTAGGGACTAGAAGCAATTGGGGCTGTTACCTCCCCTAAGCTTGAACGGATAAGAAAGAGAAATGGTGTTTCCAGGGTGCAGTGAGATCTATAGTCAAGGGAGGGGAGCTGCCCTACAGATGCAGTAGTGGGAGACAGAGGATCCTAGCCACGCCAAAACCATGGTGAGGCAGGGAGCATCCAGAGAATGCTCAGACCACTCTCCCCCTGCTTGCTTCATCTCCTGTTGCTACCTCTCCATGGCCAAACTGTGCTAGAAGCCAGAGAGTGATGGAGCCAAGGTGATGCAGCCCATAATTATCTCCCCCTGAAGCAGAGAATAAAACAGAGAAGGGCTGAGAATGAATCTATCTGAAGAGCAAACAGAATAACCTGCACAAAACCACTGACCATCACATCTACTCAAACTTGAGTAAATTCATGTTGACTACATGAAGAACATTACAGGGAAGTGAAGAATCTTGACAGTTAAGCCAAGCAAGACTGGCAGAGCTTAAAAAGTTAAAAAGAAGTTGGAGCTCCGGTTTTTAGCCTCTTTCCGGGCTACCTTATAGCAATTTGTGGCTCCGTCATCAGTTTCTGCTAGGTTTCAAAGATCCAGGAGAAGCTTAGTGTTGTGTCAAGACGCCGATGGACCCATCACAGAAGTTTAATCCAACCTCCATCCCAGTGTCTTCACAAATGCTCACCGAAGAAAATTCCCGGGACGATTCAGGGGCCTCTCAAATCTGTTCCGAGAAGTTGATAAAGAACCTTAGTAACTTGACTATCAACGCTAGTAATGAATCCCCTTCCCCTCTACCGGAAGGTTCACTCCATGAACAGTCTACAAGAGCAAGAATCCTCAGGGAAATCACAGATGACTTGCTTTACAGGAGGAGAGGAGTAAGAACATTGCTGTCTGTGCAGAGAGAGAAGACGGCAAGATTCAGATACGTGTTACTCGGCAGAGTTCGTACGCATGAAAGAATACTAACAAACACTGGGCTTAAGGGAGTTAAGAAGGAATCAAGACCATTCAGATATTCCTGCAGTTTCTGCGTGTCTAACAGATGGGATCCTTCTGAGAATGCTAGAATAGGGAATTATGGCACCAAGCCACTTCAGCCATAAACCTTATTCTTGCACATTTTTTTCTTGCTGGTAATTTTATATAGCAGACTGAGAAAGCTACTCTATGCTAGTATAGACTATACACCAATAATTTTGACAATGAGTTCTAGGATGTATTTTTCTTCTTGTATCTTTTCTTCCTATTATGATACTAGTAATTTATAAGGGATCTGTGTAATTTGAATGTATTTGAATAACTTTAGCTCTACTGTTTGATTTGACCCAAAGAAGCCAAGATGACATAAGTATTCTCATGTGTCTTAGAAGCCCAAAGTCAATGAGATGAAACCCAACATCAAGAAATTGAAGCAAAGTTACTTGTGGATAAAGAAAGCATTAGGTAGTTTGGCGATAGCATAATAATTAGATTTTCTGGCTTTCAAAAATTTGGATTGCAATCACAGCAAACTTTGTTATTTTTACAGTTTTCAGTACCAAAAGGTGTTTATATAGAAACAATAAAGTTGACATTTGAGTACCTTTAAAAAAAAAAGTTAAAAAGAAAGACAAGCTTTTATTTCCTGCTACAACTACTGAAGATGCAAAAAAGGTAAGGGGCATTAGTTAGCAACCAGTGTCTATTATTCCTCTTTCTGCTGTCATTGTTGAAAGATGAAAGCTCACGCAAGCAGGCTCCATTCTTGCAAATGACCTAATTGTCATATTTAGTTGAATGTAAAAACCCTAGTTTTGCTGATGAATCTGAAACATTACAGCCAATCACCTTTGCCTTCCCATCTTCCTGTCTAACATCAACTGATTAAGATTGGGAGTATCTTCTGTTTGTTAAATGAAGCACAATTCTTCTGGATGATGTCTTTATATTTTATTTTTTTGTTGTGATAAAATATATAATACCTAAAATGTACCTTTTTAACCATTTTTAAGTTTACAATTCAGTGGCATTAAGTATTTTCACATTGTTGGGCAACCATCACCACTATCTATCTTCAGAACTTTGTCAACATCACGAAAAGAAACTCCATATCTATCAAACAATATGTCTCACTTCCCTTCTCCCCAGCCCCTGACAACCACCATTCTACTTTCTGCTTCTGTGACTTTGCCTATTGTAAGTACCTCACATGAGTGGAATCGTATAGTATTTGTCCTTTTGCGACTGGCTTATTTCACTTAGCACAATGTCATCAAGGTTCATGCATGTCATAGCATGTATCAGAATTTCCTTTCTTTTTTAAGATGGAATAATATTCCACATTATACGTATATACCACATTTCATTTATCCATTCATCTGTCAATGGACACTTGGCATGCTTCCACCCCTTGGCTAATCTGAATAGTGCTGTTCTGAACATGGCTGTGCAAATATCTGTTCTAGGCCTCATTTTCAATTCCTTTGGGCATATACCCAGATGTGGGATTGCTGGATCATATGGTAATTCTATAGTTTAGTTTTTGAGAATACGCCATACCATTTTCCATAGCAGCTGCAGCATTCCCACAGCAATGCACAAAGGTTCCAATTTCTCTACATCCTCACTAATGTTGCAGAACTTTCTCCTTAGTTCAGCTAAAACCAGGCTCTTGTCACACAACCAGGAAAGATTAGGCTTGCGGACATGTAGAAGAGTAAGGAAAACGGAATTTATTGGGCAAAAAGGAAAAAGGCAAAATAACTTTTAGCAAAGAGAGAGAGAGTCCTGCTAGCAGATTTACCACCTCACAGATTGAATCCCAGGTCACCACACAGGAAGAGGAGAGACCAGGCTCCTCCCCACTGCAAATGCCATGAACTTCCCGAGGTTCTACCCCATCCTCCCAGTGTGCAGGTGGGCATTATTCAGAAAGAATCAGTCAGGAAATGGCAGGCTTCATCCAGAACCAGCGGTCTGGTTTTTCATCCTTCAGGCTGCTTTGGGCTCAAGGGCGGGGTTTTGCTAGGGGACTTTTGGCTGCCTCCTGTCTCTATCACTAACACATATTTACTGTTTCTATTTTGTTTTATTTTTTTGAAGACAAGGTCTTACTCTGTTGCCCAGGTTGGAGTGCAGTGGCACAATTATGGCTTACTGCAGCCTCAATCTTCTGGGCTCAAGCAATTCTCCCACCTCAGTCTCCCAAGTAGCTGGGACTACAAGTGTGCACCACCACACTTAGCTAATTTAAAATTTTTTTCTAGAGACAGGGTCTCACTATGTTGCTCAGACTGGTTTTGAACCCCTGGGCTCAAGTGAGCCCCCTGCCTCTGCCTCCCAGAGTGCTGAGATTATAGGTGTGACCCACCATGTCCGGACTTTAAAAAAAAAAAAAAAATAGTCATTATAATGGGTGTAAAGTGGTATTTCCTTATGGCTTTGACTTGCATTTGCCTAGTAATTAGTGATGTTGAGCATGTTTAAATGTACTTATTGGTCATTTGCATATCTTCTTTGGATAAATGTTTGTTTAGATCTTTTGTCCATTTTTAAATTAGGTTATTTGTTTTGTTGTTGAGGTGTAAGAGTTCTTTATATATTCTGGGTATTAATCTCCTATAATATATAAAATTTACAAATATTTTTTCTTATTCCGTGGATGGCCTTCCTACTCTGTGGATAATGTCTTTTGATGCACAGAAGTTTTTAATTTTAATGGAGTCCAATCTATATATTTTTTCTGAAAGATTTATCTTATTTTATTTTAAGACAGAGACCTCAGCTGACTGCAACCTCTGCCTCCCAGGTTCCAGCGATTCTCCTGCCTCAGCCTCCCAAGTAGCTGGGATTACAGGCACGCACCACCACGCCCAGCTAATTTTTGTATTTTTAGTAGAGACGGGGCTTCACCATGTTGGCCAGGCTGGTCTTGAACTCCTGATCTCAAGTGATCTGCCTGCCTCAGCCTCCCAAAGTGCTGGGATTACAGGCATGAGCCACCATGCCCGGCCGAAGATATCTTTTAATGCAGGCTTTGCATGGCTACAATTTTTGAAGAGCAAGGCTCAGATTGGATGTGGTTGTGGTTGTGGTGGATTTTTATTCTATTCAATTTATAGCAGAGCAAAAAGAATAAAGGCTTAGGTTTCACTACTCACAAAACTGCCCTAACTGATTCATATACTTTGGATGATTCCATTATATGTCCAGCACTGAAATTTTTCCTCATGGCAATTGAGGGATACAGGTCTCCCTGCCTCCTCTCCGGTCTATTGGATGCTCTAGTATCCTGCTGGGAGGCACCAGCAGGGAGTCAGATGAAAGTTACTCTTTCACTTATAGGTCACAGTGTATTAGTCTGTTCTCGTATTTCCATAAAGAAATACCTGAGGCTGGGTAATTTATAAAGAAAAGAGGTTTAATTGGCTCATGTTTCCTCAGGCTGTACAGGAAACATGGATGCATCTGCTTCTGGGGAGGCCTCAGGGAGCTTTTATTCATGGTGGAAGGGAAAGCAGGAGTCGACATCTTATATGGAAGGAGTAAGAGACAGGGAGAGAGAGAGAGAAGAGAGAGGTAGAGACGGGGGGTGTGTCAGACACTTTTAAACAACCAGATCTCATGAAAACTCACTATTGGGATGACAGCAGGAAGCGGGATGGTGTTAAACCATGAGAAACCACCCCCATGATGCAATCGCCTTCCACCAGGCCCCACCTCCAGCATTAGGAATTACATTTCAACATGAGATTTGGGTAGGGAAACAAATCCAAACCATATCACACAGTAACCCAACTCATTTTCTTAGGCAAAGACAAACTTTAAAATGTGGAAAACATTTAAATTCTGCTCAGAATTAGTTAGCTTCTATAACTGAAAGAGAGAGTGGTATCCTGGCTTCAGGTATGGGTGGCTCCAGGTTTGCAAACAATGTCCCAGCTCTGCTCTTCTTGGGTTGGCACCATTTTTAGTTAGTACTTCTCTTTTTTTTTTTTTGAGACAGTCTCTCTCTGTCGCCCAGGCTGGGGTGCAGTGGCGTGATCACAGCTTACTGCAAGCTCCGCCTCCTGGGTTCATGCCATTCTCCTGCTTCAGCCTCCTGAGTAGCTGGGACTACAGGCACATGCCACCATGCCCGGCTAATTTTTTGTGTTTTTTAGTAGAGACGGGGTTTCACCGTATTAGCCAGGATGGTCTCGATCTCATGACTTCGTGATCCACCCGCCTCGGCCTCCCAAAGTGCTGGGATTACAGGCGTGAGCCACCGCGCCCGGCCAGTACTTCTCTTTACGATAACAAAATGATGCCTGTTGGCTCTTAAATTATTTCTTACCCTCTCAGCAGCTCCAAGCAGAAAATAAGTTCTCTTTTCCTTATAGTTCTAAGAAAGTCCCTGTGTGATCTTTTGTCTTAAAACTGACTACATTGTTGGCCCCACGGATGAGTAAACATCGGTGGGTCAGCTGAAATGCTTTCTTTGTTGGGCAGACACATTCTCTGATGAACAACTATGGTCAATATTGACACCTGTTACACTATGAATGTATTTCTTCCCATCATTAACTTGCTTCAGCTCTTACATGGAGGAGCTACTCATACTGATGGTACGCTATTCAGGGCTGCATGATGATCCCCCTGCTCCCAAGATGCAAGGGACCAGTGGGCTAAGAGTAGCAGAAAGAAAAATCCATAGAAATATTTTGTTTTGGAAACCAACATTTAGGCATAGATCACTGCCTCACGTAGTATTTCAAAGTAAATAGAATCAGTTTCACTAATCACCCAATTCTGCCTGTTTTTAAAAAATATAAACACCAGCTAGACTGAAGACTTGAATAGGACTGAGTGTATGTGCGTATAACATAAGGAGAAGGCCGGGCGCGGTGGCTCAATCCTGTAATCCCAGCACTTTGAGAGGCCAAGGCAGGCAGATCATGAGGTCAGGAGATCGAGATCATCCTGGCTAACACGGTGAAACCCCGTCTCTACTAAAAATACAAAAAAAAAAACCAAAACAAAACAAAAACAAAAACAAAACAAAACATAAGGAGAAAAGCTGTGAGTATAAGAAAAATGCCTATCTTATTTTCTGACACTTGTCCAAACAAGCAGAGGAATGTGAAGACAGAAGACCATTTCGGCATATTAAATATGAGAAAGAAATAAAAATATTCTGGGGCCTATGAGCCAATGATCTATCCTCTGACATAACTGTTATTTCTATAAAGCACCTTTAAAAAAGGTAGCTCCTTGACAGCTGAAAGTTGAAAAATTACTTATCTTTTTCATTCCTCCTTAAATGCAAAGTTTACATTTTACTGTTCATACCACTATGTTACTTTTTACCTATTCTGCAGGCAGTCAATTTAAAATATGATGTATTTGGCTGGGTGCAGTGGCTCACACCTGTAATCCCAACACTTTGGGAGGCCAAGGTGGGCCGATCACCCAAGGTCAGGAGTTCAAGACTAGCCTGACCAACATGGTGAAACCTCATTTCTACTAAAAATACAAAAATTAGCTGGGCATGGTGGCAGGCACCTGTAATCCCGACCACTTGGGAGGCCGAGGCTGGAGAATCACTTGAACCCAGGGGGCAGAGGTTGTAGTGAGCCAAGATCGTACCACTGCACTCCAGCTTGGGTGACAGAGCAAGACCATGTCTCAAAATAATAATAATAATAATAATAATAATGAAAAGATGTATTTGCCTCCTTATGAAAGAAAATTTTAAAATAAAATAAGATGTAACATATTCCCACCCCAGGACCTTTGTACTTCCTATTCCCGCCACCTGGAACACTCTTTCCCTAGAGAGCTATGTAGCTCACTCCTCCACTTCATTCAGGTCTGTGTTCCATTGCCACCTCATTATAGGGGCTTTTCCAATCACCCTATCTAAAATAGCCTCCTCCGACGCCATCACTCTCTACCTTTTCTTACAACACTCATTCCTACCTGATATTTTATACATTAACTTATTTTTATCTGTTGTCCCGAATAGACTGTAAGTACTACAAGGGCAAAGCCATTGCTTTGTACCCAGGCACTGCTTTATCTCCAGCACACAGAACACTGCCTTGTACGTAGTAAGTGTTCAATGTATAGTATTCAGTGAACATATCTCAATCTTTTTTTCATTGCTACAGACAAGACAGCGTTTTTCCCATGCAAGGGCACACTCCCACGGGGATAAACACATCATGGCAAAGCTTAAAATTAATTTTCTGGCAAGTACAACAAACGGTGGATTTTGTTTTAGTTGGAAATGGGGGGTGGAACTCAAAAGCATTTTACAATTATGTCAGTGATAAAGATCACCCATTTAAAGATCCCAACGCTCTTATAAGGGAAAAAATAGAATTATATCTTACAAGACAACACAGCAAATCAAATTTAAAACTTTTAAATATATATATATGTATTTTTTTTTTTTTTTGAGATGGAGTCTCGCTGTGTCGCCCAGGCTAGAATGCAATGGTGCGATCTTGGCTCACTACAGCCTCCACCTCCCAGGTTCAAGTGATTCTCCTGCCTCAGCCTCCTGAGTAGCTGGGACTACAGGCACACGCCACCACGCCTGGCTAACTTTCGTATTTTTAGTAGAGACGGGGTTTCACCATGTTGGCCAGGCTGGTCTTGAATTCCTGACCTCAGTTGATCCGCCTGCCTCGGGCCTCCCAAAGTGCTGGGATTGTAGGCGTGAGTCACCGCCCCAGGCTCGCATTTTTTAATTTATTCATTCAGTGCCCATCACATGGATCCTGTCAACCTTCAGTGGACCATGGGCATATACTTTGGGAAATGCTGCCGTAAAACAAATACCTGATCAAGTATTCATTTTAGCTCCCTGTATGTGCCTAATACAGTTCACTGCTTATGAAAGGAATGTAAAAATATGAACAGGCCCTTGAGGAGCTTATAACCGAGTAGGTACTCATTAAATATTTAGAGAGATCAAATTTTAGAGATCAAAGCAATGTATATGTCTAGTATCATTAGAAAGACTGAAAACACTGGCCGGGCATGGTGACTCATGTCTGTATTCCTAGCACTTTGGGTGTCTGAGGCAGGTGGATTGCTTGAGCTCAGTAGTTTGAGAGCAGCCTGGGCAACATGGTAAAACTCTGAGAAAGAAAGAAGAAAGAAAGAAAGAAAGAAAGAAAGAAAGAAAGAAAGAAAGAAAGAAAGAAGAAGAAAGAAAGAAAGAAAGAGAAAGAAAGAAAGAAAGAAGGAAGGAAGGAAGGAAGGAAGGAAGGAAGGAGAGAGGGAGGGAGGGAGGGAAGGAGAGAGGAGGAGAGAAGAGGGAGGGAGGGAGGGGTGGGGAGGGGAGGGAGGGAGGGAGAAAAGGAAGGAAGGAAGGAAGGAAGGAAAGAAGGAAGGAAGGAAGGAAGGAAGGAAGGAAGGAAGGAAGGAAGGAAGGAAGGAAGGAAAACACCTTTGTCCAGTGTTGAGAATAAATGTAATACTTCCAACTCTGTGGTCTCAAGATTTGTTTTGCTGTATCTAATGCGGATGACCTTTATCAGCAAGACACCCATTAACACATAGAAGATAAGTTGCAATGTGAATAGTGCCTTGAGACTGTAGCAATAAAACTGGAGCCACGCCTGAGTTTGCAGTTTATTTGGCTGCACGTGGCCATGGAAAGTGGGCATGAACCATCATTGTATGATATGCTGAAGGCTCAGGAATATGTATACAGGTTATTAAGTCAACGTAGCTGTAAAACACTGCACGAGAGTTGATTCAGTCTGTTAAATATTTTACACCTCTTACAAAAATATCTACCCTAAAATAAAATTAGATACAGTGAATAATTCACAACATAAATGCTCTTGTGTGGGCAGGAGTTAGGTGGTATTTGTTTTTATGAGGTGAAATCTGCAGTTATAACATAGACTTCTTCCTAGAATGGCAAACAGGATTCTAAACTAGCAACAGGCAGCTGCAGGCCTGATGTAAATTTACAGGTTGCCTAGTAGTGCTACCGAAAAATAGATTGTGTGGTAGGAGGTTTTCTCATAACTTTTTTCTTTGTTGTTGCTTTTCTTCTTCTTTTCCCTGTGCAGGCTGTAAGCAGATTGTAAAGTGTGTGACACCCCAGAATCTGAAAAAAAACTACAAAGCTACTTTTAGTATCCTTCACCATAGCCTACAAGTTCTCTTTCCTTCCTCCCTTCCTCCCTTCCTGCTCCCTCCCTCCCTCCCTCCCTTCCTTCCTTTCTTCCTTCCCTCCTTCCTTCCTTTTTTTGAGACAGGGTCTTGCTATGTTGCCCAGGCTGTTCTCAAACTCCTGGACTCTCCAGCCCCCGTCGCCCAAAGTGCTAGGATTACAGGCATGAGCCACCAGCACCAGGCTGCTCTTGCTTTTCTACCCAAAGCTGCTGGACATGTGCACTTGATACCTATGACTTAACCTACTTTTAGACAGCCATGAGGGGTAGGGAGCCAGGGAATGAAGGCAGGGCCCGATGAATGAGTGTGTCAATCATGTTTTTAATTTTAGATATCTTTTAGTATTTCAACATTTTGGGGAATTTACAGACCCCAGAAGAGACCACCCCTCCCAGGGCTAGCTAATTCCTAAAGATAATAACTTACCTATAAGCATGCCTTTCACACACAAACCAACCAAACTCAAGCCCATATTCACCAACCACCTCCTTATCTATCTCTCACACACTAGCCAATATTTCCCCTGAGCTAAATTATCTCAGGGCCAGGTATTAGGCAACCACAGACCACCTAGATAAACCAAAGCCTGCTGGGATTATTCAAACTAGGCAAAGCTGAACTGTTTGCCCTGCCTTACCTTTCCTGCAGAAACAAGGCTCTAGCCTAAATGTTCCCCTCGCTCCTTTGTCCCTCCGGACAGAATCTGCATGATGTAGCATTTCTCCTCTCAGGAAGAGCAAGTAATAAATTCTACTTTCAATAGCACTGGCCTATCCTTGTTGTCACTCAGTCCATACCTCCATAAGTTAAAATCCCACAGATGCAAATTGAGAAAATGGACTTTTGTAGCCATTTTTAGGAACAAGGCAGCTTGGCTTCAAATCTTGCTCAGAGACAAACTACTTTCCCCAAGGCATCATCAGTGACTGTAACACACACCTAGTCACCTAGTGCAGGATGGGAGCCAGGCATTCTATCTGCACGGCTTCCTACTTCCCATGTGACATAAGGTTGCATGGCCATGCACACTCCTGTGTTGACTTTCTATAGCAACATTAAGGTCCAGAAAATTTGTGTGGCCTCCTGAAGAAAGTGGGAATGCAGATCTGTAGAGGGAGTGTAAAGGTAGAACCCTGCTCTTCTGATTCTCACACAGAGCCACTGGAACAATTATAATGAGCATGGCTGTACACATTTATTTACTGAGTACCTCTCTCTGTGCTTCATGTTTTACATGCATCGTCTCGCTAAATCCTTGCAACAAGGCCATTAGGTAAGTCCTATTATTATCCCATTTTAGAAATGGGAATTTAGTGTTTAAAGACACTGGTCATATAGCTGGTAACTGGCATCCTGGGACTTGACAGACTATCTCTAAATTCATAGCCCATGCTCTAAACCCGTACTCTACACCATCTGTCCAAGCTGAATGAGGCTACCTCTCCCTCATGAGACAGAATTCAGGAGTCCAGTTCCCTTTGTGAATGAAACATCAGTCTGAAAACCTCAACTCCTAGTTGGGCATCTTTAATTGGCTGATGGATGGTACCATGTCTCCTTCTAAACCAAACATATTTTTGGTAGGTTTTCAGAAGCAAGATCAGCTCCAGGCAACACTGTGAAATAGGCAACCCTCTTGGTTTCTGGTGACTGAAACCAAGTGCCCTCACTACCTCTGCAGATGACCCAGATCACTCTACTCCCAATACCGTCCTCTGTGGTCTGTGCCTTAGGCCCCAAATTCATTCTCTGCATTCCTAAACTTACCAGAATTCTCATTCCTCTTTTTTGAAGTCCATTAAGGGCTCTGGATTCAAATGAACCTGGTTTCTAATTCCAGTTGCACAGCTTTTAGCTGTATCACCTTGAGACTCAATTTCCTTATTTGTAACACTGTCACAGTAACATAGACTTCCTCAGTTTTTTTTTAATAAGAATAAAATGTGGCATATCCAGTGTGTTGTCTCAAGATCAATTCCTAACACATGGTGCTCCATAATGATAGTTCAGCCATGAGGAATATTTCCCCAATTTTCATATATGCTATTTAAACAAAAAGTAATAACACTGGCTTCCAGAACCACAAAAGTCAGCCTCTTTCCATTATGGACATACATCACAAATATGTCTTGATAGACCAACCAGGAAAGTAAGCACTGACCCAGCACATTTGCTGGGAATTCAAGTGATATGGTTTGGCTGTGTCCTCGCCCAAATTTCATCTTGAATTGTAGCTCCCATAATTCCCATGTGCCATGGGAGGGACCCAGTGGAAGGTAATTGAATCATGGGCACGGGTCTTTCCCATGCTGTTCTAGTGATAGTGAATAAGTCTCATGAGATCTGATGGTTTTATAAAGGCGAGTTCCCCTGCACATACTCTCTTGCCTGCCACCATGTAAGCCATGCCTTTGCTTCTCCTCTGCTTTCCGCCATGATTTTGAGGCCTCCCTAGCCATGTGGAACTGTGAATCCCTTAAACCTCTTTCCTTTATAAATTACCCAGTCTTGGGTATGGCTTTATTAGCAGCGTGAGAACAGACTAATACACACAGGAAGTTCTGTTAAAACTAGACAGTAGAATAAATGAAAATTAAGCAATTCATCTAATAAGATATGTAAGAGAATGCAGTCTACTTTACAATTTTGCCAAATGTTTGGAGCTCTCATGTCATAAATTCTAAAAGGAGAATTTTGTAATAAATTCATCAGGGAAAAAGCACTAAATCAAGCATCATAAGACAAGCATCCTCATCACTGCTCTGCCACTTATTGGCCATATGACCTTGGATATATCACTTGACCTCTATGGATGTCAATTTCCTTCTCTGTAAAATGAGAATGTTGGACCAGATAATCCCAAGACCTTTTCCAGTTGTACCACTCTTTGAGTCAATGACTCCGCCATTATCCCTCCCCTTGTTCTCTGGAGATTTTGTTGCCAAAATAATTAGTGTTGCCCCCAAGTAACATCACGTAGCAAAGTCCAGTCACGCACAGGAATTCTAGGCACTGTGACTGTGAATTCTAATCCCTCTTTGGTCATGCCATCATTGAATGACCTTGTGCAGGCACCTAACTTCAGCTAACTGCCTCACCAGTCCTCAGGGATTTGCCAGATAAATTTCCAACTCCTTACTCTCCACAAGCTGCCCTCCAAAATGCCTTTACAATGCTTAACTTGGGACCATCCATGACAAATCATGAAATTAGGCTTTTTCTCTGAATAATTCTCAATCATAGTATGTTTCTGCCTCAAACATAAAAGCCTTCTTTTCTTCCTGTTAAAATCATAACCGTCTTTCAAGGGAGGTGAAATACAAGTGAAAACTTAAAAGGCTGAAAAATTTGTCAAATCTATGGCAAACTCAAGGCTGGGTAGAAGAACTGATACACATTGTATAATAGAACCACCACGATTTCATTAGCCTAGAACAAAGGGTGGAAACTAAGGAGAAATACAAGCCCTCAGCAGGTATTTTTGAGCAGATGTGCCTTATAATAGTATTGGCACTACAGTCTCTGACCTAAATTTAATGGAAAATAAGTCCAATATTTCTATTAATAATAATAATATAATAGCTGTCATTTGTTGTGCAAATATTGAGTTAGGCATTCTGCTAAGGGATTTACATGCTGTACCTATTAGAATGCTTTCAGCTGCAAGTAAGAGTACCTAACTATAAGGGGCTTGGTTGTTTGCTGTCTCACATTGGCTGAGGAGTAGTTGGTCCCAGGGTTGGCTAATTGAGCAGCATGACACCAGGGAGCATCCACCCTCCAACTCTGCTATTTTCCATGTGTGGGTAACATCTCCCCTTGTGGTTGCACAATGGCTGCAATGATTCCAGATGCCAAACAGATATTTCAACATCTACCAAAGCACACCTCCCACATATCTCTTTTTATTGTTTAGGAAAACTGCACCCAAAAACTTCCTACAAATTTCCCCTGACATCTCATTGTCCAGGATTAAATCACATTACCCATACCTAAACCAATCAACGACAAAGGAAATGGGACTGCCAATACCATCTTAGATCAATCATGATTCACCTCTGGTTCACCTTCCTTGAACACATGGAATGGTGACCACCCTACCCAAACAAAAATGAGCCCCACTGGCAAAGAAGGGGAGGGTGAGCTGGGAATTGGCAGTTGGGTAGATAACAATGTCTACTACTACACACACACACACACACACACACACACACACACACTACTATTTCAACAAATATCCTCTGAGGAATTATTATCTTCATTTTGTAGATGAGGAAATTGAAACTCAGAGAAGACAAGTAAATTGCCCATGGTCACACAGCTAGAAGTTGAGAAATTCTGTGTTCTTAACCACCATATTGATAGTTCTGAAGTTTCAGTGTATGTAAGAAACATTAGAGAGTTTAGTACAAACATAGATTCTCAACTCCACACCCTCAGTCTTCATTTTTAACAAATAATTTCAGTTAATTTGGATACAGGTGGTCTATGAACCAGATTTTGAGAGAATAGGATTGGCTATTACTTGGACAGAAGTCTGATTTAAAACAAAAACAAGGCCAGGCATGGTGGCTCATGCCTGTAATCCCAGCACTTTGGGATGCCAAGGCAGGCAGATCATGAAGTCAGGAGATCGAGACCATCCTGGCCAACATGGTGAAACACTGTCTACTAAAAATACAAAAATTATTTGGGTGTGGTGGCGTGCGCCTTTAGTCCCAGCCATTCAGGAGGCTGAGGCAGGAGAATGACATGAACCTGGGAGGCGGAGGTTGTGGTGAGCCACTGCACAGCCTGGGCGACAGAGTGACACCCAGTCTCAAAAAAAAAAAAAAAAAAAAAAAGCAAAAAAGCCTCCTGATTTTCTGGAAGTCCCAGACTCACTATCTACAAAAGCCATCTATCATTTTTAAGTACCACCACAGAAACATCTCATCCCAGTCCCTCTATAGTCTGCACAGGTCAGCCCCTATATCGTGTCCAGATCTTGTTCCCTAATTTAAGAAGGTTATAGAGAAAACTTTCAGATGAGGGGAATGAGCTCCATGAGAGATCTAACAGGTCATCTAAGTAACCATTGAAGAATGTGGGAAGATTTACGGTTGAGGACAGTCAACTCTTGTGGGTAGGAGTGAGAGAAAGCCATCATCACCCTTTAAATATTGACTAGGATATTACGTGTAAAGGACACTCAGAGGTAGGATCAATGATAAGAAATTATGAGGCAGCTCATTTTGTTTTACTATAAGGGAGAACAGACTAATAATTAACTTGGTCAACAATGGTAAAGGCTCTCCACCTCACAAAACACTCTGAATGCATTCCAGCAGAGGCTGGCAGACCCTGTGCCTGTCACCAATGTTGTAGAAGGGAGTCCTTCATTGAAAGGAAGCATTGTGCAGATTACTCCTAAAATATGCTGTGATCCTTCAACCACATCCTCTGCAAACTGACTTGTATTCTTTTTTCATTATAGCCATTTCTGCTGAATACCTTGGGGTACCATTTAATTTCTAATGCATTAATGTCCTATTTTCCCAATTTGATACAATATGTCTGACTCTTCTTTGTGTCTTCATGGTACCTAGCTCAAAACCATGCTCAACATAGGTACTTAATAAATAGTTGGTAAATGTAAAAGGATGGCATAGAATGGTGGGTAAGCACATCCACATGATGGGTAGAAGATAACTGTTAGTACTTCTGCCCTGTTTACCACCATTCTTCCCTCTCCGGACAAGGGGCATGGAGGCTATATTTGCAATAGGCACCTTCCTCTCTGGCCATCATTGATTGGGTCAGAAATTAACATCTGATTCAAGCTAGGGCCGTAAGACTGGCACTAAGATATTAAGACAATCTTTTAAGGTGGCTATAATTATAACATGTGCGCTAAGAAGCATAATCTACTGAAAAAGAATGAGGCAGATGACAGACAAAGACTGAGTTCCCTGGCTTCCGTCTCCTGGGTCCCCATCCCTTCCTGAGACTCATATATAAGTGTGCCTTTGGTCTCTGAGATGAACCCTTCCGTCTTTGTAAAATTCTTCCTCCCTCCTTCCCTTTCTTCTTTTCTTCCTTTAGATTTTATTGAAGTTGGTTTTAGTTCATTTCAATCAGAATATTAAATCCAAATAAATTTGTTCCTGAGTTTGCTGTTGAGGCCACTGATGCAAATAACTTGTGCTCTTCGAATTCCAAGAAAATCCAGGATTTGGGGGACCCCAGTGACTATAGAGCATTTAGACCTTTGCATGTTACCAGATACTTTAGAAGGTTTGAGACTGGTTCTACTGCAGGCTGATTTTTTTACCACTCCAAACCCTAACCTGCAGGGGCATCAAAGCTCTTATGACGGCTCCACCATCAGACCATAGGTCTCCTTATAATGAAGATCCCATCCCCCACAGAAGAAATTTTGAGGTAGGAACTAACCTCTAGTGCAATGAGGCAAGGCCAGCCCAAATAACTGATGGGAATATTTAGAGGTATCTAGAACTCCATTATGCTACAAAGTGTTTCTCTGTACAACATCTTGGGTCTGCATAAGGCAATATCCCTGTAAGATGCAAATCGTCTTTCAAAATCACATTTACCAGTGAGTAGTCAGTCACATGAACCTTTGTTCTTCAGTTTTGTGGCAAAACTGTTTCCCAATATGCCTGTGTTTTTCTTAATCTGTGCTCCATGCTGTTAAGCAGAGCATGTGGCCTGTCACTTTGACATACTTAAACAGTCTGTGAACAAATCCAGCTGATGCTTTTCCAAAACCCATTTCAATCTTGGCTACAAGGGCATCCCTGGCTGTGAGGGGTAGGTAGAAACAGACAGTCCAGGAGTCGGCAAGGAAATCATTGAGAAATCCATGTTTTTTTCTCCTGCAATTAGGATATCTCTTATGTTGGCTAAAGATGGCAAATCATTAATACATGGGAGATAAGAAAGAACCAATTCTTTCCCCTTTCGTTCTTATTCCTTAGAGTTCTGATGATCATACTTTGCCTAGGACATTCGGAGGCCCCTGCCATAGTCCTTTCATCAGCCCTTACTGCTTTTTGATCCTTTTGTTTTTCCCCAGGCATAACTGCCACTTGTGCTGTCTTCTCGAGTTCCCTTAGGAAAGGAATCACGTTTTAACAAGGTCCTCGCGTTGTAGAATGAAATCTCTCTGATGCATTGTATAAAGATGCAAACCCTAAATTCTCCTTTTTAAAAAAGTAGAACCAGGGAAGCCAACTCAATTTCTTGCTCTGAATCTGAACAGAAGTGCTATTTGGTGAAAGCAGCTCCTCAGATGTGTGACCAGTTCGGCATCTACAGACAGTAATGAGGAATAACTTTAATAACCAATATTCAATAAGGATAGGGACTGTCATCAGAAGAGACATCAATAATCTTTTGCCAATGAACAAACAAAAATCACTCCCATTTTTTCACTGATGCTTGAAATTTCTTTAACAGGAATTAAATATTTCTGGAGAAGCTACATGTAATTTTGGCTAAAAGTTTAGGTATTTACTTGTTATTGCAACTAGGCAATAGGTATCAAAAATTTTCAAAATATGCATACCTTTCGACCTCACAATTCCACTTCCAGAAATTTATTCATAGTAAATAATCTGAAAGTTGTACAAAAAGTCTGTACGTGAAGCTTCATTATAGCTTTTTAAAAACTTTTTATAATGCGAATTTCAAACATACACAAAAGTAAAGAGGATAATATAATGAACCACCGTGTATGTACCACCCAGCTTTATCAACTGTCTACATTTTACCCAACTCCTGTTTTATTTATTCTCCACCATTCTTTTTCATTGTTATTTTTGCTGGAACGTTTTAAATGCAATTCCAGCCATCTGGCATTAGTCTTTTAAATACTTTAGTTGTAATATTTTTAAAATAAGAATTTTTTTGGATATTAATATTACCTGCTATCTTTCTTTCACCATCCAAGTTAGCAATAATTTCTGAATATCCTCCAATACATGTTCATGTGCAATTTCAGAATGTCAAAAATGTCTTTTTACAATTTGTTTAAATCTGGACCCCAAAATTTTCATAGGTTGGATTTAGTTGATAGTTCTCTTAAGTCTCTGTAACCTATGACATTGTCTCCACTTTTTATTATGCCATTTATTTGTTGAAAAAATAAGGTCATTTTTTCCTGTAGAATTTCTCATATTCTGGATTTGGTCAATTATCTCCTTCTTGTATCATTTAATCATTTCTTCCCCCTGTAAACTGGTAATTAGAGCCTGAGGCTCAATTGAGTCCAGGTTCTCTTTCTTTCTTTTTTGGGTAAGAATACTTTATAGATGGCTCCGTGTACTTCGTATTACATCACATCAATAGGCGCATCAGGCTGTTCATCCCATTTTAAGTGGTTATACATCAATTAGCAGATTCAAGTGCTCTCAGCCTAATCCCTCCATTATATTTTTCACCTAATGGTTTTAGCAGTTATTGATGTTCGTTGCCTAGATCCATTATCTCATTAGAGATTTTAAAGTGTTGATATTGTAATTTTTTAATACCTTATTGTTACATTAGCTCTTCCTTCTATAATGAAGCTTTTGAACCCCAGCTTTTTATTTTTTAAGAAAATGTCAAAGTTATCAAATAGTAAACACCTATAACCTTCACCTAGATTCACCAATTGCTAACATTTTGCTACATTTGCTTTATCACTCTTATTATATATACTTATTTTTTGTTGTTTCATTCAAATTAGTTTACAGACATTATGGCAAGCTTTAAATATTTCAGCTTGTGTCTTCTAATAACGATGACATTCTCCTCATAACCATAATTCCACACTCAATAAATTTAGCATTGATTCAATTTTATCTAATAAAGATTTTTTTAATTGCCAATTGTCACCAACATGATCTCATATATATATACACTTTTAAAATCCAGAATCCTTCAAAGGTACATGTACTACAGTGGTATCAAGTCCAGTAATTTTCTACTTCCATCTTCTTTCTACATTTATTAGTTGGCATTCTTTTGTAAAGAAGAGCTTTCTCTTTTCCCCCATTGCCATCATTATTTTTTAGATGCTCATATTGACTCAAATTTGTCTGACGGGAACAACCATAACCTGGTTACTGTATCATTTTGACCCAGTCCCATTGGTCTTTGAGCATTTCCTTACTTTCTGGCACATGTGATTCTAGGCTCATCTTGCACTTTCCCGGTCTCACACTTAGAATCAGCAGTTTCTCCAAACTTCCCTGGTTCTTTTCAGTGAAAAGTGCTGTTCAGAAACCAAGATTTGGCTGCTCGATATGCTCATTGCTAGTGATATATCATTGTTTCTAGACCTTGTCAATGCACAGAGCTAAGAAATACATCTTTCAAGAAACATGAGTTCATACTGATACCTCTTATTCAAATCCTATATCATAGAAAAATCTTCCTCCATTCTCCCTTTTTGTATTTTATCTTCTCCCACAGTGAGAACCCTCATTTCCAAAAAATTAAGTGTTTTTTGTTTGCTATATGCTTTAATATGCACAAAATATTCTTAGTATTACTTAGCAATAGTATTGTGCCACCACAAAAAACAAGTAAAATTAAATATTTATTTAAAGTTCTTTCTCTTCATAAAATATATTTTATTAAAGTATATTAAAAATTTATTTGAGGCTGGGGATGGTGTCTCATGCCTGTAATCTCAGCACTTTGGGAGGCCAAGGCAGGCAGATCACTTGAGCCCAGGAATCCAAAACCAGTCTGGCCAACACACCAAAACCCCATCTCTACTAAAAATACAAAAATTAGTTGGGCATGGTGATGCATGCCTGTAACCCCAGCTACTCAGGAGGCTGAGGTGGGAAGATTGCTTGAACCTGGGAGGCAGAGGTTGCAGTGATCTGAGGTCAAACCACTGCACTCCAGCCTGGGCAACAGAGAGAGACTCTGTCTCAAAAAAAAAAAAAATTATTTGAATTAATTCTGCTTTCTATGTAGGAATGCTTGCTGTAGAGCTGGATATATAGTTAGGTTCATTTGTTTCTAATTATATTCAATTTCAGTGTTGCCCTTTTCATTCTTTTGATTTAATTTTATTCTTTGAATATGTATAATTTTTACATGGTTCAAAAGTCAAAACTATAAGAAGGAAAACTCTAAAAAATAATAACCCTATTCCTATCCTTCATATTCTCTTATTGTCCCCAAGCCTCTTCGGTGTCTAGTTTTATGAATTTATAGATTATTCTTGATATGCTTATGCTTGCAAATATAATCAAATATTTCTTCTTTTTTATTACTGTTATATATATATTTTGGTATTTAAAAAGATTTATATTTTTAACACAGTGGTTACCTTTTTACTAATATTTAATTTTTTAAGGGTCATAATCCCTTTTTCTTACGTAGACTTCTACAATTGGTTTGTACCTTTAAATGATATCTTCTGTCTGCCACTTACTACCTACATATCAATCAATAGTCTTATTTTACTTCCTCCTTCCCTTTTCTCTTCTTCAGTGTTTTCAGTTGTATTATCTCTAATGCATCAGAATGTATAGTATTTACATATTTTTCTTTCACCTCTGTTCCCATCTTTGTTTAAGTCTTAGAGCTACAATTAAATGTAATCAGCACTCACCATCAGTGCTTTGCTGATATCTCGTCATTTCCTGGTGGGATATATTTATTGTCTAGTAGATTTCTCAGGATGGAATCATGATTATGTGTATTCTCACTCTTGCATGTTCACAACTATTTGCCTATAGCCTTGATATTTGAAGGTCAACTGGGCTAGATAACTCAGACTTGTTTTTAAAAGTGGGAATTGAAACAATTCAAGGAATCAACAAAGATTGGGAATATAAATAAATAATGGTCAGTTAAATAATGGAATCCTGTCCATTCAACCATTATACATACTATAAACAGTGCGGAAAAATAGATGATATATAAACTTGCAATGGTCAAATTTGTGTGTATAAATTATAAGGATGCTACAAATGTGTGTGCACATGTATTTAGTGAAAAGAGGGTTGGATATACATGAAAAAGTTAACAGTAATTTTCTCTAGTTAGTAGAATTATTGGTGATCTTTAGCTTCTTTGTATGCTTTTCTGTATTTTTTAAGTTGTAGCATTTGTGGGATTGGAGAGAATATAATTTTTTTGAAGAGCAAGACAAAGATCTAAAGTTTTCAAGGTTTATTTTTAATGTGCTGGCTTTAATCAATACCACAAGACAGGGTGTACCAAGGAAAGAGCAGTGTGATCTAATTAGCAAGCTCAGGACAGCATAAGCTGGCCTCAGTGCCCTGCCTGCGCTAGGCACTCAATCAGCGTGTGCTCATGATGATGAAAACTAAAACGAGTCCATTCCAAGCAAGAACCTTTTGGGGAGTAGAGTTAACTTTTCTGAGTCAAGCTCCTGCCTCCAGGTTTGTACTGAGGATGAAATGAAGTAGTATTATATATATGTAAAACTCCTTGTCACTTCATCCAGGCAGAAAAGATAGATTGTTAGTACCTTATTCTCAAAACTAACAGAAATGTGTTCAGTTTTACTTGTTCTGAAGAATATAGAAACAATATATGGATGAATGGCCAGTAAAAGGAGCCAGAAGCAGCTTATGAGAGTGTTCTAGAAAAACATGAAGGGGACTAGAAAAAGATACGAGGGACAGATGGATGAGAAGGGAGAAAGAGATAGACAGAGGACAAGATAAAGTTTAGAGCCTGTCATTAGAATCTGTAATATTGGGATTTTGCCTTCCGTTTAAGTAAAATGGAGGAAATCTGTGCCCATACATCCTGACCGTGCTGTTGTTATGATAAAAAGAAGTAAATGGAGTGCAGGGTACACTATACACCTGCTTCTTTAAGTAATCCTTGCCAGATAACTAATCACTGGGATTCCAATGGTTGTTCTTCCAGTGGGGGTGACCGTGACCCGTACCCCAGAGCAACTGAATCAGAATTTGAATGGGAAATGTCAGCCATAGAATTTCTTTAAAACATCTCTTCCAATGATTATGATGACTAGCCTGGTTTAAGAACTGCTGGCCTATACGTAGGGCTACCATCTATCCCCTCTGCTGGGACAGTCCCGGAGCAAGTATTACTAGCAGCCCTTTCTCTTACAAAAATCTCTCTGCAGGGTATAAATTATGCGGTTTCCTACCTGTACCTTGCCTCTGCTAATGGAATTCTCAGTGAAGGTGCATAGGGATAGCCTTGTACCATTACTTCCAATCCACAACTGAACACAAGATGTAGAGAAAAATTACCCCACGAAATTAAATTCGCATCAAAGTGTAGACCAAAGTCAGATCCTCCCTGAGAGTGGAATCTGATGTATAGAGAAAACAAAGGCATAACTTTAAGTGGGGGAGAGAGAATGGGAAACCTGAGACATCTCCAAGACAATTGCTTCTGCTACTTCACCATTTGGCTCAAGCCAATTGAGAGAGCCAGAAATGAACATGGGTTTGGTTTTATCTGCTGGTTATTTAAGAACTTTTGCTTGTTTCTTCCTTACCTCTTCCCCAGTTTCTGGAAGAGTCAAAATAAGATAATCATTTGGCAGTGATATAACATTGCTCTTCAACTGCTGAGAAACCAGTCAATATTCCCCATCTAGCTAACGTGTCATTCAATATTGAGTGTTACCTTGTTGTAGTTTAATCCCGATCTGTTACCTCTAAAATAAGGACATGCAAAGATAAAGATAAAAACTTGGGCACTCTCAAAAATATTCATGTTATAAATATGTAAGGGAAAATATTTCAGGTCACAGTCCTCAGTACATGCCAGTACATTCTTGGGGTACCCACCTTCCTGCAGCACCAGACACCTTGGCTTCCTCCTACACTCTGGACATTTTCATTCTTCCTCTTTTTGCTCATCCTCTTCCTGTATCCTATATTATGGGCCTTTTCCATGGAAAGCCTTTTCAGTTAATTCACTTTTAAATTCTTATTCATGTTACCAGGGTTACAAATTTTAAAACATGGTTTTCATTACTTTCAATTCAAACTATGACTCTATCTACAAAACCAGTAAAACAAGAAGATCACCTTCAAAATTTCTCTGACAAGTTTCTAGAAATTCCAGTTGACAGACTAAACTGCTTAAAGAATCAATCTCAGGTACAAATTTAATCAATTAAATAGTCTTAATTTTAAACTGCATTTGTAAGTGTAACATATTCAGATTTATTTTTACATGCTTCAAATGCTTGACAGGATGAAGTTATAACCATAACAAGCAAAAACCTCCCTAGCCTTTAAAGATCTATTGTTGCAACTCTGATCAAATAAACTTAAAAATATAAATTGAATTATCTTAACTATTCCAGTTCTATTTACAAACTTATCTTTATACCTTTCACCTTACAAGTCCCAAGATTAAAATGTTACAGATTTTATATTGCTATCATAAAGATAACTTTTTAGGGTCAGAACATGTTGGATTCTTTTGCAATAGCAAATATACTGGCCCTTTTAGAGCAGCTTAATTTGGGCAGATGGAATTCAGCAATCCCTAACCTAGGCTGGATTCAACTAATCTCTTTACTGCCTGATTGAATTCTTCATTCTTTTCATATTCTTTTTGTCCAGCTCCATCCACAAAAGCCCCCATCTGTCTAAAAACGATCAGCCTTTCTTTGACCCAAAATTTAACCAAATCATAGTCATTTCTTCAAGTTGTGTCTGAAAATCCCTTTGAAATGCACATATACTAACTTAGATGGAAACCGCATCATGGCTTTAATTCTCATAACACCATCAACACCGCACACACATTGGTTTCACTTACTCAACAAGAGGCTCAATGAGGTAACAGACTATTATGAAACGAATTTCAATGTCTTTTAAAAACTTTTTTTTTGTTGATATTTGTTTAAAACATCCTGTGGAAAGAACACAGGCCTTTTTGTAAGCAATTTTTGAAAGGCTTGTCTCCTAGGCAGCTACAAACTCAAGACATTGCTAGGAGAAATTCTGTTATATGAAGACAGGGAGAGCTGGAAGGGATCTGATGACCATTTGGTCCCACCCCATGCTGTACAAAGAAGAAAACTGAGCTCCAAAGAGCAGGGGCAAAGGAGGGTAAAATGCCTTCACTTCTTCTATGTTCCAATTAGTGTGCAAGTTGAACTTCAGTTGAGACGCACAAAGCAGCACTCAATCCTTTCCCACTCATGCACATTGCAGACATTGCCATGCTCCTCAAGCTCATTCATCCCCTAGCTCTGAATTCCTAGAAGACCACTCAGCCTTCACCTCCACTAAGTCAGTGGCAGGTATCATACATTCACTCACCACCCTCAAACTTCTAACCCAGCCTCACATGAACCTAAATACTTTGTGAACAGAAGCTAAATTTCAGTGGACCAAAGGGTGAAAAGGAGATGAATAAGTAGAGACTCTCTTTCCTGAAATCTGGAGAAGGAGAAAGGTTGCACAGTTGCTGAGGGAGGGATGCAGTGTCAAGGGCAGCAGGGAGGCTGGAGAGAGTTGAGCCTATTCAGCTTTTAGAGGGAGACAGAGGGAAAGAATTGAGCCTGTCCACAGGGACATGGAGGAAGGTGAATACATAGGGCAGAGAGGGAATGATTGGCAGAGAAGGAAGAACCTTGAGAAGGGAGAGCAGGCATGGAGTGCACAGGTTGAAGTATTGATTTTGAAGGAAGGAGAGATGCTTCATTCTCCAAAATAGGAGGAAGAAAAGGTGGATATGGGCATAAATACTGCTAAGGATGTGAATGAGAAAACAGTCCAGATGACCATGAGGATGGGGGATAAGCCAGGAGGGAATGTAGACTGTGTGGATAAGGAAGAGTCTAGGATCTGGACACTTTCATGAGCTAACTGATGGGGTAGTGGGGGTAAGGGAATGAGTGAGCTGGGAGGACCTAGGAGTTTGAGATTTGGGGATGAGGGAATCCTGAGTGATGACACAGCAAAGTAGGGCTGTTGAAATCCCGCATGGCAAAGTATAGGCTACATGAAAATATTGAGGCTGAAACTAAAGATCAGAAGAGTTAGTGCATCAGGAGGACTGTCTTCCTGGACACTGGAGTTACCCAGCTGGCAGTTGGCAGAACATGGGGGAGAGAAAGGTCGTGAGCCTGCTGCCAGAATCTTTTTTTTTTTTTTTTTTTTTTTTTTTGAGACAGAGTTTCACTCTTGTCACCCAGGCTGGAGTGCAATGGTGCGATCTCGGCTCACTGCAACTTCTGCCTCCCAGGTTCAAGAGATTCTCATACCTCAGCATCCCAAGTAGCTGGGACTACAGGTGCACACTACAACGCCCAGCTAATTTTTGTATTTTTAGTTGAGTCTGGGTTTCATCATGTTGGCCAGGCTGGTCTCAAACTCCTGACCTCCAGTGATCCACCCACCTCGGCCTCCCAAAGTGCTGGGATTACAGGCATGAGGCACCATGCCCAGCCTCAAATCTCATGTGGATGTTGGAGATTGAGGGGCAGATTGACACATGATAGGGATGACATAGGACAAAGTGTGAACCACAAAGCCAGTGGAAATTTTACATAAGTGAGAAAGAATAGTGACCTGGCAATAGCTTTGGTGAGCAAGAGAGATATTAATTCCTAACTCCCAGCCCAGAGAGGCAGAGGGCAGGTGAGCATGAGCCCTTGCCACTTGAGAAGGATAAAAGGGAAGCAGGAGCCTTAGGGGAAACTAAGGTTCAGCTGATAGCAGAAGACAGAGGAAACATTTAGGAGAAATGTTAAGGATATATGAATAGAGTTCCAAAGGGCACAGTTGAATGATGTGGAAGGAAAGGAGGAAGGGGAGGGAGATGAAAAGCATCCCTGTGTAACAGGATAAAGATTAAAGAGGTTTTCATCCAAGGCAATGGCTGAGATTGAGAGAGACAGGAGGCAGGGAGACCTCTGGCCTTAACTGACTAGCTGTGTGACCTTAGGCAAGTTACTTGCCCTCTCTGTGCCTCAGTTTCATGATTGTGAAATAAGGATAATACTAATACTTACCTCATAAGATTGTTGTTGCTGTGAAAATTAAACATGTTAATATATGTAATGTACTTAGAAAAATGATCAACACATAGTCAGTTGTGAAGAAGCATTAGTTTTGGAAGGAAAAAGATTCCACTCCACACTTTCCTTCAAGTGACAGACATTCAATTATATCAAGTCCTGAAGAACACATCCTCATTTCCCATCACTTACACACAGCAAAAGCCCAGCATGCAAAAGAAAAAAAAAAGCCAAAAAAACAAATCCTATCAGAGTCATTGATAGATTCAATTTCTCAGTAATTAGCTATTATCTGTTCCTATAAAGAAAGAAAAGAGTGCTTAAAAAGTTGGTTGAAGACAGAAAGAATCTAGAACTATAAATGTTAAAGATGAACAATCAGTATCATCAGAGAAATGGAAATCAAATCAAAACCACAAGGATATATCACCTCATGCCCATTAGGACGGCTACTATCAAAAAAAGCAGAAAATAAGTGTTGGTAAGAACGTGGAGAAATTGTAACCCTTGTCTGCTCTTAGTGGGAAGGTAAAGTGGTACAGCCATTGTGAAAACAGTATGGCAGTTCCTCAAAAAATTAAAAATAGAACTAGAATGTGATCCAGCGATCCCACTTCTGGGTACCTATGCAAAAGAATCGAGAGCAGGGTCTTGAGCAGATATTTGAATACTCAAGGTTATAGCACTACTCACAATAGCCAAGAGGTGGAAACAACCCAAATGTCCATCAGTGGATGAATGGATCAACAAAATGTAGTATATCCGTACAATGGAATAACATTCAGCCTTAAAAAGGAAGGAGATCCTGACACCTGCTACAATATGAATAAACACTGAGATTTTATGCGACGTGAAATAAGTCAGTTGCAAGCAGAAAGATACTGTATGGTGTCCCTTATGTGAGGTCATAGGAGGGGCATAGAAACAGAAAGTATAATGGTGGTTACCAGAGGCCTCAAAAAAGAGAAGAAGGGGAGTTGTTTCATGGCTATAGAGTTTCAGATTTGCAAAATGAAAACATTCTGGAAATCTGTTTCAAAATGATGTGAATATACTTAGTACTACTGAAATGTGCACTTAAAAATGGTTAAGATGGTAAATTTTATGTGTTTTTATAATAAAGAAAAATGAAAACAAAAAGATCATCTAGTATCTCCCCCCTTCCCCTTTACAGGTAACTGAAGTAAAGCCCAGAGAAAATAAGCGACTTATCCAAGGTCACACAGTTCACGGAGGCAGAATCAGGACCAGAACCTGGGATTCTGACCCCTGCAGTAAGGATCCTTCCATTACATCATGCTCTCTATGTGAGGTGCTGAGGTAATGGAAAAGATGACACTGTTGATTTATCAGTAGTGACAGTGACATTCCAATGAACCTGAAAGGGATAAAGATTCTACTCTGCTTATAAATGTTCATGTGCCTGTGCTCTTTCTCCAAATCTCATCAGGATTATTCAAACCAGCAGTCTCTGACAGGCCACAGTGGAAACCTCAGGATATTCACAGCTGCTCTAGTCTGGAGACAGGCCAGAAAGCAGATGAGAGCAGTTTTTCCGTTCCTGGGCTGTTGCCCCTGTAATTTAGAAGTCCCGACACTGGAAAACAAGAAGAACTCAGGGTCTCACTTAAAAACAAGCTCAGTGTGGGGTCTCCAATGTCGTGCAGGGAAGCTGCTAGTCAAAACTTGCTAATTTGAAACCGGTTCACTGACTCCTTCTTCGGACTCAGGGAATGAAGTCTTTTTTCCCCACTTAGGAGTTTTTCTTCAGCTCCTTATTTCAAATTCCATAAAAGAGACAACAGGAAAAGCTGGCCCCAGCCCAAGAAGCAGAGATGAAAACCAGATCTCTATTTTTGTAAGTGTGATGTCTATAGGTTGCCTTCTATTTTATATCAGAAAGTTCTATTGTTTCCATGGAAACAATGAGTGTGGCTGAGGATCCCTACAGGACCTCAGCACTTTTGGGGCTTGGGTGATTGGTGCTATTGGCTTGGTGATTCCAGAAAACCTCCCTAAGTTTCAAAATTTTAAAGCTGAAGCCAACCTTCTCACGCCCCTACTGTGCTCCTCCCATCTCTTTGACACACAGATACCTCATGCATATGGCACCGCTCTGAGCTCTGAAGGTGTTAGGAAAATCCTCCCTGCAGAAATATGACCTGTGATAAAGAACTAAATAAAACATTTTTTGGCAAGAACATTTCTGAAGATCTTTCCAATCCAGAAATATTTTTTTTGTTTTCAGTAACCCTACCAAGGCTGAACCAGGATGCCTATAAAAAGCCTTCTGTGTTTCCCTAAGCACTCTTAATGAATCCTCAGGAAGGATGGAATAAGAGGGGGGTCAGAGACCTGGAGCCCGTGCCAGAGGCTGAGCATGCCAGCTTGGCTTGGTGCGCTGGTGGCAGTGCTCAGAGCCCCTGCCTCCTGTCCTCCCATTGGCATGGTCTCAGCCCACACTCCTTAAGGGAATTGGCTGTGCTCCTGGCTTGTCTCGCCTGTGTGTCTGCTAGTTATCGAACAAAGGGTGGGATTACTTCCATGCCCAGTTTCCCAGATGCTCACAAGCACAGAGCCAAGAATCAGCTGAAACAGAAGGGATGACTGAGCGGAGAAGCCCTCTTGATGAGACTCGGCCACACTTGAGCTGTTGTTCCTGCCACGAGGCACACCTGTCATATAAAAGCCAAACAAGCCACACAGGAAACATGGTGTGCCTCCTGTTTACAGCCGATCCTGGAAAACAAAAACTTTGCTGAGATAGCACCGAACATGAAAATGGGGAGACCAGCCAAGGGCCCCTGGACCGTGCACAGCCCCTTTCCCTGTTGCGTAGACAGGAGGAGGAGTCAAAAAACTAAGAAGGTTTTGCTGCTTCCAGAAGTGGTTCCCTCACCTCCTCCTCTCCTTCACTAGGTGTATTTTCCCCAATCTTCAAGGACTAGCTGCAGAGCCTGAAACTCCAGGAGCTGACCCCCTGATAAAACTTTTTACCCCAAAGTAAATGCAGGCAAGATGCTTGCTCCGGGTGGAATGATGGGCACCTCTTGGTTTATGGCTACCTTCTGCAAGCTAAAAGGACCTACAGGGTAGGGGTGCATACTATCCCTGGAAACCGAAACACAAGAGAGTCTCTTACAAGCCCCTTGATCACCCAAATGCCCAGAGGTCATTGGACCATCTGAGGCTCCTCCAGCAGCAATTCCTTCAGGAGCTAATTCCAGAAGAATTTCAAAAAACAATCTCTCATCACCTTGCCCAAGGAAACCAGGACTCAATATACCAGAAAGCTGTGAAAACGGGGTCTCCAGTGGGATGACTAGATCCAAGATTTAGGGAGAATTAGAAGGGAGATAGGAGAACTGGAGAAAGGTAAGGACAAAGAGGAAGATTATTCCAGAGCAGGAGAGAAAAATACAAAAATATGAATTGGAGTAAATGAGAAAAGTATTAATTGGAGCTGTTTTGAGGGATCCAGAGAGGAAACCATTCCCCTGGCACAAGGTGCATGTTTTAAGGGCAAGAGAAAAAAACATATGAAGAGCACTGAGTAAAAGCACTGAATCTTTTTTCCTGGCTACTCCTTTGGAAAGAAGAAAGGGGAATTGTATCCATAATGGTGCCATTTTTTTTTTTTTTTTGAGACAGAGTTCACTCTGTTGCCTAGGCTGGAGTGCAGTGGCATCATCTCAGCTCACTGCAACCTCCAGCTCCCAGGTTCAAGCAATTCTCCTGCCTCAGCCTCCCGAAGTAGCTGGGATTACAGGTGTGCACCACCATGCCCAGCTAATTTGTTTTTTAAATTTCTTTAGTAGATACAGGCTTTCACTGTGTTGGCCACGCTGGTCTCGAACTCCTGACCTCAGGTGATCCACCCGCGGTGGCCTCCCAAAGTGCTGGGATTACAAATGTGAGCCATTACACCCAGCCTGCGTCATCTTCTTTACAAAGCTGAGGTTAAGGAAACCAACTTGGTCCTTGGATCGAGTCGTTTATTTCTATAAAGCAGCTCCAGGCTGCTATAGGTAAGGAGAAGAAACATAATAATACAGATCAGTACTGACTTGGGAGTCTTCTCTTCTACGAGTTTCCATGAACAAAATTCGGGAGTCAGATGTGGGAACAGAAGGGAGCTGCAACTCACTGAGCATCGCTCTGCTTTGAGCCCTGGGTTGAGTGCTTTATATTCAGGACCTTTGTACTCCAGATCCATACAAGCGGCTGCCCACCCAACATCCCCACTTGGGTGTCTAAAGGCATCTCAAACCCATCCCAAATTGAGCTTCTGCTCTTTCCCCCAGATCCTGTTCCAGCCACAGTCCTTCATTCAGTGGATCTCAGCTCCATCCTTCCAGTGGCTCAAGCAAAAAGTGTTGGAGTCATGCTTCACCCTGTATTGTTCGCATACCCCATGCCTGCTTCAGTAAGAAAATCTGTTGGTTCTACCTTCAAAATGTAATCTGGAATGGCTCTACTTTTCCCTACCCCTACTGGCTCCACCCTGGTCCAGACCATCCTTGTGTCTCACTTGGATGATTGCATGTTCTCCTTGCTTCTACCCTTGCTCCTCTGCAATCTATTCCCACCACAGTGGCCAGGGGGATGTTTTTTAACATGTCATATCATGTCATTCCACTGCTCAAAATCCGCCAACCGCTTCTCATTCTACTCAGAGTAAAAGCTCCAGTCCACCCATCTGGACCACATTCCCTCCCTGATTCCATCTAGTGATACCCCTTGCCCACTCTGCTTCAGCCTCACCAGCCTCTAGGCATCAAGGCTTTTGTGCTTACTGTTTCTTCTGCCTAGAGTTCCTGTCCCTAGATCTCACCCCCTCAAGTTTTTTCTCAAACATTGCCTTGGGGAGGCTTTCCCAACTAATCTGAATAAAATGGCCTTCTTTCCTGCTTAATTTGTTTTCCAGAGCCCATATACAGTATCTCTTATTTATTTTCTTTATTTATCGTATGTCTCTCTTCCCTAGAATGTAAGTTCCTGAAGTTAGGATTTTACTCACTGCTGTATCCCCATGGCCTAGAATGGTCACTGACACACGGTGAATGTGTGATGAGTGATCTATGTGTAGTTGTGCCCTCTGTAAAAAGTCTGCTGGGCGCGGTGGCTCACACTTGTAATCCCAGGGATGTGGGAGGCTGAGGTGTGAGAATTACTTGAGCCTGGGAGTTTGAGGCTGCAGTGAGCTGTGATCACATTACTGCACTCCAGCCTGGACAACAGAACAAGACTGTCTCCAAACAAACAAACAAACAAATAAATAAATAAAAATAGCTATGAGTTGATGAATCTATCTCAAATCTATTCTTCATCCAGAGTCCTCATTCCAAGTGAACTATGCACCCAACATCATGAGCTGCCTAAACTGTTGACCAGAGCATCAGCTCATGCAGCCCCAGGTAGAACCCTGATGTTCAGGCACTGCTGGGGGAGGAAGACAAGGTACAAAGAAACCAACAGGAGTCAATGTCAAGGATTTCACAGGGGATAGGAAATTTTGATTTGGTTCATGCAGCTTGGATTCCTTCAGAAATCCTTGAACTGTCACCATTAGAAAAAGATACACACACATACACACACACACACACACACACACACCCTGCCTGGGAGAACTGACATTACCAAATTCCAGACAACCAAAAACAATCTTATCCTAACAGGGAGAGAGACATCATGGAGAAAATGGCATTTAGTAAGGAGAAAAGGAAATATAGCTCCTGAGTTTGAATGGAAGAAGAACCTAAAAATAACTAGGCCGGGCATGGTGGCTCACTCCTGTAATCTTAGCACTTTGGGAGGCTGAGGTGGGCAGATCACTTGAGGTCAGGAGTTCGAGACCAGCCTGGCCAACATGGTGAAACCCCATCTCTACTAAAAACACAAAAATTAGCTGGGCATGGTTGCAAGCACCTGTAGTCCCAACTACTCGGGAGGCTGAGGCGGGAAAATCACTTGAACCCAGGAGGCAGAGTTTGCAGTGAGCCGAGATCGCACTACTGCACTCCAGCGTAGGTGACAAAGCTAGACTCCATCTCAAAAGAAAAGAAAAGAAAAGAAAAGAAAAGAAAAGAAAAAGAAAAAATAAAAATAACTTGTCCTATTCAAATATATCTTGCTTGCCATATATTTTACAATAAAAATAAATACATGAGTTGAGGGACTGAGGTGAGCGTATCTTTAATACTGCCTTCTATTAATATCTTGGCTTTCTTTCTGAGAACACATGGTACATTCCAGGAAGACAGCCCTGTCTTATTCCTCATTTTCTAAAATGATTGTTCCTGACTTTAGCAGTATGGCATGGGTTTTTCCAAACCCAATCACTCATGTTTTTTAGCCTAGTAATCTTTAAAACCAAACATGCGTTTTGTCTTGGGAGCTGGAGAAGAGGAAGGCAATGATCATTTACAGAGCCCTATTATGTGTCAGACACTTTATACTTCACTCCTCAAATTTGAAGTTCATATCATTATCCCTTATATCATACCATCGTCCCTCATATCATTTCACAGATGAGGAGACTGAGGCTTAAGAACATTAAGTGATTTGCACACGGTTGCCCAGATAGTCAAGGCTTGACCTCCAGACTAATGAACTCCAAAAATGCTATTCCTTCCACTATACAGTGTTGCCTTTTTCCTACAGTGACTAACAGAAGAGTGAGAGCTGTGCCTGGACATTAATAATGAATTAGCTTTGTTTGTAAATCCCTGATCAATAAAATATGTAATACACAGTATCTATATCTATAGACATTTTCCTTCATTCAAGGAAATTGCACTTCAAAAGAATGGAAATAACACAAAACAGTTTGATGGTAAACCAAAATAATCTGTTCAAGTCAAAAGAAGTCAAACTTGATCCAGCCTTCAAAGGGCATTTTCTAGCATCATCTGAACAAATCTTACTCCATCTGTAAGGTGGAGATAATTATTTAATTTTTAAATTTTTCATGTGTGACTTTTTATACCTTTAAACATCTCTAACAATTGAAAGTCATGATGTGTATCATTCCTGAGTGATCCATTGGGATGCTACAAATAGCTGTTAATAGAAAATCCAGGCTGGGAATGGTGGTGCACACCTGTAATCCCAGCACTTTGGGAGGCCAAGGTAAGAAGATCGCTTGAGCCCAGGAGTTCAAGATCAGTCTGGGCAACAGAGGAAAACCTCATCTCTACAAAAAATACAACAATTAGCCAAGTATGATGGTGCATTCCTGTAATCCCAGCTACTCTGGATGCTGAGATGGGAGGATCGCTTGAGCCCCAGGAAGTCGAGACGGCAGTGAGGCGTGATTGCACCATTGTACTTCAGCCTGAGCAACAGAGCAAGACCCTGTCTCAAAAAAAAAAAAAAAAAAAAAAGGAAAATCCAAATGAGATGACTTAAAAAATGAGAACCTTTATTATTTCCTATAGCAAGAAATGTAGAGACAGAGTGGTTTTAGGTTGGCAAGGTCAGTAGCTCTGTGGCATGACCAGGACATGGGTTTCTCTCATCTTGCCACTCTGCCACCCTCTGTGCAACAACTAGTCTTTTCAAGGCAGGCTCTTGTAATGGTCTCAAATGGCTGCCCCAGTTCCAGCCAACATTCAGATGACAATCTTGAGAGGTGGAAAAGGAATATTCCTGTCTTGGGTTTCTTGGGTCTCCTTTTACAAGTGAGATAAAACTTCCGTCATTCTGGGCCAGGCATGAAATTGCAGGGATGACCTAGGAACCTATACATCTCCTAGTGATACAGAGGCACCAGCAAAGTTCAACTGCACAAGCACATTGCAAGCCTCCTCTTTCATCCCATCTGTTAATATTCCATTGCTCAAGGCACATCCATGGCAGAACCCAAAGTCAAGGAGCAGAGAAGTATACTGCTCCTGTGTTGGCGCTATGACGAGGCTTCTGATATATGCTACTGCAGGGAATGAACAATTAGGATCAAGGATTTAAACTACTGGCCAGGCGCGGTGGCTCAATACTGTAATCCCTGCACTTTGGGAGGCCGAGGCAGGCAGATCACCTGAGATCAGGGGTTCGAGACCAGCCTGGCCAACATGGTGAAACCCCATCTCTACTCACAAAAAAAAAATTAGCCATGCGTGGTGGTGCGTGCCTGTAATCCTAGCTACTCAGGTGGCTGAGGCAGGAGAATCTCTGGAACCTGGAACCTCGGCTGCAGTGAGCCGAGATCACACCACTGCACTCCAGCACGAGTGACAGAGTGAGACTCCATCTCAAAAAAAAAAAAAAGAATTTAAACTACCGCCTGTGGTTATATTAGGCAGAACCTTATGAAACTGCCATATTTCAAATACAAAATAGTCGAATGCTGACCATCCTGTATGATTTGGTGTAATGCCATCACTGGAACTTCAGCACAACCTTTTGTCCACTGGCTATCAGAACTCTCTGGAAAGCAGAGGACACAGTTGGTGGTTCAGAAAAAGCAGATTTACTAAGCACATAGGAAGTGAAAAACAGGTAATTATCTGTCTCTGAAATAGCAGTATCTTTCCCTTTAAGCAGAGTCATGCTACATTTGAATCAAGCACTTATTAGAATTTAAAGATTATGTAAAAACAAACCTTCAAGGTTGAGTCCCAAAGATATTTTTCCCTGGGAAGTCAGATGTATCACGGTCCCATAGGAAGACAATTACTTTTAAGTAGAGATTTAATTACATTTTAGGATTGTTTTAATTATCCCCGCTCAATAAACTTCCTTTCCAATAGAATCCACAAGCAGCACATCCTAACAAAAGTTCCCAAGTTTGTCGTCCCCTCATCCCTTTTCCCCTCCACCACGCATATATACCCATAAACTTGATTTCCCTGCCTCCACCTTTGTTCATTCTCATCTCTTTGGAATACCTGTTAGTCACTTGCTGACCTCCAATCATCCTTTCCACACTCCTGTCCCCATGCAAACTACCTCCTCTGCCTTCCCATAATACTCTGTATATATCTGTAACATAGAATTTAACACATTTAGAATGTAACAAAAATATGTAAGTATACATCCATTTCACCCTCTAGATTATGAACTCCTTGAGCTCAGGGACTGTGTTTTATTTATCTTTTTTGTTTTGTTTTGTTTTGTTTTGTTCTGTTTTTGAGACAGTCTTGCTCTGTTGCCCAGGCTGGAGTGCAATGGCACAGTCTCGGCTGAGATTACAGGCATGTGCCACCACGCCCGGCTAATTTTGTATTTTTAGTAGAGATGGGGTTTCTCCATGTTGGTCAGGCTGATCTCGATCTCCCCACCTCAGGTGATCTGCCTGCCTTGGCCTCCCAAAAAATTTTGTATTTTTAGTAGAGATGGGGTTTCGCCGTGTTGGCCAGGCTGGTCTCGAACTCCTGACCTCAAGTGATCCGCCCTCCTCAGCCTCCTAAAGTGCTAGGATTACAGGTGTGAGCTACCGTGCCCGGCACTCTCAGTTTATTTTTGGCTTGTGCAAAGTCTAAAGTAGATGTGCCTGCTTGGGCAGCTCTCCACCAAGTGGTAACGCAGGGATCCAGCCTTCTTCCATCTTGACACTACCATCTTCAACATGTGGCCTCTAAAAACAGTGCAAACATGAGACATGTCATGGGAAAGGCACAGCAGATGCTCACCACCTTAGCTCAGAGATGACACAAATGACTCCTTGGCTAGTCACATGGCCTCAGTTAGAAATGGGGGTGTGGCGAGGAAGGCGGGTGGGAGGGCCTGGTTGAGCAACAACTCTACACAATGGAAAGGGAGCATGAATCTTTGCTAGTCAGCTAACTACCTCTGCTACAGGGAGGAGAGAGGAAGAAAGGTAGTGAAAAAGGGAAGGAGGGACTTACTCAACACCTAAATACATACACACTACTTTTTAAGTCCTGTGCAAAGACTTCTCAAATTTTCTGCCACTTAGATCCTTAAAACCAGATGTAGAAAGCAGTTGAACAATATGCTGAGACAAAACACACCAAATATAAAAACTAAAAATAAGGAGGAGCCCATTGCAGTTTCATGTCTTAAGCACAGTCAGGAGGAAGGAAAGCTTCAGGAGCTGGGGACAGGATATACATACATCTGCTTGAGTTCCATGTTTTAATTTGAGAGAGGAAGAAAGAAGAGGAGAATAGCAGGAATCTGCTCGACTGGAAAGCTTCTAAGGAGAGGAGGCTTATGGGAGAAGCGTTATCAAGGGATACGTCCTACTATGAAGAGGGCAGAGTCTTCAGCGTGAAAAGCAAACCAGTGAATTGGGGGGACATGACTGGGTCATGAGAGAATCATAGTCATCACTATTTGGGAGTGGATGAGGAGAGAATCACCAAGATGAGACTACATGTCCAGCTATTGCAGTTCAATGTGAAACATCTCTAACAAGTCATTTTAGCACCAGTAGGCTCCTGCTCATGAGAAAAGCAACCACTATCCAGGAGGTTGCATACAGTGAGGGCGTCTGGGATTGCAAGCCAGGGGGTGAGAGAGGAGGAGTAAAAGCATCTGTGGTAGAGACTGATAGCTGTTCACCGAAATCCATTTCCTCTTCTTCCTGGGCACAGGGCCTCCCTTGCAGTTCAGCATTGCCATGTCAATGAAATATGAATAGAAATAGTACGTGCCCCTTTCGGAATCGGCCTGTAAAGTCCTCCTATGTGTGATCCTCCATGTGTCTTCATCCTCTGCCAGCGAGATGCACATGGCAGTGAGGTCTTATGTTTTGGTGAAGCCACATTTGAACCTGGGTCCTTGAATGACTTCATGGAAGAGAGCCTACTTGCCTAGCTGGACACCTGCCAGGAGTGTTAGATGAGCAAGAAATTAGTTTCTACTCAATGATAGACACAGTGATTGCCACCCAGATTCCATTTCAATCAAGGACTTATTGCCACAGCTGAGGAGGTAGTGCTGTCAGCAAAGAATCCCTTCAGGGGCTGCCTCCCTGAAGAACAAGAGAATGGCTTTATTTAAGGTTATGCCCTTCTGAGAAAAGCCCACATCCGGGGATCAACCAATGTGAGACTCCATGTCCAACATTGTGGTTCAATGTAAAGCATCTCTAACACGGCATTTTAGCACCAGGGCTTCTGTGGTCTTGACCAAGGTTTAAAGCATCTGGCCTGATTTACAGATCAACTTCTCTTTTGCCCAGTGCTGCTTCTGTTTCCTCTTTTCCACAGGTTTTTAATGAAAGAACACTCTTTAATCAACATCTGGCACACTAAACCCTCAGAGTTGGCTTCCTGGACCCCCTGTCTTCCCCCGCCATGCCCCGTAAATACACTATGTTTTTGGATGTGTTTCATCTATATGCTGTGTTAGTTCAAATAAGCCATGGCATATTTGATCTACATATAGATGAAACATTTCTTCTGCTGACATGGCTATGCTAGGTTGGCCAGCACACATGTTGCTTGCTATGTAGAAAAGTCTAGGCCATCTGCAATAGGAGAGAATTATGGTCAAGACAGAAGCAGTAGAGACAGAGGCAGATGGGAGAGAGAAAATCCCAGCTGGAGTGAGTCTCTTCCCAGTTTTTGTAGCAATGATTCCTAAAACTTTTCCTTCAGCAACTCTAGTGTCTTCCCCAGTGACAGAAGCCATTGACTCCCTTTTCCTTCCTACTTTTTTTTTCTTCAGATGGCTTAAACTGGGTTTCTGTCATTTGCAACCAAAAAAAGTCCCAATACAAGAGGTTTTGTGCTATGTAAGTGAATGACTACCCTACCCTTTCATTGGTACTCTCTCAAAAGAAAATTAGAGACAGAGTTACAGAAACTTTTAATGAAGCCATCATTTATTGGCCAGTTGCATTCTACATACTTTTTTTTTTTTTTTTTTAGACAAAGTCTCACTCTTGTCGCCCAGGCTGGAGTACAATGGTGTGATCTCAGCTCACTGCAACCTCTGGCTCCCAGGTTCAAGCAATTCTCCTGCCTCAGCCTCCCGAGTAGCTGGGATTACAGGCACCTGCCACCATGCCCGGATAATTTTTGTATTTTTAGTAGAGACGAGGTTTCACCATGTTGGCCAGACTAGTCTCAAACTCCTGACCTCAGGCAATCTGCCCGCCTCGTCCTCCCAAAGTGCTGGGATTACAGGCATGAGCCACTGCGCCCCGCCTATTCTACATACTTTTAATATATTAACTCAGTCCTCACAACAGCCCCACGAGATGGGTACCATTATTATTCCCACTTTCAGACAGGAAAACTGAGACACAGAGAGATTATGAAATACACCCAAGGTTACCCAGTTTATGAGTGATAGATGCCCCCAGCACCTGTGCTCTTACCCAGTGACGCTCTCTTGCCTGTGTTCACACAGCCTGAGATGGGGACATGAGAGGCTTCTGTCTCATATGGGTTATATTCATGAATGACTAGGGTTCTTTCCCTTCTCTCTTTTTTTTTTGAGATGGAGTCTCACTCTGTCACCCAGGCTGGAGTGCAGTGGCACAATCTCAACTCACTGCAACCTCTGCCTCCCAGGTTGAAGCAATTCTCCTGCCTCAGCCTCCTGAGTAGCTGGGATTACAGGCACGTGCCACCATGCCTGGCTAATTTTTGTATTTTTAGTAGAGATGGGGTTTCGCCATTTTGGCCAGGCTGGTCTTGAACTCCTGGCCTCAGGTGATCCATCCACCTCGGTCTCCCAAAGTGCTGGGATTACAGGCATGACCCACCACGCCTGGCAGGTCCTTCCCCTCCTCTTTGTGCATCCCTTATAACTTGCAAGAGCAACTACCTTACAGAAGTTAACAGCGAAAATGAACCAGAAGGTAGAGAAATTGATCCCCAAACTAACAAGCAAAAGAAGTGATTGGGGTGAAACTGTGAGAGGAAAAGCCGGGGCTGGGAGGGTGTGCAGACCTGAAGTTATTTAAATGATAAAGGCATGGTGTGCTGCAGGAGAGATGTTGAAGGGTTAATGTTGAACATGTAAACACCAGACCAGTTGGGAAGAGCCCAAGAAGCAGAGCAATCAGCTCTTAACGGTACACCGGAGGCTGACTGAAAAGCAGTGCTTTCTAAGCCAGGACATGGGCCTACAACTTGCCAGAAAGAATGTGGTTTTCTCAAGAACCAGGAGAGTGGGGTCAAGAAAGGTCAAGCTGGTGGGGAAACTGAGAGAGGCTCTGAGTGAAGAAAACCTTGGAAGGTAAAGTGTCAGGTCTCTAACTTCACAGTCCCTATTATCATGTAACTGTGAACTCTTCACACCCTGAGACTTCCCACATTGGAGTGAAGAATCTGTTTGCTAAACTTCAAGGGCTAGGTGAGTGTGATGTTTCCTTACTGAGCCAAGAAATAACAGAAGGGTATGGGGCAGAGCTACATTCCCAGAGAAAAGTCAAGAGGAGTCCAGTCCTGACCCTCTGTCCACCATCACCCATGCAAGACAATGGTGAAGGCTTCCGCTGCTGAGTGTATGGGACTCTGGCATTTTGTCACCACTCGTAAACTGAGTTTGCCTCCAAATATGTTAGCCTGCTTTAGAATAAACAGTGATAACGATCCAGTTATTTGCAGAGAAGGACTTCCCTCCACTTACCCTGAGTTAAGCTAAAGTAGAATGAAATATTGGTAAAGGCGGGCAGGCACACATTTTATCCATCATTGCTTTTTTTCTGGGATGCTTTTGACTACATCTTATGTACATGTGATGTCTCTGATGATAAATACTTCAAGATTAAAAGATTCTCCTTATTTACCACTGCCTACAGTCACTTTTTACAGTTTCACACAAATTTAACTATGAATAACAACTATGGTAGGTGATGACATACATTAGCTCACTTAATGTTTGAAACTACCTCGAGAAAAGGGCATTATTATATTTCAATTGTGGTAAAATATCCATAACATAAAACGTACCATTTTAACCGTTTGGAATTTACAGTTCAGTGGCATTCAGTACATCTACTTGTTGTACAACCATCACTACCATCCATCTCTAAAACCCTTCCATCATCCCCCAACCACCACCACCATCCATCTCTAAAACCCTTCCATCATCCCCAACCACCACCACCATCCATCTCTAAAACCCTTCCATCATCCCCCAACCACCACCACCATCCATCTCTAAAACCCTTCCATCATCCCCCAACCATCACCACCATCCATCTCTAAACCCCACCCCCACCACCATCCATCTCTAAAACCCTTCCATCATCCCCCAACCACCACCACCATCCATCTCTAAAACCCTTCCATCATCCCCCAACCATCACCATCATCCATCTCTAAAACCCTTCCATCATCCCCCACTGAAACCTCACACCCATTAAACAATAACTCCCCATTCCCTCTTTCCTCCCAGCCCCTGGTAACCATTATTTTACTTTCTTTCTTTATGAATTTGGCTACTCTAAAGTCAAATTGTACCTCAGATAAGGGCAGTCATAATATTTGTCCTTTTGTGTCTGGCCTATTTCACTTAGCATGTTTTTGAGGTTTGCCTGTATTGTAGCTTATGTCAGAATTTTTTTCCCTTTTTAAGGTTGAATATATTCCATTGTGTATGTGTGTACATATATGTAAGTATGTATTTTGTTTATCCATTTATTCTTTAATAAATATTTGAGTTATCCTTTTGGATATTGTGAATAATGCTGTTATAAACATGGATGTCCAAATTTCTGTTCAAGTCCCTCCTTTCAATTCTTTTGGGTATATACCTGGAGACAGAATTACTGGATTATATGCTAATTCTATTTTTAAATTTTTTAGGAACCTCCCTGATGTCTTCCACAGTGGCGGCACCGTTTTTCACTCCCACCAGTAACGCTCAAGAGTTCTAATTTCTCCATATCCTTGGAAGCCGTTTTATTTCATCCCCAACATTACAGACAAGGAAACTGAGGCTCACAGAAATGATGACTTCTCACAGTTACACGGCTACTGAGTATCAGATCCCCTACGGGAAGCCAGGATTCCTGACTCCCTGTCCATCGCACTTCCCCAGTCCTACAGCTGCCTCAGTCACAGAACAGCAAAAGTAGAAGCCCACTGAAACCCAAAACCAGCAGAATTATATCCAGGAAAGAATTTGTATCTGGGAGTTACCACCCCAGTTATTCTTAGAATGGTGATAGCTCGAAACACACTGTTGCTATGAACTCTTGAAGCAGAAATGTATGTGGTTCAATGACAAGATCGATCCTGTTGATTTAGCAAACATTTCATTCCTTCAGTCATCCAGAATTCATTAATTCATTCAACAAGCATTTATTGAGTGCCTATTAGGTGCCAAGCATATTTTTAAGAGCTCTGAACAAGACTGCCAAGCTTTCTCCTCTCACGGAACTCACATTCTTGAGAAGAAAACAGACAATAAATAGAAAAGCAATAAACTGGATTATTTCAAATGTTATAAGCACACTGAAGGATATGAACAGGGTGATGGGACAGAGTAATAAAGGCGGGGAGGAAGAGTGACTTTAGATACTGTGAGGCCTGTCTGGAAAAGGTGGTATTTAAGCTCCATGTGAAATCTGGTAGAAGAACATGTGGGCATACAGAAGAGCAATGTAAAGGTGTTGAGGTAGAAAGAATTGGAATGTTCTAAGAAAATCAGTGTGTCAGTCTAGTGGGACCATGGAAACAAAGAATGGAGAGTAGAGGGAGATGTAGTCAGAGAGAGGACAGGCACCAGATCAAATGGGTCTTTACACGATAATAGCTAATGTTTATTTAACTTACTTTGTGTCAGATGCTATTCCAAGTAATTTTTATGGGTTAGTTATTTAATCATTACACAATCCTATAATTAAATACTATTATTATTCCCACTCTTCAGATGAGGGCACTGAGGCCCAGAGAGGCTACATAACTTTTCTAAGGAGATCGAATTGGTAAGGGGTGGAACTTAGATTTGAACCCAGGCAATTTGGCTTCGAGTCTCGGTTCATAACCACTTTGTCATAGGACCATCTTGTGATTAGATGTTATTGCAAGATCAATAAGATATCATTGAAGGGCTTTAAGCAGAGGTGACAGGACTTGTTTTGTATTGTTGAGATGATCACCCTAGCTGCTGCATGGAGCAAAAATGGAGGCAGAGAAACCAGTTGGAGGCCACGATGGAATTCTAGCTGAGAGAAAGTCATGGTGCTGATGAGGGAGGTAGAGGTGAAAGAGACAGAAATAGACACTGTTAGGATACCTTTCTGAAGCAGAGCTGTAGGGGTTTGCTGACACCTTGGATGTGGAGGTGAGGGGAGGTGAGGAACTCAGGCTCACTGCCAGGTTTTTTACTTGAGCAACATGTCAAATGGAGAAGACATCTAGTGAGTTGGGGGAAGAACAGGGTGTAGAGGGGATATGTGTTGGGTATTTCAATGTCTACCATCCATTTCCCTAACAGCACCTCCATTTCTTGTTAGGGAACACCACCTCCTTTTTTTTTTTTTTTTTTTTTGAGGCGGGGTTTCGCTCTGTCGCCCAGGCTGGAGTACAATGGTGCAATCTCGGCTCACTGCAACCTCCGCCTCCCAGGTTCAAGCGATTCTCCCACCTTAGCCTCCTAAGTAGCTGGGATTACAGGCGCCCACCACCACATCTGGCTAATTTTTTGTATTTTTAGTAGAGACGGGGTTTCACCATGTTGGCCAGGCTGGTCTTGAACTCCTGACCTCAGGTGATCCGCCCAATTCGGCCTCCCAAAGTGCTGGGATTACAGGTGTGAGCCACTGCGCTCGGCGGGAACACCTCTTTCTTATGAGTTATAGTCAAGCCAAGAGGCCATATGTGACTGAGATAGTCCAGTCAGGTAATCCTTTCCTGGAATGTGAATCCGAAGAAGGACAAAATTCAGTCCCTCCAGGCGCAGCCTCCTAACAAGTTTTTTCCTTTGCAAGGCAGTTGCTGTGCTTCCTAGTTCCAAGTCTAGGACTCCAGCCTGCCATCAATTCTGCGAGTCCCAAAGCCTTTCAGCACATTCTGCCTGCCTAAGTTAGCCAGTGTCAGTTCTTCTTGCTTGTAAGCAAAGAAAGTACAGGTTGGGGATAGGATAGGGTAGGGGTGTGATGCTCATAATTAAGAGATACACTTTGGACTGGGTAAGTGTATTAGTCTGTTTTCATGCTGCTGATAAAGACATATCCGAGGCTGGGAAGAAAAAGAGGTTTAATTGGACTTACAGTTCCACATGGCTGGGGAGGCCTCAGAATCATGGTGGGAGGTGAAATGCACTTCTTACCTGGTGGCAGCAAGAGAAAATGGGGAAGTTGTCAAAGCAGAAACCCCTGATAAAACCATCAGATCTCATGAGACTTATTCACTACCATGAGAACATTATGGGGGAAACCACCCCCATGATCAAATTATCTCCCACTGGGTCCCTCCCACAACACGTGGGAATTATGGGAGTACAATTCAAGATGAGATTTGGGTGGGGACAACAGAGCCAAACCATATCAGTGAGATTAAGATGCCCATAAGACGAGTCAAGGAAGCTGTTTGATATATGAACCTATAGTTCAGGGGTGAGGTCTGGACCAGAAAGAAATAAATTTGGAAATCTTAAGCATATACATAGCATAGTTCTGTGTGGGAAAATATCCCATATCTTTTGCTAAAAGGATCCTGATTTTCTTTCTGGGAAATATCCCTCCTTCTTGGCTAAGAATCATGACAGGCTGTTAATCAAAGTTCCAGATTCTCCTCTAGCCAAGAAGTAAAGAGAAGTCTCAGGCCTGAACAGTCAGCACAAGCCATTTACCCAGTCAAAGTGATTATTCGGGGCTATGCAGATAACCCAGATCATTTCAATACGAATTAGCCAAAGGACTTTTAGTGGAACAATAAGGAAGGAAAAGTTGTTCTTTACAGAAGAATTGCTAAACTGGTACAGTGCAAGCTTGGAGCTACCAGGGCCTTTTTTCTTTTTTTTTTTAAACCACCTTGGGACTGTGGCCTAATAAGAATGAGACCAACACAACACAACAGAAAAAAAAGACCCAAGTAACAGAGAGAGAGAGGCCAAGTGCTGATGCAGCATTGAGGCCCATGAGGCTGTCAGTCCTGGAGCTAACATCACAATTACGTGAATCAATGAATTCCCATTTTTGCTTCAGAGTTGAGTTAGTTTCTGTTACTTGTAACCAAGTGGGTTCTGACAAGTACAAATGGCATTTAAATGAGTAAGATCACACAGGAGGAAAATGTAGCTAGGACTGAGCTGCAAAACACTAATAATTAAAGCTCCAGCAGAGGGGGAGGAGCCAGCATTTTGGTCAGATTGTTTCTTGTCTTTGATGACAAATGGGACCAGAAAGGTAATGCAATTTATTGTATTGCTGAAAGAAAGAGAATCTGTTAGCAGAGTATTGCAAATTTTGTTTAACTGTCTGATAGGTACAGAAAGGGCCTTATGTTTGCAAATTCCCAATATAAAAAATTTGCTTGTGGCTTAGTGTTGGCACGTTATTCCTGCGTTCAAAAGTCAGTACCTCATTACTGAAGAGAACCACTGCTGCTGAGTCATGCCATCCAAGACAACGATGGCTACCTGCCTTTTCTTGGAACCCAGCACTCTGAGATGCTGGAATTCAATGATTTTGGCGAAGACAAGTCAGACACGTGCGGACTGTTGGTAAATATGCGCCAGCCCTTTGTGGCTTGACTGCCCAAAGTCAGGGAAGAGCTTGGACTCGATCTCTGCTGGCCCCTGAATTCATTTTGGATGAGGCAGGTTGGTGTGTGCTAACCAGGGTCCCCATTCTTAACAATAGCCAGACTGGCATCGTTGGCTTCAAAATGGATTGTTCTGGCTCCCATGTCAAAAGGGGCTCTGCACAAAACTAATATTTTGAGCAAATTGTACAGAGTTGTGCGCAGTACAACAATGATGAGTTTTACCCAATAGGGAGTGCTGAGACAACCAAATAGTGGCTCTGAAGTGAGTGCCAGGAAGCTGGTCTCGGGGATGGGAGCAGAGTCATCATAGAAATGGATGAATGGCAGGGACTGCAGAAACAGTCAAGTAAGAGTCTGCAATTAGAGGAAAGAGTTTGCTCTTTTAGCCAGACACAAGAAGACAAAGGGAAACTCTTCTTTTTGCCACACAGGAAAGAAAAAGTGGATTTCGAGTTGTTTTATTCTGGGTCAGTAGGCTCTGAGAAGCAGTCAGAGCCATCCAGCCAGCCCATGCTTTGAATAACTGTCATCATTGACTCTGTGAACACAAGGCTCATTGATAAACAGCCCAATGATGCTCTTAAGTACTCAGGCACTGGAGCCAGACTGCCTGGGTTTCTATCCTGGGCTCGCCACTTCCTTCCTTAATGTTCCGGTGCCTCAGTTTCCTCACCTACGAAATGAGGATGACCATGAACGTGGGAAGCATTACGTTAATGAAATAAGCCAAACACAAAAGGGCCAATACCGCATGATTCCACTTATATGAGGTGCCTAGAATAGGCAGATTCCCACAGACAGAAAGTGGAATAGTGGTTACCAGGGGCTGGGGGGAAGAGGGGGAGAATGGAGTTATTGTTTCATGAGTATAGAGTTTCTGTTTGGGATGTGGAGAAAGTTCTGGCAGTGGATACTGGTGACAGCTACAAGACATTGTGAATGCATTTAATGGCACTGAACTGTAGACTTCAAAATGGATAAAATGGTAAATTTTGTGTTGTATATATTTTACCACAATTTTCAAATTAAGTTTGTTGCTACAAACATAAAATTGAGCTAAGAAGTCATAGACAAAAGAATTAGTGCTGTGCGACTTCGGTACATAAAGTACAAAAAATGGCAAAAATCCCCATTGGTGTTGGATATTAGGATAGTGTTGTAACTGCCTGAGGGGTTGTTCCTGTGACTGCACAAAGAAAAACCATGGCATTATATTAAAGAAAGAGTTTTATAGACACAAGGCCGGCCATGCCACGTGGGGACCAATTTAGTACTGAAATAATTCTCTTCCAAAGCTCCTAGGTTAAGGGTTTTTCAAAGGCAGTTTGGGGGAAGTGATGGGGGTGATTAGGCCTGCTGCTGATTGGTTGGGGCAGAGATGAAATCATGGGGGGTCAAAGCTGTCCTCCTGTGCACTGAATTGCTTCTGGGTGGGGCCACAGGAGTGGGGTTGAGGGTCCAAGTGGAGCCATCAGGTCAAGGTGAAGCCATGGATGTCAGACATGCAAAAAAACCTGAAAAGATATCTCAAAAAGCCAACCTACAACAGAGATGTTATCTGCAGTAATCACAGGGAAGCTGCATCTCCTATAACCTCTGGAATAATGACTAACAATCCTTCCTGTCTATACCTTAGCAAGAGACTCAGGCTCTTCTCCTTCCCCTAGCCTGGAGGCCTCCCCTTAGCTTTAGAAAAGCAAGGGTTTTTCTAAACCTTTGAGTTTGAGGGAAGGCCTATTATCGTTTAAACTTACCCAAATGTCCCTCAAATTCAGCTCAGCCCCAAAGCCCAGGAATAATCAAGGGAAAGGCAAGATGGGGGTGGGGCGAGGGTAGCCCAGCTCACTGTTACAATTTTTCTTACCGATACAATCTTCGCAAAGGCGGTTTCAGTGTTGGTGTCGGCTATCAACACCACTGAGGGTGGTGGAGACTGGAAAGGGAGTCTTAGGTGGCTGGTCATGTTTTCTTTCCTGATCTGCAGGCTGATTGCCTGAGTGTGTTGCCTTTGTGAAAATTATTGAACTGTCATTTATGTGTGCACTTTATGCATATTAGACTTCAATGAAAAGCACCCCCCACCTCTACAAAAGACAATATTATCCTCCTCAGAGGGCTATTTTAGTATTCAATGAATTAATGCAGATAACAAACTTAGAACAGTATCTGGCATATAGGGGCCGCCTAAGTCATTTCCAGCAGTGTTAAAAAAAAACAAAGAAAAGCTTTCCTCCAGAAAGCTTTGTGGACTCACCCCTGCGGTTGAGATGCCAATCATTCCCTTCTTATCCACACTTCCTGTGCTTTGAGATACTTTGTATTTGCTCCTCCAAATTCTCCTCCCTGCCACCACCACCCCAGACCCCAGCCCCGGCTTGGCTGTGTCCCTTTGTTAGAGTAGGTAGTTAGGCAGACATAAGCAGGGAAGGAGAGGGGCCTCTTAGCCCAGAAATGTCAGGCAACCATCAGGTGATGGTCGGGCTGTTGTTAAACTGTCTCTCTAAAATAATAATTGGTGTCAGCTGGCACCAGGGAAAGCTCATCTAACAATAGACAGAAAACACCTGAAGCTGGTGATTAGCCGCTTCCAGATAAGATCTCAGGAGCTAGAGGAGCAGGCTCAAACGTGTGCATTAATTAAGATGCAAAATGGTGGAGTTTAACTGGTATATGACCTTCCTCTAGGAACGCTCAACTTGTAAGGGAAAAATGTCCCGAGTGAACATGTGCACAATTTCAGTAAACCACTGTGCATGCGATCCTTCCCAAGCGCTGGCAGGCCACTGTGCGTGAGGATAGCCCACCCCAAGAGAAGAATCAAGGGAGGAGAAACAGAAACCCAGGAACCATGCCAATGGATAAAACCCCAAGTCAAGGATCAAATAGGGCACTTGGACCTCTCAGGTTGCCCGCTTGGCCCTCTTCCAAGTGTACTTGCTTCCTTTCTTTCCTTCCTGCTCTAAAACTTTTTAATAAACTTTTAATTCTGCTCTAAAACTTGTCTCTCACTGCCTTATGCCCTTTGGTGAATTCTTTCCTTCGAGGAGGCAAGGATCAAGTTTACTGCAGGCCTGTCAGATTCACTGCTGGTAACACCTTCATTAAAGGTTGCAGGTCCTGTCCAGCAGGCACCTCCACTTGGCTCTCTCCCCAGGTTCTGGTAACTGCCTCTTTGGGCCCAGGGGTAATAATGGTGCCCTGCAGTTAATCCCCAAGGATACTGTACTACTATCCCTTGTGGTTTCTTGTGGTTTTCTTATGCCCAGATCTTTATAAATCACTTCTTATTAAAATCTTCTCCAGTTTTCCCAATTGCAGTGTATTATTAACTTCTGGGACCTGACTGATATCTACCCCCTTAGAAAAGCTATGGAAAGCAGGCCGGGCGCAGTGGCTCACGCCTGTAATCCCAGCACTTTGGGAGGCCGAGGTGGGCGGATCACGAGGTCAGGAGATCGAGATCATCCTGGCTAACACGGTGAAACCCCGTCTCTACTAAAAATACAAAAAAAATTAGCCAGGCGTGGTGGCGGGCCCCTGTAGCCCCAGTTACTGGGGAGGCTGAGGCAGGAGAATGGCGTGAACCCGGGAGGCGGAGCTTGCAGTGAGCCGAGATCGCCCCACTGCACTCCAGCCTGGGCAACAGAGTGAGACTCTGTCTCAAAAAAAAAAAGAAAGAAAAAGAAAAAAAGGAAAAGCCATGGAAAGCAGCCATGTAGGCTACAGTACCTCAATCAATCAGATCACTGCTGACTAGGGCGGACACAAGCAGCTGACCACACTGAACCAATCAGAATCATAGAAACAGAGTGATTGAACCAGTGGAGAACCACAGAACTGTAAGATCGTGCACAGGTAGAGCCAGGGTTGGTGCCATGGCAGCCCAAAGGCACCAGCAAGCAGAAGCTACTGTAGGGCAGTTGAAAAAATTGGTCTGTGGGGAAAAAGGAACACATGCAAAGTATCATTTATTCATGTTATAAATGCATTAATATATCAAAAAATGTGTTTTAACAACATGTAATCAAATGTAAAATCATCTAATGTGGTTTTCCCAGTTATTAAACTGTATTTTTTTTTTTTTTTTATGTGGGCATAAAAAACTCACCCAGGCTGGAGTGCAGTGGTGCGATCTTGGCTCACTGCAACCTCCGCCTCCCAGGTTCAACCGATTCTCCTGCCTCAACCTCCCGAGTAGCTGGGATTACAGGTGCACACCACCACACCTGGCTAATTTTTGTATTTTTAGTAGAAATGGGGTTTCACCATCTTGGCCAGGCTGGTATCGAACTCCTGACCTCAGGTGATCCACCCACCTAGGCCTCCCAAAGTGCTGGGATTACAGGCGTGAGCCACTGCACCGGCCCAACTCTATCTTTTTTTAAGAGACAAGATCTCACTTTGTTGCCCAGGCTGGGGCGCCATCATAGCTCACTGCAGTCTCGAACTCCTGGGCTCAAGCCATCCTCCTGCCATAGCCTTCCCAGTTGTTAGGACTACAGGTGCACATCACCATGTCCGGCTAATTTTTAAATTTTTCTTAGAGATGGGAGTCTCACTATGTTGCCCGGGCTGGTCTAGAACTCCTGGCCTCAAGTGATTCTCCTCCCTTGGCATCCACAAATTACTAGGATTACAGGCATGAACCACCATGCCTGGCCTTGAACTGTATCTTTAAAGCCCCAGCAATACTGTTCCTACCAAAGTAATATAAATGAGATTATGTCCTAAAATTAACTGTATGAAATGCAAGAATGCTACTCATTATGAAATCCTGTTAATATATGTGTGTTGGGGTGGATAAGGTAAAGAATGATTGATGTTACTTAATAAATTGTGGCTATCCATTAGTACATTTTGAAATCAATTTAAATTGCTAATGAAATACAACAAAGTAGAAAATATCAGGATTCATCATGCTTCTAAGAGTAAATACTGATTTGTGAAACTTATTTCAGTGACACATATACTGAGTCAAGTGTAAAATGTATTTCCACTGGGTCAAAAAAGTTTTTAAAATTCTAATTAACTGTGGTTAAAATATGCAGTTCAGAAATTACTGTGATATACTATCAGTGTGGGAGTAACACAGGAAGAAAACACAGTAGAGTTATTATAAATAATCTTGCTAACATCTATGGGAATCATATATTCTGAGCCTTAATATGTTCTTCCATAGATGGTTTTAAGTTGGAGGTGGTTATCGAGCTACCATTTTATCATCATCCTTCTCACTTTTCTCTCTTTACAGACTGGAGAACAGTACTGTCATCATTTAGTTATCTCCCCAGTGCTTGGAACACCATATGCACTAGATAAATGTTTGATACATTTCTAGAAAATGATCTTTTCACAAAGCCATTATGTTTACATAGAATCAATGATATGAATAAGATATTTAAAATTTCCATATATGCACTGCTGTAATCAAACATTATATGATCACTGTAATATCCCATAAACAGTGGTTTTATATAAAATAATTTTGAGGCCGGGTGCAGTGGCTCACGCCTGTAATCCCAGCACTTTGGGATCACAAGGTCAGGAGATTGAGACCATCCTGGCTAACACGGTGAAACCCCGTCTCTACTAAAAATACAAAAAATAAAAAAAAATTTAGCTGGGCATGGTGGCGGGTGCCTGTGGTCCCAGCTACTTGGGAGGCTGAGGCAGAAGAACGGTACGAACCTGGGAGGCGGAGCTTGCAGTGAGTGGAGATTGCGCCACTGCACTCCAGCCTGGGTGACAGAGCAAGACTGTGTCTCAAAAAAAAAAAAAAAGAAAAATATTTTGAAAGACTACATTTTATAAAATGAGCTATTATTGTTATTCCCTTTATATTATTTTTCATTGGCATTTTTAATTTAGATGTAATAATGTTGATGCTAATACAGGGTCAATAACAAACTTTACTAGCTGTAGTGAATTGAATTGTGGCTCCCAAAAGATATGTCCACCTGAAAGCTCAGAATGTGATCTTATTTGAATACAAGTCTTTGTAGATGTAATTAAGATAAGGGTCTCAAGATGAGATCATCCTGGATTGAGGTGGGACTTTAATCCAGTGAGAAGTGTCCATCCAAGAAAGAGAAAAGAAGACACAGAGACAAAAAAGCAGAGGTTGGAGTTATAAAGTCCCAAACCACAGAATGCCAAGGGTTGCTGGGAGCCACCAGAATCCAGGAGAGAGGCACGGGATGGATTCTCCCTCAGAACCTTCAGAGGGAACGTGGCCCTGGCAAGACCTTGATTTTGAATTTGTGGCCTTCAGAACTTAGAGAGAATAAATTTCTGTTGCGTTAAGCCACCAACTTTGAGGTAACTTGTTAACAGCAGCTCTAGGAAACTAATATACCAGCTGAATAATATACTGATAGTTTAAAGGTCACACCAATTATAGATTTGGTTTTCCTGGCCCTTGCCTGACCTACATCTTTCACTCAGAGAATATTGGTAAGAGTTTATTCTGAAGTAGTATTGGATTCCCATAGACAATTCAACATACGGGGTCACATGACAGCTGCTTTACACAGGACTATAAACTGGGCCATTGCTATGGTTAGAATGCTTGTGTTGCCTACAAAGTTCATGTTGGAATTCAATCTGCAGTGCAGTTGTATTAAGAGGCAGGACTTTTAGGAGGTAATTAGGTTATGAAGGCTCTGCCCTCATGAATGGAATTAATGCTCTTATACAAGGGCTTGAGAGCCTGTGCAATATAGGGGGACCCCATCTCTATAAAAAATTTAAAAATTAGCCAGGCATGGTGGTGCACACCTGTAGTCCCAGCTACTCTGGAGGCTGAATTAGGAGGATCACTTGTGCCTGGGAGATTGAGGCTACAGTGAGCTGTGATCATGCCAATGCAGTCCAGCCTGAGTGACAGAGTAATACCCTATTTGAAAATGAAATAAAATAAATAAAAGGGCTTAACAGGGTTCATTTCGTCCTTTTTGCCCTTCCATCATGTGAGGACACCACAAGAAGCCCCCCATGAGGAATAGGCCTTCACCAGACTCAGCTGCTGGCTCATTGCTCTTGGACTTCCCAGCCTCTAGAACGATAAGAAAGAAATTCTGTTCTTAATATATTATTCGATCTAAGATGTTTTGTTATAGCAGCAAGAACAGACTAAGACAACTATTGCTTGGATTTTCTTTTACTCCTCAAAAGCCAAATACGTCCATGGTTGAAACCAAAGAAACTGGATTTTCATTCCAACTGAAAGACCACAGTAACAGAGCGATCAGGAACATGGGATGGGGTCAGACAATTCTGGATTGGAATCCTGGCTCCCACCCTTAACTAAGGGAGTGAACTTGGACAAATAACTGAAACTCTGGGCCTTTCTTTGCTCATTTGTAAAACAAGAATTGTTAAACTCCCTCAAATGCTGTCAGACAATTTCATAAGGAAAACACCATTTTGACAAAGTCTTAGTGGTACCTCAGAAAAAAGAAGACAGGGGTGGATATTTATGGAGTTTTGAGATCTTTGTTCAAGTAACCTCAAGAGTCTTTAAAGAAGGGAACTGAAGGTCGGGTGTGGTGGCTCATGCCTGTAATCCCAGCACTTTGGGAGGCCAAGGCAGGCAGATCAACTGAGGTCGGAAGTTCAAGACCAGCCTGACTGACATAGACAAACCCCATCACTACTAAAAATACAAAAGTAGGCAGGTGTGGTGGTGCATGCCTGAAATCCCAGCTACTCGGGAGGCTGAGGCAGGAGAATTGCTTGAACCCGGGAGGCAGAGGTTGCAGTGAGCCGAGATCATGCCATTGTACTCCAGCCTGGGCAACAAGAGCGAAACTCTACCTAAAAAAAAAAAAGGGAACTGACTGGAATTGGGCTAAGATCATGATGTAACCTTAGCCCAAGGTGGATGAAGGGAGGATCTTAAAGCAAGTGTTGATGAGTAAACTACGGCTCGAAGAGAGTGAGCAATTTGCCCAAGGGAGCAGATCGTTATCTCAGATAAGCTGATCAGCAGGAATTTCCTAACGCAAACAGAGAAGTTATTTGTTGGCTTACAGTCTTATCTATTCTATGAAAAGTTTTCAGAACAAGTAACAAGTTATATTGACACAGGTGGTCTGAATTCTAAGTCCAAATAGCAATGTCATGTTGATGGCAGTTGTCACAGTTCTCAGGAGAATGATATCTACTTTCTGTGGCTGTTGTCAGGAGTAAATGACATCGTGGTTCTATAGTATCTGCCACACAGCAGGGACTAAATAAGATATTATTATTATCTATTTTAATTTATTTTGAAAGACCAAACAGATGTAATAGGAAATTTTTATATCTCTAAAATTTTTATTGCTTTTCATAAATAATAAGCAAAGTAAATGGCTTGCAGCTCTCCTGGAGTTTAGGAACTACTAAGTTACTGAGGTTATAGTAGAATTTGCATTTATTGAAAGAAAAAAAAGGGGGATAAAAGGAAAAAACACATTGAGAGCTCTTTTTCTTTGCCATGATGCTAGTTGTCTGCATATTTGCATTCCCCAAGGACTTGGGAGTAATTAGCTCTGCATAAGCTGCAAATCTTCAGGAAGAAAACAGCTTTTATAAATGCAGAGAGGTTTCATGAAATGGTGTGTCATATGGAAATGCAATAATTTCTAGAGACTAGGAGTCTTTATTCATTCCCTCTGCATATTCTCAGTTGAATTAGTAAAATTTTCTTATAAGAGAATGCTACATCTCTTCAGTCTCTGAACATACAAAGCCCAGAGGAACTTCTTGAGTGTTTGTACATTTGAGTGTTTGACCAGAATCTCTAGACAGCAGTTGAGTCTTATCCTCAGGAGCAGAAAGCAACATGGTCAGATGCCTGTTTGACTCCAAGGGCAGTGCTCATTCTATGCCCCCATCCCCAACTTTCTCTACCGAACCCCGCAGCAGCATTCTAAAGACTGCAGGAGGGACTGCCCTGGTTTTGCCCCCTTACTCCAGGGAATCTGAACTTGCTTCACTCAACTTTCCCATCTCTAAAAGAGAGACAAAAAGTGCACGCACTCTTAATGTTTTGATGTGTCATTAAAATAAATAAAATAATCCAAACTATGTAGAAGAAAATTATTTTATTGACAAATAATAATTATATATATTTATGGGGTACAATGTAACATTTTGATACACCAAGGGATGATTAAATCAAGCTAATTAACATATCCAGCACCTCATCTACTTACCTTTTTTTTTTCCTAGTGAGAACATGTAAAATCTACTCTTAGCAATTTTGAAATATACAGTAAGTTATTATTAACTATGGTCACCATGCTGTGCACTAAAATTTATTCCTCCTGTCTACCTCAAACTTTGTACCCTTTGACCAACATCTCCCCTTTCCCCATTCCCACCCTATACCCCCATCCTTGAGTAACCATCATTCTATTCTCTACTTCTGTTAAGTTCCACTTTTTTAGATTCCACAAGTAAGTGAAATCATGGAGTATTTGCCTTTCTGTGCTTGGTTTATTTCACTTAACGTAATGTCCTCCAGGTTTATCTATGATGTTGCAAATGACAGAATTTCTTTCTTTTTAAAGGGTGTCTAGAATTCCATTGTGTAGCCAATTCTTCATAATCCCAAGATATCATTACTATGTGATAATAAAGGCAAGTGTATAAAGTAAAAGAAACCGTAGTAGGTCAAACTAATAAGAAAAATGCTGATCTGAATGTCTATGCAATGCATAGATTGTGTTTTTAAAAATGCAACAGCATATAATTTCCAGACCTGCTATGGTCTTGGGAACTAAGCAGTATAAAACTTGGCTAGTGATTAGATAAAATGATGATGTATAACAGACATTAGTTACTTATATGCTTAATTAATCTGAATATTTACCTTACACTGTTATTGGCGTTATTAATTTGTTCAACTTGTTAAAAGAGTTTCCTAAGAAAATGTGGCTTTATTTCAGCACCTATTTTAAATCCCAAATATTTTTTATATTCTGGCTTGATAACTGAGTGACTAAGAGGTTTCAGGGCCTTGCTACTTGGGTTTGTATCCGGGCCTAGCATTTTCTGGCTATGTTTTCTTAGATTACTTCACCTCTCTGTAACTTAGTTTCCTCAATGATAAAATAAAAATAATAATCATGGTCACCTCATAGGGTAGTTAGGAGGATTGAATGTGTTAGGTCTTATAAAGTGATTAAAGAACCAAATGCATAGTATGTTAGTTCTTGTTTATTTTTCTTGAAGTTAACTGTAGGAATTTTACCATGTATCATTTACAGTGGCGTAGCCCTATGGGAATAATACTATGTGGGAGGATTCTACCGTGGTTTTTGATATAGTTTGGATGCTGTCCCCCTCCAAATCTCATGTGGAAATATAATCTCCAATGTTGAAGTGGGGCCTGGTGGGAGGTGATTGGATCATGGGAAGTCTTTCCCCCTTGGTACTGTCCTCACCACAGTGAGTGAGTTCCTGTGAGATCTCATTGTTTATAAGTGTGTGGCACTCCCCCAACTCTTGCTCCTGCTTCTGCCATGTGAAATGCCTCACTCCCCCTTTGCCTTCCGCCATGATTGGAAGATTTCTGAGGCCTCCCTAGAAGCAGAAGCTGCTATGCTTCCTGTACAACCTGCAGAGCCATGAGCCAATTAAACCTCTTTTCTTTATAAATTACCCAGTCTTAGTTATTTTTTTTTATAGCAGTGAATGGATTAACACATTTTATTTCAAATTTATATCCTGTATAGACTTGCATTATGAAAAGAGCACAGAACAGGAAGTTAGGACATCCTGCTTTGAGGTCTAGAACAGCCATGAACTATATGATCTTGGGTGAGTCACTTCACCTCTCTGAACCTGTTTCCTCAAGAAAAATAAGCAGAGTAGGCTGCCTGTGTGATCTCAAGACAACACACCGTGCTGGAATGTGTCTTACAGCAAGAGTTCAAAGTTCAAATTCTAATTTTAGGACTCATTGAGTGTAAAATTCACAGCAAGTCATAGAACCTCTTGGAACCCCAGTTTCCACATCTGGAAGAAGGGGCGGAATAGTATCAAAAATGCTTCACTCCCAGGAATGTGGTGAGCATAAAATTAAATAATGAAAAAAGGTAAACTATGAAGCACTAAATAAATGTAAAGTAAAACTATTAATAAAATCTCATTTAGTTTAATATTTCTGCTAAATCTTTTTATTTTCCTATAATCTTTTCCAAGTATTTGTTCTTCTGCAGGTAGACTTCTGTGGGTTGAAACCAGACTATAAAAATCTGCGTGTGTTTTTTTTTTCTGGCACTCAGACTATCTGCTATGAAGAATGTTTTCCCTTAGTTAAGGTAACAGCTATAAATGTTCAGTTTGCCCCTGAGTCATTATCTGAGTCATAATTCTGTATGAGTCAAGAAATCTGAGAAATACAGAAATTATCTATTTGTCCCCTTTCTTTTCTTTGTATAAATATCTCTTTAGATATAACCAATAAATAACTTGCCTCTATCTTGGGTTTCTTAATATTTTAAAGAGACTTGTAGAGGAATAGGGTAATGGGAGATTATCTTCATCAAGAAAGAGCCTGTGCATATAACCTGTGCACACACACACACATACACACACACACACACACAAAATCATCCAGCCAGAAAAACACCTTCTTGCCACTAGGCCCCTATTAGTGCTGGTCCCTCCACCTGGAATTCCTGTTCCTCTGATTTCTAACTGTTCAATTATACCTAGAATTCAGGGTTTTGTTATAATCTCAAACTTTCAGTGAGATGGACTGAGTGGTTCTTTGCCCAGTGACTAATCTTTAAGGCCAATATTCCTTTTTTTGCAGATGGTGAATCTGACAGAGGAAGAATTAAATGACTTGTTCAAGGTCACCTTTGAGGAATTTGCAGGAAGTTTAACTTATGTATATTTTTCCCCTGTACCCCAGGTATATCTTTTCAAATCATCCTAGTCTGAACCAATTTATACCCCCTTTACCCATCAGGTTCTCCTGTAACACGTATATAACACCACACGTTGCCTTGCACTATAGTTGCTTATGAATAGATATCTCCCTTCCCAGACAGTAGGTCCCACAGAAGAGTAACTATCTTATTCTCCAAATCCTTCAGAGCTTTTAGCACTGAGTACGTACCCAGGTATCACAAATTTTGTATTTGTTGAATTGAAGTGGAACATCTCAAGGATATTTTTCTATTGCCTTTCTATGAATGAGCTCAGTTTTATATGAGTCCACTTTGATTCTCACCTAAATAAGATCATGTAGAAACACCAAAAGCACCAGTGTAGATGCAAGAGATGGTGAAGACCTGAGGCCTTCACTGCTGCCTTCTGCCAGGCCTGCAGTTCTCAAAGAACAAGGGTTGATGGGCAATCCTTCCAGACAGCTTCTGGGAGTGACCTGTCCTTGACACATTGAGTTAGCTGTGCTCTGAAGGCCCAAAGCAATTTGAAGCATGATTTTAATGACTGTCATTACTTCTGCCATTACTACCACCCAATAAAAACCATCATCAGCTTGATGTGATTATCCCTTGGTTGTGCAGTGCCTCTGGACTCCAGCAAGCAACAGAGCATATGGTCTTTGCCAATAGCATTATTCATCAATGGAGGATAAAATTCACCATAGCACCCAGCTTGTCGCAGTGGGGAATGGCTTTAGGCAAGTCACAGCTTCAACTCAGCTTAGCTCTTTCAAAGATGTGGGCTCTTATTCACAATGCCCTTCATAAAAGTGAAAATGAAACACATGCTGAATGGGATTTTTAGAACAATAAGAACCCTATAATTAGGAAGCAATAGCTAAAATTATATTATCCCTAAGAGCAAAGCATAGTAACAAGTTAATGCAATTACTAATCCAGCTTTTTCAGAGGTAGAAGCAAACCGTGCAATTAAATGCTTAGTCTATATTTTTTCGGGGCCTAATGAAAGGAAAACAAATGAACTGGATCCCCATCTTCCACCCTTGCCTCTGCTAAGCCATCAGAGGACAAGTTTCCCATCCTGCTCTCTCCAATTTCATTTGAAAAATAAAACAGGCCTCCAGCTGTGAAATGGATTATGCTCTACAACTATGCACCTGGAATAGAAGCCATCATTCTTCATGAAAGTTGCTGAGAATTTTGTATCACAACCTGGGAGCTTCCTATTCCCTCGTTAGCCTGCATATCCCACTTAACAAAAGATTCGCCATGCACTGGCTTGTATGTCACTCGCAGTGTGCACAGTATGCACTGACTGTGACCTGTCCCCAGATGAACACAGTACCAGTCTAACATACCACCTTACCTGTAGCTCTCTCCCATACATACCCAATCCACTGCAGGCAAATGATCTACCCACCATCTCCCAAACACAGTCTTCACTGTCTGGTCACTGCTCCTTTACATGTGGCATTCACTTTGCTTGCAGAGGCATTTTAGAGTGGATATCTAAAGAAGGAGATTTCTCTCAGGCATGCACATAGGAGGGCACTGGTCTGATTCTCTGATTGACAGTTCACTACTGCAAAGAGGACAGATGAGAAGGCAGCTCAGCTCTTTGAAGCTAAGGAAGAAACACAGAACCTCACTTATCTATATGTAATTATAAACTTTAGTATCCATCAGTACCAAGCCAAAATAGTTCCTGTTTGGACATACATTATCAGAAATCAACAACAAAATTTAGTAAATTGTTGGCCTGTTCTGAACACAGAATAGCCACCTCTGAGTGAGCACTTCGATCAGTCTAACTCACACATTTCTGGTTCAACAAAGTTACTAGATGAGAAGACCCAAAACGGTGTGTAAATGGGACACAAATTTATAAACAGTTAATTTATAACCATATATAGCAAATTAACCTGTATGTCACTAATGTGTCACCAATCATAAGACATGCCATCATTTAATCTGTCATGAAGAAGTGAAAAAACTCAATTAAACTGTGACATCATGCTTCCTTATTAGAAACGTTCATTTTTTGTTATGCTAAATTTACATCAATACATATTTATTTAAACAACACGGGGCCACAATATGAACATCTATGCCCAAGTTTCTGCATGCCCAGCAATGACTGCCACCCTGATAATGGTGACTGACATCATCAAGTGTAACATGCATCCTGATTTAAGTTGTTCAACTGTGACACAACGAACACCTTAGCACTGACGAAATATGGTACCCGCCTGCGTCACATGAGCTTCTCATGATCCAGCAGCCTCTCCTCACCTGACACTGGCTCTAGTCCCCAGTAATGACTCTGATCCCGTTTGTCCTAGGAGTCTTCTCTTCCTTTGTTTCCCACTTCCCTCACTGGGCTACTCAGTAACCCATTAGCTGTTAAGGGTCAAGCCTTTTTTTATTTTAATTTTTATTTTTTCCAAAACTCCTCAACAATTGCAATTGCCACTTTGTTTCCACTATTATTGCCCTTGACTTATTTATTTATATATTTATTTAAGTTTCTTTTGTTTTTAAATAAGAAGGCTGGGTACAGTGGCTCGTGCATGTAATCCCAGCACTTTGGGAGGCCGAGGCAGGTGGCTCACTGGAAGTCCTGAGTTCGAGACCAGCCTGGCCAACATGGCAAAACCCTGTCTCTACTAAAAATACAAAAATTACCTGGAGGTGGTGGCACACGCCTGTAATCCCAGCTACTCGCGTGGCTGAGGCAGCAGAATTGCTTGAACCTGGGCAGCAGAGGGTGCAGTGAACCAAGATCGTGCCACTGCACTCCAGCCTGGGCAACTGAGCGAGACCCTGTACAAAAAAAAAAAAAAAAATCTCAAGACTGGGCATGGTGGCTGACGCCTATAATCCCAGCACTTTGGGAGGCTCAGGTGGGCGGATCACCTGAGATCAGGAGTTGGATACCAGCCTGGCCAACATGATGAAACCTCGTCTCTACTAAAACTACAAAAATCAGCCATGCATGGTGGCATATGCCTGTAATCTCAGCTACTTGGGAGGCTGAAGCAGGAGAATTGCTTCAACCTGGGAGACAGAAGTTGCAGTGAGCCGAGATTGCGCCACTGCACTCCAGCCTGAGCAACAGAGTGAGATTCCATCTAAAAAAAAAAAAAAAGAGAGAATCTTCCTTCATCAATTGAAAAACAGTAACTGCCCTTATTCTTACCTACCCAGGAGGAGAGAATGAAAAAAAGTTATTATTTTAATATCTTTATAATTTTAGTACCATGTACATAACATGAAACTTAGCATTTAATCATTTTTATTACAACAAAATATTTTTTAATTTTTCTGCTATTGTTGTCATATACTTTACTTCCGTGCATGTCATAAACACCATGATACATTGCTATAATTTTTTCCCAAGAGGATTTCAGAGGTCTGCAATGAGTTAGGGTCAAAAAAACAGTGATCCAGTGTGCTAGTTCAAAGACTGCCTCTCCTTGGCTTCCAGGAAGACTTCTAAACCCACCTTTTCTATTAGCCTACCTTTTTTTTTTTTTCCAATCTTTTAAAATTCTACTACAGATGTACAGCAAGATCAAAGGGAACACCTTGTCCCTGGGGCTTTAGCTACTGGCTGGAAGAGAAGCATAGAAATGTCTTTAACTCTTTCCTGTTGATATCACTAAGGTTATCCAATCATCCCATGACCACTCGGCCAGAGGGGGTGTGATCACCCCACCACATCCTTTACATGCACACACACACACACACACACAAACATACACACACACACAAACACACACACACCTTTCAGGATTACTGTTGCGTTTTTATTTACTTTGTTTCACCTTGGAAGAGACTGTTAATGCTCATGCTAACCTGATTTCACCTGTATAAAAACGTCCAGGGACATGTGGGCATTCTGTGATTTGTCCTGGTTCTAAATATCCCCGAGGGTGGTCCTGACCCACATAAAAACAAGTCTGCTTCAGAGCCAGCTTCAAAGCCTACCTCTCTGACCCCCAAACCCCAGGTGATCGCACTCTCCTCCGGCCAGCGATGGTTCCTAGAGTCTGTACTTCCTATTTGATATTTATGCGCAATGGTGTGCTGGTAAATGTTTAGCACCTGGCTGTGGGGGTGGAAAGGTGGGAGTCTGGGTTCGGCGGGTTTATAGATTCAATTTCTGTGGTGTAAACACTCCCACCATGGCTATTTCAAGCCACCAGTATGATGTCACTGACCACAGTCAGGAAGAGACGCAGAGTGGCATATTGTTATGTAGTATTTCTACCACACAGATATAATACACATAAATAACGTCAAGATCAGAGATAATACTGCAAAGTAGTAAAACAACTAGAAAGTGATGAGTTTTGACTATTTATTATCTTTGTTATTAGTATACTTTATTTAATTATAACTTTATATAATTTAATTCCTAATAACGGCTGTGTTTAATAACCAGCTCGCAAAACTGGAAAACTTAGCAATTGGCTTTTGCAAGCCAGTAGGAGCAGCTCCAGCCCACGAAAGTAATAAAGTATGTGCTATCTTGTATTATTATTTTAAATCTTTTATGTCCCCAACTAAATTATATACTGCAGATTATGAAGTTATTTGTCTTAAATACTTCGTTTTATTTACCATGCTGCTAAACACAAATAGGTAATTAACTTCTTTTTTTTTTTTTGAGATGGAGTCTTGCTCTGTTGCCCAGGCTGGAGTGCAGTGGCACCATCTCGGCTCACTGCAACTTCCGCCTCCCAGGTTCAAGAGATCCTCCTGCCTCAGCCCCACTAGTAGCTGGGATTACAGGTACATGCCACCACGCCCGGCCAATTTTTGTATTTTTAATAGAGATGGGGTTTCACCATGTTGGCCAGGCTGGTCTCAAACTCCTGACCTCAGGTGATCCACCTGCCTCGGCCTCCCAAAGTGTTGGGATTACAGGCGTGAGCCACTGAGCCCGGCTGGTAATTAACTTCTGACATTAATAACGTTTACTCATTGTAAATGTTTTTGAGAGGCCACTAAAATTCACCAATAACAAAATTTAGAGTGGGCCCCAAATCTGACCCTTCCGGAATCATATCTTTAACCTAGAAAGTTTATGCACTAAAAAAATTTATCAAAAAAGATATATTGGCTGAGTGAGGTGGCTCACCCCTCTAATCTCAGAACTTTGGGAAGCCGAGGCTGGTGGATTGCTTGAGCCTAGGAGTTTGTGACTAGCCTAGGCAACATGGCAAAACCCCGTCTCTACTAAAAATAAGTGAAAAAAAAAATATTACTGACAGTATAATTGAATCATTTCTGCTACCAACTATAAGATCGCCTACCATTAAGAGCAGCGGTGACCAGCTTTGCTATCAATGCTGTTAGGAACATTAATTAACTTTCAACCCCAACAAGCAAGCAAGCCAACTCCTATGATGGCTGAAGTGAGAGCTCTAAAAGCGAGAGATTCTCGGAGGGGGGAGCCCCGTGGTGGGTAAACAAACTGAGAAACTTAACTAACCAAACTTGCAAGAATAATCAGTCTCTTTACAATTTCCAGTTACAAAGAATTGGCATGTAACCCAAAATGTCAATTTATTATCAAGGAGATACTGTCATTATCCCCACTGATGGAATAGCTTCCCAGTAACGATGATATTGGTATTCATTAACCAGGATTCTTCCTTCCCAGAAACAAGGAATCAGATTAGCAATGAGAAGGATATTTGTTGTGTATCAACATGGAGAATTTAAAGGTGTTGAAAGATATATCCTCTAGATATGAAAAATCCAAACAAACTACTTCTCTTCCACAGTGGAGTGTATCTATTTGGTGCAAAAGTAATTGCAGTTTTTGCCATTAAAAGCAATGGCATTGCATTTAATGGCAAAAACTGCAATTACTTTTGCACCAACCTAATATCTAATCCCCAGACTATTAATATCTATCAAAGTGGGTCTGTCATCTATGAAAATTACTGGTGAGGTCTGTGAAAATTTTCACTGAAGGTCAGCAAAGGCACTATTATCTCATGCCAGAGAAGTTACAAGTGAATACTAGTACTAGTAACTAGTATTTGCTAATCCTAGTTAGCTTTGTACACTACAGTTCCATGGCAGAGACAGCTTACTGAAAATATGCCCCAGTTCAGGGCTGGCAAATACATAGCACATGTGCTGTCCCCATCCCTTCCCATACTCTTGGCAGACATCACTAATTGATCACTACACTCTTCCTTCATTGAGTCTTACAGTTCTTCCCAACACAGCTCTATATGCAGCACTACCAATCCTGGCCCTGAGCTCCAGATGAAGAATTAGGAAGCAAGGCATTTGCAGGTTTCTCACAGGGAGGTTAAGGACTACATGGAACTAAGTGCATTATTTCAAGTTCATTTTGATAGCGTGCTCTTGGAGGGTTAATGTTGTTGCCTGTTGCTCCTTACTGTAAACCCCTAGGTCCTGACTACCACGGGGATATCAAGGATTTTATGTTGGCTTTGGTTCTTCTCCCCTCCAGTGTTATAATATGGAGATGCCTACGTCTTACTTACACAGAACGAATTGTTCACCATCATTTTGTCAGTGAATGTACGTTTTAGAAGTCAGTTACATATTTAAGCTTCCCTTGGCTCTTTGCCACTTCCACTAGAGGGCGCCACTGAAAAGGAAAAGAGGTAAAGCTAAAGGGAAGCCATTTTTCTCCTCAGTGCCTTTATGTTGCCTCTACTCAGCCTTACCATCCAGAAGAGGAAGTCCTCAAGCAGTCTGCACAGCCTCTGGTGTACCACGGACGTAGCCACTCTCCACACAAACAGAAACATCTCTTGCTATACTTGCCCTTCTCCTCTGATCCCAAACACCCTTCATTCATCTCAATCACTTTCCCATGGACCTGTTTTCCTTCTTTCATTAGACCCAGAGCTCCATGAGGGCAAAGCTGGTCTTTGTCTTCCCATACCATTATGGTGCCTGGCACAGAGTAGGTCTTCCATACGCAGTTGTGTGTTACAGACCTCATGTGCTGAAAAATCACAGGCCTCTTATTCGGAGTGACAGAAATGGAAACCACACCACTTTATTAAGTTGTAGCAAGTTTTCCACAACTTCATAAGCATGTGCTTGGACCCTGCTTTCTAATTCTTCAAACCAGGAAATAACTCCCACATGGGCACTAGTGTTCTGCTCTTCTACACAGTGGAAATAAGCTTCTTAACTCCGCACCTATAAGGTTTGATACAGAAGGAAACTGTTGTCATTTAACCTGACGTTGTAGCAGTTTTCCTTGAAGGTCTCACAGGAGAGCTTTGGGGACAATCCTCTCATCAAAATGATTTCTAGCTGCTGCCCTTCTCCCACCTTGAAATTCTTAAAGGTTTTTTCCCCCCTTGTTGACTTTAATTATGTTCGTCCAATAGCCTTGTAAAATTGAGCAAGTTCCCGACAGCATTTTGAAAGGCCCTGTAAGCTCCCTGGTCAGCATTTTCAATCTCTAAGTATAAATCTGCCTGATGGCTTTCACTTAATACTTCTAAGGTGGGCTGAGGGTAATTGATGGTTTTGAAACTAACTCTTCAATAGCAGCCGTCAATGTATCAAGGCTTAATTTCTTTTATGATCTCAGAGAAGTTGCTGCAAGTGATGAGGAACTTATGTTATCATCCATCCTAGGAAAACAGAGAGATTTTATTAGTGTAGTGGAATATTTATAAGAACATCAGATCTTGTGGGACTCAAGAACTGACTTCACCTTAAACTTTCATTTGCATACTTGCTTCCAGGGAAATCTATTATGGGATGGCCTGGATATGTCACTTTAAAAATCCTGCCTTTAATGAACAAATGAGAAAAGGTGAGTAGTTTTCTCTAGAAAGAACATTTTTCTCACCCACTGTCTTCCCGGAAAGATAAAAATATGCTCAAAATATAGCATAGAAATAAAGGGACTATTTTGAAACAGAGACAAAAACATTTTCACTCAAGAAAGAAACGTCAGTGATGATGGAGGATTTCTTTAACAAAAAGAAGAGGCTTCACTTTTTGTTCACAAAGAAACTCGGTCTCTCAGTCTTTAGTTGTGACTTTCTGTTTTACTGAACTATTATTTTAATTGTGACTTCTCTGTGTTCTCGTTGCCTTCCCTTAACATTTCCATGTTACTTTGTTGGTACTCATTGTCCTTCTGACAAGCCATGTCGGTCTCTTCCACACTGCCTCTTCCATCAAATGTATACTACAGTACCTTCATTAGCCCATTACAGATGCTATGTTTATTCATTCATTCAACAAACATGTCTTGTGGGTCTACCATTGGCCAGATGTTATGAATACGAACACAGAAAGCAGTCCACACTCTCAAGGAACTTGCAGTTCAGTGAGAACTCGACTGTTTAGAAACCACCTGGCAATGTTACAAACTATATTACATTTTCAAGCTATATTCAAGTTATCAGAGACTGTCATCACTCCTCCAAGCTAGAGATTCTGATTAGCTGATACATCTGCAACACCGATCTAGTGGACAAGATGTAACTATGATTCCTTGACCTGAATTTAGAGGCCTTTGGTACAACAGTGCTGGGAGATAAAGCTGAGGGAAGACTGGTAGAAGTCTGGAACTTCAGCAAAGAACAGATATAAATTCGTAGAAAGACAGATCTGCTTTCCTCTAGTTCAGCGGTTCTAGGGTAAGGCTTTGTGCAACTGGGAATTAGACTTTTCTGGCAGCAAAGCGATATCAGCCCTTTACAGGTTTACCTGGAATAATTCACGTTCCCTTCCTTAACATTCTACCTGGCCAAATTATCCAGGCCTGGCATAAACCTAAGAGCCCACAGTGAGAATCATAGTCACCTAGTTGCTCTGACCTACTGCAAAAAGAAACCAATGTTTTGTTTGGTTTGGTTTTTATGAAGTAAATGATCTTTAATGCCAAAAAGCACACTCGCTTTGGGTAGCTCAAGAGGTGTCAATTCAGACAGAAGCCTACCTCCAAAGTACAGAGCAGAAAAAAGCATTCCCAAAAATGCATTCTGGATTTTACCTCTCCCTCAAGCCCATGCTTAAAGTCAGCATCTGTGTAATGCTAATGATTAGTAAATCAAAAGGCATTTATTTAATGGAGCCGCTTCAGTATGCTGCAGTAAGTTGCCTTCTGCCATATGGCTTTGGGTATGAAGTGATTAAACTATAATATCTGGAGCCTCTGTTGCTGGCTATTTAATGGTGTTATGCATCATGAGCTCCGAGATGGCTGCAAATCTGTTTTCAGTTTGCATTCCCAGCAAAAAAGGACTTCTGGCCCAGAGGGATTTAAATCCGCCTCCACTAATCACTAGGGCATGCAGAATCACACTGATCCTGCATATAGTTAGTAGCTAGAGACAACCCAATCCTAACTCAGGAAAGAGACAGGGACCTTCATCAGGCAGCCATTCCCGGGGTTTAAAAACAAAGAAAATGGTAATCTGTAATGACTAAGAAAGCAAGAAGAAGAGAAGGATGGCCCAGCACAGAGCCCCTGAGATGAGGACAATTTGGGGCACAGTAAAAAGGCTGCAGCCTGGACCTTCTCAAACACTACTCCATTGGCTGATCATAATCGCTCCCTGGCATTTATAGCATCTTCTCTGCCAGGCACTCTGCTAAGCACTTTAACACATGCTACCTAGGGTGGGTGTGGTGGCTCATGCCTGTAATCCCTGCACTTTGGGAGGCTGAGGCAGGAGGATCACTTGAGCCCAGGAATTTGAGACAAGCCTGGGTAACATAGTGAGACCCCGTCTGTACAAAAAATAAAAAAACAAAAATTAGCAGGGCATCTTGGTGCATACCTGTAGTCCCAGCTACTTAAGAGGCTGAAGTGGGAGGATTGCTTGAGCCTAGGAGGTTGAGGTTGCAGTGAGCTGAGATCGCACCACTGCACTCCGGCCTGGATGACAGAGCAAGACCTTATCTCAAAAACAAAACAATACGAAACAAAGACATATGTCACCTCTCTTAATATTCACAACATCCTCTATCTAGTAGGTACTACTATTGTTCCCATTTTACTAATGACAAAACAGAGGCTCAGAGGACTTAAGCAAGTTGACCAAGGTCACAGCTGGTTAGTGGTGGAGCTGAAGTTCAAATTCAAGTCTGCTAGACTGCGGGGCCAAAATTCTCTAACTACAGTCCTAGTTGAGCATTACCACTAGTTCCTTAGGTAAGAAACACTGATGGTGAATACCACCATCAGGGGATTTTTAGTTTCTTCCTTCTAAATATGATCAGTAAACTATGTATGATCCTCATTGCAATGGGTAGACTTAGTCTTTTTTTTTGAGACAGAGTCTCGCTCTGTCGCCAGGCTGGAGTGCAGTAGTGCGATCTCGGGTAACTGCAACCTCTGCCTCCCAGGTTCAAGCGATTCCTCTGCCTCAGCCTCCCAAGTAGCTGGAAGTACAGGCGGCATGCCACCATGCCCGGCTAAATTTTTTTTTTTTTTTTGTATTTTAGTAGAGACAGGGTTTCACCATGTTGGCCAGGATGGTCTTGATCTCCTGACCTTGTGAGCCGTCCACCTTGGCCTCCGAAAGTGCTGGGATTACAGGCGTGAGCCACCGCGCCTGGCTGACTTAGTTATTTTCAACAAATCCTTTCGTTGGCTTCATAAAATCCAAAGTTAGGAAACCATTTCAAGTGCTGTTACATACAGGCATCTGATCCAGCAAACCATGCCTATTATTTAAGTGATCCCAGAACCTAGAAAGGGCAAAAATAGATAATTATTTCCCGTTCAGAATTCTGCCTCGATATGGCTCATGCCATCTTATGTGCTATCCATTATAGTATTATAAATGTTATTAGGAATATAACCCAGTTCCTGTCCCCAAGAATCTTGCCTTTCTACTGGAGAGACTGGAAACAAAGAGGTCAGTAATACTTCAAAGTATAAGCAATTTAATTCCTCAGGGGAATTAAAGTACCATAGACATGCAGAGAATCAAAAGAGTTCAAAAGAAAGCCTTGGCTACTTTGCTATGTGCAAGGGCAACTACCAGAGTAAAATCAGAAAAGAAACTCTTGTTCATCTATTCAACTCAGCATGAATAAATCACTTAAAATCATAATTGCTCTGCAACTTTGAGTGGCTATGGGCAAAAAGTCCTATAGAGAATTTAGTAAAACTGTAGGCTTTGTATCAATCAATCCCTTTGGAAATTTTCAGCATAACTCAGGAGTTAGAAACTTCCTTCTTACAAAAGACAGAGGCACTGTCTCACCCTCAGCCAACAGCCTCCTTCCTGATGGGTCCTGCTTCATTAACTTTTAACTGGTGCTTTTACTATTCAGTTTGTACTTTTAAACTTTTAAAGCTTTTATCAGATGTCCTTTGAAACCAAAGCATACCATTAAAACACACACATTTCCAACGTGACCAGATTTTTTTAAAAAGACCTATTCACAAAGACCTTGAGAGGACAAAGAATGTATTTAATGATAGCAACTAGCATGGCGCCAGTAATGAATGGTTCTGTTCTGCCAATAATACCCAAAACTAAGGCAATGATTTTTTTGTAAGCCTTGTTTTGCTTTAGAAACTTACAGTAATATACTTTCCCATATATTATCTTATTTCGTCCTTCTGTCAACCATAGCGCCAAGCGGAGTTGGTTTTATTATCCCCATTTTAAAATAAGGAAACTATGGTTCAGAGCATTTAAATAACAGAGCCAGGCTTACACATGCAGTAAGCAACAGAATCAGCGCCAGAATTCCAGCTCTCTGGTTTCCAGCCCATTGCCATTTCAAGTCAGCTATTTATATCAAACAATATAACTTCTATTCTTATGTGATCTCTGCAAGGAAAGGTTGCAAGTCCTATTTGTCTTTGGATCCCTGGCACCTGACTTGGGACAAGTAAGAGTTTATGGTGGACCAGAAATAAAGACACTTTGTTCTAGTGTCTGTGCTTTTCACAGTCACTGTTACCAGTTAGCTGGGTTAGGCTAACACTAAGAAGGCCAAAGTTTCAGGTTTTAAATATGCATGGGACAGTGAGTTTTCTGGTATTCCATGGACACACAATCTTGCTAACCTATCCCAAAAGGGACCTGGCAGGTAAATGGATAGATTGGTCCAATGTACTCCTCTAATCCATCGTCCATGCTTGAAATCAGGGACTGTCACTCTTACAACTAACTTATCAGGAAACGTCCTTGCCTGTAGTCTCTCCCAGGAGGATTCTGAGGCAGGGCCTTGTAGAGTGGTAGCCACACTCTATTCCCAGTGATTCTCCCTGTACCCCCAGCCTGGTATAGCTAATTAGAGCAGAGCTGTGCTTGGTTCAAAGGCTATCAATGAGCATCCAAAAATCTTTGAGATGTCCTGGCAGAATGATACATCCCAATGGAAACAGTGATTTACTGGGCCCATCCAATGTTCCTTATCATAACTTCAAAGTGAAGGTGTATGGTAGAAAGGAATTCACCAGGGTAATGAAATGATCTGTACAACAAACCCCCATGACGTAAGTTTACCTGTGTAACAAACCTGCACTTATACCTCTGAACTTAAAAGTTAAAAAAAGTCAAGGAAATAAAAAAGAATATAGGAAAAAAAAGGAATTTGAGGAGAAGTAATAGAGAAAGAAATTTAAAACTTAAAAAACTTTTAAAAAACAGAGTGAATATAATAGAAAAGAGTAACTTAGAAGTGAGAAGAGAGAGAATCAGATGAAGACACATTGACGGTAGAGCCCCAGGGGAGGAAACTCAGGGCAGCTTCCCACCTGGGTTCCAGCCAGGGTTACAGAGCTGACAGCTGTCTGCCGGAACCGAGGTTGGGTTTTCTTCCCTTCAAGACCAGTTGCTCTTTAATCTCTTTGGATCCCAATCATTTTCATCATCTGATGAAAGATATGGGTCCTTGTCTCAGAAAAATGTGTATATGCACATTCAGACCAATGATTGCATTTAATTTCAAGAGATTTCTAGATCCCCTAAGCCTGACTTCAGATTCTCTAGGGACCCATGGGCCACAGAGCAAGAAATCTTGTTTAAACTATTAGTTAATCTCAGATAGCTATGGTATCTTATCCATCTCTGAAGCTCAGCATTCAGTATGGGGCCTGAAACATAGCGGGCATTGCATACATCTTGGAGAATGAGTGAATGAATGAATGAACGAATGAGTAGATGAATCATATAAATACAATTTGAAGTTTATGTCCTACTCAGCACATTGGGAGCATCCTCTTCTTCTTATGAAATACTGTATTAATGTAAGCTGAGTAGTATGTCAGGAAGGAATGCCTTTACCCAGATGATGTTTAATATATCCATCAACATAATTGATGGGCACACCGTCACCTTCTACATCCAGAGCTAGAAGGCCATTGTACCACCAGTTACATGCAAATGAGAACTTGGAATGACATAGCCTAGAAGAGCAGCTCTACTTTTCTAGTAGATATAGAAGTGAAAAGCAACTATGTTTTCTACCTGAAATGTATGTGTAATGATTATTTTGAACTGTAAGCTACTTTTCCTACTATATAACTTGAAGGCAAGGTTATGTGACATAGCTTTGTACCTGCCCCCCTTGCTCACTGCCAATCTAAGTGTGTTACAGATAGAGAGATTTTAGTTAAGCTTATCTTGCGGACCATAATGTGGGTAGAGCAGACCTGCTTTTTGGTTTGTCGGGTGGTGGGGGAAAATAAAAGGGAATTATAGCAGAATATAATGATCTCGAACTTTCAGTATTGAAGTCATTGTTTCAAACTAATTACATCTAAATGTAAGAGTCAATTCTGTGAGCTCTATTTTTTGATTTCTTAATTCTTGATCATAAAACTCCCATATAGTCCAAGCATAGTGGCTCAAACCTGTAATCTCAGCACTTTGGGAGGCTGAGGCAGGAGGATTGCTTTAGGCCAGGAGTTCATGATCAACCTGGGTAACATAGAAAGACCTTATCACTACTAAAAAAAAAAAAAAAAAAAAAAATTAGTCAGGAGCGGTGGCATGCACCTGTAGTCCTAGCTACTCGGGAGGCTGAGGCTGGAGGATTTCTTGAGCCTGGGAGATCAAGGGCGCAGTAAGCTGTGATCATGCCACTGCACTCCAGCCTGGGCAACAGAGTGAGACCCTGTCTCAAAAACAGAAAATAAAACCAAAAAACCTCCTATATAAAAAGCTGTGCTTCAACCTAAATCTTCAATAATTAGAATTGCAAGGTATGGCATACAATTGCAGTTTTCGTGTAGACGGTCTTCCCCTCCTTGTGGGTCCCATGCCCTGGTAGCGCAAGAAGAATGAGGGCCCAATTCACTCACAGTGCACAACTTATGGGGTTCCATTTGTCTTAGTACTTCCTTATGGGGACCAGTGGCATAAAATATTGTATGGTTCTTCCATCCAAGGAGCACAAACATTCTCTCATTAACATATTTAAAGCCCAGTAACAGAAAATCTATACTTGGCATGTGACAAAGCTAACCCTAAAAGCCTAATTTTTGCTAGCTCTTGAGTCACTTAGCTTACCTAAGCATAACATTTATTTTATCTTTTTTTTTTTTATTTTTTTTTTTTTTGAGACAGGGTCTTGCTCTGTCACCCAGGCTGGAGTGCAGTGGCGCAATCTAGGCTCACCACAGCCTTGACCTCCCAGGCTCAAGCTAGCCTCCCGCCTCAGCCCCTGAGGAGCTAGGACCACAGGTGTGAGCCACCACACCCAGCTTATTTTTGTTTTGTTTTGTTTTTTGTTTTGTTTTGTAGAGATGAGGTTTCACCATGTTGCCTGAGCTGGTCTCCAACTTCTAGGCTCAAGCAGTCTGCCCTCCTTGGCCTCCCAAAGTGCTGGGATTACAGGTATGAGCCACCACACCCAGTCACGTTTATTATTATTATTTTTTAATGTGATTTAGCATATTGCTGCTGTATTCAGCATGTGCATGGGGTGAAGGACAGTGAAAAAATAATTTTCTAGCTGGGCGCAGTGGCTCATGCCTGTAATCCCAGCACTTTGGGAGGCCGAGGCAGGCAGATCACCTGAGGTCAGGAGTTCGAGACTAGCCTGGCCAACATGGCAAAACCCTGTCTCTACTAAAAATACAAAAATTAGCAGAGCATGGTGGCACATGCCTGTAATCCCAGCTACTCAGGAGGCTGAGGGAGGAGAATCGCTTGAACCCGGGAGGCAGAGGCTGCAGTAAGCCAAAATCATGCCACTGTACTCCAGCCCAGGCAATAGAGCAAGCTCCACCTAAAAAAAAAAAAAAAAAAAAAGAATTTCCTGAATACCTTTATGAGGCAAGGACTTTCCAAAGATTATCTTATTGTATTAGTCTGTTCTCATGCTGCTAATAAAGACATACCCGAGACTGAGTAATTTATAAAGGAAAGAGGGTTACTTGACTGAGTTCCACATGGCTGGGGAGGCCTCACGACACTTACAATCATAGGGGAAGGGGAAGCAGCATATCCTTCTTCACATGGCAGCAGCAAGGAAAAGTGCCAAGCAAAAGGAAAGGGAGAAAAGCCCCTTAAAAAACCACAGGATCTTGTGAGAGCTCACTCACTATCATGAGAACAGCATGAGGGTAAATCCCCCATGATTCAATTACCTCCCACCGGGTCCCTCCCACAATATGTGGGGATTATGGGAACTACAATTCAAGATGAGATTTGGGTGGGGACATAGCCAAAACATATCACTCATCCTAAGGATTTTCTTTTTTCTTTTTTTTTTTTGACCCATTTTACAGACCAAGAAATTGAGCTACAGTGAGGTCACACAGCCAAGATCACACAGTGAAGAGCTGGAATTTGAGCCTAGAATACTCTGACCTCAGAGTCTGGATGCTAGTCTCTTGCTGCCTCCCCTGTGTTATGAGGTCATGTCTAAATCACCTCTGTTATTGAAAATGCTTATGAAAGACCTATTCTGCCTGCTGGATAGAGCAATCACCTTATTCAAGTATGACCCAAATGTTGCCATTAGGTCCTACCCAACCCCATCAAAGATCAGAACCTGGAGGTGTGGTAACTCCCTCCAGTCCAAAAAAAAAAAAAAACACCCCAGTAGGTCAGAGTAAAGAGCTGCTCTGAGCCATCAGTGGGAGGGTTAAGTTAAAGAATAGAAAGATGTAACCTGACCCAAAACTTAGCTCTCATTTTTAACAGACAAGAGCTCCTTGCAGGGTGACCTTGAATCAGACCCACGATTCAATTTTTTTGTTGTTGTTGTTTTCTTTTTGGAATGGCAATAACAATGTCTGCCCAGCATCCACCACTTTAAGTTGGTGTTTACAATAGAACTGACACAGCCCTTTAAGCAGGCTCTCGCGTGCAGAGTTAACTCTCCCCTTGCACACAGAGCAGATCATCAGGCTCCCTCCAGCCCCAGGACCTTTCTCTAACCATAAAAAGGCAATTGTACCCCTAAACCCCAAATCCTTACCTATCCCTGCTGCACCCAGCTGTGCAAGGTGAGTCCTAGGAGGTCACATCCCCCACAATCCCACATTTTCTCATCAGTATCCTTTGCTAGTTCCAGATATTGCAACATCACTGCTGCTCCAGACTAGAACTTAAGAACTTGAAAAGGTCAGGAAAGATGTGGTGCCTTGTCTCCACATCAAGTAAACAGTCCGTGGCATTGGCTTCTGACAAGTGACAACAGACTCACGGGGCAGTAGTTGAGGAGCTGTGCTTATGTGATACTTACCATCCTGAGAAGTGTGGATGTATGGGGATGCCCATACCCAGGTAACCCAACCCCATGGACTCAGACCAGTGGTGAACACTAGAGAATCTTCATCATTTGCTCAGCTGTCACCACTTCCACAGGTGCAAGAAATGACCGATCGTTCCAGAGGATGACCCTATCAAATAGAAAAGGGAGTGTATTAGATGTCATCCAGCCGGTCGTATAGAAAGGTGGCCTTTAAGAAATTGTGGTTAATATTGGAAGGAAACATAAGGCGGCTTTTAAAGCTATTTTCATAGTCTTCAAAGAGAAATAAACGACCAGTGCCGAGGGCTGCAGACAGCAGGACAGGCAGCCTGACGGAGCTCTGTATTCACTTTATTCTAATCTGTTGGGGGCAGGGAATTCATGGGTCCACACTCTATGAATCCATGGGTCCACAGACTCATTACATCATACATTGTCTGATTAATCCTCCTGATAATTGATCCTGCTGTGGCATGAGATAGCTGTGTGACCTTGAACCAATCATTAACCTTTGGGCCTGTCCTCTTCTAATGCCAGGGTAAGAATTATCAACATATATGTTGAAATCCCCAAGGATTATGCCAAGGAATGGAACACAGAGGAAGACAGTGAGACATGTTGAGGGGCTAGAGGACTTGGATAGAGAAGAGTGAGGCAGAGAAGCAGCGTAAATAAGTGGGAGAATATCTAGGGAGAAAGGGAAAGACAAATTCAATAAGCAGTTTCAAAGCATGAGCCTCAAAATAAATGTATTTCTTCCTTGCAATATTACTGTTTTGTACCAGCTTAAGAAGCTAGACTATCTCCTGTCTGCAGAAAACAGACAGGATAACAGGAAACAGTTTTGGATTCCACAGTGATTATAGCTACTTAAGTTTGACTTACCAAATACTGTCTCAAACAGATGGTATGTAACATTTGATTAAGGGCTTATCCTGCAAGCCCGACAGGGAACATTTCTTTCCCTCTTAATATAGAAAAAATGTAGAGAAGAAGGGAAATAAACTGACGATCTTGCCCGTATTCCATGTATACCAACGTTTACGCCTTTTCTAAAATGAATCTGTGCTTATTATGCAACTCAGGACCAAACTGCGTAATGGTGACACCATAGAATTTCAGTGAAAAAGGATATTGAAGATCATCTTATATAAGCTCCTTATTTTATAGAGAAGGAAACAGAGACACAGAAAGATAAGATTGTTTGCCCATGGTCACACTGTGGCACATCTGGGACCAGGTCTCCTGATTCCAGGTCTGGCATTCACACCAGTCTTTATATGTGCATAATGTTCAATATAGGGAAAACATACAAATCTGTCAGCACTATTATTACTAAATTAGTGCCAATCTGTGATGAGCAATTATCAGAACTTGAAGCTGATGGGTAATGCCATTCTAGTCCAGTTAATGAGCCAAAAGCTTGGTTCTTCAAAACACTTAACATTAATCAGCATTTGGCTTCAGTGTGTGACAAGTGTTTTCAAAACATCACAGACAATTACAATATTCCTAGCTTTGCCTAGTGTAAATACATGATGAAAGGAAGTCAGAATTTCATAAATGACAGTCTCCAGAATGGAAATGATGAGTCCCTTAGAGAAGGTACAATGTTTTCATCTTTCTTGCTAGCCAAAAGTAATTTGGGAACTAACGAGGTCACTGAGAAATTACAAAGTGTGAACTTCTGCTGGGTGAGGATGAAAAGGCCTTTTTCACAATAGCAGAGCTAGCACGTGAGATCAGCCCCATAATGAGTAATGAAGGAGTGACCCCAGGCTTCATGCCTCATCAGCCATCCCCACACACACCCCCTTCCCCCTTGGTTACTGGCAATGCCTCAAAGCGGGGGCGGGGGGGGGGATCCCAAGCATGGAGTACTGAAATGCCCATCTAGGGCAGAAGAAGAAGCGTTCCAAGAGGACTTGGGAACTCATTACACAGTAGCCTGATGCTGGGAAAGTAGTAGAAGAAAGAAAACCAGAAAAAAAAAATGGTGGTTGGTATGAAGATGATGTCCTCAGCTCCAAGCTCCACGTTTCCCAGGACGGTTCTTGCAGAATTTTGTCCTCTAGGATTTCTGGAGAAGTTATCTATTATTGATTGATTGATTGACTTTCTGTAAGCCAAGAACCCAACTGTGGTTAATATTAGGTTTTCTGAAAGACAGAGAATTGCTTGATTAACTGGGCTTAGCACAGTGTTACTCATTAGCTAGTTTTATATTAATAAAAATACATTAATCAATTAACCAGTCATTGTCAATCACCTGGTTAATAACTAGTATTTATTGAGAAGTCACCGTGTGACAGGAACAATGTGAAATGTTTTCCCTTCATTATCTCATTCACTCCTCACCATAAGTCTTTGAGATGATAGTAATCATAATTACATTCAGGAATTTATTTGACATATATATTGAGTACCTGCTTATCAATAGACAGTTCTAGGCATTGGAGATACAGCAGTGAACAGGCAAAATTTCTCTTGTCTCTTGGATAGATTATATCAGGTAATTATCGCTGCCTAACAAACCTCCCCAAAACCTACTGGCACAAAACAATTAACACTAATTATTGTTCATAAGTGTGTGGGTTTTCCAAGTGGTTTTTCTGATCTTGATGGGACTCACTCATGTATCTGTTGCCACCTGGCAGATTAGCTGGTCTAAGAGGGTCTCTACTAGGAAAACTCATCTCTGCTCCACAAGGTCTCTCATCTTTCATCGGCTCTCCTAAGCTTATTCTTATAGAAAAGGCAGGGGTCCCAAGAGAGGGGCTGGAAATGTACAAAGCCTCTTGAGGCCTAGATTGGGAGCTCATACAGTAGCACTTCTGCCACACTCTGTTAGCCAAAGAATGTCATGAGACTAGCCCAGGTTCAAGGGTGGGGAAATGGAGTTGACCTCACAATGGACAGAGTTGCAAAGTCACATTGAAAACACAGGGTATGAGAGGTCATTGATGCAGACCATCTGCTACATATATAATGATGACTAAAATGACACTAAGGAATTCATGGAAATATTTCATTTGAGTCTCACAATAATCCCTGGAGGCAAATTCTATTACCAATCCCTGCTCCCCAGATGAGGAAATTGAGGCCTAGGGAGGTTACAAAACTTGTCTAAGATCTATGAATATTTGGTGATGGCCTCACGGTTCAAACTCAAGATTCCAGTGTCTGAGCACTGACCCACTATGTGATTCTCTCCAGCCTGCGCACTTCGAGAGAGAAAGTACAGGACGTGGTCACTGCCCGTAAGGCACTTACAGTCCTACTGGGGATAGATAAGTCCCTGAGGAATCAGTAACAATACGTGTCTGTAACCCAAACTTGATAATTGCCCAACAAGCAGTAAGAATTAAGGGAACCAGGACAAGAGACAGAAGCTTCCATAAAGAGATTCTCCAGTGAACTGGGCTTTGAAGGGTCTAGACAGTGAATAACAAAAGGGGAGAGTTTTCTGATAATGGCATCCTCTCACCTTCATGTAAGGGCTTATAGTATAAACTTCCTTTTCTTTAGAATGGCATTCAGTGCTGCAAGCAATAGAAAACCCGATTAACAGTGACTTCTCATATAGGGATTTTTGTTTGTCATGCACAACGAGTGTGGGAAAAAGAAGTTCAGGACTTCACAATAGCCAGATGATGTCATCAAGGAACCAGGTTCTTTCTGTCTTTCTCCTCTGCCATTCTACAAACATACCCCGATTCCTGGGGGTTTCATAATGCCAGGATGGCAGCTGTATTCATGAGTATTCTTGTGCATTCTCAAATAGGAAGAAGGAGGAGGTGAGCATGCTAGCACATCCTGTCCACTGAACTACTTTCCCATGATTTCCACCCATTGTACCCTCCTTACTCTCTTTGGCTAGAACTCAGTCATGCGTAGCTGCAGGGAAAGCTGGAGAAGCTAATGTTTCAGTTTTCTGAAACTCTGTAATATGGGCAAACAAGAAAAAAAGAGGGCTGTGAATGACTTTTACGTAATCAATCCACAGTGTCGATCCCAACCCGCCCAGCACCGTCTCCCAGCGCTTTCCCCAGCCACTCCCATGCACCAGCAAACAGAAGTCCTCTGCATTAGTCCATTTTCACACTGCTGATAAAAACATACCTGAAACTGGTTAATTTATAAAGAAAAAGAGGTTTAATGGACTCATAGTTCCACGTGGCTGGGGAGGCCTCACAATCATGGTGGAAGGCGAATGGCACATCTTACATGGTGGCAGGCAAGAGATCGTGTGCAGGGGAACTCCCCTTTATAAAACCATCAGATCTCCTGAGACTTATTCACTATCATGAGAACAGCATGGGAAGGACCCACCCCCATGATTAAATTACCTCCCACTGGGTCCCTCCCATGACACGTGGAACTGTGGGAGCTACAATTCAAAATAAGATTTGGGTGGGGACACAGCCAAACCATATCATCCTCATTCCAAGTGCACTTCAATCAATTGTTCTCTTGGCTCCCTTTTTTATTTTCATAATGTCCTTTTGCCTTTATAGACTGTTGAAATTCTTCCATGACTCTTCCCTGATCTCCCATAGATGGCATGACCCCTATCTTGGGTTAGGCCCCTTAGTCCTTCTGCTGCTGCCCCTGCTGTAGCACAAAGTACATTCTGATTTCATAGTTCCTCTACTAGAATGCAAACTCTTCAAGTCAGGGGTCATGTCCTGTCCAGTTTTCTATCCACCTTTAGAACCACATGCAGCTCCAGGATCATGCAGACATGAAGGAAATTGAGTGAGCTTCATGATTTAGCATGAGGAGGATGAGGAAAAGAAAGGTGGCACAAACAATTGGGGGACTGAAGGAGCTGTTGAGGAGGAAAGAAAAAGTCTCCTCTTCCCATTTAGGCCCTCTTCCAACTGGGCCTAAGAATTAAACTGATATATGACAGATTGACAGGAGAAAAGCATACAAGTTTTCTTACAATTTTTACACATAAACAGGGACCTTCACAAGAGAATGAAGGCCTGAAAAAATGACTAGACAGAAAGATTCTTGCTCTGTTTGCCCAGCCTGGGGTGCAGTGGTGTGAACACAGCTCACTGCAGCCTCAATCTCGTGGTCTCAAGCAAACCTCCCATCTCAGCTTCCCAAGGTGCTGGGATAACAGCTGTGAGCCACCGCGCCTAGTGCTTTTGTGCCTTTTAGACAAAGAAACTATTAATTTGTGAAGAAATAACAAGACAAAAGGGTGTTGGCCAGGGACAGCAAATTGTGAGGAAGTGACTAAGATATATAGTAGAGAGAACCAGAGGAAAATAAGGGTTATTTTGGTAACTTTGTTTGTCCAGATCCATTTCAGCATTGATTCCCAGTTCCTGGTGATAAGAATGTTCCTTTCTCTCTCTTTCTCTTTCTGTCTTTTCTTCTCAACACCATGATTCTGTAAGGAATGTTCTTCTCTTGCTGGTACAGGGTAGACACCTTTCTCATGGGAAATTTTATGGCCCGTTTAGGTTAAAAAAAAATGTGGAGGGGAGGGGTGGTCAGAAAGCCCTTCCTGCACCTGCTGTTTCTCAAGTGCCTTCAGCTCAAAGTCATCAATCTGCCAAAGTGGCCTATTTTGGGGTGGCATGTCCTGAGCTCCCTTAGAACAGATGACAGGCACAATGCTGGTGCCATCGTCAGCACCAGGACACTGCTGAGTTCTGTTTCAGACTTGTTGAGTGTGAGGTGATCATGGAATTCTCAAATAGAAATTTAAAACAGGCATCTACTTTCAGAAGAAAGGTCAGGATTTCTTTTTCTTTTTTTGTTTGAGATGGAGTCTCGCTCTGTCACCCAGGCTGGAGTGCAGTGGTGCAATCTCAGCTCACTGCAAGCTCTGCCCCCTGAGTTCATGCCATTCTCCTGCCTCAGCCTCCTGAGTAGCTAGGACTACAGGCGCCTGCCACCGTGCCAGGCTAATTTTTTTTTTTTTGTATTTTTAGTAGAGACAGGGTTTCACTGTGTTAGCCAGGATGGTCTCGATCTCCTGACCTCATGATCCGCCCCCCTCGGCCTCCCAAAGTGCTGGGATTACAGGCGTGAGCCACCGCACCTGGCTGGTCAGGATTTCTATTGTAAGTTTGATACAAAGTGGAAAAGGCTGAAGATTTCATCCACAGTCTGAAAAGACCATATGAAAGAGGAAGGGGTGAGCTCCAAAGAATAAGCATATGTCAAAAGCAGTGCTGGGCAAAGACTCAGATCTAATATCACTGAGGCTTCTGCCAGGCAGAGAGCAGTGGCCGTCTGCTCACCGCAGTGGCCAGTGTGTCTTTGTGAAGAGCAATGGAGGCCAGGATTGAGGTGAGTATTGTCAGTACCAACTCTAAATTTCAGATTAGCTGTGGATGGAGGCAGTAAATAAGCAAATGCATTTGTCCAATTTCCTTACATTGCAAGTTGCAAAACCCAGTTGAAGTTGGGTTGAGACCAGCTTAAGTAAAGCAGACTGTATTGGCTCATGAAAGAGCAGGATAGCTTTGGCTTCAGCCATGGCTGGATTCAGGGTCCAAGTAATGTCCTCAGGACTCTCTCTTTCCATCCATCTCTCGTCTCTCTTCATTTTTGATTCTCTCTTAATGTTGGATTCGTTGTCTCTCACTATGGATGGCTTTCCCCAGGTATCCAAGAAAGGTGACAGAAAGCAACTCTGGTCTATATCATCTTCACAAGCTTGTGATCCAATACTGAAAAAAGAGCCTTTCCCTCTCTCTCTCTCTCTCTCTCTCTCTGCCTTTAAACATCAAATCTCAAGGAAGAATCTGATTGGCTTTTCTAGGGTTTTCTGCCTCTTCCCATGCCAAAGGAATAGATTTATCTGATTGACTGAACTTAGATCACATGCTAACTTCTCTGGGAAATGGGGGATTCCCCATAAAAAAGTAGTTCCGTTAGCAGAAGAAGAGGAGAAGGCACGCTAGACAGAAAAAACAAAACAAAACAAAACAAAAAAACCAGAAGTCTTCTCTTAGAAGGACTGTTGCAAACAGGCTTTAATCATTTGGGTCCTGCTTCCTTGTTAGTGGATCCAGATGCATGGAGCTTATTGATAAGCACCAGTGGAGACGTGTTTGACTCGTGCCCCTGCTGCGTGCTTGCCTGTTTAGCTAGAAGCCATTCTCTACCTTTCAGACGTATCCCCAGCAGAGGAACTGAATGGAGCCTTAGGCCAGTCAGTCTCAAGGCTGGTTATTTTTAGTAACTGGATTCTGCCCTAGTTGCCTTATAATTACATCTGTTTTAGATTATATTTGGCCACCCCCTCCATGCCTTCCTGAGCTACATATTGGATTCCAACTCTGTATGCTATTTCTTCCAGGCCTAGAATATTATTTTCTTCTCTCCTGATATAATCCCCTTACCAAGTTCCTAAGGCTGGGTCTCCACTCTTTCTTTGAATGGCAGCTATCTGTACTAGAGCTATCTGCAACTGGATCCTGAGCTCCACCCACTTGCCAAGACTTCTTCCTATTTCTACTGGTTGGACCACCCCTGCACCATCTCTGAAGGCTGGTTCAGTCTCTGAGTCCCACTCCACCCTGCACTGGCCAATCCCCAATTATGACATCTGCTAACGTTCTTATAAAAACTTCTTTAGTCTCTAAATATGCAGGGTAATCAGACCACATGGAACAGCATTCATGGAAGCACCCAAACTGCATTTACTGCATTATAAACATTTGATCTTCTCTGCAGAACCATGAAGAAGTGGGAAGAATGCCCAGTTCCCCTACTTCTTTATCACACTTTGCCACGTGGGCCTTTAAAGAGTTTGTACTGCTGGCTGGGTGCAGTGGCTCACTCCTGTAATCCCAGCACTTTGGGAGGCCGAGGCAGGCGGATTATGAGATCAGGAGATCAAGACCACCCTGGCTAATATGGTGAAACCCCGTCTCTACTAAAAATACAAAAAATTAGCTGGGCATGGTGGTGGGCGCCCATAGTCCAAGCTACTCAGGACGCTAAGGCAGGAGAATGGGGTGAACCCAGGAGGCGGGGCTTGCAGTGAGCCGAGATCGCACCAATAAACTCCAGCCTGCGTGACAGAGTGAAACTCCGTCTCAAAAAAAAAAAAAAAAAGAGAGTTCGTACTGCTGAATGGCAGTGTGTTAGAACATTCATAAAACAGATCCCACTCTTTCTGCCTGAGCCTTTTCTTCTATAGAGTTCAGACTTTGTCCTGGGATAGCTGCCATCTGGCCCTTCCATTTCTCCCATAGCTCTTTCTAGGCTTTTGTATATAAAACTCAGTTTTCCCTTCCTTCAGGAAAAGAGCAAAGAACTCATGCATATGGATACACACAAATAGATTTTCTCAAGTCTGCCCCATTGATTTGCCAAACATGCCTGATGCCTGAAGAGAAACATCAGCAGAAGAATAGGTTCAGGTTGAAATCTCTGCAATAAGAAGAGGTGTGTTACTAGAAAACTGTTTCCCAATCTGGGTCTATATTACTAAAGCATTCTTGGTATGTGTACTGGATACCTCTCATACACCACTTCACATCCTCTCAGCCCCACCTCCAAGTGCAACCACTGCTGCAGTATTGAGCTCCATGTAGTCTTTGTCCAGCTTCATATGAGTGTAATCTCATAGGGTCTTATCTGGGTCCCCACCACATACATACCTCTTGCTTCCGGTACCAGGTCTTCTCTCATGCCAAGGTGCAGTATACCTAGGGGAACCTGCTTGGCACCCAAACGTTATAAGCCAGAAGTAAGAGGGTGGCTAAGCCTGTTGGGACCATCTTGGGCCAATAGATGACAGGAGTTAATGGCTAGGTAGTTCCTCCTTTTGTCTTCCAGGCATACATTTTTTTTTTTTTTTTTGAGACAGAGTCTCGTTCTGTCGCCCAGGCTGGAGTGCACTGGTGCAATCTCGGCTCACTGCAACCTCCGCCTCCTGGGTTCAAGCAATTCTCCTGCCTCAGCCTCCTGAGTAGCTGGGATTACAGGCACCCGCCACCATGCCCAGCTAATTTTTGTATTTTTAGTACAGGCGGAGTTTCCCCATGTTGGTCAGGCTGGTCTCGAACCCCTGACCTTGTGATCCACCCACCTCAGCCTCCCAAAGTGCTGGGATTACAGGCGTGAGCCACCATGCCTGGTCCAGGCATGCATTTTTGAGACACAATTCATAAGGCTGCTCAGAAGGTTCCAGTGAGATAGAAGAGGAGTTGTCTGTAGCCGTGGCCAAACCAGTAACTCATCCTCTTTTGGGCTTTTCCTCCTTCCCTGTCTCACATCCGTTGCTCCCCACTCCTTGAGACAGAGTCTCGCTCTGTTGCCTAGGCTGGAGTGCAGTGTTGCGATCTCAGCCCACCGCAACCTTCACCTCCTGGATTCAAGCAGTTCTCCTGCCTCAGCCTCCTGAGTAGCTGGGATTACAGGCGCCCACCACCATGTCCGGCAAATGTTTTGTGTTTTTAGTAGAGACAAGGTTTCACCATGTTGATTAGGCTGGTTCCAAACTCCTGACCTCCAGTGATCCACCTGCCTTGGCGTCCCAAAGCACTGGGATTACAGGCGTGAGCCACCATGCCCAGCTTCTGGGATTACTTTTCAAATAATATATCTCAGGCTCTGCTTTCAGGGCCACCCAAGACAAGAGAGTATATCATGGCTTCTGTGTAATTGTCTAACAGAAAGAATAAAATTTTGGTACCAAAGAGACCTCATGTCAAATTCTAACAGTATGACTGAAAACAAATTATTTAGCCATCTTAAAACCCAATTTCCTTATCTTTATTACACAGATAACATGAGTGGCCCCCATGATGTTTGTCTAAATACTAAATCAGATAGTCTCTCTGAGAAGCATAATAGGTACCTGACACAGAATAGCACTCAGTCAGTATTCATTCTCTTCTCCTTATTCTCACCCATTGTTCTGACAGAAATAAGAACTTTCTAAAAAAGTTATAAGGTAGAAATGAAAAGACATAATAAATGGACAGTTGTATGTTCAAAGAAAACATACTTCAAATATGCATACTTACTAGCATATAGATGGATGCATATGTAAAAATTCATTAAGCTAAACACTTAAAATTTGTGTGCTTTATGTAAGTTATGCTATAATTGCCTATTTATTTTTTTCAAGAGATGAGGTCTTGCTCTGTTACCCAGGCGGGAGTGCAGTGGCACCATCATAGCTCACTGCAGCCTCACACTTCTGGGCTCAAGTAATCTTCCTGCTTCAGCCTCCTGAGTTGCTGCGACTACAGGAATGCACCACGTAGTTATTTTTTGTAGAGACAGGGTCTCAAACTCCTGGGCTTAAGCAACCCTCCTGTGTCAGTCTCCCAAAATGTTGGTATCACAGGCATGAGCCACTGCACCAGGCCTTTAATTTTTTTTAAGTTAAAAATTTTATGGATGTGCTAAATACTCTCCAAAATGAAAGGATACATTATTGTTCTAAAACGCATTTAACACAGATCCACAATGGGATGAACAAATGGGTTCTTATTTCTATCACAGCAGGAACTCTTTAATAAGCTTTAAATGAAAATGCCCTTACTGAATATATATATATTCAAAACAAAGTGTTTACGTATACTAAACCATCCTTGTTTTTCTTTTCTTTTGTTTTTAGTTGAGACAGAGTCTGTCACCTTGGTTGGAGTTCATTGGTGCAATATCTCACTGCAACCTCAAACTCCTGGACTCAAGTGATCCTCCCATCTCAGCCTCCTGCACAGGTGGGACTACATGTACCCACCACCACACCCAGCTAATTAAAAAAATTTTTTTTGTAGATACAGAGTCTCACCCTATTGACCAGGCTGGAGTGCAGTGGTGCAATTATAGCTCACTGCAGCCTTGAACACCTGAGCTCAAGCCATGAGCTCCTCCACAGCCTCTCAAGTAGCTGGAAATAGAGGTGTGTACCACCATGCCCAGCTAATTTTTATCTTTTGTAGAGACAGGAGTCACACTATGTTGACTATACTGGTTTTAAACTCCAGCTCAAGCTATCCTTCCATCTCAGCCTCTCAAAGTGCTAGGATTACAGGTGTGAGCCACTATGCCCTGAAACTTTCATGAAACTAAAAGTTTCATAGTATGAATGACAGATTCTTTAAGAATCTGATAAAAAAGGAACATCACATTTTTAATCTCTTGTATACTTTTAAAAACATGTCAACAGAGAAAATAAAAGACTGGATATTTATATTAGAAAAACTAATCATGGCTAGGAGTGAGGCAGAGGCAGTGGGGCCGGCCAGTCATCAGAGCCAACTCAGGAGGTGGAACATTGCCATGAAGGGAGGACTTTAGCTTGATCTCTATGGAAATGGGAAGCAAAGCCTTGGTCTTATTAGCGGCAGATAACCAACCAAGATAATCAACCAGCAGTGGGGTAAGAAACTCCACAGTGAAGTAAAACAAAAAAGTGCATGCAACAGGAGTCACCACACAGCCGGAGTTGGGGGCGCTGCTTGAACACCTCAGAGTAGGAAACCCTTGTCAAATAAATGCTAGGATGCTATCCTCTCAGGTCTTGACTTTTACTGTACTAGCTTCTGTTCTTATCCTCTTTCCCTCCTAACATCAGACTGGGGAAAGAGGAATCATGGAAGACAGGATCCCTCAGTGCAAGAGCGGAAGGTGTCACCAGCTCCCCTCAGTTCTCTCTGCCCACCTCATCTAGGGGAGTGGCAATTTCTTGAGTGCCACCACCAGTGCCTTGCACAGGTAGGGAGGCACTCACAGTCTTTGTTGGGTTTGTGGAATGGATCCTGTGACCTACAGACAGTGATGGGGTGCAATGGGTGCTATCCTGTATGGAAGTAGACTGGTAGATGGCCCAGTCCTTGGCTGGAGGCATTCATGATGCAGTTGAGAAGACAGAAAATGCACTCCAGCAGGGGCCTACAGCGGACAAGGCTTCGTGCCAAGTGAGGGAACCCAGAAAAGTATGTGAATGATGACCAGTGTGAGGATGACCCAGAAATGGAAAAGGAAGGAAATATCATGGGAATGATTTGCTTACATTATAAGTATCTAAGGGCAAACTTGTACAATGATTCTAAGATAATAACAATTACTGCTCGAAAGAAAAGCACATATCATTCTTGAGATGTATGCCTTCTTGTAACACATCTCAAAATGCCAAGAAAACTACACATAAGCCTAGAGACAAGTCAGTAGATACTAGAGAGACAGAGCCATATTAAAACAGTTGTGAGGGTAGCAGCTGTGGCAGGAGCTGAGGGGGTAAAGGAAGCCCATCCAGAGAGCCAAATCTTCCAGGTTACTGAAGTGTAGAGGCAGGAAACCCCCCGGGGCCCTCCAAAGACCCACAGCATGCCGCCAGCCTTTGGGTGCCTGCTACATGGGAGCACCCACAAGCCAAAAGAGTAAGGCTGTGGCACAGCATCGACATCGTGAAAGGACTGCAGATGTGAGCGGGCAGCTGTGAGACGCTGATCCCTTCCTCTTCCCCTCTTCCCTACTCGACCTACTGAAGGAGCCTAGGAAAGGGTGGAGTGGAAGAGAGAAGCTGTGAGCCAGAATGGGATTTAAACTATGCAGACCTACTTTTTTAAAATGGCAAGTTTCTACAATCTGCCCTAGATGTTGTTGGACAGAAAAAGGGATTAGACACAGGACCATTGAAAGTGCTGATTAGGGGCCAGGCACGGCGGCTCACATCTGTAATCCTAGCACTTTGGGAGGCTGAGGAGGGTGGATCACTTGAGGTCAGGAGTTTGAGATCAGCCTGACCAACATGGCGAAACCCCGTCTCTACTAAAAATACAAAATTTAGCCAAGCGTGGTAGTGAGCACCTGTAGTCCCAACTACTCAGGAGGTTAAGGCAGGAGAATCACTTGAACCCAGGAGGTGGAGGTTGCAGTGAGCTGAGATCACGCCACTGCACTCCAGCCTAAGCGAAAGAGCCAGACTCCATCTCCCCCCCCCAAAAAAAGTGCTGATTTTAGGGACCAAAAAGTGAATCCATTCCATGTTTATGCCCCCAGTATGTTGCAATTTCCCAATTAACTGCTTCCTGAGAGGTCAGTGATGTAAGAGAGGCATATATACATGCAGTATCCGTTTATACAAACAAAGAATTGATTTGAAAAGATTCAAATAGTTTCAGGGTAGGATAAAAACAGCAACATTCACGGGGGGATTCTTATTGTGCCCTGCATTGAACCAAGTTCATTATCTTAATCTATTTCACCCTCCCAACAAGAATTGCATTATCCCCATTTCTCAAATGAAGAAACCAAGACTTTAAGAGACTTTGAGAGCTAAGGAGTCTGAAGTCTTACTGTTTCTAAGTGTCTAGTAAGTGGCTGTCTGCCCTCAACTTCCTCTTATTGCTTGTCCTAAACCAGGATTCATTAAATCAGTCTAGTTTTACTTTCTATTACCTGATTTTATAAATGTTTAAACTTAGTCCCAGAGAAATTAAAGGACTTGACTAAAGTCTTTAGTATTTAGTAGCAGAGAAAAGATTTCTAACATAAAAAGATCTTCCAAGTTTTACTACAGGGCTTGTAATAAACCCATTACAAAGAAAAAGAATTATTGCAAACTTGCCTATCAACATGTGATATGCACTTTTGTTTTGAGCCGCAATTGTCCTTACCTTAAGAGAAGCATAGTACAAAAAAGTGACTGGCTCTGGCTGTCCTCTTATCGAGAGTGGGCAATGGAGGAGCTTTGTACAATTCTTGCATTCTCAGCACCTACCATAGTGCCTGGCAAACAGTCATTACTCAATAAGTGTTTGCTGAATGAATATTATATATAACTCAATATTCCCTGGACACACAAAAAATAGTTCTTTTTCCCCTTCACATTGTAAAGAGAACACTAATGAACAGATTGACTTTGTTTTTTCCGCCAGCTCACATCATTCCAAGTTTTATTTGCGTTTGTAATACAGATGCATACAAGTGGACTCATCCATCATCTCCTCTGAGCTAACCACCATGACATCATTACCAATCCCCAGATACCAAGGCCAAATCTTCTAGGTCAGTCTCTCTACATATGTGTATTGCTTTTTCCTTTGCATTACTTATTTCTTTTTTGTAATATAGCTGATATTCCAGGAGCTGACTCCCAGACCCTCTTTGCCCCCAGTGACTTTCAAGGTGCAAGATTCTGTTGCCTTTCTTTTGCTGATAGATGTTGCTGAAAGGCCTGTGTGGAAACTTACAAAATCAAATGAGTTTTCTTCTCCTCCCCTTCTGTTAAATTCTAACTCACCATCCCTCACCCATACCTCAAGCCCAGCTCTCTCCCGCAGGCAGTCTCTGCCAGCCAGGCCAGGCCTGAGCTTGTTCTCTGCGTGTCTCAAGCAGGGAGTCCTAAAAGGAAATATTGCTCTCATTCCAAAGTTGCTTCATCTTCATGGGCAAAGAAGAAAAAAGCAGAGGAAGGTAAATGCAGCAACTCTGAGAAATTCTTAGTTGATTATTTACTGTTGCTTAACCTTCGAAAGATTCCACTGCAGAAAGGGAGGGCAGGTATTTATACAGTTCCTAGCCCAGGTAACTTCTCTTTCCCAGACATGCTAGGCCAGTTAGCTTGAGCTCATTTGCAAGGAGGCCAATTCTATGACCCCTTTCATTTCCCAGAATGCCTCACAGTGGACACTCAAAGCAGTCGACTTGCTAACAAGGCTAAAAGAGTTAGGTTTTACATCATTCCTAAATTATTGATGGTGCTTTGCAAATCAGCTTTTCCTGTGCACATGACTCTCCTTAGCTAATCTTTACAACATATAAGACAGTTGTCAAAACTGTTTTGAAATATGATTCTGGGGTTTCAGAGTGCCGTCTCATGGGACTTGAGTTTTCAGAACAAATCTCTGTGCAGAGATAGGAACTATTCTGCTTAATAAGTATTATTATTATTATTATTTATCTAAAGCAATTACTCAAAATACCTAAATGCAATTTGCAAAGTAGTCAGGTAATAACACCATGTAGAAACTCATGTTAAGGGCTACCATTTCAATGAATGTAGGGAACACTATCCACTTTTCTCAGAGTCCTTAGAAAAATATAGTAAGTGAAAATAAAGGCCGGGCATGGTGGTTCATGCCTGCAATCCAGGCACTTTGGGAGGCCGAGGCAGGAGGCCTCATTTGAGGTCAGGAGTTTGAGACCAGCCTGGCCAACATGGTGAAACCCCATTTCTATTAAAAATACAAAAATTAGGGCCGGGTGCAGTGGCTCATGCCTGTAATCCCAGCACTTCGGGAGGCCAAGGTGGGCAGATCACTTGAGGTCAGAAATTCGAGACCAGCCGGGCTAACATGGTGAAACACTGTCTCCACTAAAAATACAAAAAAATTAGCCAGGCATGGTGGTACATGCCTGTAATCCCAGCTACTCGGGAGGCTGAGGCAGGAGAATTGCATGAACCCGGGAGGTGGAGGTTGCACTGAGCCAAGATCACACCACTGCACTCCAGCCTGGGCGACAGAGCAAGACTCCATCTCAAAAAGAAAAAAAAAAAAAAGTAGAATGGTTTATTATACACAAGAGGCAAAAGCAAAATGAAACATGGTATACAGACTGAGCCAAAATATCAAAAATAACAATGCACTCTTTTCTTTTTTTCATCCAACAAGAAGCCGTAACTTTATTTATGATAGAAGCAGTACAAATTTCGAACCAAGCTGCAGTCACTCATTTGAGACACCAAAAACAGTTGCTTTCAGATGGTTACATTGTTAATTCCATAATAGCATTTACAATATTATTACTGTGTTCTTCAGGGCTCCAACTGCCTTTGCTCTGGACACATTCCCTTGTGACATGACCAATTCTATGTCCTTACCTTCTATACCTGTTTCATCAACCTCGTCCCCTTCACTCTCCTTTTGTACAGTTGGAGTTGGTGTGTTTTCTTGAATGTTTAAGACAGCTTCACCTTGAACTTTGAATTTCTCAGCAGCTGCTACTTGTGCTTGCTGAGATAAATCTTCAATCTTGGCTTCCCCCAAAACAATATAGGTATCCGAAGCAGGGCTCTTGTAGACATCTGGTTTTGTGATGACAAAGAGGATATTCTTAGATTTCTGGATAGTGACTCTAGTAACCCCTATAACCTGTCAAAGACCCAGTTTGGACATAGCCTTCTGTGCCTTCTTTTCACTCCAACTCTGTTTTGCTTTACTTCACGTTCTTCATCAATTTCAGCTGCTGCCACCACAATGCACTCTTTATTATGGCTATACCAGTTAGGAAGAGCAGTTGGATGCAAATCACAGAGATACAACAAGCAGCTAAAGGAAATCAATGGTTACTATCACGCATAAGAAAGTCTGAAGGTATGCAGTCCTGTCTTTTGTATCTACCATCCTTAACCTCATGACCCAAGAAGGAGGCTGGAGCCCTAGGCATCACATCCATATCCCAGAAAAGAAAATGGGAAAAAGGACAAAAGGGGTAGGCCAGGCAAGGTGGCTCATGCCTGTAATCCCAGCACTTTGGGAGGCCAAGGCGGGTGGATCATTTGAGGCCAGGAGTTCGAGACCAACCTGGCCAACAATGGCAAAACCCTGTCTCTACTAAAAATACAAAAATTAGCCAGGTGTGGTGGCGCACACCTGTAACCCCTGCTACTCAGGAGGCTGAGGCAGGAGAATCGCTTGAACCCAGGAGGCAGAGCTTGCAGTGAGCCAGGATGGCACCAGTGCACTCCAGTCTGGGTGACACAATGAGACTCCATCTCAACAACAACGACAACAACAATAAAATGTTCATTGATACTGAAATTCTAATTTAATTAAGCGTCCCTTATTTGATCTGGCAACCCTGACCACCCAACATCTCCTGGGATTTCATTAGTCACCCCTACTGCAAAGGAGGCTGGAAAATGCAGCCTTTTAGCCAGGCACTTTCCCACGCTGCAGTTATTCTACCAAGGAAGACATGGAGAGTGAATACTGGGTAAGGAGCCAACAGTCTTTGAAGGAGTGAGGGTGGTTCTGGGAAAAAGCGTCAGAGCTACATCCATGCCCCATGCCCTCTGTGAAGAATTTCTTGACTGCATCAGCCTCTTGTGGTCACTGTCACCTCTGAAAGCCTATGGCCCTTTTTGTCTTAGTTCTATTAATAGATACAAAGTAAAGATACTGATTTTTAATTAACATGTAAGAACTGATATATTCAGGTGGCTATTGTCTTCTTCAAAGGGTTAAACACACAATATTGCCACTCTTAAAAACACTTCTAGAACTTAGATCTGGTAGAAGCAGAAGTCTCTCTTTACAAGGCATACAGGAAGCTGCAGGCTGTAGGCAGGGCCAGGGATGTGTTGGAAATTTGCTGACTCTGAGTGCTTCAACAAATTGCATTCTATGTCAAACTCATGCCATTCCTCATAGAAAGACCAGTTTCAAATGTCCTCACTCATATGGGGAAGCTAAAAATTAAAACAACTGAACTCATGGAGATAGAGAGTAGAATGATGGTTACCAGAGGCTGGGAAGGGTAGCAGGGAGCAAGGGGAAAAATGGGAATGGTTAATGGGTGCAAAAATATAGTTAAATAAGATCTAGTATTTGACAGCACAACAACAGTCAACAAAATTTACTGTATATTTTAAAACTGCTAGACTGGATATGTGGCTCACGCTTATAATCCCAGCACTTTGGAAGGCTGAGGTAGGAGGATCACTTGAGCCCAGGAGTTCGAGACCAGTTTGGGCACCAAAGGGAGACCTCTTCTCTTGGAAAAATTCAAAAATTAGCCAGGCATGGTGGTGCATCAGCCTCTTGTGGTCACTGTGGCCTCTGAAAGCCTATGGCCCTTTTTGTCTTACTTCTATTAATAGAACTACATGAGAGGCTGAGGCCAGAGGATCACTTGAGCCCAGGAAGTCAAGGCTGTGGTGAGCAGTGATCTTGCCACTGCCCTCCAGCCTGGGCAACAGAGCAAGACCCTGCCTCTCAAAAACAAACAAAAACAAACAAAAATGAAACTAGAAGAGTAGAATTGGAATGTTCCTAACAAAAAGACATAATAAGTGCTTGAGGTGATGGACACTCCAATTAGCATGATGTGATCATTATACACCACTTGCCTGTATCAGAACATCACATGTACCCCTGCCATGAATACATACACGTATTATGCACCCATAATAATCAAAAATTAAAAATAAAAACTTACACTATTTCTCCCCAGAACCTTCTCCTACCTTTGTAGGAATATAAGATTATCTTCCAGGATGTCAACAGCTCTGGCCAGTGGGGACCGGACTGATGAGAAGCAGCTGGTTTAGGAAACTGACCTTGGAAAGCTCATGGCCTCTCATAACTCAGTCATCTGTGGCCTGATCAATGTCACTAAAGCATGGTTTGTACTCTGTGGTATGTCCTAGAATAAAGGTAGGGAACAATGGAGGAAAACAGGCCTGAATTAAAATGTTCTCCATGTTTCTCTCGAAAAAATCCAACTTGGAAGTTCCTTTTGCCTGATAGTGACTGCTTACAGCTCCTACCCAATGTAAACTACACTTCCATGTTTTTTCCCCCTGGCTCTTAACTGGCTGAACTTGGGGTGTTTTATAAGTGTCCGTCTGTACTTCCTTTGACACCCAATCACATCCAACCTATCCTCAGGTCCCTTCCCCAAATTAATTCTGTGGTCCACTGACTTCCAAAAGTAGGGTCAAAATTATTTTTCTAAGATTAAGCCTTAATAACATCACTTATATGTTTCATCTTTTCCTGGATGGCTACTGGGCAAAAATATCTTCATGCAGGTGCTGATAACAGTAAACACATTATATATCTTCAGCCTGGGGTTTAAACACATTCATTTCTGGGTTTGTCATATGTTCTCTCGCTATTTATACTGCTTTGGGTCAGCTACTTGATACTTAATAAAATTTGCCTCCAAGCTGTCCTGCAGGGAAAATGACCTATCTGGGGGGAATGCTGTTCCAACTCTATAACCTCTGATGATTGCCCAATAGTCCTCCGAAAAGGTTGCAGGGCAGGAACAAGGGAAGGTCCATGCCACTTTCTGGCATTTAATGGCAACAAGTGCTTTAGTGTAAGTATAATTATATCCCCTGCTTTCAGGAGGCCTTTCCAGCCAACCTCTCAGACATGGGAGCAACTGTAGATGGCATGAGCAATGTGGAAATTCGGCCTCTGCTCAAGGTCAGAACAAGCCGTTCGCCAGCGTTGGTTTTACCAACCTTTCGGTTATTTTGGAAAGCCGAAAGAGAACGCAACAGAGGCAAGAATGGATCTATGGGATGGAAATAATGAGCCATTTATAACCCAAAATGAGACTGCCAGGAAAAATAAACACACAAAAAGGTACATTTTATCAGAGGCTTGGGCTGCCCAAGGCTATTGGGGTACAAAGTACTGCGTGTTCAGCTCCCTGGGCCAAGAGCTACAGTAAGTCAGGCCCCCCTGCAAAGCTCCTCTCCTGTCAGCCCCATCAAGCAGCCTTAGCCACCTGGTGGAGAAGAGCTTTAGTGTTTTTAAAGTGTGTGCTGGGTGGATGTTTCACATTTTTGGTAAAGATGTGGGGTCATGTTGCAACACTTAAGTGCTTCTGCGTAAAACTTGCGCAATTCTGACAGGCACTGGGTTCCTAGCATCAGTGGCATCCTCTGCTCACATACAGCTTATGTAATGTGTGATCAGGCCCTCCAGGTTTCTCCTTGCAGCCTTTGAAAAAAATTTCAGGCTCTGAACTTGGCCCTGGGTTCCGGCAGTTCTTTGCTCCGAAGGTGCATGGAATGGCTCAGCTGTCAGCACCTGCTGGTGAGATACAGAAAAGTGCCACGGGTTGATCTTTCTCTGGCACCAGCACAAAGGAGGCTGGCGATGGTCCCTAGATGGCCTTGGCCTGCCCTGAGGCACCCTATAGGGAAGGAGAGTGAGGGCGGTTCATCTAAGGAAGAGTAGGTCGGAGGATTGAACGGGGGCTGCTACCAATAGGTAACAAACATGAAAAGGATTTCCCCAAGGCAAAACTTTGTAGCCAGAGCAGCAGCACAGTGAATGGTTTACTCACAGCTTCTTTGTCTGCTGATTGGAGATTTGGCACTGTGCTTGCCTCTTGGGCTTACCTGAGCAAAGTTATATAGTGGGTCAAGTGTTTGATGCCTTCTCACCTCCAGTCACTGTGCTGGCGCCGGCCTCCGTGCCTGGCTTCTGTTTCCATCCAGACTTCCATCCATTCAACAAAGCTTTCAAGCACCTGCTGTATGCCAGGTGCTGTGCCAAGTGCTGGGCACTAGACAGGGCTTTCTCAACACCTGGTGACCCCCTGTGGTGCGCTGCACCAGTCCTAACACGGGCCTCCTCTCCAGTGTCACTCTCAGCCCCACCACTTCCCAAAATTATCCCTCCCTGCATTCACTTCTATGACTCTTTTCCTTTCTTCAACCTTAGGGGTGGGACTATTTCTTTATAGTTTTTATCATAGAAATCCAACAAATTTTATTTTTATAAAAGAATTGTTCTTGGTAGTCACAGATTTCTCTCTGTGGAATCTGAGTTTCTGCAGATTAAAAAGTAATGATGTGAGCTGGGCACTGCAGGTGGTGCCTGTAATCCCAGCTACTTGGGAGGCTGAAGCAGGAGGATCACTTGAGCCCAGGAGTTCGAGACCAGCCTGGGTAACAGAGAGACCCCCATCTCTAAAACATTAATTAATTAATGCTAATTAATTAATTTAAAATGGTGGCATGAAGAAACAATGTCTTCCATGGAATGAACAAGGCATTAATTGAAAAATGTGAAGCAGGAAGGAACAGGAGAGCAATACATTGTCTGAGCAGAATCTAAAATTTCACCAGGTAGACAAGTTGCCCCTTTCACCTCTCCATTTATTATTGGTGAGTTGTATGTGTAATGGTTAAGGAGGCAAATTCTGGAGCTGGACTACCTGGGGGTTCAAATCCCAGTTCTGCAGGTTATAATCTAAGAAAGCTATTGTTATTTGTTCCTTAATTTCTTCATGCAAAAAGAGGGATGGTAGAAATATCTAAGCACATCTCACAGGGTGGCTTAGGGATTAACATAAATTAATATATATGACATTTTTATAACACCGGGATGCACAGTAAGCACTCTATAAATATTAACTTTGATTTTTCATGAAGGCAACTCTATGCTTTCTACTTTGCAGTCAGATTCTCATGGCAGTTACTGCATTAGAAAGACAGAATTTGTTATTTGGCCTGCAGTTTCCACATCTGCAAAGTAGGAAGAAATGATTGAATAAAGATGTAGGGGCGGAGGCTGCATTCCGGTCTGTGATCTCCACTTGCTTCATGACCTTGGACAACTCACTTACTCTCTCTGCATCCTGGATATTGGACTTGATCTGAATTTCCCAAACTCAGGTCATTCACATAACACTTACAGAATCTTTGCCATATTCCAGTCCACTTCCCTATACTCAGCTACTAACTTGATGTTTTCCTTTAGATAATCCTTAAATCAATTCACTTTCATATGTAGTCTCACAGGAAGCAGTAATATCCACATATGCAAGAGTCTGATATGCTACAGAGTTTTCTTTTTCATTTATTTATTTATTTATTGTGATAGCATCTTGCTATGTTGTCCAGGCTGGCCTTGAATCCCTGCCTGGGCTCAAGCAATTCTCCCGAGTAGTTGAGACTATAGGTGTGTGCCACCACAGAGAGCGTGATACGCTCTTGATTTTTCTAATGCATGTTAAAGTAAATGCCTAATGAAAGTTTTAAATGTTTGTGTAATACCCAAATCATCTTGCATCCTATCAATGAGATGAGGACAACATTTCTGGAAACTCTGGATCAAATGTTCCCTCTGGATCCAGGCAACTCTAAAATCTATAATGTTATACCATTTTCAGGTGGCTATTTAACTTAGGGTATGTTTCTTTATACCATTTTCCTCCTTGAGAACTTAGACTGTGGCTTACACATCTTTGGGCACGTAGCAAATAGAAGAGTGCTTGATAAAGCTGTATTTAATGTTAAATTAAAAGCACACCATACATACATACAAATATATCCATCGCCTACTCACCCCCAGACCCCATCCTCTGCCAAAATGCTCATTTCTTTCTCTCAACCTCAGTGTCACGGAGTTCCTCAAGTGGCTGTTTGTAAATGAACTCAAGCATGTGGTGTTCCAGGCCTTGTGTGGGCACTCAGGAAATGTTACCTTCCCTGACCCCTTTCTCTCTTCCTGTGCCTCTTTGTTCATGAGTTGCCATTTGTCCGTGTGAAAAGTGGGCCGACTCCCCAAGGAGTTTATAGCCCAAGCTCTTGGGTCAGAATAATTGTTGTCTTCAATTTCAGCCCTAAAAGAGGTTCCATTGCCAGGTCCAGAAACTTCTAATCTAAGAAAAAAGAAAGTATACTTCTAAAAGCTATTATTAAAGAGATCTTGAAAAACTGTCTGGTGATTTCCTAAAATTCATCAGCAAAAATTGAATACGCACCCACAGTATCATGACACCATTGTGGGTTCACGGTCTGAGCAATTTCACAACCAACCAGCATTTCCTAAGCATCTGCTTGAGCTCTCTCTGTGTCCACAACCTTGGGAGACACAAATCTGAATAAGGCTATCTATTAGACCATGAGACTGGAGGAGACTAAAAGACTGAATACCTTGAAAGCAAGGAATATGTCTTCTTCTTTGCCTTCCCAAGGGCTTAGCAAAGCATCATGCATGTGGTAGTTATGCATTAAATATTTGATCCATAAATGGACAAATGGATGAATGATACTGCTCCAGCACTGAAGGAGCTTACAGTCTGTTTGAGAAGAAAGAAGCCATAGATAAACGATGAGCTAATTAACAATAAATGGGTTAATTAACAATAAACTCCACATTACAAGAGATAACACTGGCTAATAAAAACTTTAAATGAAAGGGGTGCTGTCGTTTACTTTCCCCCAAAACACCAAATGTTGATTCAGCTGCAGGTCTCAAAAAAGAATGTGTGGTGGCCACTCTTCTGTACTTTCATTTTTCTGCACATGAGTCCAACTTTAGAAGGAAGTTGCTAAGTTGTTGTCATGTGACTGATTTTTATTTATTTATTTAATTTATTTATTTATTTTTGGGACAGAGTCTCTTTCTGTCACCCAGGATGGAGCGCAATGGCACAATCTTGGCTCACTGCAACCTACGCCTCCTGAGTTCAAGCAACTCTCCTGCCTCAGCCTCCCCAGTAGCTGGGATTACAAGCACGTACCACCATGCCCAGCTAATTTTTGTAGTTTTAGTAGAGACAGGGTTTCACCATGTTGACCAGGCTGGTCTCGAACTCCTGACCTCGTGATCCACCCGCCTGGGCCTCCCAAAGTGCTGGGATTACAGACATGAGCCACCGCACCCAGTCCATGTCAGTGATTTCTAAAGGCCACCAATCTTGCTGGCTCCTGGGAATGAGGGTATTATTTAATGTAAATAAATCAGCGAGTGTTTATCCTTCCATGCATTCTTCTGTCATCCACAGGAAAGAGAGAAGTGGCACTGGTGACTTTTTTAGAGCTATGAAGTTGGAATATACAAGAGAAGCTGAAAGCTTTCAATTAATGATTTCTTAGGCCTTAAGTCAGGGTGACCCTTCAACATAAAAGGGCTTTAGCCACCACTTGCTGGGGAGAGGCACTGGGCTTTCTACACAACTCTCTGGGACTCCAAATTGTCAGCATAAAAATAGCAGCCCAAATCAATGTTCTCTATTATTCATTAGTTACCAAAATACTTTTCCCAAATACATGCATAGCTGAAAGATGCCTTCTTTTAAAAGGTTTTAAACCACTTTTAGCCCATGAATCTTAGTCCATCTTTAAAGGGTACCCATTTTTTTTCAAACCATATATTTCAGTCGATTTCATTGGACACTGATACCATCACCAGCAAAACCCTAATTAATTGGGAAGAATGACATTTCCATTAAAATTCTTTTTGAAAAATGATTTATGCACCTGGCTGATAAAAATTTCAAACAGGGCAAAACAATATGGAGTGGAAAGTAAACTTCTATCGACCTCTGGAACCCAGTCTCCCAATCTTTTTCATAGAAACACCCAGTGCTAAATTTCTTGGGTATCCTTCTAGAAATACTCTGTGTATATATAAGTGCACACACACAAAAGAGGTCTTTAAAAAGTTTATGGAAAATGCATATTATGAAAAAACTATGCACGGATTTTCATTTTTCTTGCACCAAAATAAACTCATACTAACCTGTTATAACGTGTCTGAACAGAATCTAGTTGAGGCAGTAAGAAGGATAAGACTTCAGTTTGGAAAGCACCTCTGTCAGAGCAACATGAATTCTGCTAAAATTGAAGCAAGAACAAACTTCAAATCTAGGGTGAAGCTTGCATGGAAGAACAGTGAAATCATTGAAACTGTACAAAAAGTGTATGGGGACACTGCCCCAAAGAAATCAACAGTTTACACATGGCTAATTCATTTTAAGAAGAGATGAGACAATGTTTAAGATGAAGCCCACAGCAGCAGACCATTCGCATACATTTTCAAGGAAAAAGTTAGTATTGTTGGCTCATGCCTATAATCCCAACACTTTGGGAGGCCAAGGTGTGAGGATCGCTTGAGCCCAGGAGTTTGAAACCAACCTGGGCAACATAGTGAGACCCCCATCTCTACAAAAAATTTAAAAAGTAGTCGAGTATGGTGGCACAGGCCTGTAGTACCAGTTAGTTGGGAGGCTGAGGTGAGAGGATCACCTGAGCCTCAGAGGTCAGCCTGCAGTGAACCACTAATTGTGCTACTGCACTCCAACCTGGGCAACAGAACAAGACCCTGTCTCAAAAACAAATAATAATAATAACATTGTTTGTGCCCCAATTAAAGAGGACTGACAGTTAGGAGCATAAACCTAATTATAAACATAAGCATAAGCCTAATTATAGCCAACACCATAGACATCTCAATTGGTTCAGCTTACACAATTCTGAATGAGAAATTAAAGTTGAACAAACTTTTCACTGGATAGGTAACAAACTACTGCACTCAGATCAGCTGCAGACAAGAGCAGAGCTTTCAATGGAATTCCTAAAGAAGTGGGATCGAGATCCTGAAGCATTTCATTGAAGGATTGTAATAGGAGATGAAACACGGCATTACCAGTATGATCCTGAAGATAAAGCCCAGTCACAGCAATGGCTACCAAGAGGTGGAAATGGTTCAGTCAAAGAAAAAGCAGACTGGTCAAGAGAAAAGGTCATGGTAACAATTTTTGGAGATTCTCAAAGCATTTTTCTGTTGACTTTCTGGAAGGCCAAAGAATGATAACATCTGCTTCTTATGAGGGTGTTTTGAGAAAGCCAAAACTTTAGCAGAAAAACTCCAAGGAAAGCTTCACCAGAGAGTCCTTCTCCACCGTGACAATACGCCTGTTCATTCGTCTCATCAAACAAGGACGATTTTGTGAGTTTCACTGGGAAATCCTTAGACATCCAACGTACAATCCTGATTTGACGCCTTCTGACTTTTTGTTTTCTAATCTTAAGAAATCTTTAAAGAATACCCATTTTTCTTCAGTTAATAAGGTAAAAAAGATTACATTGATATGGTTAAATTCCCAGGACCTTCAGTTCTTTAGGGATGCACTAAATGGCTATCACTGCTTACAAAAGTGTCTTGAACTTGATGGAGCTTATGTTGAGAAATAATTTTATATTTTTATTTTTATCTTTTAATTTTTTCCATAAACCTTTTGAAGTCCCCTAATGCAGCAGTCACCAACCTTTTTGTCACCAGGGACCAGTTTCGTGGAACACCATTTTTCCACGGACCAGCATGGGTGGAGGACGGTTTTGAGATGAAACTGTTCCACCTCAGATCATCAGGCATTGATTAGATTCTCAATAAGGAGTGCACAACCTGGACCCCTCACATGGGCAATTCCCAACAGGGTTCACGCTCCTATGAGAATCTAATGCCCGCTAATCTGACAGGAGGCAGAGCTCATTCACTTACCTATTGCCTTTTGCTGTACGGCCTGGTTCTTAATAGGTCATGGACCAGTACCAGTCTGCTGGCTGGGGATTGGGGCCCCCTGCCCTAGTGTGTGTGTATGTGTGCGTGTGTGTGTGTGTGTTGTGTGTGTGTATTCCCCTCCCCTTCCTTACATATACTCTTACATTCTTCAGTGAAACTTAACAGATATTGTGAAGTTTGCTGCAAATCTGTACAGCTGCACTATATTTCATAATATGAGTGTCCCATAATTTACCCAGCCTCTTCTGAATAGACATATTGGTGGTTTTCAGTTTTTAGTTCCACAAACATACTTTTGCACCTATGTATGAATAGGACTACAGAATCAATTCCTTAAAGTGGAATTACAGAATCAGAGGATATGTGAGTTTTCATTCTGATAGACATTGCCAAATGGTGACACTTAACTTTTGATGAGAACTGCCAAAAGTAAAGTATTTGTTCGTGCCAGAAACAAGAGTGAAGATAGCATTTTATTTTAAATTTTAATACCTCAGGCAAGCAAGTAGCACATTTATTCATGAAACTCATTTGCCCCTGTCTTGCACACCTAAAACACACACACATTGTTACGAACCCATTCAAAATATACTTGTGACAACAGCTTACTCAATGAGGAACTTGCTAGAAATTTCGTATCACCAAATTGTGTGGGTATTTGTCGCAATGGGGTTAGCTTGCACGCTCTCTACTTTGCCCTGGCTGTGTTTACTACCTTTCATGGCCCTGGTCAGTTAGTAACACTGTCTTGTTTTTCTTTTGTAACCAAAGGTCAGTTTGTGACCCTGCTCCACTCTCCACCTCCCCTGCCTTAGTTTCTTCTTGCCTTAGTTTCCTCATAAGAGTAACCAGTCTTAAAGTGCCAGGGCAGGCACATTATTGATGTATCAGTGAAGAGCCCCTGGGGGCAATGGAACTTGAATTTGATTTTCTATTACCTGTGAGGGTGAGTTAGTAAGCAGACAGCCTTGTACTCTGTTCAGCGGCTTCCCTTGCTGCCTTTCTATAATGAAAAAAGTAGAGACCCAGAACATTCTCCCGTTTCTCTAGTGTTTACCCAACACACACTCTGTGCTACCATCCCCATTTGTGGCTTCTTTCCTATTTGCTCTTGTAACATGAGAAACAGTGTGGAGGTTTTATGCTTGTTTTGTAACCAGCTATAACCATTTCCTTTTCTCTGCCTCTGATTATAAACACATTTCCTTCCTGGTAACCATTGAAAATCTATATCTGACCAGGTTGAAACCAAATGAAGTCATTTTGGTTCCATTGGTGACAACCAATTAAATATAATTCTGTTTACATTTAGAATGGGCTGTAAATTTAAGAAAATGACTTAAGCCCTACTTAAAATATTTTTTGGCTCATAAAACCATGAAATCATTTCTGTAATATGAGTAATCAAGAAGCTTCATATTTACATTTACCTTTAAATTGCTCTAAAAAAGCCAGAGACTGGACATAAAAAACAAACAAACAAAAGATTCAGAGTCTGCAAGGAAGTTATTTCACTCTCCCCATGCTGTGAGCTGGTTAAGCTCTTTAGCTCAGAGAGCCCTATTTTCTCAGGGAGCAATGGAAAAAACAGATCTCCTACTTAAAAATAACAGTAAAAACCAGAAACACACTGCACTATATTGGTAAACCTCAAACTCATGTAAGTCTGTCACCTGCCCCGATGGCAGTTTAGAAGTTGGTGCTACTACTCTTAGTACTGCCATAAGTTTTCACCAGAAAACAGGAACCTGAGTTCTAGGAAAAGGGATAAGAATGGACAACAGGTGGGAGCCACCAAACTATTCCAGGCTGGGTGACAGAAACCTTAAAAGAAAAGCTCCAAATACAATTAACTGACCAATTAACTCCACACAGTGGAGAGGCTTCATAATCAATAAAGACAACTTCCCACTTCTGAGCACTTACAATAAAGATGCAGATGTATCTTTGGCAATGGACTTTTTTTATTGAGTTCTATCTCCTTTTCTTCACAAGCATGTAGTAAGCACGTTTTATGTGTTATACTTCCACTGGGTGTTGTACAAAGACTAAAAAGTCATCAGCTCTGCCCCATAGTGGGTGGTCGTTAAATGTTGTTAAATGAATGAATCTGTGAATGTATGCATGTGTGAATGAATGAATAAATAAAGCTTATAATATGGTTATGGGAGAAAACACAGCTTTAATTTTCCGTTACTTGTCGGGGTGGTATGTACAGAGAACACAGTGGTATGCGTGAACAGTTCTACCCAGGGTAGTGTGGCAAGACCTCAGACTTGAGGTGACAATTGAATGGGCGTTGGTCAGATGAAAGGAGTTTAATGTAGACAAGTAAAAGACCACAGAATGAGCAAAAGCCTAAAGCAGAGATCAACAAACTACAGCCTGTGGACCAAATCCCATCTGCTGCCTGTTTTTGTAAATAAAGTTTTATTTGAACAGAGCCATGCTCATGCATTTATATTTTTTCCATGGCTGCTTTCACACTACAATAGCAGCATTGAGTAGTTGCAACAGAGACCACATGACTCAGGAAACCAAAAATATTAACTATCTGGCCCTTTACAAGTAAATGTCTGCCGCCCTCTGGCCTAGAGATATGAAAGAGCCGAATATTCAGGAACCTATAGAGAAGTCGTAATCGCTGAAACTTGTAGTCCAAAAAGGGGCTCAGTGAGAGAAGAGACAAAACAGTGAACAGAGGCCAACCCTGAAGGTTCTTCTGTGCCATATTAAGAAATTCAGCTTTGCCATCGAATGTTCCCACTCATAGGTGGGAATTGAACAATGAGAACACTTGGACACAGGAAGGGGGACGTCACACACCGGGGCCTGTTCTGGGGTAGGGGAAGCGGGGAGGGATAGCATTAGGAGATATACCTAATGTAAACGACAAGTTAATGGGTGCCGCACACCAACATGGCACATATACACATATGTAACAAATCTGCATGTTGTGCATACGTACCCTAGAACTTAAAGTATAGTAATAAAAAAAAAAAAAAGAAATCCAGTTTTGCTCCTTTACGAAATGGGTAACAAGAGCAATTTTGCTTTTAGAAATACCTCTCAGGGGTCAGGATAGACGAGAGAGACGCAAGTTTGCAGCAGGAGATCAGCTTTCCAAACTTTCACATCTCATAAATTCCTTGATTCAACAAACATTGAAAAGCTTAATGCTGTCATTATGCCTCTTGCTCTATCCTTGGGAAACAGAACCTGGCACACAGACATGCTCAATCAATATTTATTGAATAAAGGAATTAAGGAAAGAAAAAAGACAATATTGTAATGGCATCATTATTAAATGGTTTTCTGAATAGGCTGCCTCTGCTATGAGACAAATAGCTGAGATTATCACAGATTTCCAGTCTCCATACTAGCAGGCATTGAGATCCAGGCAAAAGGAGGTTAATAGTGAAACACAAGCCAGAGAGAAATTCCTCCCCTTCATCTCTGGTGCCAACATCATCAAATACCAGTCACTGGCCAAACCTGTGTTTATTCCATGCCCTGTGGCCTAATGAGAGGGGATGGGACAAGAAGCAGCTCTGCTAATAACTGTCATGAAAATAATAATATCACTTGGCTGTATGCAGCAACTTTCGTTGGAAGATCTTGAATCATTTTTTTCCTCTTGCATAACTATTATTTCCATTTTATTTCCACTAAAGGAGAAGCCAAACCACAGAGAGGTTGTGACTTGCCCAAGGTCATGGAGCAAATCAGAAGGGCAGTTTTTAAAAGCTGAGAAGGATATCAGGGAATGTAAAATCCAGTTGCCTTCCCAGCCTAGAATGGGCTGGGTTCCTGACTCAGTAAGACACATGGCGTTACCTAAGCTCAGTGTCTCTGAAAATGAGTCATGCTAAGGGAGACTCGGCCTGAGGGGCTGTGTCAGACATACGTTTTCAGTAGTCACTTATTGTTCTTGCCCATCAGATTTTAATGCCTGTCACCGAAGCCCATCACAGGCAGGGCCTCTTGGGAGGTTTAGCCTACGGAACTGGGAGGTCTGCCTTGGGGGTCTGTCTTTTCTGGATGTTTACCCAGCTGTCAGTTCCTATGAAGCCCAGGTCTCCCCATTCCATTATCCACCAGGAGCCTATGGCTGGGGTAGCCGTGGCTTCCACTTGGTCCATGATGATTCTGGTGTTTGCCCATTGTCCCAGCATAATTACTAATAAATCCCCTTTTTACTCTAAAAAAAATGCCCCAGTTTGGACCATAAATTAATTATATGGTCACTCTAACTGCCAAATCAAGAAGCATCTATGCAGAAACCAAAAGCCCTCTTTTCATCCTGATGGTTCTATCTCAGCCACTTTTGTTTCATGGACCTAGAATCTTGAACTTGCAATAGGCCCAAACTCCCAGTCAGTTAAGGAATCTCCTCTGAGCTATGTAAATGTTTCTGGTCATAGAGTTAGCTACACAGCCCATAGACCAGTTAATTACTAATTGTGAGTAACCACTTCCTTACCTTGTACCAAAATCTGCCTTCCATATCTTTTATATAATGATCTTAGCACTATTCTCAAGAAGCTGAAAACTCAATTCTCCTTCCTGTCCCATAAGAGAAACCCCTTAAGTCCTCTGTTGTCCAGCCCAAACACCACCAACCATCAGGAACAAATTCTAAACAGCATTTAGGAATGTAGCTTTGGAGTCAGACATACCTGGATTCGGATCTGGGCTCCATCACTTCCTAGCTAGATAGCCTTTGGTAAATACTTAACTTCTCCAATTTCACTTTCTTTGTCTGTAAATTTTGAACAAACATTAACTACTTAAGCTAGGCATGACTGGTTATGGAACCAACAGCTAGTTCTCCTTTCTTTCTTACTAACAAGGGGCTCACTTAAATGCTCTTGGATTACCCAACTTTCTTGCAGCTAGATGTGGTCATGCAACACAGTTCTGGACAAGGAGCTGCAAGTGGAGGTACCAGCTGGAGTTTCTGAGAACACTTGTTAGAGGGCACACATCCAGCTTGCATTCACCTTGTCAGTTTGTGCTAGTTAGCTTCTCCCTTCTTTCAAATACTTCCTGCCTAAAAATTAGTTGTGAAGCACAAAATAGAACAGCTATGCTGCATACATGAGGAAGCAGGCCTCCAGCAAAAGAGACTGGGTTCCTGATGGCACCATGTGGCCTGCATACTCACCCTGAAGTGCTTACAGCTGGACTTACTATTCCATGAGAAAAATAAATCCCTCCATTGGTTAAACCATGAAATTGGGTTTCTGCTACTTGCAGTCAAACAAATCCTAAATGACACATACTTCAGAAGGTTGTTTTGAACATAAAATGAACTTACTACAGTGCCCAGCACAAAACATAGTGAATGGTTTGCTATTATCACTATCATAATTATTATCATTGCTACTCATTGCCATAGACCTTAGAGAGGGGGGCAAGAACATGTAGCTATAGCAATCCTTCCAACCTCTGATAGCACCAGTACAAAAATATCTGTGATCTCTTAAGCACACACAAAAAAAGTCAGTTGCTGATGTTTCGACAAGTGCATCTCTGTTAGTGGCTAATGAAGCTAGTTCTTCAAAGCACCAGATCCTGAGAGCACAAAGAATGAAATTCCACCTGGCTGGCAGGTCAGGGAGCAAGTTCTTTCCTGTAGTGAAGGGTGTGCCTGGTTTCCTCTCTGGACAGGGAATCCATCCATATTGTATAGTGCATCTCCCGGAAGTGCTATCTTCTCTGAATGACAAGTAAAGCACAACACTTTAAGGATGTCATTATTTCATGGAAAGAGACTTTCTGCTCAGAAACCAAAGCCACACCTAAAAGCAGCTGAGCATAGGAGCACATGTTCAAATGGAGCACTGGGAAGTGGAATTAGCTTTCTATAACCTCACTGAAGCATCTGCCAAGATCAGACAAGGATGGGACTAGCTATACATTCTTCCCTGGAGTCCACCAAGCCACAGATTTGGGTTCACGGGGGCCTATCATGGTATTCATCCCACCTCCACCTACACCCTACTCCACTCTGCAGATATAAAGAATGGTGAAATGGAAAACAAAAACAAAAACAAAAAAAAACAAGACAAAACAAAACATCATAAGTTTCAGAGTTCAACAGACCTAGGGTTCAAATTCCAGTGGGTCACTTCTAAATTGGGTACCTTTGGACAGACCATTTGCCCTTTCTGAGCTGCAGTTTTTGTATCTGTAAAACAGATAAGAGTTTCACAAGTTTGCAGAGGATTGAAGGAGAAAGTCTGTGTGGCAGTACCTGGTACAGGGTTATCATGAGTCCTTCTTTCCCTATCAGCAGGATGGTCCTGGCTGACTTTTTGTATTCATCACCCAAGCCCAAGGAGTGGACCCAGCTCAGGTCACTGCCACCAAGGGCAGCTTGTTTGTTGCCTTCTACCCTGTGCATCATCATCCAAGTTTTTGGGCCACACTTGGGGAGCCAAAGCCTTCTCCAAAGCTGAGGTCATAAAGCAGAAAAAGACAAAGCTCTGCTTTCAGAGAGCAGGTTTGGTTGGCAGTGACCAAAGCCACCTCTCTATAGCCAATCTGCCCTTGGGTATGGGAGTGAGTCCCCAGTAAATCCAGCACAAAGTGACTGGCCCGCTCAGCCCTCCCACCTACCACAGCCACGCACAACACCTGGACAAAGATCTAAGGCCTGGGAAGCAGCTTCGCCCAGCCTCTCCATCTCTGGGCACAGCCCCCTTGGGGCACAGCCTCAGGCAGGATGGAATATGACAGTCACAAGATTCACACCTCAAGCCACAAAACATATTCTTCTCCCTACGTCACCTGGCAGGTGTCATCGGTAGTTGATTTTACAGCTACAGTGAGACACACAGTGTTTCCTTCACCTCTGTGTCACAGGAATGGCCACTGTTACTCTCCTCACTTTTAACCACTGGAGTATCTAGGGACATTTGTCAACAGGGTTTGTGGATATTGAGACTGACTGGATATTCATACATACATTTCTCTGTAACTCCATAAGCTGGCAACATAAGACCATGCAGAAACCAGAAATTTGGGGTCCATACATAATGGCTCCATACCAAATGTGTTTTGTCACAGAGTATAAGAATAGATAAACTAGTAATAGCAAACAATGTGCATTAACTGTACTGCAGGCTCTGTGCTGAGCATGTCACTTTCTACAATTATTATTATCCCCATTTTACAAAAAAAAAAATCCCTTGAGTCTTCTTGGTGTATTCTAGATATTAATTCTTTATAGGTTTTAGATATTATAAATCTTTTCTCACTCTGTCACCTTTTTGTTAACTTTGCTTATTGTATCTACCCTTTACAGAATTTTTAATTTTTGAAATATAGTCAACTCTATCAAATTTCCAACTTATGGCCAGGCATGGTGGCTCATGCCTGTAATCCCAACACCTTGGGAAGCCGAGGTGGGCAGATCATTTAAGATTAGGAGTTTGAGACCAGTCTAGCCAAAACAAGGTGAAACCCTTTCTCTACTAAAAATTCAAAAATTAGCTGGCCATTGTGGCTCAAGTCTGTAATCCCAGCTACTGGGGAGGCTGAGGCAAGAGAATGGCTTGAACCCAGAAGGCAAAGGCTGCAGTGAGCTGAGATGGCATCACTGCACTCCAGCCTGGTCAACACAGTGAGACTCCATCTCAAAAGATAACAATAACAATAATTTCAACTTATGGTTTGTGTATTGAGTACCTTCTTTAACACCTCTAATATCTCATTTTAGCTTTATAATTTTACTTTTGCACTGAATTCCTCTTTGGCATATGCTTGGGATAGTGAACCAATGAGCTGTTTCTCCACTACCAAGTAGTAGGTTTTAGGCAATCCATCCATTCCCCACTGATTGATGGTGCCATGTTTATCCCAAAGCAGGTTCCTATGTAGACTCAGGTCTGGCTCTCACTGTTTGCTCTTTCCCTAGATGTATTTTACTATGTTCCTGTTCCATACTGATTTTGTCTGGAAGGGTGAGTTCCTTCTCTTTGCTCTTCTTTTTCAAAATGACTTAGGCATCATAAACATTTATTCCTTCATCTGAATTTTAGAGTAAGTATGTTGAAGTCCTCAAAAAAAAACTTGCAATAATTTTGTCTGAAATTACATTGAATTTATAGGTTAACTGTGAGGGAAATTAACGTATTTATATTTCAAAGATGTGGTATATATTTCTATTTATTCAGATCTCTTCAAACCAACAATTGAGTTTCAAATTTTTCTTGCTAAGTTCTTTGATAGGTTATTTCCTACATACTTTAGCGTTTAGGAATAGTATCTTATTTTTTATAAAATATTTTCGAGATGGTTTTGATAAAGAATAATAATTCTTAGGCCAGGCACAGTGGCTCATGCCTGTAATCCCAGCACTTTAGAAGGCTGAGGTGGGAGGATCACTTGAGGCCAGGAGTTTGAGACCAGCCTGGGCAACATAGTAAGACCCTGTTTCTACAAAAAAAAATTAAAAATTACCCAGGCATGGTAGTGGGTACCTGTAGTCCCAGCTATCCAGGAGGCTGAAGTGGGAGGGTTGCTTTAGCCCAAAAGTTCAAGGTTGCAGTGTGCGGTGATCTCACCACTTCATTCCAGCCTAGGCAACTCTGTCTCAAAAAACAAAACAAAAAAAAAAGCAAAACAAACAAACAGAAAAACAGTAACAATTGTTTAAAAGTGATCAGGTATTCATCATCTCTGCTGAAGTCTCTTATTCTATTTAGTCTATTGATTAAATATGCTGATACAACCTTTTATTTTTTTTTCTCTCCTTTTCCTTTTTTCTTATCTTCCTATCTTGCCCAGAAACTGGATAAGCGTTATATATATATAAGAAGCACAAAAATATGCTTACTTCAAAAAATATATAAATGTGCTTACTCAAATATATATATATATGCTAACTCCAAAAGCTAATAACTTATCCAACTTCTACTTGAACTTTATTCCCAAAGAGATGAACACATTGAAATAACATGATTAACCCACAAAGCTGATATAGTGTCCATTGACTTAAATGTTCCTCCTTAGTTATGTGTCAAGCGTTGGGTCTCTGTGTAACAGTAGCACAGAAATGGCAATATACAAAACAATTAACAGTTAACTGTTGTTAAACAGTAACAACGAAAGCAGGTTGTGTCTGAATTTTCTTTTAAATCCCATTGTGTGACCCTTTACAACTTTCAAATAACTTACATACCCATTACACCATTTGTGTTTCATAAACACACATTAGTAGGGAGAATAGGTATTGGCTCATTTTATAATTAACATTCAATATGGTTGGGTTTTGGAGGATTACAAAACTAGAAAGGATCAAAATTCATATTCAGGTCTTTAAAGCTTCAAGTTCTCTCACTATAACAAGCTGATTTATATATAAACAAAATATATGAAACTACATTATTCAATTCAGTAACACTGAATTTTAATTTAAATCTCATTCCATCCTGAAAAAGATGATCTGATATCACCCTATCATTTTTAAAGAAAACTGTATCAGCTGATACTAAACATCTAAACATTTTCAAGGTGTAAGAGCCATATGACCATATCAATTAGGGTTGTAATTCTACTAAGAATTTGGGTCTATACCATGGCAAAACAGTCAGTTAATTTGGTCAGTTTAGGTAAACAGGTCAGTTTTGTGGGAGGGAGGGAAATTGGGTAAGAAATATTCATCAAATTAATTTTACTAACATTGCAATACAACTAAAAATGTTATTTGGTTGGGCATATTTAAACATTTAAAAGCTGCTGTAAAGATAATATTGTTACTACATTTTTATAAGAAGAAAAAACTAAGTAAATCAATTTCTTGGGTGTGCAAAAATAGCCCAAAGGGAAGTGACAGACCTGTGAACAGAACTCATGAATTAAACCTGAGCTTGGTCTACCAGTTCTCTGTAATCAAGCCCCATGATTCACTCATAGAAATCAATGCCTCTTAAACTCACTGAATGACAGACACCTCAACAGACACACATCTGTAGATTCCCATAGCTCCTTTAAAAGTAACCATCAGGAAGCAGTTAGGGAGTGCATCTGTCTCTAACAATCAAGGTATTTTTCCTTCCATTTCTTGCATCTTCTCTTAGGGAATGTGTAACGGATCATCTTTCTTAATAGTGCTGTTACTTGGAATGTACAAAGTATGCTGACTTGTAAAAGGGTCCCAGGCTTAAACAGCAGGAAAACACAAATAAAGCGGTACTCAAAGAAGATGAATCAATGTATCTCAGAAGAGGAAACCAGAAAATTGTAATCTTTCTTAAATGCAGCTTTGCGAGCTGAGTAATAAAATACAATAATGTAACTAAGCAAGAGGCTTACATAACTGTGAAAAAAATGAGGGGCAAGGAACTGTTCCAAATCCATTGTATTTATTAGAACCTCTGATTTCCTTTGAAATGGCACATGCAATAAAATTTACTGTGAGCTAGCTAACAAAAAAATCTTGTTTTTATGGGAAATAAGTATTGTCAGAAAAACGAACAGATTCTATTTTAAACCCTGAAGATTATAAAAATTGAGCTTTTAATAGATGAAGAAAAAAAAAGGCTCCAGAACAGAGGCATCACGGAGGCAGTGATTTCTATTTAATCTCTTATCTGCAAGAGAAAAAAAAAAATCACCTCAATTGAAACTAATATAGTTTTCTGTGGCAGAATATACCATGATAGCTAATAATGCACTGGCTGTCTGTATTAAGTGAATTTTCTTTTTGTTAAAAAAAATCCGTGCTTGTTAAGCACATGAACTGTACAAGTTTATATTTGGCCAACTCCTGTCCCCCCACCTGTTAATTCAGGCATTAGCCCTAAGGACTTACAAAGCAAATGAGTGTATCCGTAGAGCAATGGGTAAAAATAAACTGAACTATTCCTGTAACACTGTCAAAAATGATCTGACCAAATAGAAGATCATATTTCACGAGGTAAAATTGTCAAATGAGATGTTTCCTCACGTTTTATGATTGGTTTGGCTTATTCACTGCGTATGAAATAGCTGACCTTCATTCCAGGAGAATGAGCAGCAACCACATTTAATGCTGTTTGCTCAGGGGTTCAAATCTGGTTTAGCTGGTTTCATTGCCTCTGAGGCAGTTTCTAAATGTGCTACTGTTACACAGAGACCCAATGATTGGCACATAACTAAGGAGGAACATTTAAGTCAATGGACACTATATCAGCTTCGTGGGTTAATCATGTTATTTCAGTGTGTTCATCTCTTTGGGAATAAAGTTCAAGTAGAAGATGGATAAGTTATTAGCTTTTGGAGTTAGCATATATATATATTTTTTGAGTAAGCACATATATATATTTTGAAGTAAGCATATTTTTGTGCTTCTTATATATGTATAATGCTTATTTTATATATATAAATACATATATATAAATTATATATAAATATAGATTAATTATATATAATATATATAATTTATATATAAATATAAATTATGTATATTTATAAAAATATATATAAATTATATATATATAAAATATTCTCTATAATAAGAAGTTCCCGGCTGGGTGCAGTGGCTCACGCCTGTAATCCCAGCACTTTTGGGAGGCCGAGGCGGGTGGATAACGAGGTCAGAAGTTCGAGACCAGCCTGACCAACATGGTGAAACCCCATCTCTATTAAAAATACAAAAATTAGCTGGGTGTGGTAGTGCACGCCTGTAATCCCAACTACTCGGGAGGCCGAGGCAGGAAAATCGCTTGAACCTGGGAGGCAGAGGTTGCAGTGAGCCAAGATCTTACCACTGCACTCCAGCCTAGGCAACAGAGTGAGACTCAGTCTCAAAAAAAAAAAAGAAGTTCCCCAGGACAGACAGTTATAAAATCCACCAGTACTATCACTCCCTGGCTCACTATTCTTTAGCCATATTGGCAATGGATTCCTTGAAAAACCTAGATGTGGTTGATTGAATCATCGTTCACAATTTTTCACATCTTTCCTATATTAAATAACGTATCCACATTCATCTACATTCTTCCAAAATACCATCCGCTATGGGTAAAATATTTTCCCCATCCCATTGATTTTGGGCTGGGCTGTATGGCCTCCTTTAGCCAATGAAGTGTTCCTAAACATGTTAAGAGGCCTTAAATGTGCTTGGGTGTTTCCATTTGGGCTCTTGTGCTCCTGTCGTGTGCTATGTAAGGAACATGTTCCCGGAAGCTATTGGTCAACACAGGATGAGTAACACACAAGGGAGACCTGAATCCTGGAGTCCAGCCAAGCCCTACCAGTTGCAGCTGACCCACAGACCCATGTGGGAGGAATAAATGCTTATTGTTTCAAACTAGAGTTGTGGATAGTTGGTTGTAGCACACTGCTATAGCAAAATGTCATCTCAGTGCCTCAGCACATTCCCTTCCCTCTACTAGAAATCATCTTCCATGACCACTCTTTGCCTAGTTAATTCCTACTCATGCTTCAGAATTCAGTTTAAATGTCTTGACCACAGGACAGATGTCACAAACCAGATTACCTGCCCCTTCACATCCTGGGTTTCCTATTTTGTGAGATTCATCACATTTACAATGTTTTGCTTCATGGCATTCAACTAGAATACAAGCTTCTTTAAGCGGTGGGACCACAGTGTATTTTTCATTGGTATTATTCTTAGCACACGACACACAATGCTAATACAAAGTAGATTTAATAAATATTTGTTACATGATTTTTAAAAAAGGCCATGTGGTTCTACTACTTAAGAGTTAGAAAAGAAACTTAATTTGCATGAGTTTTGGTTTTCAGCAACTATAACATGAACACAATAATACTTTTCTCCTAAAACAGTGAGGATTAAATAAACCCACAATTAAATTTAATGAATTTGACACATGGGTGCATAAAAGGCACTTGATAACTGACAGCTTTTATTATGGTTGGAAAGATAAATATATTTGCCCTCTGTCTAAGAACTTGATTTATTTTAAAGCGATATTTTTGCAAGTCAAAAAAGAAAAAAATTAGATTAGGTTGCTACTTATCATATTTAATTTGGACATTTCAAAGTACCCGGCTTACTTCCCAGGCTCTGAGTCCCTCTTAGAAGCGCTTTCAGGTAGAATTCAGCTAAGACGAAACAGGTTGGCCACTGATACTTGGTTTATTTCAAACATTTGTCATTAAATGACTCTATCCTTTTAAAAAAGAATGAAATTCATTTTTGCTGTTTATGTTTATTTCTGTTTGTATTCCTTCTCACCATTTTTGCCATGTAAAATTTTTTCCCTGCTTAATTAATTTTTTAGAGTTGGCACTTATTTATTTTCAAAATGTTTTTCTTCATTCCTACAAACAGCTTTTGGAATAGGATTTTATACAACCTAAATCAGTTTTTTTCTTTTGCCAAAAACAACATATGTCCACTACAAAAAATTAGAAAATACAGGTAAGTGTAAGGAAGGAAGATTTAAATGTTAGTAATCCTGCCACAAACTGTTGTAATCACAGTAAAGAATATACAGAGATGTCCACTGTACATTCCTCCAAATAGTTTGATTCAAATGCATATTTTTAATAATGGTGGAATTATGTTGTACATTTATCCTTTTGAAGTTTATATTTCATCTAATTACAACAATTATCTTTCTATGCCAATAAATATTCATCTACATCTTTTATAAGTAGCCTTCCATCATAACATCATTTACCTGAGCAATTCCCTATTGTTGGAAATTTGGTACATTTTACTTTTTTTCTTTTACTATTATCAGCAGTATCTTCGTGAATAAGTGAAGAGATAACAATGAGTTACCCAGACATTTAGAAAATACCACTTAATGGGGTCTTGCAGTTCAGAGCAGAGCAGATCATTATCCCAACTATAATCCAACCTTTTCCTTGCATTTCTTTTTTTTTATTTTTTTATTTTTTTTATTATTATACTTTAGGTTTTAGGGTACATGTGCACAATGTGCAGGTTTGTTACATATCTATCCATGTGCCATGTTGGTTTGCTGCACCCATTAACTCGTCATTTAGCATTAGGTATATCTCCTAATGCTGTCCCTCCCCCCTCCCCCCAACCCACAACAGTCCCCGGAGTGTGATGTTCCCCTTCCTTGCATTTCTTATTGTGAGTCTAGGACCATCATTGGAAAATAATAAAGTTTGGTAGGTGGGCTAAACTAGAATCAGAGAATTTGAGGCAACACTTTCATTTCTGGTCTCAATAATGAATGTGCAAACCAGAACCTACAAATCAACTCGTGATCAAAAATACCTTAACAGAAAGCAGGAATTCTGAAATGGGAATAAGGGAAACAGAAGGAAACCTACAGACCACTGCTGCTCTCCCTATCTGCAGCTACCATGTCCATATTTGTTTTGACAAACACTCCTTTCCCACAGTCTGGTCTCTGGTATCATGAGCACTGACATTCCCATTTTACAGATAAAGGCACTGAGGCACACACAGAGGGGCTGACAACAGTGTCCACAGTGCCACAGCTAGTAGCACAGCCAGGGTCTGAGCCTGTGAGTTCTGGCTCATAGACAAGTGCTCTTTTTACACTCACAGAGTTCTCAGTAATACCGGGAATTTTTCAGAAGAGGGAACAGGATGCAATGCAGCAGGGAGATTAGCAGAAACATAATTCTCCTGAGAGTCAGCATGGAGGTATTTGTTAGCTACTCAACACTGGTCTAACATCCTCGGTAAGAGGATCATAAATACCTCTATCCATCTCCCTAGGGCAATATGAGCATTATTGCTTATTTAGAAATTTGTCCCTGTAAGAGCTTTGATATTCTCAAAGGAAAGGTGCTGCCGAAAAGTGAAAATATTTTCTATGCTTCCACTATGCACTTGAGAGAAAGGAGATTTGGATCAGGTAAAAGAATTATTGGCAGGCACATAAATTCTTTATCTAATCATATTAGGATAATACTCCTGAGCTCCTTGAATGGAGGCATCATGAGTACCTGCTGCACTTAACACATACCTTACGAAACAGTGAAAATCTTACTCAACACAATCAGAACTGCTCATTAATGAGCTAATCAGTAATGTCAGCCAAGAAAAAAAAGGGGATACATTTATGTTGTAAATGTAATCACTCTACAGGTTCTTCCCGCCTGATACACAGAAGAAATCAATTCACTGACACCATGGTATTGGAGTAAAGAATGAGTTTAATTAATGCAGGGCCGCCCAGCGGAAGGACTGGCATTATCACTCAAGTTGATCTCCCCGAAGGCTCAGAGGCTAAGGTTTTTCAAGGATAGTTTGGTGGGCCAGGGACTAGAGAATGGGTGTTCTTGACGGGATGGGGATGCAATCAGAGGAATGTGAAAAAATAATCTCCATGTGCTAAGTCTGCCTCTGGGTGGGGGCCACAGGACAGGTTGAGTCATAAGTCACAAGCCCAGGTGGGGTTAGTAGGTTGCCAGAATGCAAAAGCCTGAAAGACATCTCAAAAGACCAATCTTAGTTTCTACAGTGATGTTATCTATAGGAGCAACCGGGGAAGTCATAAATCTTGTGACCTCTGGCCACACGACTCCTTAGCAGTAAGAGATGATAGAAATTCTGCCTATACCTTAGCAGAATTCAGGCCCCTTCCATTATCCTAATCTTGTGGCTTTTCATTCATCTTACAAAGGCAGTTTCAGCCCCTGAACAAGGAGAGGATCAGTTTTAGGTAGGTACTATTATGATCCTTGTTTCAAGGTTAAACGATACACTAAATTCCTCCCATAGTTAGCTTGGCCTACACCTGGGAATGAATGAGGACAGCCAGCCTGCAAGGCTAGAAGCAAGATGGAGTCAGCCATGCTAGACTTCTCTCAGTGTTGTAATCTTTGCAAAGGTGGTTTCATAAACATTGTATTTTACTTATTTTTTTAATCTTTTTAAGATGGAGTCTCACTCTGTTTCCCAGGCAGGAGTACAGTGGTGTGATCTCAGCTCACTGCGACCTCCATCTCCTGGGTTCAAGTGATTCTCCTGCCTCAGCCTCCCAAGTAGCTGGTATCACAGGCATGCATCATCACACCTGGCTAATTTTTTTTGTACTTTTTAGTAGAGGTGGAGTTTCACCATGTTGGCCAGGATGGTCTTGAACCCCTGACCTCAGGTGATCTGCCCACCTTGGCCTCCCAAAGTGCTGGAATTACAGGCCTGAGCCACCGCACCTGGCCCATAAACATTATATTTTAAATTAAATAAATATAAATGTATTTACCAAACTGGTGGAAGACCATGGTTCTTTCCCTCACTATAGATTCACTGGTGAGCGTCCAATACCACCTTTTTTTTGCCTAAACCACACCCATAAGCTCTCATTTTTCATTTCCAACTTTTCTTTCTTTGTAGTGGGTGAGAACTTAAACACACTCATGAGCAAAATACTGTAGAGTTTATTATTTTTCCTAATCTCTTATTGTTAACTAATTTAACGTTAGTGAGTCTTTCCAAAGCATTCCATTTAAATGTCATTGTAATAATTCTCTCTCTCTTCACCCTCATGTTATTAAAGTAATATTAAGGTAAATAGCATAATTTTAATAACAAGTAAAACTAGCACAAATATGTCAGCAAACAAACAATTCTGATTCTCATAAAGCACAAAACTCAACTCCTCAGAGAAGGAAGGGATCAGTGAGGACAGAGTGGACAGCTCTGTTCAGTGTGTTTTGAGCACCAGCCCAAGCCTTACTGAGGGAATGGACACTGATTCCCTCTATGAGTCGCTTAAGTAGAAGTTGGTTTAAAGAGTGCCCACCATAGTTTTTTTTTTGTTAGTTAATTATTAATATTAAACAGTGTATTTGTGGACAATGACTGGTGACAGTCCCAGGTAGGAGTTTAAATCATATGTATCCATTCATACTCAAAGTTTTAAAATCCCATCCTCCCTACCCAAATAAATTTCCAGAGTCTGCCAACTTGCCTCTCTATATAATAGTTTTGAGTTCACATTATCCTGCTCGTAGGACCATAAAAGACCCAGTTACTCACCAGGGAAGCCTCTTAAGATGAGAGAGAAGAGCTAGAAGAGCAAATTAAATCTCAACTTTTATTTTCTTCCTACTACTTACAAACATTATAAGCTTTCTTATTATTTCTTATTTTCTGTCTCCCACCATTGGAAGGTAAGTTCTGCGAGAGGAAGGATTTCATCTCCCTCACCTACCTCTGTATTCTTGGCACACTTAGAAGAGTGCCTGGCACAAAGAAGTTACATAATAAATGTTTGTTAAGTGAATGATTGATTCAATCCAGGTAAACACAACATGGATGTTTGCTACACAAATTTGATCCCACTTAATGGTTAACTTTTTGTTTTTCCATTTTTTAAATAAATTTCTACACTGTTAGAAATTTTTCAAATTTCTTGGCAAACATATAGCATGCAAAAGGCTAGCTAGATTTTAATCTTGTTTAAATCAGGTCAGAAAAATCACTTTTATTCCAGAAAACACAAAGGGCAAAGTACAATGGCCAGAGCTACATAACAGCTACACTCACCAGGTGTGCAAAGCGATTTAATACTGTCATTCAGACTCAGCCCTAATGAGCAATCTTGTTTATCTACAAAACTGTGAACAACCAGCCACTAACAACCGGACATTGTCCCCAAACCCAGCACACTTCATGTCACCTCTCAACGCACCTACAATCTAGGACCGTTATTAGAACTTCTAATAAGGACCATGATACAACTGCTGAGAAATAAAGAAAAAAATGGATTCCATACACGTGCTTTAAAACTTTATGTTTAGTTATTTTAAGTATATGTTTTGTTCTGGTACACTTAGATTTGCAACTGAAAAGAGAAAGGCATATCAGAAAGAAGCTTTTTGTTAAAGCAGACTGATGAAGAAACCAATGATAGATGGAAAGCACAACTCATTTTAAGTTACCAGAGGAAGCAACAGAAAGTTTCTCCAAAAGAAAGAAAAAATAAAGAAAGAAGCAGCCAATTGGAGAACTACTTATTTTTATTATGCCAATTAAAAAGATAGTCAAGGGGCCAGCCACAGTGGCTCACGCCTGTAATCCCAGCACTTTTGGAAGGCAGAGGTGGGTGGATCATTCAAAGTTGGGAGTTCGAGACCAGCCTGGCCAACATGATGAAACCCTGTGTCTACTAAAGATACAAAAATTAGACTGGCATGGTGGTGGGTGCCTGTAGTCCCAGCTACTTGGGAGGCTGAAGCAGTTGAACCTGGGAGGCGGAGGTTGCAGTGAGCCAAGATTGCACCACTGCACTCCAGCCTGAGAGACAGAGTGAGACTCCAACTCAAAAAAAAAAAAAAAAAGATATCAAGGGCTTCATGCCACATGTCTCTCTTTTTTTTTTTTTTTTTTTTGGCAAAGTTTCACTGTGTTGCCCAGGTTGGAGCGCAGTAGCTCAATCTTGGCTCACTGCAATCTCTGCCTCCCAGGTTCAAGTGATCAGCCTCCTGAGTAGCCGGGACTACAGATGTGTGCCACCACGCCCCACAACATTTTGTATTTTTAGTAGAGATGAGGTTTCACCATGTTGGCCAGGCTAGTCTCGAACTCCTGACCTCAAGTGATCCGCCCACCTCGGCCTCCCGAAGTGTTGTGATTACAGGCATGAGCCACCACGCCTGGCCCCACATGTCTCCACAGAGCGAACATGACCACGATCTTTCTTCAAGCATCACCTTTCATAGTCTTTCAATATAGAGTTATGGGCTTTACTTCAAACGTTACCTCGTCTTTCACATTCAGCCATCAAAACCATTGAATACAACCTTTAAAACATTTTGCAAGTTCAGCACTTCTTCTCCATCCCATTGATACTGATTCAGACTCTGCTCCTCATTCCAATGAGCTGTTATAACAGCTCCTGAATGATATACTTGTCAGTGCTCTATCCTTGTGCTAATCCATCTCCATGAAGCCACCAGGCTTCCCTCTGACCCAAACTCCCTGGCATGCCATTTAAGGCTTTCATCCCAACTCAACTCACCTCTGAAATACTTTTTTTTTTTTTTTTTTGCTCTGTCGCCCAGACTGGAGTGCAGTGGCGTGATCTCGGCTCACTGCAACCTCCACCTCCCGAGTTCAAGCAATTCTCTGCCTCAGCCTCCCAAGTAGCTGAGATTACAGGCGCCCAACACCACGCCTGGCTAATTTATTTATATTTTTTAATAGAGACGGGGTTTCACCATCTAGGCCAGGTTGGTCTAGAAGTCCTGACCTCGTGATCCACCCGCCTCAGCTTTCCAAAGTGCTGGGATTACAGGTGTGAGCCACCATGCCCGGCCTGAAATCCTATTTCTAGTCAATCCCCCTGCAGCATATATTTTACGCTTTAGGCACAATTAGTAGATAGTGGGCTACATGCGTCTGAAGCCCAATGGGATAATCTGGAGCAACTGAACATTTGTAAATAGAGTAGTTCATGATTTCTGTGGTGGATACTGTGATGCGCCACTCAGATCCTTCAAGAGCATGATGCTCATTCTTCCAGCTGCAGGGGAGTGCTGACTCAAGCTAACTCTCTCTCCAAAGAAGCTGCCTTACTCAAGGTCACATCTCCTCCAAACTGGCAGCTCATATCCGGTGACTGGTTGAGGCAGAGCACAGAAGCCCAGACCCCTTACCTTGACGGCAGATAACTCTGAAGGGTGATCCCAGCTTGAGGACTCATCCCCCGCCATGGGCTCTGTGTTGGCTATATTATAGCTTACTTCCTCCTTCTGCCCAGTCCTGCTTCCCTTACTTCCAAGGAATTCTTCCCTATAAAGCTCCTGCATAGGAATCTTAGGCACAGGGTCTGATTCCAGGAAACCCCACCTAAGGTGGTTTTATTTACGTTTTACTTGAAATATTATTATCTTATAAAAAGACTTGCTTTTTAATTAATGTTTATGCTTGACTATTTCAACTTTTTTAAGGTTTCATTTTAATTCAGAATGTTTAATTGAAAGGAAGGAACATCTGTATCTTTTTTAAAAGTATTAATTCCTATCCAGCTCCACAATCAGATATTGCTTAAAATATTAGAGTCAGAACTCTGAAATCTGGCTCCATCATTTCCCAGCTGTATAACCTTTAGTAGGTTACACAGCCCCTCTGTGTTTCCGTTTCCTCACCTATAAATTGAGGATAATAACAATAAAATGATCCTAAATAAACTGTTGGGAAGACTAAATGAGTTATCATATATAAAGCATTAAGAATGATGCTTAGCAAAAATACATGTGCTAAAATTCATTAGGGTAACAATAGCTGCTATAACAGACCTAAAATTGTCCAATGACTTGACTATATAATAGCTATTTCTTCCTCATTGTCTACATGGTTTTACAAGGACTTAGGTTGATAGATGCCCAGTTATCTTCACTACATAGTTTCTCCATTCCAATTGGCCAGAAAAGGGAAAGAACGTGAAGGGGTATGTACCAGAGAATTCTACAGAGGTCATTCTTCCTGCTCAAATCCCATTGGCCAGAACATAATCACATGGCCACACCTAACTGCAAAGGAGGCTGGGAAGTGTAGGCTAAACAATGGACTGTAATAACTAGCTGTCTATATAGCAAACTTTGCTGTACTGATAATTATTGTTATCATCTCATTATTACCAACTTTCAAGCTTGGGCTCTTATCTCCACTTACCTAGAATGCTGCAAAAGCCTCCTCACTGGTCTCTCTAACTCCAGGCTATTTGCCATCCCAAACCCTTCCTCCACAACAAACCCAGAGTTATTTATGTAAAATCCCAAGTCTGATCTTTTCGGTCACCATCCTCCAACTTCAGTTTAATATCCTTCTGTGACCTCCCCACCGCCTCAGGTTCCAGTCAAATCCCCTTCATTGCCTTCATGACTCAGTCCCTCCACATCCCTTTAGTTCATCTCCAAAATCCCCACCCACATTGCAGCGGGTGTTTGCGATTTGACACCCACTTTGTGCCTGCAACAGTGCTGGACACAGGCTACTCCAGTGAAGAAGGCGGGCGGGATCCCTGCTACATTTTAATCAGGTAGCCGAAAAAACAAGTAAACAAATAAATATGTAATATTAAGCTATAAGGAGTACAGTGAAGAAAGATACAGGGTAAAAAAAAAAATGGGAGTGGTGAGCTAAATGAACAGGTAATAAATAACATCTTAAATTTCACGTGCAAGTGATAGCCATTCTGCAGCAGGATGCATTGTGGACTTTATATCTTCACTATAATTACCCACACCCCTGAGACTGCATTTTACAAAAGAGTTCTTATCATTGACCTATATTTGCATTTCTTTTAGCTTCTTTTATGGCTGTTATTCAGGGAAATAATATAGAGCACTAAAGATTGCCTAATGTGCTATTTGTGTGGGATGTTGAGAGAATATCATTTGCTATTACCCCATGGGGCAGTGTCGGTACAAATGACTCAATTTTTTTCCCTGCAACCTTCTTTGCAGGAAAATTCAACTAAAAATATTTAATAAAACCAAGTTTTACTCAAGTATGAAAAGCTGTTATTTTTTAAAGTTCCCTGGGCTATGTTACTGTCACCGTGGTAGCTTAAAAAGTATTACATATGTGATGTTCCTGTCACTTTACTGGATTTAGGTTTTCAAATTCAGAGCAGGTGAAACTGAAGGTTCTCTTACAGAGGCTGTTCTTTAACCAGGGTGATTTGCTCCCACCCGACTTAGTCATTTTTTTAATTTTTGTTTTCGTCTTTGTTTTGAGATGGGAACTCGCTCCTGCAGCTTCAAACCCCCAGGCTCAATCAGTTATTCTGCCTCAGCCTCCCAAGTAGCTGGAACCACAGAAGGATGCCACCAAGCTTGGCTAATTTTAAAAAAATTTTTTGTAGAGATGGGGGTCTCCCTATGTTACCCAAACTGGTCTCAAACTCCTGGGCTCAAGCGATCCTCCTGCCTCAGGGAGAATCCTCACAAAGTGCTAGGATTACAGTTGTAAGCGACCGCACCTGGCCCTGACTTAAATTTGTATTGGTCTAATATAAGCACACGCTATAATGTGAGATGCACATTAAACCATGGATTTCCTCTTATAATCCTTCTATTAAAACACTAGAACTTTTTATTCAAAATGATTTTAAAAAATAATCTAATTGTTGGCCAGGCACAGTGGCTCACACCTGTAATCTCAGCACTTTGGAAGGCCGAGGTGGATGGATCACTTGAGGTCAGGGGTTCAAGACCAGCCTGGCCAACAAGGTGAAATCCTGTCTCTACTAAAAATACAAAAATTAGCCAGGTGTGGTGGCACATGCCTGTAATCCCAGCTACTTGGGAGGCTGAGGCAGGAGAATCACTTGAAGTGGGAGGCAGAGGTTGCAGTGAGTCGAGATCATGCCACTGCACTCCAGTCTGGGTTGCAGAGCGAGACTCCATCTCAAAATAAAATAAAAATAATAATCCTAATTGTTAAATAGTTGAGGAATCATTAAACAAAACTTGGAATATTGTACAGTCATCAAAACTCAAGTTTGTGGGGCCAGGCATGACGACTCATGCCTGTAATCCCAGGACTTTGGGATACTGAGATGGGAGGATTGCTTAAGGTCAGCAGTTTGAAATCAGCCTAGGCAACAAAATAGTGAGATCTTGTCTTCACAATTTAAAAAGAAGAAAAAAAAATTAGCCAGATGTGGTGGCATGTGCTTGCAGTCCCAGCTACTAGGGAGGTTGAGGTGGGAGGATTGCTTGACCCCAGGAGTTCAAGGCTACAGTGAGCCTTGAACTTCATTGTGCCACTGAACTTCAGCCTGGGCGACAGAGCAAGACTCTGTCTTTAAAAACAACAACAACAAAACAGTTGTTGTAAAACACTTAAATACTTAATAGCATGGAAAAATAGCTGGGACATAAAACCAAGTGGAAAGGGGAGAACATTAAAAAAAAGTGTAAAGGGTATAATTATATCAGTCAGATTTAGAAAACCCAAAAGAACCTCAAAGAAGTGAGAAGAACAATAGTCTAGGACTGGCACAGTAGCTCACAAAACTGTTAGGATCTCAGAGTGTTCAACCTTGCTACTCCCCTATCTTCAGCCCATGACTTCTAAACAATGGCCCAAGATGGCTGCTTGAGCTCCAGCTGGTATAGCCACATCCCAGCCATGAGAAGAAGAAACAGGTTAGGAGGGCCATGCCCCTTGTGATAAACAGAATAATGACCTGCTGAAGATGCCCAGGTCCCAATCCCTGAAACCTGTAAATACGTCATCTTTAATGGAAAAAGGAGCTTTGCAGATGTGATTAAGTCAAATATCTTTTGATGGAGAGGTTATCCTGGATTATCAATGTGAATCCTGGATAATGTATTCACGAAAGTCTTTACAAAGGAGGATCAGATTCAGATAAGGAGATGTGATTACAGAAGCAGAGATAGTAATGTGAGGAGGGCGCTCCAAGTCAAGAAAAGCATGTAGCCTCTAAAAACTGGAAAAGGCAAAGAAACAGATTATTCTCTTGAGCCCCCAGAAGGAACAGCCCTTTCAACTCATTTTAGACTTCTGATTTCTATAAAAGTAAGATAATAAATGTATATTGTGTTAATCCCGTAATTATACGACAATTTGTTACAGCAGAAATACGAAACTAATCTATTCTCCCTTAATTTACCAAGGAAGAAGATAAAATTGATAATGGGGCACAACTAATATATTCTGCCACAATGTTGGCCTTTAAAAATGGGAATATATGACCAACCTGGCCAACATGGTTAAACCTCGTCTGTACTGAAAATACAAAAAATTAGCGGGGCGTGATGGCACGAGCCTGTAATCCCAGCTACTCGGGAGACTGAGGCAGGAGAATCGCTTGAACCCACGAGGCAGAGGTTGCAGTGAGCCGAGATCGTGCCATTGCACTCCAGCCTGGACGAGAAAAAAAGGGGGTGGGGGAGAGGAATATATATTCCAAAGGAAAGGGGCTAATTGTGTTTTACTAGAAGTCATTGGTTGTAAATATGGAACCCCAATCCCAATTCTAGTTAAGGCTAAGGAAGGGGAGGACAAGTTTACTTATAATTTATTTAAATGGCTCACCCCATTAAGGAACAAATGAAGGATAAAGTATATACCCATAATGCCTGTAACCAGGATTTGTCCAGCATGCTCTCTCTCTCATTCTATTCCTTCTGCTTTTCTCTGTTTGTATTCATTCTCTTCTACTGAAGACGGACCTAATTCACATGATGAGAATCAAGGCAGTGGGCATCTCTGGGTCATTCAGTCCAACTTAAAGATCTTCACTTGATCATTCATTCATTTGCCATGTATTTACTGGGTCCCTACCATGTGCCAGGCTAGTTAGCAAGACAAACAAGTCCCTGGCCTCAGCCTGGTAGCTAATACAGATCGTAAACAAATGCATAAACAATATCTTCACAGATTGTATCAGGCGTGATGATGGAAATGTGCAGAGATAAAATACACAGCAATTGGGGATACCATTCTAGAATGGGTGGTCATGGAAAGCCTCTCTGAGGAGTGGACATCTGAGACCCCAAAGATAAATAAGGCAGACAGGAGCATGACTGAGAGGACAGTGAAGACTCCAGAGTAATGTCATTAAACAACAAGAAAGGGAGTCATACCTGGAGCAAAGTGGGCAGATGAGGACAGGGACAGTTGGGGCTGCAGCCAGATCTAGCAGATACGTCTTGGTTTGCGTGGGAGAGTCCTCCTTGCATCTGTTTTCCTTACATACGTATTAACAGCCATCCCAGTTTGAGTGTCAGTCATACAGTCACCCTACACACGCACTACAGGAGTCAGGATTTTATCCTAAGAGAAATGAAAAGGCATTGAAAAGTTATAAACAGAGCAGTGAAATGATCTGATTTTTATTCAGGATCCCTGGAAACCAGAGAATTAGCTAGTAGATGCAGGAAGTTCAATAAGTCAACATTCAGGACACTAAATTCTTTAATTTTTTTGTTTTTCTTACTTTTTAAAATTCTTATTTTTAATATTTTAGAGACAGGATCTTGCTCTGTCACCCAGGCTGCAGTGCAGGGGCACCATCATAGTTCCCCGCAGCCTCCAACTCCTGGACTCAAGTGATCCTCCCACTTCAGCTTCCCAAGCAGCTGGGACTACAGGTGCACATTACCATGCCTGCCTAATTTTTTATAGAGACAGGGTCTTGTTTTGTTGCCTAGGCTGGTCTCAAACTTCTGGGCTCAAGCGACCCTCCCGCCTCGGCCTCCCAAAGTACTAGGATTATATGCATGAGACACCACGCCCAGCCTGAATTTTTTTGAATGTAAGAAATCAATATAAAGACAAAATAAAAATAGGTAAAATGTGTGCCTTTAACCTAAGGTGTAGATAAACCTTTATTATGCTCATCTAACACACAGGCCTTAATTCTACTGCTGATTTCCTTCCCACTTCTCTTCAACTCAGAAGCACTTTCTGAGGCAAAACATAGCTCCAGCTTTCTGGTCTCATGGCAACTTGGCAGCACAAGGCTTCTAGGCTAAAATCCCAGCTTCCATGGATCCACGCTGTTTCAGTCACAAATATTTACCTTGCCTGGCTCCGCAGGCTAATTAAAGGGGTAGGCTCTGTTCCTCTTGGCTTTCCTCTAAATTGCTTTTAGAGGAAGAAGCAGTGGCTGGACCAGAATGGCAGCCCCATCACTCATCTCCACAGCCACATGGTGACTACCTTACAAATACCCTGTTCAGATTAGAAAAGGGGTTTGCAGCCACACCCTTGCCTCTCTCCAGCTAGATCTGAAATTGCACCTCCCAGTGATGATTTCCCCTAGAAGCTGACATTAGCCCTAGCAGCGTATTTGACTGACGGTGCCTCTGAAAGAGGGGCTCTCAGGATCAAATACTAAGAGCTTATTATACCAGTTAGAACACAGTGTTTCACTGTGAATATTTACTTTTATTATAAAAATGACATATGCTTATTATAAACAATTCAAGGTGAAGAAAAGGTGGGAAGTTCACAGGGAATTTTTCTTCTGCTCTCACTCAGCCCCAGCACTGAACCAAGGACTGCCCTCCCTCTAGAAACCTCTGTTATATATATATATATATATATATATATATATATATATATATATACACACACAAACACACACACACAAACATACATGTGTATATATATATATATATATATATATATGCATTTAAATAAATCACCCTAAAGGCTTTAAAGTGATTTCATAATAACAAGCAAGTCCACATTTGATAAACCATAAAATGGAGTCACATAGTTCCAGTCAGCAAAGGGCTTGGCCCTTCCTACAAGGCAGAGTCACTGGGTGAATCCTGGTTACAACTCACAATGGAGTCAAGAAGCCAAAACCAAATTGCCAGGTCTAGGAAGCAATCAGAACATGAGGTGAGGTTACAACTCTGAAAACAGATACTCAAAGTCTGGGCAGGGGAGGGAAATCAATGGAGAAGGTAGAAACACACTCTGAAAGGCAAGGGGCTCAGAGCACTGGGTCTAGTCGGAAGGGGACATGATATGGTTTGGCTGTGTCCCCACCCAAATCTCATCTTGAATTGTAGTTCCCATTATCCCCACCTGTCTTGGGAGGGACCCAGGGGGAGGTAATTAAATCATGGGAGCAGTTTTTTCCCATGCGCTTCTTGTGATAGTGAATAAGTTTCATGAGATCTGATGATTTTGTAAAGGACAGTTCCCCTGCACATGCTCTCTTGCCTGCTGCCATGTAAGACGTGCCTTTGCTCCTCCTTCAGCTTCACCATGATTGTGAAGCTTCCCTGGCGATGTGGAACTGTGAGTCCATTAAATCTCTTTTCCTTTATAAACTACCCAGTCTTGAGTATTTATTATAGCAATGTAAGAACAGACTAATACAGGAGAGAAAGCACCCCAGTGTTTACTGTCATCACTGGGGTGATGGGTAGGGAGCAGAAGTGGAGAAGTGGCAATTTGAGTTTGCCTTACAGGAAGAAGCAAAGATACCACTGGAAAAACATAACACATCCATCTGCAAAGTGAGAGGAGACAGAGGAGCCCACAGGGGCCGAGGCTGGATGGCGTCTACCTGGGAGGCAGTCTCCCTCTGCCTCCTCTTTGAGAGACTTATAATAATACTGTAAGTTGCCTTTCAGCTTGCTTTTGTTTGCTTTCTCATTTTAATATGGTAAAATGTATATGTAATGTAAAATTCATCATTTTAGCCAATTTTTTAGTGTACAGTTGAGTGGCATTAAGTATGTTCACAATGTTGTACAGCTGGCACCATCATTCATCACCAGAACTTTTTCATCTCCACAAACTGAAACTCTGTCCTCATTAATAACTCCCCATTGCCTACTATATTAGTTCATTTTCATACTGCTATGAAGAAATACCTGAGACTGGGTAATTCGTAAAGAAAAAGAGGTTTAATGGACTCACAGTTCCACATGGCTGAGGAGGCCTCAAAATCATGGCGGAAGGTGAAGGAGGAGCAAAGGCATGTCTTACATGGCGGCAGGCAAGAGAGCATGTGTAGGGGAATTGCCTTTTATAAAACCATCAGATCTCATGAAGCTTATTCACTATCATGAGAACAGCATGGGAAAAACTCACCCCCGTGATTCAGTTACCTCCTGCTGGGTCCCTTCCACAATATATGGGGATTATGGGGGCTACAATTCAAGATGAGATTTGGGTAGGGACACAGCCAAACTATATCACCTACTTCTCCCAGCCCCTGGCAATTACCATTCTAGTTTCTGCTTCTATGAATTTGACTACTCTAGGTACTTCACATAACTGGACTCATACAGTATTTGTGCTTTTGCAACTGGCTTATTTCACTTAGCATAATGTCTTCAAGTTTCATCTATGTTGTAGCATGTGTCAGAATTTCCTTCCTTTTTACAGCTGAATAATATTCCATTGTATGGATATACCACATTTCATTTATTCATTTATTAGTTGATGGACATTTGGATTGCTTTGACCCTTTAGCTATTGTGAACAATGCTGCTATGAACATGGGTGTACTTTCAGGTGCTTTTTGAAATGAAGTATTCTAAGCCATGAAAGGTGAACAGGGTTTTCCTAAGCAGAAGACATTCCCAAGTGAGGGAAAGTGTGGTGTGAGGAAGCACAGCTTGTTCAATGAAAGGTAGGAGGCCCCATGAGGCAGCAATATGAAAGAGGGGAAGAATGACAAGTGAGATAAAAAATGTGGGTCTGGCCATTAAAGTTAAAAATACAAAGAAGAATAGAATATATTCACCACCTAGTTGTGCTGTGTTTTAATATCTTGCCCTATTTACTCATTTTTCAAAGAAATATGGTATTACAGATACAATTGATCCTTCCTGCAAAATCCCTCATCTCATTCTTTCATTCCCCTTCATAATGGCAACCATTTTCCTGAATTTTAAATTTATTTTTTCATGTTTTATAAATTTACAACGTATATGAACCATGTCATGTTTTGCATACTTTTACATTTTATGAGTGACATCACACTCTGTATATATCCATTTCCAACTTGCTTTTTTAAATCAACATTATGTTATAGGGTTTTACTTAGATTATTTCATATTAATACTCCATAGTATATTTTACACTGTATTTTTGCACCATTACGAACACTGCAGCAATAAACATTCTTGTACATTTTCCTTGTTTATATGGGTATGACTTTAGGCTGTGGACCTAACAGCCTCAATTTGTAAAGGCAAATTAGCTCTCCAACCAGGTGGTTATATCAATTTACACCCCAACAAACGGGATTCTCTTGTTCCCATTCTGCCACATCCTTAACAACAGTGAGTATTGTCAAATGTTTAAATTTAACAAGTTGATAAAATAGAAGGTAGTTAAGAACTCAGATTTTAGAGCCAAACCACTGGTATTCAAATGCTGGCTTTACTGTTTACTAGTTGTATGATTTCAGCCCTACTTTCCCTCTCTGGAAGAAGAAAGAGGTCATAATACCTACCTCATGCACTCATTGCCAGGAACATGCATGTTAACACATGCAAAGCATTTGGAATAATATATATATAGTTAATACTCAGTAAAGCCTTTAGAATAATACATGGTGAGCGCTCAATAAGTGTGAGCCTTGTTTTAACATTTTGAATTGGCCATGCAAATCTTGTCTCCTGTGAATTTTCTATTCCTTTCCTCACCCTAGGACTTATCATTTTGACTTGTAGGTATTCTTTAACTATTCTGAACAATAATCATTCATTTGTGGTTACATGTTGGAAATATCTGCTTTTAGTCTGTGGCTTGTCTTTTTCGTTTTTATGACATTTTTTGTTAAGAAGTTTTAAATTGGAATCTAGTCAATATATCGTTCTTTGTACTCTTTTTTCTCTTGTTTAATCAATCCTTCTCTTTGGTGCAGTCATACAAATATTCTCCTATATTTTATTTGTAAAAGTTTTTAAAGTTTGTTCTTCACATTTAGGATTTTATGATTTAATACATGTCAAATTTAATTTTGTTACTAGTGTGAGGTAAGGAGTTTTTTCAATCACTTCTCCATATGAGAAACCAAATATTGTGATATCATTAATGAATTTGTAATGTCATTTTGGTCATGTTATTTCTATATATGAATAGGTCTGGTTTTAGGCTTTCTATTCTATTACTCTATTTTTGGGTTTTTTTTACTTTTTTTTTTTTTGGCCTACAACAAACTTTTTTTTTTATTTCTTTCCTTTTTTTTTTGTTTGTTTGTTTGTTTGTTTTGAGACAGGGTCTCATTCTGTTGCCCAGGCTGGACTGCAGTGGCTTGATCATAGCTCACTACAACCTCAAACTCTTGGCCTCAGGCAATCCTTCTGCCTCAGCCTCCTGTGTAGCTGGGACTACAGGTACACTTCACCATGCCCAGCTAATTTTTTTATTTTTTGTTGAGATGGGATCTCACTATGTTGCCCAGGCTGGTCTGGAACTCCTGGCCTTGAGTGATCCTCCTGCCTCAGCTTCCCGAGTAAATGGGACCACCGGTGCATGCCACCACACCTGCTAATTTTTTTTTTTTTTTTTGGTAGAGACAGGGTCTCCCTGTGTTGCTCAGGCTTTCACTGTCTTAATTACAATAGCTTTAACATTCATCTTGACATGCTAGGTTATTTCATTACCACTTTGGTTGAGCTAGGAATTCCCTGTCCTGTCTGGTTCCAGGTCCAAGTTGGCCAAGAGAAGACCTTGTGTGAGACTTTGGGATGTGGAAGTGAAGGGCAGTCCTTTACTCTGTGAAGCTCTTCAAAGTTAGATGGGGTGACAGACACAGAAGTACCTAACAGATTCCAGCTTTCCCTTGTTCTCCTCTGCTTTGCATCCTGCTGTTCTTCCCAAATTCTGGTCCTGCAGCCCAAGACCTCCTACCAGATACTTGGCTAAGAGCCACAGAGAAGGTGGCTTCACAAAGGCAACAGCTTCACACAGACATCTCCATGAATTCCCTCTGCAGGACAAACTCAGTAGCTGGATGTGTACTTGGCTTCTTAGATTTTTTTCTGTAAACTCTGACTTGTCCACTTATGCCAGTGCTTTCAGAAGATGGTTTAGACTCTTCTCTGAGCTCCCAGCTTCTCCTTCCAGATCTTCATCTCCCAGCTCCTCCCACAATTGGATAAGGTCTGCGTTCTAGAATAAATCCCATGTCATAACACTCTTTGTGGCTCTAGTTCCTTGATTGAACCCTGACTGACATATTTGATAGGTTAAAGTGAGCCTTCCTATCTTGGTCTTCTACAAACTTCTTGGTCCTTTGCTCTTCCACATGGCTTTTTAAATCATCTTGTCAAGTATCAAAAAAAAACAAAAACAAAACCAACTAGTTGGGATTTTGAGTTGGGATTGTTTTGAATTCATTAATTAAGAAAGAATTAACTTTTTATAATATTTAATATTTTACAAATTATTTATTGATGTTGATGGAGTGTAAATTATCTTTATACTCATATTGTGCTTAGTAACTTGTTGATTTTTTATGTTAGTTCCAATTGCTTGCCTATATTTTCTCTTAGACTCCATGAGGGCAATTTCTGTAAATAGCAATTGTTTTGTTTTGTTTTTACAATTAGTATGTCTTCCTTTTCCTGCCTTACTGTTCAACCAGAACCCCAAATAATGATTGGTAGAAATAGTAATTGTAGGCATCTTGCCTTGTTCCTCATATTAAAGGAAATAATTCTAAAGATTTACCATTAAATATGATGTTTACTACAAGTTTCTGATAGACATATTTTACTCTGTGAAGAAAATCTGCTTCTATTTGTATTTCTTAATTTTTTTAATATGAAAGAGGGTTAAATTTTAACAAATAATTTTTCTGCCTCTATTGAAGTAATCATGTGCTTTTTCTCTTGCAATTTGTTAATGTGGTAAATTATATTAATAGATTTTTCTAACATTAAACCATCCTTGCTGTCCTGGGAACTCAACCTGGTTATACTGTTATTATATGCTATATAGCATAGCATATTTTTGTTTTTAAACAAAATATAGTGTGTTTTTGTTTTTAAAGTTACCAATTTTGCTAAATTTTATTAGAATTTATAACTTTATATTTAGAAGTGAGGTTGGCTTACAATTTTCATTTATTTATTTATTTATTTATTTATTTATTTATTTATTTATTTTTGAGACGGAGTTTCACTCTTGTTGTCCGGGCTGGAGTGCAATAGTGCAATATTGGCTCACCGCAACCTCCACCTCCTGGGTTCAAGCAATTCTCCTGCCTAAGCCTCCCAAGTAGCTGGGATTACAGGCATGTGCCACCATGCCCAGCTAATTTTGTATTTTTAGTAGAGACAGGGTTTCTCCATGTTGGTCAGGCTGGTCTCAAACTCCCAACCTCAGGTGATCCACCTGCCTCAGCCTCCCAAAGTGCTGGAATTACAGGCGTGAGCCACCACGCCTGGCCTACAATTTTCTTTACTGTCCTTGTCTTATTTTGGAGTCAATCAAGTATACGTCAGTCTAATAAAATGAGCTTTGGGATACTCCTTCTTTTTGTAATCTTGTTATAGTCTCTGGAATAGTTTATATAAGACTGGGATTATATATTCCTTGAAAATCTGGTAAAACTCACCTGTAAAAAATTATTTGTGGCCAGGCATCGTGGCTCACACCTGTAATCCCAGCACTTTGGGAGGCTGAAGCTGGAGGGTCACTTGAGGTCAGGAGTTCGAGAACAGCCTGGCCGACATGGCGAAACCCCACCTCTACTAAAAATACAAAAATTAACCAGGCATGGTGGTGGGTGCCTGTAACACCAGCTACTTGGGAGGCTGAACCAGGAGAATTGCTTGAACCCAGGAGGCAGAAATTGCAGTTAGCCGAGACTCTGTCTTGAAGAAAAATTATTTGTATGTTGTTTCATAATATAGGTAGCTATAATCATTGATGTAATATCTTTCAAGATCATATAATTTAGGTTATTTCTTCTTAAGTTTATATTGATTATTGTTTTCTGGAAGTTAACCATTTTGTATGTCTTCCAAATTAATTGACATAAAGTCATACCTGATTGTCTCTTGTTACCTGTTTTAATTACCTGGTATATTTGTGGTTATGTCCCTTTCTAATTCACAAATTCGATATTGCTTTGAATATCTTTTGTATGTAACATCATGCTGAAACTGGCTGTAAGAAAGCCCAGTTTTAAATAGTTTTAATAGCTAATTCTTCTGAAATCCCAGAGTTGTGAAGAGAAATAGAAACAGAAATACCACTAAAACTACTTCTCTATAACTTCTACCTACTGTCCCTAATTCTTCCCCTGGAAGTCACATAACCTCAAATGTGTACTTCTACACACTCCTTAGACATTGTTACTCTTAAGTAAATCCAAAGTGGTGATGTTTTGTTCAGTCCGTTCAAGAAACGAGACAATACATATCTCTCCTGAAATACATCTTTTGCAGTTTAAGGAGCCTCAGTTTTTCTGAAAGTTACTCAAACACCCTGCATGCCAAGCTCTTTGCTAGCACTCCCTTCTGATGATCCATCCCCAGGCGTCAGCATCTGGAACTGAGTCCTTTAGTCCAAGCCTAGTCTGACCAACACGAGGAGAATGAGTCTAAGACTATCCTCTCACTGGACCATTCCCTTCACACTTCCTAAAATACATTTCTTGCTTGTTCATCACACTGTTGACTCACGTTAATTTTATAGTCAACCAAACATTTGAGTCTTCTTCACACATGCTGTTGAGGAATCTTTATCCCCAAGTAATAAAAGAAGACTCCATTATATAACTCCCTAGTCTACAGACTTCCAAAGAGAATTTAAAGCATGTTTGGGCCTTGAGCAAAGCAGTGAGATAAAAAGTTGAGGGTGAAGGAGTAGCAGACAGTACTATCCTCAGCAATTAGAGGAGGAGTTCTTTCTTTATAAAGGAAGGCATATCAGCTGGGTTATACCATAGTCCAATTTCCACAAACAGGGAAGGAAAGAATTCCCTTTTACTGAGTACCGATTGGGTGCCAAGTCTAGGTTAGGTGCTTTATGTGTGTTTATCTCAGCTTTCGTGCTGATAACATCATTGGGTCAAGGTGCAGTGTAAATAAAGAAGGATGTAAATAAATGCTAGCTAAAGTTATTCCCATTTTATGTATGAGGAAACAGAAATTCACAGCATGACTTGCCCCAAATGATACAACTAAAAAGTAATGGGGCCCTGTTCAATTTCTGCACTCTCAGCCAGGAATGAATGGCTACAGGTAGAGGAGAGGCAGCAGGCAACAAGAGCAATTGGATGATGCTTTGTGGTTTAATGAAGGACAGGACTTTCACCTACATTAACTCTTTTGGATCACCTGCTCCACCTACCACAAGAGGCTGATTCTCACAACAGCCTCTTATGGTAAGTGGAGCAGGTGATACAATCTTTATTCTACAAGTAAAGATTACAGGGCTCAGAGAATTGAGGGACCTACCCAAGGTTGCCCAGCTAGCCAGTGGTAGATTGGCACCCAGTCAGTACTTTGACCCCTGGCTTTCTGACAGCAAGCACCTCTTTTGGCAGCAGTCATGGGGCAAGGAGAACAGCAGGGGCTTGGGGCAGGCGTTGACAGATGAATGTAGACATGGGGAAAGCAAGCCCAAAACCCCTCACCAAGGAAATATAATGCTCTTTTATTAAAAAAAAAAAAAAATCTTCTCAAGCTTTCGAGATGCACAGAAGAGGCCTGGTGCAGTGGCTCATGCCTGTAATCCCAACACTTTGGGAGGCCAAGGCAGGTGGATCACTTGAGGTCGGGAGTTCGAGACCAGCCTGGCCAACATGGTGAAACCCCACCTCTGCTAAAATACAAAAATTTAGCCGGGCATGGTGGCTGGCACCTGTAATCTTAGCTACTTGGGAGGCTGAGGCAGAGAATTGCTTGAACCCGGGAGGCAGATGTTGCAGTGAGCCAAGATCACACCACTGCACTCCAGCCTGGGCTACAGAGTGAGACTCTGTCTCAAAAAACAAAACAAAACAAAACAAAAAGATGCACAGAAGAAAGCAAGCCCAGTGTATTAGTCTGTTCTCATGCTGCTAAGAAAGACATACCTGAAACTGGGTAATTTATAAGGAAAGAGGTTTAATGGACTCACAGTTCCACATGGCTGGGGAGGCCTCACAATCATGGCGGAAGGCAAAGGAGGAGCAAAGTCACGTGTTACATGGCAGAAGGCAAAAGAGCATGTGTGGGGGATCTCTCCTTTATAAAACTGTCAGATCTCGTGGGACTTATTCACTATCATAGAATAGCACAGGAAAGGCCTGCCCCCATTAATCAAGTACCTCCCACCAAGTCCCTTCCATGACACATGGGATTTGGGTGGGGACACAGCCAAAGCATATCACCTAGGTTGATGACAGAAGCAGCAGAGGTGCCTAGGACAGAGCACATCACTCCTTCTGCCACAAGCATGTGCTGGAAATGCCTCCAGTCAAGTATCCTTAGAACAATCGTTTCCTGGCTATTTAAACTCCACTTAAGTCAAGGACCAGCTCGTTCCAGGCCAGGCTTTGCCTGCTAATTAACAATTCACCTGCTGGTTACTAGTTCCCACAGGGCCTCAACGAGACCAAATCCTCCAGCTGGGAGGTCCTCTTTTTTTTCCAGCACTGCTAATTCAGATTTGTTGCCCGTCTGAAGCCTGGCTGAGAAGTTGTTCCCCTGAAGCCCCACTTTGTTGCCCCAGGGATTCTAGATGCCCTCAACATTCAAGCCAACATTCATCATCTGTCAACAGGTGGTGGACATGTAGTTTTATGATAGTACTCAAGTTCCTCCGAGTTTTGTTTTTTCAACCCAGACATTAAGAAATCCATACTTCCTATAGAGGATTTAAGAAATAGAAAAGTGGCATGAACTTGGGAGGCGGAGCTTGCAGTGAGCCGAGATCGTGCCACTGCACTCCAGCCTGGACGACAGAGTGAGACTCCATTTAAAAAAAAAAAAAGGAAAAAAAGAAAAGAAAAGAAATAGAAAAAGGAAATAAAAAAAAACATAAAAGACATTAAGAAACCCAGAAGCACAAACACAACTTCTCCAGTATTTTCCAAGCCTGGCTATGGATCAAATTCACCCAAGCACCTTAAAAGAATATACAGAAACAGAAAGGATTCTGCAGCAGAGAACCACGTTAAACATTACTTGGATGCCATCAGCAAAATGCAGACTCTGGAAAAAAAAAAAAGAGAGAGAGAGAGAGATGAAGGAAGATGAAGGGAGAACTTGTACATTAAAAGAGCCTTAAGAAACATTAACAACCAATGGAATGTTTGAACTTAGTTGGTTCCCATTTCAATCAAACACAAGATAAAAACAGACAAATGAAAAAAGAAAATTTGGGACATTTGGGAGACAATTAAAATTTTAAACACTGGCTATATGATATTAAAGACTTCTTATTATTTCTATTTAGATGTAATAATGGTATTGTGGTTATATTTTGAAAAGATTTCATATCTTGAAGAGAAATGTACTGAAATATTTTTGGCTAAAATGATGTGTCTAGGAATTGCTTCAATATGGAGGAGAGTGAGTGGAAATCCAGATGAAGCAGGAATGGCTATCGGTCGATGATTTTTACAGCTGGATGTTAGGTTCATGGAGGAAAGTGGGGTTCATTATACTTTTTGTTCTACATCAGTATGTGTGTGAAATTTTCTATAATAAAAGTTTAATCTCCCCAGTTTTGTGAACTATTCTTTTTATCCTCATCCTTTAACACACCTATATACACGGAACTTCCTGTGTAAAATGTTTATTGAGTGTTTATTCCCCAGAGGAGAAGCAAAGAGGAAGTAAGAGTAGGGTATTTTTGAACTATGTACAAATACAACCAGTTTCAGACCCTTTTATATGATCTATACTCATTCTAGACTAAGCCACATAGTAGAGCTGTTCCTGAAGTCAGATCAGCCTGGTTACCTCTAAAAGACCAAAAGACTAAACTAAAACTAAAACAGCCTTTTTTTTCTTCTGTGGAAGTCTACATGTGTGTTTGCATGTGCACGTGTACCGAACAGCTGTCACGTACCTTTGAGCAGGCTGTGCACTGCACAAGGTTGTCACATCTAAGGGGGTATGCTTCACCTCAACACATTGTAGATCTATATATTTATTGTGACAACAGTCTTGTAAGTGGCAGCAAAATGTCTTCTAACAAAATTGGTATTTTTGATAACTTTCCAAAAGATGGAAGCAAAAATATCTTAAAGTAGGGGCTTCTTTTCTAATTATGTACTTACAGTGTGGGCTAGCAGTGGAACTGAACTGACTGTCTTGCCTGAGTTTGAATCTCTTCCCCCAAACTCACTCACTGAGTTTGTTATTTAATAGCCTTGAGTTCAAGTTTCACAAGTTATTTAATAGTCTTGAGTTCAAGTTTCTTCATCTGTAAAATGGGATGATAATATTATGTACCCTGAGAGCACTGTTCAGAGCATTAAATGCATATAGACAGTATCTGGCCCATAGAAAGCCTTCAGAAAGTGTTAGAGATTAGCTATTACCACATCTGTCCACCCATATCAAATTTTATAGGTGTCAGTATGCTGCGTTATTCATAAACTCAACTAATAAATTTTGCAGTGGACTGAAAAAAGACTGTCTCCACTATTTTATGAATCCAAACTATTTTAAAAAGAGGATTTTCCCCTAACCATCAGTTCTGAAAAATGCAGGGAAGCTCAAGCTCCAGGTAAGCAGCCAGGGTTTCTAAGCCTTTCTGCGCTCAGAAGCTGTGTGCATATGCTAATGAGGAACCCTTTGAAGAAAAGTGCTGGGGTTTTTCCATCGCTCTAACTACTTGGCTAGTAAGCCTTTAATGATGGGAAAAGACCCAGTGAGAGTTGCCAGCCACAAAAGGGGTTTTACCTCACAGGCAGAATAGAGTCAAAATGCTTCAAGAGGTTAAAAGTCTATTTTTAAAAGGAAAGAACACAGAGTATGCCTTTAACTTGATGTTAAAAATAAACTCAGCCGCCTCCTCTGCGTTTCCCACCCTCTCCCACTGTCCTTCCGTCCCCTGCACTGCCCTAAAGGAAAAAGAGTGCTTTTGTTTCATTTTTATTTTTCTCATGTGCTTTTCTTTCGTTATTATTTGTTTACTCTTAGCCAAACTTGTTTTTCCGTTCACAAAACAAGTTGCATTTTTCTCTTAAAAATTCCTCGGGGATTCCCAGGAAGCAAGACAGATTATCAATTAGAACTAGCCCGTGTCAGGATGAGTAAAAGATTCACAAGGAGATAAGCAAAGCGGAGCCCTTACGGCATCCCTTGTGCCCAGAAAGTATCTGCAGGGGACGTTGTTCAAGCAAGAGGGCCTTTTATTTATTTTTTATTTTTTTATTTTATGTATTTATTTATTTATTTATTTTTGAGATGGAGTTTCACTTTTGTTGCCCAGGCTGGAGTGCAGTGGCGCAATCTCGGCTCACTGCAACCTCTGCCTCCCAGGTTCAAGCGATTCTCCTGCCTCAGCCTCCCAAGTAGCTGAAATTACAGGCATGCACCACCACGCCCGGCTAATTTTGTATTTTTATAGAGATGGGGTTTCTCCATGTTGGTCAGGCTGGTCTCGAACTCTCAACCCCCATGATCCTCCTGCCTCAGCCTCCCAAAGTGCTGGGATTTGAATGCTTTTTCATATTGGGGTTTAAGTACAGACCCTTCTTGAGGCATGACTAGACATAGAAACACTACTTTGCTGAGCTGGCTTCAATAAATTCCATTAAGCAGCCATAAAATTCCAATAGATCAGATGTGCCAGTTTTTGTTCATGAAAAAGCTAATCTGTGTAGCAGAAAAGCTGCCAGCTGGAGTGGATAATCTGGATTTCTTATTGTATATTGATGGTGGAGGGATTTCAAGATCCCAGTGGAAGCCAAAGTTGTTGAAAGACAAGGAGACCCAGGCCTGTGCATAGTACTACGATTTCACTGGAGGGAAATGTAAGAGATGAAGGGGTGGCTGAAGGCTTGAGACCCTGTTTACTTAAAAATATTTTTTTAAAAAAAGAAAAAGAAAGACAGCCCTTAGGCAATATAAGATAAAGGAAAAAACAGCAAAAATCATTTTAAGAAATAAAATTCTGCCAGCGTGGTGGTAAACACCTGTAATCCCAGCACTTTGGGAGGCCAAGGCGGAAGGATCACTTGAGCCCAGGAGTATGAGACCAGCCTGGGCAACATGGCAAAACTCCATCTCTACAAAGATACAAAAATTAGCTGAACGTGGTGGCATGCACCTGTAGTACCAGATACTCTGAGGGGGTGGGGGAGGCTGGGGGGGGAGGGAAATGGCTTGAGCAGGGTAGAGAGAGACCCGAAAGGAAGGAAGGAAGGAAGGAAGGAAGGAAGGAAGGAAGGAAGGAAGGAAGGAAAGAAGGAAGGAAGGAAGGGAAGGAGGGAGGGAGGGAGGAAGGAAGGAGAGAAAGAGAGAAAGAAAGGAAGGAGGGAGGGGAGGAAGGAAGGAGAGAGAAAGAGAAGGAAGGAGGGAGGGAAGGAAGGAAGGAAGGAAGGAAGGAAGGAAGGAAGGAAGGAAGGAAAGGAAAGGAAGGAAGGGAAGGGAAGGGAAGGGAAGGGAAGGGAAGGGAAGGGAAGGGAGGGAGGGAAGGGAAGGGAGGGAGGGAGGGAGGGAAAGGAAGGAGGGAAAAGGAAAGAAAAGAAGAAAAGAAAGAAAAAGCTCTAGCTGGGTGTGGTGGCTTGTGCCTGTAGTCCAGCTATTGGGCAGGCTGAAGCAGGAGGATCGCTGGAGCCCAGGAGTTTGAGGCCAACCTGGGCAAAGTAGCAAGACCCCATCTCTTTAAAAAATTAGAAAACAAAGTTCTTGTCTAGGGTTGGCCTCTAACTTGCAGCATGACCTCAGTCCAGTGATTTTCTTCCCTACAACTTCTTTTTCACAAAATCAAATCCCTCTCTTCTTAGATCTGTTCTTTAATAGGAATATATAATTGATAAATTACATATAATTGATAACTAGATATTACATCAGACACTTAATAAGTGAAAATCACAGTACAAATGCATGCTTAAACACTGTTGAAATTTAATGAAGTAATTTTGACACATGTCTAGAAAGTCAGAAGGGAAATTTTGTTACTGAAGGTTGAGTTTGAGCCAACTGTTTTCCAATTTTCATGAAAGTGAAGCACTGTAATACAAAAGCATGCCTAGGGACACTAGCACCTAACCCAATATGCCTTAACAAATGAGTAAAGGAAGAATGCCAAGATTTCCAGCCTGCAAAGCTTTGCCTCTAGTGAATCTATGGCCTTCTTGCAAGGGATCTTCTAGTTTATAAGCTCATCAACATGATTTGAGACCAGTGAAAATGCTATTTTCACCACATGTATATGCCAACATTTTCAAATGTATGTAGATTGGTTGTGACTAATAAAATACAATAAAAAATTATAAATTTATCATTTGTATATATATTAATAAAATACAGACTCACTTAAAACATTACCAAATTTGAGTCAATTGTCAACATCTATTTCTTGATCAACCAATTCTAAAATTACAATTTCTTCCAGCTGGGAACTCCGGAGTTTAATATACTATAGCTTTTCATCATAAATTGATTATGCTAATCTCTGCTGGATTAGTTCATTCTAGAAAGTGATGGAACATTGATACTTTGAGTTACTTGAGTGCCAGTAACTCAAAGTGCTTCGCTAAAGCAAAGCCAGGAATCAACTCTATGATTAAAAACATTTGAGTCAATAACTATTTATTTACTTATTTGTGCTGTCCTGGGAAGGCTTGAGGATGGCTTACCAAGATGCACAAAATTCAGCAAGATACAATCAGTTAAAAGAAGTGATGGGGGAAAAAGATAGGATAGAAAAATGAGTAGCAGGGCTGTGGTTAGGACATAAAAGGCGTTCTGTGAAATCCCACATTCTTCCAAGTGCTGGCCTATTTGGCTCTGCCCTTTGTAAGCAGTCAAAGGGAAGAGGAAACCATTATTAGATACATAACTCATATTATCTGTTAATAAATATATATATAAGCTTCTTATAAGAAGCCCAACTCTTTCTGCTGGAAAGATGAGAGAAACTTCAAGAAATGGCAGCATCCCCAACAACATACCAGTTGCAACAGATCAAAAACTCAGTTTTAGTCCATGTCCTCATGCCAAAGCCTGATTCAGTAACTAATTTTTTACAGACTTTCTCTAATGATGAAAAAGTGCTTTTCCAACACTCTGTGAAAATGATCTTTTCCCTCTTGTTTAAGTGGGGAAACAGAGGCAGAGAAGAGTGAATTGCTTCCACTTCATATACTAGGTCAATTGCTAAGATAAAAGTAGAAATAATTTGTCCTAGCTAGATATAATTACCTCCAGATGTGCATTTGCAGATTATATTATGATTATGAAGTGCTCTTGAGGACTCCTTAATGGTGTAATGGTGACCTTTTACTCCATTTCATTTTCTCTTCCATCCCCCTGATGCAATTTTCCTCACCCTGACTCTTATCCTCTTGCCTTGGTCACCACTGAGCACTCAAGGATGTAGAAAATAGATGGCCTCTACAAGGCGGAGGTCCAGGGGAAGCCATCACAGAGATGGATGAAATGGCAGAGCTGGAACACTCGGGCATGCACTATGGAGATGGCCTGGAATGAGTTTCTGGAAAGAGGCTGGGCCTCCAGCACCTCACTGCTGACCAAGAAGTCCAGAAACACGTCTGTGCAACTTCCACTTCCATGGCGCCAGCAAATCACCAGGCCATTTAATAATTCACGAAGCAAATCGTACTGAGTGCCTTCCAAGGCACCAGGTGCTGAGCCTGTACTAGAGAATCAAAGGCAAAAAAGGCACAGGTGTGTCCCCCTAGAAACTAGCTTAGCTGGAAGAGAGTCCATCACACAGGAATTTTAATATGGCATACACACGTTGACTCTGGAATCAAATTCGTGAGTCCTACTTCCACTTTTGCTATGTGAGTAAGTCAAACTCTTGGGGCTTCAGTTTTATCATCTGTAAAATGGAGATAGCAACTACCTTCTAGAGAAAGAGCCTAGAACAGTGCTGGGCACAGTTCCCACGCCCAGACCACTGCCTTATCCTGGGATCCTTATCTCTGTAAGAATGACCAAAATTTACTGTGCTTATGATAGTCCAGGCACTATCCAAAATATTTGAAGTGTGTCAACTCATTTTCCCTTTATCATAGCCCCATACAGAGGATATCACTATTATTTCCATTTTACACATCTGAGACACGTGATTCAGTGCCTGGCTGCAGGTTCTCAGAGTGGCAGTGTACATCAGTGGTTAAGGGGGCACGCTCTGGGGCCAAACTACCTAGACCTTGCAACTTAGAAGTTGCCAGAGCTTGGAAAAAGTAATGAACTTCTCTGGGCCTATCTTCTACCTATTTCTCTCAGTTTGTTCCCCATCTTTACCGTGACCTCTGCAGACTACATTTTCCCAGGCTCCTGCCAATGAGTGTCTGGTTAGCTCAGCCAACGGGAAGCAGTGGTGGAGCTTAGCAGTAGGACGAGGGAATGTCAGGGTACTTAAGCCCCTCTCAGTTTGGGGTGGCTGCTCTGATAGTGGCTGCACCTCCTCTAGAGCTCCAGTTCCCCCTGGGCAGTCCCAGTGCCTCAGCTCTGGTGACATCCCCACTTCCTTCTGTCCCTCCAACCTGGAGCAGCAGCTTCCTACTGTTTCTCATCTTTGGATTATCTTGCATCCTCCATTTGTTTTTTGTGTTCTTGCAACAGCCTTATAGTCAGAGCCCCGTGTCAAACTTCCTCTGGTGAACTACTAGAGTGGCAGATGCACTGTGCTCCAACAGTCTCATCTGCTAAGTGGAAATAATAATTGTGTCTACCTCATGTGGTTTTTGCAAAATTAAATGAGTTAATATATTTAAAGTGCTTGGGACAAGCCATGGCACACAGAGTGACAGCTATTCTGGAACACACAGCCAAGGCACCAAAGTCACTTTCTAGACCCCCGAGAGGAGATCCCCAAAGCCTTTGAGGATGAATAGGAGTCAAGCAGGTGCAGAGAAGATGGAAGGACATTCGGGCTGTCTTAGTCCCTTTGTGTTGCTAGAAAGAAAGACCAGAGGCTGGGTGATTTACAAAGAAAAGAGATTTCTTTGGCTCATGGTTCTGCAGGCTGTACAAGAAGCATGGTGCCAGCATCTGTTTCTGCTGAGGTCTTCAGGCTGCTTCCACTCATTTTGGAATGTGAAGGGGAGCTGATGTGTGCAGAGATCACACGGCGACAGAAGAAGGGAGCAAGCAGAGGGGAAGGAGGAGCCAGACTCTTTTTAACAACCAAATCTTGTGGGACCTAAGAGTAAGCACTGATTACCACAAGAATGGCACCGTGCCATTCATGAGCCATCTGCCCTCATGACCAAACACCCCCAACGAGACCCCACCTTCAACACTGGGGATCAAATTTCAACATGTGATTTGAAGGAGACAAGTATCCAAACTGTATCATACACAAAGGGATCAGACAACTAAGTGGCCAAGAGAGAGAGAAGGGGGCCTTCCAGGGGCCAGGAAAGGGAAGAAATGCAGGAAGACTGGGGCATGCTGACAGAGCAAGGGGAGGGGATGGAGTCAGGGAGAAGGATGAGGCTGGAGAGAACAGAGCCCAGAGCATACCTTTTCAGGCATATTGGAGTCCAGACTTTGCCCTGACAATGGGGAGCCATTGGAGCTTTTCACTGAAGTGACACATTTGAATTTATGTTTTAGAGAGATTTCTTTGGCTGCAGTATGGAAAATAGATGGGGTGGAAAGGAGAGATGAAAGAACAGCAGGAAGAGCTGTTAGGAAGCCATTGTAAGTGCCCAGGCAAGAGATAATAGCTTGGACTACAGTAGTGACCCGGGAGCAAAAAATAAAAAAATAAAATAATAAAAAGGCTCAAGTTATTCAGGAGGTAAAAGGAACTGGATTGGCATTGGATTGGATGTGGGAGCCAGGGGAGAAGATGACATCAAAAATGATGCTCCAGTTTTTAACTTGGGTAAATGTACAACAGCAAGCAGCCCAGCCAAGTGATCAGAAGCGTGGGCTACGGTTTCAGCAGCCTGCATTCAAAGTCTGGCTCTGTCCACAGATAGCTGTTGAACCTGGGGCAAGGCACCAATTCACTGGGTGCCTCAGAGTATAAGAGAGGGATAATAATTGTATCTTCTGTACAGGGCTCTGGAAAAGGTTAAATGAGGTAAAGTATGTCAAATGCTTGGAACGGAGCCTAGAATATCACAAGCACAGTAAATCTTGGCCACTATTACATAGACAAGATCTCAGCAGCAGGCATAGTTTGTGGGGGTGGGAGCATCATGAGCTAGGTTCAAACACACTGAGTTTGAGACATCTAGGGAACCACAGAACAAGTTTTGGGCTGGAGATACAGATTTCATTTGAGAGCTGCCAGCAGTTGAGATGGTAATTGAAGCCATGGGAATGGAGGCAATTGTCCAGGGAGTGTAGGTAAAGTGAGAATAGATAAGTGCCAAAGGGCACAGTCTGGGTATGTCAACATTTAAGTGACAATTTCAGAAAGAGAAGCCAAGGAAGAAACCAGAGAAAAGCAGTTGGAGAAGCAAGAAGGCAACCAGAAGTGGTCCTGGTACAGCTGTGATGGGGAGACAATGACGAAACAGCAGGAACTGGCACCCAGAGTTATTGGTGTAGCTTGGGCTCTCCCCTCATCATCCTCTCCAGCTGGGAGTCATGTGATAGAAGCAAGAAGCCTGTCTCAGCACACATGTAAAAGAGCAAACTCCAGACACCCACGTCTTATCTGTGCTGACCCACAAGCGTGAGGTGACCCACGTTGGTGACTGGAAATGACACCATCCAATTTTTCTGGCCACTATGTTGCACCCCTGATTTTTTCCTTTGTATGACAGACTTCACAGCAAATACTCCTACTGAGTCCAAACAACCGCTACGATTGAGAACAAGCACGAATCCGCCACCCACCTTCTCCTGGAAATAAGGTGATGTGTAGGTTCCTCATCTGCTTTCCAGTGTCCACAAACCCATCTGAGTACTTGCAACTTTAAATTTTTCTTTTTTTTTTTTCTGTTACAGACACTGATTCCAGAAGAGTGTTCCATATGATATGCTTTTTAAAATTTATTATTTATTATTTTTATTTTTTTGAGACAGAGTCTCGCTCTGTCACCGAGGCTGGAGTGCAGTAGCACAATCTCAGCTCACTGCAACCTCTGCCTCCTGGGTTCAAGCGATTCTCCTGCCTCAGCCTCCTGAGTAGCTGGGATTACAGGCACGCACCACCACACCCAGCTAATTTTTGTATTTTTAGTAGAGATGGGGTTTCACCACGTTGCCAAGGCTGGTCTCGAACTCCTGACCTCAAGTGATCTGCCCACCTTGGCCTCCTAAAGTGCTGGGATTACAGGTGTGAGACACCGCGCCTGCCCCATATACTAAATTTATTAGAACCTCCAAACCTGGCCAAAGGCCTCACTCGTAAGATTCTGGTGGCGATGCCAGCATATGCTGGGCTCAGAGGAGGTCTTCAGATACCAGGAGGATTACTCTAATTCAACGCAGAAATGTTGTGAAACTGCTTTATATTCTGTCTAGCACAAGTAAGTGGGGGTTACTATTTTTATAATCATCATAAGAGCCTTCAACTACATAATTTTGGGAAGTGGTGATAAAAAACAGAGTACTTCTCCCTTGAATTCTACCACCCCCAAACTTTCATTAACATCCAATTAATTTTCTTAGAAAAGTTCAGCATGAAGCTCTCTGCAGCACTTTGGCACAGTAGTATCTATGCATTTGGAATGACACAGTAATTTCTTATCCTAGGGAAAAAAAATTACTCTGTCAAAATGAATCTTTTAGCCTAAGATGAACTGGTTCCATTTCTCATTTCTCTTTTCTCAAGGTTATTGGGTTGCTGAACTCCCACGAACCAAAAAGAAAACACTGAATGGTATCCAAACCAGCCTGGGAGGGACAGCGAGAAAAGCCAGAACCAAGGCTGACCAGCCTGAATGCTGGTAAATGTTATCAAGGTAACAACTTCTCATGTATCGGTATGTGACCAATAAAAAGGGAATGTGCTTGATTAGCAAAAAGCATCTCCATGAAAAATAAGGCATATTAGCATGATGACTTTATTATACAGCAATAACATAAATGGCAATCCACTCTCGTAGAATATTTGTGTTGAAATTAGGAAATGGCAGCAGATTCAAACACAAGAGCTAATGGAAGCCCTAAATATAGATGATATTCCATCTGGCTGCCAAAAGCCTGCCTCAGCACATTAACCAGAAGACCAAACCAGAGAAGGGAAATAGCTTTAAAAGTGCAAAAGAGAAAAGAGATTCACTCAGAATTTTATCTGGTAAAAAAAAAAACATCTAGTCATAGGATGAGGAGTCATCTGTTTCATGGACTATTTATGACTCAGATGTTAATTTGGATGCTGTCTTTAAATACATGGAGAGAAGAGAGAAATTTTCCCCCTTTATTTAGGCTTGAAAGAGTTTTGTTGAAGCAGGTAGCTCACAGCTGGTAAGTGGCATTCAGTTGTTTAAAATAATTTATATGATTTGGCTTTCGTATTTGCTACATTTGCACAATAAACAGAGCTGCTGTTTTGATTCCTCCAAAACCATTTTAAACTCTAGCACCATGGGGACCATGTACCCTTAGCATTTTGCAAGAGTTATACTTTGCACTAAATGAACAGCAAGCCTGTGTTTACAAAACAAAATTATTTTTTTCCAGTTTCAGTTCTGCTTATTAACAAAGTAGATATTTCTCAAGTCAAAATTTCTCCTTTGTTTATGGTTGGAGATCTTGGCCCTGATGAAAAAACAAAAATCCACTGATGAGTACAGAAAATCACCACCATGCAGAAATCTCTCTTTACAACAATCCTGTGGCTCACAGAGCCATCGTGATTGCCAGTGTCCTCGTAGAAAGTCAACAATAGCTATTTGCAGTTGATTCAGTTTCTCTGTTTAGGAGATTTTTTGTAGCATAAATAGATTACAGTGTTTGCAAAAATGTGCATTTATGGTTGACCCTTATGCTTCTCAGAATCTGTTTGGAGTACTAAGGCATGCTATCCTGGGTGTGTTGATTTATCTTTGTGCAAACTCTGCTGAAAACCAAGGGCAATCAACAGGATGAAGAAAGTTTAATTCAGGACCTGGGTTGATAGAGATTACCTCTGGGTCTAAGGTCAGGGATGCTTTAGTCCCCTTTGTTAGAATCACCAGGGAAACCCTAACTCCCAGATATTAATCAGATCTGTAGAACCCTGCTTAAAACCTTCCAGTGGCTCTGAATTAGTTTTAAATAAAACTCCTTATCCTAGCTGATAACACACTATACAATCTGACCTCTGTTCAGACCTTACCAGACCTATTATGCGCTGTTTATCCTGAGGCCTCTCACCTTGACCTGCAGAAGGCTGTCTTCTCCCTTTGTCTTCACGTGACCTTTCCTCTGTGTGTAACTGTGTCCTAATCTCTCTCTTCTTAGAAGGACACCAGTCTTACTGGGTGAGGGCCCACCCAGAGGACCTCGTTTTTGCCTTAATTACCTCCTTAAAGGCCCCATATTCAAAGACAGTCACATTCTGAGGTACTAAGGGTTGGGACGTCAACATATGAATTTTGGGGGGCTATAATTTGCCTATTCTGCACATTTCATATAAATGGAATCGAACAAAATGCGGCCCATTGATTCTGGCTTCTTTCACTTAGCACAACGTTTTCAAGGTTCATCCAAGTGGTAGCAGGTATCAGTGACAGAGCAGGAGCACCATCATATGGGACAAACATTGCCATTTCAAGTTCCGGCTCCCTTTCTAATCTCAGGCATTTCAAGGAAATCACTTCTCTTCTAACAACAAGCAGCCAGAAAGAGCAGACAGTAAAACACAGATAAGACAGCTCGGGCATAGAAGGTGGGGGGAAAGTCTCTTGGGTAACTGCCAAACTTCACACTCATACAGTGGGCCCCAGTAAAACAGTGGGCCCTAATAAGCACATCCCTTTCCCTTTAGGTGCACTAAGATAGGGAAGCTAAAAGCAGGCTTGGGTATGCCTGCAGCTGAAAAAAAAAAAAAAAAAACAGTATGGAAACAAACACAAAAACTCCCTCCCAAATAAGCAAGACAAGAAACACAGAAATATTCTGAGCCTGTGATAAGCTCTCCTGCCCTAAACCCTTAAATACTCTTAGTCTGTAACAGAGAGGGCCCCTGACCTAATTCAGCCAGAAGCCCCTCTCAGGTTTATTCTCCAAAATAAACCTGTCTTTAACTGCGAAGCCACTTTTCATGTTTCTTTCTTCCTTATTCAATTCTTTAACTATCAGTACTTTATTCTTTTTTATGACTGAATAGTATTTCATGGTACGGCTCTATCACATTTTATTTATCCATTCCTTAGCTGAGGGAGATTTGGATTGTATCCACTTTTTGCCTATTATAAATAATATTGCTACAAACGTTTGTGTACAAGTTTTTGTATGATCATATGTCTTCAGTTATCTTGAGTATATACCTAGGAGTGGAACATTCTGGGTCATAAACACACATAACTTTCTGTTTCCCTTTTTGAGGACCCACCAAACTGCTTTCCCCAGCAGCTGCATCATTTTACGTTCCCACCAGCAATATATGAGGGCAGGGCATGTTTCTAGAGATTAGATAATCACAAACGAAGGGCATTGTCCTTTACAGCCTGCTGAAGTTCAAAAGAGAGAGGAAGAGACGTTCAAGTAAGGAAGAGATGTTTTATTAGGAATATGAAGGGTTCACAAAGTCCTGCTTACTTATTTTCAGCCAACTTTGCCATGACATTATTTAATTCGCATTTTCACCTCATCTTCAATCTTAGCATAAATAGCCTGGGTCTCAAGGCCATCTTTTCCCAACCTGTATAAGCACCTTCGAGACAGCATTCAATATGTGTCATTTTATTTCCTATTCAGTAGGGAAAATTAGGTCTTGCTTTGCCCACTCAGCTTTATTCCTGGAAATACACTTTTCAAAAAGTAGAAAGTTCAGTCTTGCTTTAAACCACCAAGCTGCCTGAATGGATTTCATCCATTATTTCGGGCTTTATTTTAAACTTTGCTTTTAATAGGCACAGAACCAATGCATATTTTAAACTTTTGACTCAGGCAAATTTTATATGTCCAAAAGACTCTTGGAAGTTAAGCAGACATAAGGGGTACTGTGTGTGTGTGTGTGTGTGTGTGTGTGTATCACAGAATGAGGGGCACATGCTGCCAATTTAGTAATTAATTATCAACTAACAGAAGGTCACTACCTATACTGTCTGTGGCAGCCAGAGCCTCACCACACTGACACCAAGTTGCTGTGCCTCCTTGACAGAAAGTAACACAGATCGCCATCAATGGATAGACAAAAAAACTCTGAATCTATGGTTATATGTGTGCATCTTACAAATGGAGTAACAACAAATAGAAGAAATATATTTACAAATGAAAATGAACCTACATTTATTTACTTCACTAAAACTGTTTTTTTTTTCTTCTCATCAAAGACTTCTCTATTCATGCTACTCAACATCCCAAAAAGAATCAGCATAAGGCCACAAACTCAACAAAATTCCTTCTCCTGTTCATAAAACTCCTGTCCTGACTCCAAGTTCACACCCTAAATAAACAGGCAAGCCTGTGCTCTGCACCCTGAGGAGCAGTCTCCTAGGCTTTGTCCCTTCAGAGAGCCCATTTCCAAGGAGAGGCCGTCCCTCTACCCAACTTTTCTCAAGGCCACATAGCTCCTCTCCAAAGACAACCATCCCCAGTGGTTCAGTTGATCCTGACGGCTGTGCCTACAGAGAAAGAAGGGAAGAGAGATGGAAGAGGAAGTGCTCCCAGGAGTCAGGATGCAAGGTGAAGCCAGCTGTTGATCAGCGGTCACTCAGCAGCTAGACCAGGCGACGCTCTCCTTCTGCAGGCTGTAGGCTGTGAGAATGTTCTGAGTGGCATTTAAGGATAGCTCCCGTGCAGCATGCCAGCTTCGGCAGGGCGTCCTATGGTAAGTCCCAAAACGCAGAGGGAAAAGAATAACCAAGTGGAAGTGGGTCATTGTGCCATCTATCAGAGACAATGCATGTGAGAATGCTGCTACTAAATGAATGAAAAACTCTTTGTAAACTCAAAGTTTGTGGTTCTCTTTTTTTTTTTTTTGAGACGGAGTCTCGCTCTGTCACCCAGGCTGGAGTGCAGTGGCGTGATCTCGGCTCACTGCAAGCTCCACCTCCCGGGTTCACACCATTCTCCTTCCTCAGCCTCTCCGAGTAGCTGGGACTACAGGCGCCCGCCACCACGCCCAGCTAATTTTTTGTATTTTTAGTAGAGACGGAGTTTCACTGTGGTCTCGATCTCCTGACCTCGTGATCCGCCTGCCTCGGCCTCCCAAAGTGCTGGGGTTACACGTGTGAGCCACTGCGCCCGGCCTAGTTTGTGGTTCTCAAACTTGAGCATGTATCTTTTTTTTTTTTTTTTAATTAAAACACTGATTTACTTGGCCTTATTCTAGAAGTTGGATTCATTCGGTCTGGGGTAGAACCTGAAAATTTGCATTTCTAACATTGCATTTCCCAGAGGATCTGATACTGCGGGTCAGGGGCCACACTTGGAGAACTGCTTGCTAAAACACAGGATCCATGTCAGCTGAAGCTATAATGGGCAATCATGAGCCATGCCCAGACTGAGCAGTAAAAGGAAACAATATTACTATCTAAAACAAGCAAGAAAACAATAAAATATTTTAAAATAACAGAATATATAATGCTTGAGTTGCCATTAGCAAAGTGTTAGTGAGAGGTGACAGCATGCTGGCAGTCCTCACAGCCCTCACTCGCTCTCGGCGCCTCCTTTGCCTGGGCTCCCACTTCGGTGGCACTCGAGGAGCCCTTCAGCCCACCGCTGCACTGTGGGAGCCCCTTTCTGGGCTGGCCAAGGCGGGAGCCGGCTCCCTCAGCTTGCAGGGAGGTGTGGACAGAGAGGCGCGAGCGGCAACCGGGGCTGCGCGCGGCGCTTGCGGGCCAGCTGGAGTTCTGGGTGGGTGTGGGCTTGGCGGGCCCCGCACTCGGAGCAGCCAGCCAGCCCTGCCAGCCCCAGACAATGAGGGACTTAGCACCCACGCCAGCAGCTGCGGAGGGTGTACTGGGTCCCTCAGCAGTGCCAGCCCACCGGCGCTGCGCTCGATTTCTCACCGGACCTTAGCTGCCTTCCCGCGGGGCAGGGCTCGAGACCTGCAGCCCGCCATGCCTGTGCCTCCCACCCCCTCCATGGGCTCCTGTGCGGCCCGAGCCTCCCTGACGAGCGCCACCCCCTGCTCCATGGCACCCAGTCCCATCGACCACCCAAGGGCTGAGGAGTGCGAGCGTGCGGCGCGGGACTGGCGGGCAGCTCCACCTGCAGCCCCGGTGCAGGATCCACTGGGTGAAGCCAGCTGGGCTCCTGAGTCTGGTGGAGATGTGGAGAACCTTTATGTCCAGCTCAGGGATTGTAAACACACCAATCAGCACCCTGTGTCTAGCTCAAGGTTTGTGGATGCACCAATCGACACTCTGTGTCTGGCTGCCCTGGTGGGGCCTTGGAGAACCTTTGTGTCAATACTCTGTATCTAACTGATCTGATGGGGACATGGAGGACTTTTATGTCTAGCTCAGGGATGGTAAACGCACCAATCAGCGCCCTGTCAAAACAGACGACTCGGCTCTACCAATCAGCAGGACATGGGTGGGGCCAGATAAGAGAATAAAAGCAGGCTGCCCGAGCCAGCAGCGGCAACCTGGTCGGGTCCCCTTCCACACTGTGGAAGCTTTGTTCTTTTGCTCTTTGCAATAAATCTTGCTACTGCTCACTCTTTGGGTCCACACTGCTTTTAAGAGCTGTAACACTCACTGCCAAGGTCTGCAGCTTCACTTCTGAGCCAGCGAGACCACGAACCCATCAGAAGGAAGAAACTCCGAACACATCTGAACATCAGAAGGAACAAACTCCAGACACGCCACCTTAAGAGCTGTAACACTCACCGCGAGGGTCCTCAGCTTCATTCTTGAAGTTAGTGAGACCAAGAACCCACCAATTCCGTACACATTTGGATTACGTCCTCGAAGTCGGAAAAAGCAGAGGTTAACTAGACATTTTTGAACAAGCCCTGTCCTCTAACTCAGCAGAAAGGGAGACCAAGTCCATCATCCCCTCAGTAAACCATTGGCCCTGGAGCATTGGCTTTCCCTCTTCACAGATGAGGAGTTCCATTTTCTAACTCACACAGAGCAGGGAGAGGATAAGAGCTGAGGAAATGCCATCAGCCCTCAGCTGGTCACTGTCTCTACTAGTAGTGCCTCATATGGGTATAAGGCTTTATGGTTTTGAAAAGCTTTCCAGTGATCAAAACAATGTGACATGGGTGAAAGAACAGACAAATGGACCAACTGAACAGAATAGAGAGCCCAGAAAAAGACCCGCCCACATATAGTCAACTGAGCTTTGACAAAGGAGCAAAGGCAATACAGTGGAGAAAGGACAGTCTTTTCAATAAATGGTACTGGAACAACTGGACACCCACATGCAGGAAAAAAATTCACTAGAATCTAAACCAAGACCTTACATCTCTTTCACAAAAATTACCTCAAAACAGATCAAAGACCTAAAGGTAAAAATGCAAAACTGTAACTGGTGACAGCCAGAAAGAAAAAAACAATAATTGAGTGACTACTAGTGCCAGCTATCGAGTTAAGTACTTTTAATAGCTTATTGCATTGATTCTAAACTCTGTACACAATGTATTATTCCCAAATTACAAGCGATGAATTTTTTTGCCAGTGATAAAGTATAATTTCTCTATGTTATTCCCTATAGAATCTGGAGCAGGAGCCTCACTCTCCTATCAAAAGGAGAAGAACCTGAAGAAAACACTTATCTTCCTTCTCTCTGCCTAGGGGCGGTGACCTTGAATTCAACCACCATCACCCCTTCCAGACACCAGAGGTGGGAGTCCCACAAGGCAAAAGGCGCCCCTGTGACCCATCCACTTCTCTTCTATGTTCTTTACCTCCTTGCTCATGAAGCCATAAAGTTGAGCTGAGTAGAAGGTGAATTTCATTGCAAAGTTTACACAGACTCTGCTGACAGGTTCATGAAAACACTACTGAATATGTTACATACCACCAATGCTCACAGCACATCCAGTGTTGGAAGTGATACTTTTCCATTACCAGTAACCCTCCTTTTGTCCTAGGAGCTCACTGACAGCTAAAATCAGACGATATTTTTATATGGAACTTGCAATGTATTAAGTCCTTTTGCTCAGTGACCCAAAAAGGAACTAAACGGTACCCAGACTAGAAATCAATGTCAAATTATTCAAATAAATTCCACTTAAAGAATGGTGGCTTGGGAAGCGCTCAGCCAGAAAGAATTCTCCCAAGATTAGTTTACTGTGAAGTAGAAGGGAAGAACGTTTTAACTTTGGTTGGAAATCTGATGACATTACTTAGAAGGTGATGAAACATCCTCTAAGAAATGGTTCTGATCCACTGTAGGGCACCCCCCTCTCTCGCCACATTCCCCCATTTTACCCACCAAAGAGGTTCTTTGACAAGAGGCTAAGGAAACCAAGCAACATAAGATCTAATCGCAACTGAGTGCTGGAAATGTGTGGGGAGAAATCTGTAATTAAACTGAGCAATTAACTCCAGAAAGCTAACTGGGGCCAACTCTGACACTACTATAAAGTTATAAAATCTCCAGCATCTCATTTCTTTGTCCCTCTACCCAATTTCCTCTCAAATGTAAGCCTCTCTTTCTCTCTCCTCTCTTCTTCGTATTTAATAAAGCTGTTTGCAAGAAAGGAAAGAATCTTAGGTTAGTCGTTTACACTTTAGTATGAATTAAAGCCAGTGTGTCAACTCTCACAGGAATGAGAATTTCAAGCCATACTTCTAACTGTGGAATGGCTGTCATTGAATTCTTTTAAGGGTGTTTAATGGAACAACTAAATACAAGAAGAGGAGAGAAACTGCCCAAGTCTGCCTATGCCTAAAGTCAGCCTTAAGTTCAATCTTGAGGGTGAGAGCTTTCAGCTGCCACTCCCAATTAAAAGTGAATTCAGATTAATTCCTAGACGCTGAATGAGAGTTATAATTTATCCTTTCAGGGATCTACTGGTTTTCTTTCTTTTTTTTTTTTTTTTAGACAGAGTCTCGCTCTTGTTGCTCAGGCTGGAGTGCAATGGCATGATCTTGGCTCACTGCAACCTCCGCCTCCTGGATTCAAGCTATTCTCCTGCCTCAGCCTCCCGAGGAGCTGGCATTACAGGCATGCGCCACCATGCCCGGCTAATTTTGTATTTTTAATAGGGACGGGGTTTCTCCATGCTGGTCAGGTTGGTCTCAAACTCCCAACCTCAGGTAATCCGCCTGCCTTGGCCTCCCAAAGTGCTGGGATTACAGGCGTGAGCCACCATGCCCGGCCGGTTTTTCTTTCTTTTTTACTTTTATTTTAGGTTGAGGGGTACGTGGGCAGGTTTGTTATATAGGTAAATGGGGGTTTGTTTACATATAGTTTGTCACTCAGGTACTAAGCCTAGTACCCAATAGTTATTTTTTTTTCTGATCCTCTCCCTCCTCCCACCCTCCAGCCTCCAATAGGCCCCAGTGTCTGTTGTTCTCCTCTTTGTGTTCATGTGTTCTCATCATTTAGCTCCCACTTAGAAGTGAAAACAGGTGGTATTTGGTTTTCTGTTCCTGCATTAGTTTTCTAAGGATAACGCCTGCAGCTCCATCCATGTTCCTGCCAAAGACATGATCTCATTCTTTTTTATGGTTGCATAGTATTCCATAGTGTATATATACCATGTTTTCTTTATCCAATCGGCCATTGATGGGCATTAGGTTGGTTCCACATCTTTTCTGTTGTGAATAGTGCTGCAACAAACATTCGCATGCAAGTGTCTTTATGGTAGAATGATTTATATTCCTTTGGGTATATCCTGGATCTACTGGTTTCAATATCCGCCTCTTCTCCTCTAGGCCCAGAAAACAGGTCAATTTCTGATGGCTTTTAAGTGTCAGCCCTACAGGACCCATTCTCACTTGACACCAGGTATCTCCACTCCAGATGCCCTTCCCCCTACCGGGTTTTACTTGAAAAGCACAACATGAGTGGCTTGAGCCAAATGTGGCCATAGGTCCTTCAACAAATGTTGAGTGAGTGCGACCCTTGGAGCAGAAAGTTGACAGGGCTCTGACACATGGCTGGTCCCCCAGAGGCTCTCACTGCTCTCTTAGCTGGAAGAACTTCAAACCCTCCGACAGTGGAAAATTCAGTCTGTTCCAAGCAAGAGACACAAATGTGCTCTTAAAATTCATACTGGCATTTGGAACTGCCCAGGGTATTATAAATATAATCGTTCTGAAGTGTGAGTGTGTGTCAGGGAGAGAAAGAGATGGAGAGATGGAGAGAGAGAAAGAGAGAGAGAGAGAGAGAGTGTGTGTGTGTGTGTGTGTGTGTGTGATGACAGAAAGGAAAGTGAGAGCAGACCCAGGGCCAGCAAGTATCCATGCCAAGAACACAAGGCCAAGCACAGAGAAGAATGTCCACCAGATGCCCAGTGACTACATTCCGGATTTTCTACTGCTTCCTCCTCAGAGAAAAGGGGGGAAATAAATTAGAGAGAACACAAAGGGAGAGAGAGAGTGAGCAAGATGGGTGGGGATGGAGAGAGAAAGGAACAGGAAGTGGGAGCCTTACTAGACATAGAGCAAGAGGCACAGACTGAGAGAGAGAGGCTGTCAGAATGAGGAACTACTGAGAGATCACAGGCTTCTCCACCAGTTACAAGTGATTAATATCTACATTTATTGTGTTTTGAAGCCATCAAGTTCTATGTCCAAATGACCCCACCCCTCCCATAATGTAGCACCAAGACTAATCCACCATCCACAGGGCATTCTGTTTCCTGCCAAACAGATGGGGCTCCTTGAGGTTGGTCTTACACAGCCTCTTCTAGGTCTTGGACACACGCCGGCCAGCCTCTGTGGCTGAGGAATAGAGTAAAGTTAAGTGAACTGACCCTACAAGTGGGCCCCTATGACCTTCATTGCTCTTGAACTAACTGAGCTGACCAGCCAGCCTGAAGCAACATGGCCCCAGGGCAGGGGCTCTTAACCTTTTATGCACCAGGCTTCCTTTGGCAGGCTGGTAAAGCCACAGACTCCCCTCTCAGAATAATGTTATTAGGCATAAAATGAAATATATAAAGCTACAAAGGATATCAGTTACAATATCAAATATTTTAAAGATTACAAATATAGTAATATTTCTACTCTTTTATCAGTGCTTTAAATAATAGGATCTGGTGAGGGGTCAAATAACAACCATCATTTCAAAGACTGATGGGAGAAACGGTGTTTCCATTGTCTACAACAACTACCAGGTGATATGAAAACATCTGTTATTTCTGTGGCAAGAGCCATAGGTGCTGCTAATACCACTGCAGTTTCTTGCTTACATTCTTAATAGAAACAAAAAGCTAGATTTCATTGAGAGGTTAGATAAAACAAAGATGCAATTTTTCCCCATCCAAATTTATGAACCAGAACAAAGGCAATATAAGGAAGGGAGTTGCAACAACAGTAATAGTAATGACAAAGCAACATCTGCTACAAGAACAGCAGCAAAAAATGGCTGCCATCTCTGCTCTGTATCAGGCCCTGGGTTAAATGCTTCTACTCATCTTTCTCTTTCATTCTGAGGAAGGCATAATTTTGCCCACTTTACAGATGAGGAAACTGAGGCTTCAGGACGTTAGGGAACTTGTCTAGGACCATAGCCAATAAGTAGCTGTGCCAAGAACGGAAGTCAAGGCTGTCTGACACTGAAGTCCACATTCACTGTGCACTGTGTCTTCAAAAAGAGATAGGGTGTGGGTGTGTGTGTGTGTGTGTGTGTGACAGAGAGAGAGAGAGAGAGAAAGAGAGAGAGAGAGCTGTTTCCTTTTTCTCATTCATGCCAGAAGAATTGGACTGGTTTAAACATCTATACTTTCACCCATCTTGACTATCCATTTCCATCTTATTAATGTTTGCTCTTTTCAGTTCAAAGACCCTTATGCTTCATTTATTCAATATATGCTGGGTACTGGCTATGTTTACTGACACCAAAAATTTGAAGATAAATATGTTCTCTGACTTTCAGGAAGCTTATAACTTATTGGAGAAAACAGATATGCAAACAGATAAATTATAACATGCAGCAATTAGAATTCAAAGTAATTTGAAAAATAAGGAGAATTTATTGACTCATATAACTGAAAAGTCCAGAAGTAGACAGGCTTCAGGCACTGTTTGATTAGGGCTTCATCAGTAGTGTGCTAGGAAGTATGTCACAACTAACTGACTTTCCAGAGAAAAAAGAGCCATGAGTTTGTCTATTTCCATGGTGTAAATACTCCCACCACGACCTATTTCAAGCTACCAACACGAAGTCACTGAAGATAGAATTGGGAAGAGATGTGCACTGTCACCCCTTGCCTGATGCAGGCTAGCTCCAGCATGCTATGACCATTCTCATTTCTTCACAATTCTCTCAGTTTTTCCATCCTCTGTATGCTGGTTTTGTCCTGATGATGCAACCAGCAGCTGGGACTGTATACTTTCCTTCTAGTGTCTAGCAAGCTTCTTTTCTAATCACCAAAAAAATTCCTGAGCTCTTCTGAAAGAATTGCTGTATCCAAGGAATATCACCCAGCTGGCTTAGCCTTGGGTGGCATATTAAAATAAGTAATAGCTACCTTCTCTCAAGGCTCTTCATTTCACCTACCAAGTACTCCTTGTTGGACAAAGCTATGGTCTGAATGTTCTTGTCCCTTCAAAATTCATATGTTGAACCTAATACTCAATGTGATGGTATTAAGAGGTGGTGGGGTCTTTGGGGAAGTGATTAAGTCATGAGGGCTCCACCCTCATGAATGAGATTACTGCCCTCACAAAAGAGGTTGAAGGGAGTGTCCTTGCCCCTTCCCATGTGAGGTCATAGCTAGAAGGTGCCGTATGAGGAATGAGCCCTTACTAGGTGCCTTGATTTTGGACTTCCCAGTCTCCAGAACTGTAAGCAATAAATGTCTATTGTTTATGAATTACCCAGCCTAAGGTATTTGGGTATAGCCGTCTGAATGGACTAAGACAGGCAGAATTAGCACCAAAAACCTATCCTCTAGAAGGTGGAATTATCAGCAAGACAAGAAAATGATATTCATGTTTACCCATTTTAGGGCCTGTGTCAACCAGATGTTCCCTTCAGAACTGAGACCCTCATTTTCCCACTCTGGAAGTATTGATTGCTGATGGCTCGCAGCTGAGTTCCTCCCAAAGCATTGCTCTGATCAAAAGGAGCTGCCAGACTCGAGGATATTGTCCCCCTTGAGAGGACACTGCCTTTAATGGCTGATCAATGAGTGAGTATAAAAGCCTGAGGTCACCTCAACTCAGGCATGTCTGAAGGATCATCCCAGCTCCAGTGCTTCCAAAGGGGAATCAGATAAAGCCTCTGTTGAAATCACATACTGGGTCAATTTCTCCCTCTGTGCCATCATCCTTCCCTCTCTTGCCTACATCATTCCTATGTGCTCTCCCCACTAAACCTCCTGCATGCAATCTCAGTGTCTGTTTCCATAAAACTGAATATTCAATGCCTATCTCTAAACAAGTCACCAGATGTTCTAGACAAATCAGGGCCCATCCTGGAGCTGGGAGTGGAATCAGTCCCACCCACATCCCATGGCTGCCCCATGGTGGGAGAGGGTTGGGATGTATCTTGAGAAATAACTTCACTGTCTGCTACATAATAAGGCATACTAGGTGATATAAGAGACGTATGAACAATATCACAGTCCAATGGCTGAGGCATTATAGGCATAGAGAAGAAAAAAGCAGGCCCTGACATCCAGAGATAGTCACTGGTAGATCTCAATATTATTACAAGCTGATCTGACACTCACAGCCAGGCCATTGTTCCCCTATTGGACATAGACAATCTCACAGAACACCAACCTCAGACAAGCTTATCCTGAACTATGATAAATGAAACAAAACAAGGTCACTACATAATTTTGTCCATGCACAAAAACAAGGTCACTCTGCCCCCTGTAATGTACTCAATCATAGAATTGCCTGAATTTCTGATGGTATCCGACCTAGAGCAAATCCTTAATTTCTTAAGCCCTCCACAAATCACCCAACCAAAGTCCAAATCTTCTAGTAGTTTCTTTCTAACACAGTTGCTAAGATAGTGTCCTTAAAGTATGTTCTGCCTTAATCAATGAGTAATAAGCCCAGCTTGTTTAATTATCAGTGTGTTCCTGGTGGTCTTTGGCTGGAGGGCATTGGTAGCCTTCAATCTGTTGGTATGGTGAATAAGTGGGTGTGTAAATGGCTATGCTCCCCTCTTTCAAGAAGGCTTAACAGAAGACCTTTGAGCTGTTCTTAAAAGAAGATTGAGCTTTTCCAAGCAAAGCAGGGTCAGAGAAAGTCATTCCAAGCAAAGGAGCAAGATGTGCAAAGGTTGGCATCACTGAAATGAAGGATGAAGAGTCCATATGGGTGGGGGTTGGGTGCTAGGACCAAATGTGGAGATCCTTGTAAGTCACAACTAATCCTTCAGGCAAAGAGGACAGGGAAACAGGAGAGAGAGAGAGAGAGCTCGAAATTTGAAATCTGATTGCAGGGAGTATTCCTGGAGTAGCCATAACTATTTTTCCTCCAAACCTTTCTTTCTTTTCTGGACAGAAGGAGAAGACATTTGCTTTGGTTAAAGCAAAATTGCATATTTTGAGTTTTCTCAGTTTTCCCAACCTGACATTTAAGCCACACACCTAACAACACTGAGCCCTTAATTCCCTGGATATTGTGAATGCTTTGAAGACATCATGGCCTTCTCTCAAAGGTTTGATAACTTGCACTTCACTATATAATTCCTCTTGCTTGTCAGAAGTGCAGTTCAGCTGGTCACTTCCTCTGTTATTTATAATTAATAAATTACCATACATTCTTTAAAAGAGACTTCAGATGCCCTGATAGAAAATGCCAATGTCTTCCTGCTTCCTTGTGTGTGTCCACCTTTGACTCTCCATTCGTGGCACCCCCAAGATGAATTCTTCCTCTAGGGGTCTTATCTCTAGGACCTCCCAGGCAGTACGATTTCTGCAGTCCCTCCGTCTGTGTTTAAGTCTTGCTTGTGCTCAACAAAATCTTTCTGCCTTAACAGCCTACGGCTGCATGGCCTCCTCTTCTGTTCCCTTCGGTCTGTCTTGCCCTGCCCTGCCACCGAGCATCAGATTTTACAACATCTTGCCTTGCCAACTGGTTTTGTAGTATCGCATAAGTATTTGTTAATTATAGATCTTTTACAAGTAACATATACCTGATATAGCTGAGGGAGACTGAGATGTCCCCACTCTTACAAATCCATGTTAGTGCTGCCCTAGACACCCTTAGAAAGAATTTTGTGTATATTTGTGAAATCCATGTTTTCTCCTTTTACTCTGTCTATATATATCTCAATACCTATGTATTACTTGTGCTTTAAACATAAAATAATCATAGTGTTGTATCTTTTATTCTATGCTTTTACACTCACAATTATGTTTTAAGATTAAGTTTTGTTTAATATATGCAAGCTTTTAGAACAGTGCCAGTAAACACCATATAGTATTAGCTGCTATTATTTTCAGTATTATTATTATTGTTATTTGAGGCAGCATCTCATTCTGTCACCAGGGCTGAGTGCAGTGGCATGATCACAGCTTACTACAGCCTCAACCTCCTGGGTCAAGTGACCTTCCAACCTCAGCCTCCTGAGTAGCTGGGACTAACTACAGGCATGCACACCCATGCCCAGCTAATTTTTGTATTTTTGGTAGAGATGGGATCTCACCATGTGCACAGGCTGGTCGAAACTCCTGGGCTCAAGCAATCTGCTTGCTTCAGCCTCCCAAAGTGCTGGGATTCAGGTGTGAGCCACCACACCCAGCCTATTATTTTCAATATTATTAATAAATGGATTTACATCATTCCTTGTAATTATAGTAAGCTAACATTGATCATACGACATTTTATTTATCCCATTCCTCTCTTGATGTGTTGGGACTTAGAAAACGACACCCAAAGTGAAGGCCTCTGAAGCAAAGTCTCTCTCTGACCTTCTCCTGCCCTCCTGTCTCTTGCCCCTCATTCTTCCTAAGGCAAGCCATAGAAAACTATAATTCCTCTTCCCCAAGGCAGATCATAGAAACCAAAACAGATTTTACACGAAGCCAGTCATAAAACCTAAAAATATTACTGTAATCTTCCCTGCCTTTCTGTGTAAGAGCTGGCTGTAAAGAAATTAAGACCCTCATCCCAGAGGGTTCCTATTCCATACCTGGGAGAAAGAAATGCTGCACGGAGAGGCCAAGAAGAAGCTGAGCTGACAGGGCTTGGTAGGTTTCCCGACTCAGTCTATTTCCATTAGATTATTCCTGTTTCCCCAGTCGTAGTTCTACATGGCTCTACATTCTTCACTGAACCTAAGCATAAAAAAAGGGATCAATTTTTTCCTGGAT